>NC_090811.1:67717438-68342438 GCF_036512215.1 Solanum lycopersicum | reverse complement strand
CTTGTGTGTAACCTTCCAACGAGCATTTTGAGGAAAATCATTAATCTCTAATTCTGCTTCATAATGTTCAGGCATTGCATCGGCCTGAATCTTTGCTAAGTTATGCTGCAAGTTCAAGGCAGCTGCCAATGCTGTTGCTCTGGCTGTCACATCATTAGAGCCAACTGATAGTCCATTTCCAACAGCAACTGCTGTTGCACCGGGTATATTAATACCAAGTACACCAGGCAATGCAACAGGTAATCCACCATTGGGAAGAAGGTGACCAGCTGAAACTGGAGTTGCTGCTGAAGCCATACTCGCTTTGGAAGCAGCAACAAGAGCAGCAGCCTGAGCAAGAGCAGCCTGCTGAGAGAGGTCACCACCTGCTTTTCTAATTCCTTCATCTTCATCCTCTGAATCTGATTTATCTTCCTCAAATCCATATTCCTTTGCCTGTGCTTTCTTGGCTGCTCTTCTCACTTCATCCTCTTCTTCATTAAATTTAAAACCACTACCACCATAACCAGTCCCATGTGCTTGCTCAAGTCCCTGATTAACCTTTGCCATGAAACTATCAGCAAGAGCTTTCAGGTCATCTGGAACAACTTGTTCCGACAATTGTAAAGCTTTTAGAAGATCAGGTGCATATCTTGCATCATCTTCAGATATGAATGTGATGGCACAACCTTTCTTACCAGCTCGACCAGTCCGCCCAACACGATGAACATAGTCCTCATAATGGTTTGGAACATCATAATTGATTACCAGTTCAAGCTCCTTGACATCTAAGCCCCTGGCTGCTATACTAGTAGCAATCAACAAATTACATACATTACTTTTAAAGTCGGATATGGTGGACTCACGATCAGTCTGATCCTTAGCCCCATGAAGGGAGAGACAGGGATAACCATGCTTGAGCAAATCTTTAAATAAAGCATCACATTTCTCCTGTGTGTGAACAAATATTAAAATTTTACCTTTTTCATACCATTCACCAAGTAACTCAAGAAGCCGGAGGAATCTATCACTTTCTGGCCTCACCTCAACCAATTGTGTTATATCCTTGTTCACAACACTCCTACCACCTACCTGTATTTCAACAGGCTTGTTCAACACTTTACGAGCTAGTATTTCAACCTGACGAGGAAAAGTTGCAGAGAACAGGACTGTTTGACGGTCTGGCCTGGTGTTTTGGACAATTCTTGTGATCTGAGGTTCAAATCCCATATCAAACATCCGATCAGCTTCATCCATGACCAAATATGTGACTCTTCGCAGATTTGTAATCTTCCCACCACTTGTACAGAGTATGTCAATCATCCTACCTGGAGTGCACACAACAATTTCGGCTCCTCGTTTCAATTCACTAATTTGTTGAGCAACACCAGAACCTCCATACACAGGTACACAGGTGAGACCCATCACTCTTGCAAACTTCTTAATATCACTATGAATTTGCTGTACAAGCTCTCTAGTAGGGGCCATTATTAGCCCAATAGGACCATCTCCAGACATCAGAGGAGGCTGGTCCTTAATATGTCTCAGCATTGGTAATACAAATGCCAGTGTTTTACCAGAACCCGTCTTAGCAATCCCAATACAATCTCGGCCACTCATAATTACTGGCAGAGCCTGAGCTTGAATAGACATGGGTTTCTCATAATTCAGTTTCTTAATAGTGTCTAGCATCTTGGAGGACAGTCCTGTCTGATGCCATGTTTTGATTGGTTTCGGAACATCCTTGCCATGGATCTTCAATTCCAGTTGTTTCCTGTAAGCAGAAACCTCTTCAGCACTGATTCTTGAAATCTCCTTAACTTCTATGTAGAAGTTCTTTCTGAAAGGAGGATATTCAATCTTCGAATGATCCACCAATGATAGTTTCTCCGCCTTGGTTTTCTTCACCCGTTTCATAAATTCTTCATCATCTTCTTCCTCCAAAGGATCTTCATCATTCTCAACGTTCCCATAATCTGAATCCGAATCTTCACCTGGGATAATTCTTCCCATGGTTTTCTTCATGCTCATCTTAGGCTTTTCTTCCTTCCTCGGACCATTTTTCTCTTTCATACTGGAATTTTCACCATCCAAACTATTGACTACGGATTTGTTAAGCTTCTCAACTTCAGGCAAAACCATATCGTTCATAAAAGCATCCAACGGGTCAATCTCATCATCGTCAACTAAACCATCACCGCCATTCTGAATAACAGGGGAATCAGATCCAATGCTAGAACTAACCACCTTGCCAGCTCCATTTTCGTCGTCCATGACCTTGCCAGTATCATCCCTATCAATATCCATGCCAGTTTTCCCCTCAGCATCTTCATCATCAGACTCACCATCCAATGTCCAAGTCTTGCCCAACTTAGGTTCTTCAGCACCTGCATCAACCCCAAGTGTCTCCCTCTCAGACTCCTCTTTTTTTCTTTTTAGCTCTTGCCATTCCTGAACTCTCCTCCTTCGCTTCTCCATCTCGTCATCTAATTTCCTTTGCTCCTCAGCTAGATCCTCTTCTCGACTCTTCTGATCCTTTTCAGCTGATACTTCATCGGTGCTCTCTTCCCTTAGCCTGTTGTTTGGTTTGCTACTCCTTTCACGATCCCTCTCCTTATGATGATCATCATTATCCCTCTTTCGCCTCTTTCTTTCACGATCCTTTGTATCAACTTCGTCATCACTCCCCTTTTCATATACTTCCCGGTGTCTATCCTTTTCGCGATTCCTCTCCTTCTCCCTTTCTCTCCTCTCTCTATCTCTCTTCCTCTCCCGTTCCCTCTCCTTCTCCCTTTCCCTCTCGCGTTCCCTCTCCTTCTCCCTTTCCCTCTCGCGTTCCCTCTCCTTCTCCCTTTCCCTCTCGCGTTCCCTCTCCTTCTCCCTTTCCCTCTCTTTCTCCCTCTCTCGTTCTTCACGGTCTTCCTTATCCTTTTCTCGCTCTTTAACTTTATCTCTAGGTCTTTCATCATCATCACGAACCTTGCTGCTCTTTTCACGCTCCTTATCTCCTCTACTGTGCCTATCCTTGTGCTTTGCTCTATCTCTATCTCTATCTCTATCAGCACTTTTCTCCCTTTCATACCGACTGCTTTTCTCTCTCTCTCGATCCTTCTTATCACGATGATGATGCTCTCTGTCCCTCTTCTCTCGATCTCGATCCTCCTTATCACGGTGCCGCTTCTTCGACTCGTCCTCTCTCTTCGACTTGTGCTTCAACTCTTCCATTTTGACAGTCGGAGCTTGGAAGACCAAAGCAAAACACCTCACCGTAAGCAACCGGAATCAGGTAACCGCCGGTACACTAGCTTATTCCGGCAAAATCCCCAATTATCTCCGGTGAAATCAACAATTATTTGAAACTGGTTTCCAAACCCTATTTTGATTTTCTTCGACTACTTTATATGGAGAGTGGAGTTAGATTTGGAGTGCAAAAATATAAAAAAACAAAATCAAATCCATTTTTTTTTAATTAATATTTAAAAATCAAATTTAGTTATAAAAAAAAATAATTTTTTTTTTTATTATTAAGTAATGACAAAATTGATAGGTTATATAGATGAAAAACCAACTTAATTTATTTTCATAATATATATTTATTTGAAAAAATAAATCAACTTTACGATAAGGGTAAGATTTGAGATGAACGTATAGACTTTACTAGATGAATTAGATCACAAGTGAAAGATATATGTAACAAACTAAGAGTGGTCTTAGCGAAGGACAGAGTTACGAAATGTGAGATTGAAACGATTCGAGCATATAAAGAAGAGATGCACGAATGTCTCAGTGCGGATGTGTGAGATCAAGTATGTTGAGTATGGATGATTCGAGGAGGGAATAGAGATGGATGGGAGAAGTATCGGAGCGATGTCTTGTAAGTTATGCTTTCATTAAGCCGATTTTCGTCATCCCTAGCAATAAAAAGCACAAATTCAAGAAAAATAAGTTCTACAACGCAATCGCTTATGAAGATACTTTTTTGTTGCTATAACGAAATATTGTTATAGAAGACATACAATATACCATATAACATGAAAAGTCGTACCAAAAGCGAAATGTTGTAATAGAAAATGACTGTTCACAGAGAAGTCTAACTATACTAGTACTAGAAATAAGGCTCTATATGTAAGGCATTTTTCTTAAGGACACTGTACATGGTATACTAAGGACCAAAAACTGAGCCAAGTTTCAAAGTTCAACATGATTTCATCAGCCTATTTTCTCCGGTACATCGGCCCGCGGTGAAGAAACAAACCATCAGTAGGTCTATGTGAACAGATCAACATATACGGAAGAACGCCTTCGGTTGTATTGGAGCAAGCTTGCATATGTTCGATCCCAGATACCGATGTAAAGAGACTCATCGTCTGGACTCAGAGATACACCAGATATCTCGCCAAACATGTCAATTTCTTGACGTTTTCTGTACTCTCCTCCAGCATTGTAAATGTGGACAAAATCTGCAGGTTCAGCCACCACCAAGAACCGCCCATCTGATGAGTAACGGATTGATCGGACAGCACCCATGTTTCCTTTCAGCACTGCTGTTGGCGATGACAGGTTTCTCATGTCCCAAATTCGACAGGTTTTGTCTTGATTCCCAGTGGCAAAGGTACGGCCATCAGGGTGCCAGGCAGACGCGAAAGAATAGTCTAGATGACCAACAATTGAGCCAATCGTCTGATACAGTAAAGACCCTCGATTAGAACAGATTTAATCGGATCAGAAAATGGAGGACTTGCATGAAAAATAGAAGTGAAAATCATTGCAATTGATTCATAAATTCTTGCCGATATTAACCTCACTAAAAATGCAGTAAAGAAATGGACCGACAAATACGAGGCAACCACACGATGAGAAACTTTTCATTACATCTGATTTTAAAGGTAACGATTTAATACCTTTCCGTTTTGAGAATCAACAAGTAAGCCAGTGAGATCATCTCCAACAACAGTAAGAATCTTGCTATCTGGGCTCATTGAAGTATGCTGCATAAATGAAATTATGAATGCATGAGAGGTTCGATCTTCGAATAGTACTTAAAGACAGATGAATCTCAAATATCTTCTATTTTCACAAAAAATCCGAATTATTTACTAAGAAAAAAGTGTGTTCAGGCCTATGATGGGATGTCAATTACAACACCCTGCCTTCCGGCCATAAGAAATAAATGGTAAATGAAAGAACAAAAAGAGCAGTAAAAGGTAGATAAGAAACTGACGTTCACTGGCCAAGGGAACCGGAAGTAGTTCATAAGCTGAAATTTCTCCATGTCATACTCTCTCACACCACAATCATTATTAGCAGCCATAAAATGAAGCCCACCGCTGCAAAACAATTGAGACGTTTAATCAGTTGAATTTCAAACAAGTCCAACAACTCATATTATATTCATACTACCTCAAGCTATCATATATCTCGACAGCATTTGTAATAGCATTTTCCTCATATGTGGTCCTTGTGCAGAAGCTTATACCTGGCTTGTCCAAACACTGCATTATATAAAGGTAAGTTAAGTAAGGAATGACAAAAGGCGCATGCGGTATAAAGATTCAATTTCATTGAAATTTAATTAACCTAGTCTTGCTAGTCTTGAGCTATCAATAGATAGGAAGTTGTTGAAATAAAATGCTCATGAACAACAGCAGAAAAAACTTGAATACGCTTGCCAATAAGTTAACATGACGTATTGTGGAAACAGACCGAAGACCTGGGACTTCCACCTCCTCTCTTTAATTTCATGAATTTTCTCCGGAAACTTACTGTATTATATCTTCTTGATGAAACTCAAAACAAACCCAACTAACCTTACAAACTAGTTCCCCTTGAAAGCCCCCTGCGACAACAAAGCGATTCTTCACTGCCATTGTGCTGATCTGTGTTTGTGTTAGACCTTCTAACAAACTTCCTGCATGTTTCTAGAGGCCAAAGTAACAAAAAGAGCAGGTTAGACATAATCAATAAGGGAAGAAACGACAAATTAATATTGACATCTGATTGGAATCAAAGAAAACATCTTGACAAGCGGGGTGCTCGGATGGTAAGCACCCTCCACCTCCAACCCTGAGGGAGGGGTAAAAAGACAAAAAGGAAACATCTTGAAAACCCAAACTCAAGAGGGATAGATGGGTACTCTTTCAAATCCCACCGCAATGTTAACGGAAGAAATAATTCAACAAATACATACGTACACATAAGAGTCCTCTTCATGGAAACATGACACCAGCATGAAGAAGAAGAAGAAGAACTACAGGTACACTATAAACTAAAATACAAAAGGAAGGTCACTAAGTGTGTTCTGGATTACCTCTGACGGTGCTATATGTCCAGAGAAATCAAGGACTTCGGTTAAGTTGTTGGAAATGGATGACCAGTGCATAAGTGAGTAGTTCGATATAAGATACACATCATGTTTTGAAGTAGCCCAAACCAAGTTCCTTAGCTGTAAAACAAATGGCATAAAGAGATCATTAAAATTATGCTTTCAGCAAATGAAAATAAAAAATTATTTACGAGGCAAACACCACAGAATAATCCAAAATTTTCCGAAGAAATAAGCAGTTAAAAGATTCCTTTTTTATCAGTAACTGCAGTTAAGAAGTTAATCCAAAAGCATCAGACATGGGATGGAGAACCTCCGGCAGTAATTTCTTGTCTTGGCGCGCTCAGAATTCAAAAACCCATTCCATTTCCTTTACCAATCCCTAACTGAGGAGACTTACCTGATACACTAGGCATGTTTTTATGCATGCTTACTCATGTTTTCTTGTCATATTGAATGCTTGTAGAGCTAAAATTGATAGAGTATGCTCCCATTTTTAGGATGATAGTATACTTACTGGGAATTTGAAGGATATAAAGACACTAAGCTATTCATTATACTGTTGAGGAGGAAATCCTTCGAATTGTTAGATATTAATGAAAATGTTAATAGACCCCGTTTTTGTAAATAGAAAGGGCCCAGCTTTGTCAGGAGCATAATTTAAATAGTTACAGCATTTCGTGAGGAATGAAGATTGGTTAGGAGACGGAAAATCCTTGGTCTTTATTCCAGAAGATGAGTACAACATAGGGTGGAGAGATACAGCAGGGAGGATTTTGCAGTTCTTGGGTATACCTCCATCATTCAACGTCCCACAGAGGAGAAATTGCATCTAGAAGAAGCAAGTTAACAAGAATGGCTGAAACATGGGGTAGGCTCAGCAAAGCATATGTAAAAATCTATATTACATTACCTCTCCAAGAATACTGTTGTACCCGTGTGTGATCCTCAAAAAATGCACTTACTTTTGGAGGATCTAACACACCCCCAACAACATTTCTAAAGAGTCCGAGCAACACAGGTAAAAGTTAACCCAGCTGCAAGAAATAGCAGCTCCGAATTTCTCTCTAATTAATTGATTTACAACTTCATGATCC
This sequence comes from Solanum lycopersicum, assembly GCF_036512215.1. Classification (NCBI taxonomy): domain Eukaryota; kingdom Viridiplantae; phylum Streptophyta; class Magnoliopsida; order Solanales; family Solanaceae; genus Solanum; species Solanum lycopersicum. The sequence goes on along the minus strand of NC_090811.1, from coordinate 68,335,040 downwards.
ATTTAGTCCTCCTCCAAAACCGGAGGTGATACGAAAGGGTTCATTAATAGGTGGAAATTCGCAGCTGGACTCAGACTATTTGCATACTCTACAAAATAAATGCATACCTGAAAATGAAGTATGGTAGGCTTTACTAATCTTGTATTGTAAAAGAAGTCATAGAAGTTGCCACCTTTCTTCACCTGTTTGCATTCCTGAAAAAGCAATATAACATAGAAGAACCGCAAAGTTTATAACTATACTTTGGAAACACTGAATTAAAATCCTTAAAGAAATAAATGATGAAGCTACATACCTTATCTACAGCATCTCCAGACAAAGGTATGTTCTCATAATTCCTGTATTGTTCGAGCCTTGTCAATCTGTAACTTTGCCTTGTTATATTCAATCTCTCCCACGGGATACCTTGTATGTCTTTGCCTTTCCTTGCTTGTGCAGCGGATGTATCTGTCCCTTCTGTTACCTAACCAAAATTTTCTAAAAAAAGTGAATACACCATTGGATAGCTGACACCAACTGACCAAAGTAATCACATATTCATGCATTCACTTGATGTGTAGTTTCAATAATTCAAGGTAACTCAAGATACAGAATGAAATACAAAAAACTCATATCAGTACATAGAGAAAAACAGGTTGTGTCATTACTCCATCAAACAAATAGGAGAAATGAAGCCTAAAAGAAAAAAGAGTTAAATGACCATCATCGAATTCAATAAGAGCAATTAGTATTCACCGCGTGGCTGTTTACCAATAGATTACATCTTTAAGAGCTGGAAAGTTATATTTTTTCAACATAATGTTTGCACCAAAACAAGCATGTTCTCACTGGCCGCTGCAACAGATCAAATGATGTGGTCGCTTTTAACATGGCATCAAAATTCAAATCAGATAAAGGCCCTAGATTCATTTCTTGCTGACAAGCATTATCAAAGGAATTTTGACGCATTTGAACCAAAGAAAAACTGGTCAGGCCTGATCTAAGGGGGCATGATTCAAACCTAAGCTGCTCAGACTCTGCACTTTTGGTGCCGCACCCGTGTCAACACGACATGGGTGTAGGGTGGTTCCGTGTCCAATTTGGTCAACGTATTTTGGGTACTTTGACTAAAATCGATGGGAAAGTCTGGCCAATTTTAATGATCCCTATAATTAGTACAAAAGCTAAGGTGAAACTGAAGGAAATGGAAAACCTTTTAGATAGAAATTTCTCTGTCGCTCCTTTTCCTTTTTAATTTCCTTCTATGATTCTCCTCAAGTTCTCCACATAATATCTCATAATTTAGGTTTTATAGCTCTATTTTAGATATTTTAATAATTATTTTTAGGCGGATTCCCGCATCCATATCCATACATAGATCCATATTCCTGAATCTTAAACTAGATCATGAAGGATCCGACCTCTGGATAGGCACCCGTATCGTACACCCGCACCCGAGTCCAAGCAACTTAGATTCAAACCTAATATAAACAGATACACGAGTTCACACTTTTGTTGAGGTGATCACTTAATTCAACGGTCTCAAAGCAAAACTTAATATAAACCACCAGAGAATAAGAATAAGTCAAAGTGTATATGTACTGACCATCTCAAAGTCATCAAGGTTTGGGTCCTCATTGTAGAATACCTCTTCAAATTCATCCATCGTATCTGCCATCTCTTCATCAAGATTCATGTAACCCAATCTCTCAGCCCTTTGGTAAGACATGCTTTCCCACACCTTTCAACCGTAAGTTCAACAAAACTAAAAACATTGTATTTCCAGGTATAGAGAAACAAACTGAAAGGTCCAAATTAGAACAAGAAGAAAAAGGAGCAGAAAAACAAACACAAATATGTTAACATTCACATATTTCTAGGGGAAGAAAATAGGAGAAGCAAAAACTGTTGGCTAACTTGAAAATTACTTTAAAAAACAACAAAACGCAACGAATCAAAGAAAACACGATGAGATTTTTCTGAATTTCAGCTAAAATCCAATAAGCATACGAAACCAGGAACTGTTACTCTTCCACCTTCCAACCCCAAACCACACACACTAAACAAAGATGACATTTTTATGCAAATTCACCTAAATCCAATAAACCCATAAAATCAGGACATCATGTAGACTCTTCCCAACAAGCCTTCCCACCACCACAACAACAAACACATACACCAAAAACCCATCAAGAAGAAAGTGAATTCTATGAATCTGGGGTTGCCTTTGAAGGTTGATAAACACAAAAAAATAGTAAAAAGAAAAGAATTCGAAGAACTGAACCTGAGAATTTAAATTCTCTAGTTCAGAGAAAGAACCAGCAGCTTTCTCTTAAAAATACCCCAACATAACTGAAATGCAAGAAAGAATGATCTTTTCTCTTCCCATTACCCCCAACCACACACACAACAAAAATCCAACAAGAAAAAATTCAATTTTGTGAATCTGGGGTTCCATTTAAAGACTACATGAACACAAAAACAGCAAGAGAGAGTTCTAAGAACCAGATAGGTCTACTAGATGATCAAAATGCAAGAAAAACTGAACTTTTTTCTTCTTTTTCAATGTATTATATAGAGTTTGTATGCTAACAATCTATGCTCTATAAAATCAAGCAAAAAAGGATGACATTTTTCTGCAAATCAGCAAAAATCCAATAAACTTAACAAAACCAGACACCATCTACATTTAGACTCTTCCAATCCCCCCCACCCCCAAACACACACCCCAAAAACCCAAGAACAAAAATCTGGGGTTTCATATAAAGACAAACACAAAACAGCAAAAATAGAGAGTTCCAAGAACAGTAACTGAGAATTCATCTTAGGTCTCCCAGATGATTCGCAAGAAAAAACTGATCTTTTTAATTCTTTTCCAATGTATTATATGCAGTGTGTATGTGTTCCATAAATCAAGGGAAAAAGATGACATTTTTTCTGCAAATTCAGCAAAATCCAATAAACCCACAAAACCAGGCACCATAACCCCCACCCCACCCTCCACACACCTCAAAATCCCAAGAATAGAATCTGGGTTTCCACATAAAGACTACATAAACACAAAAACAGCAAAAAAAAAGCGAGTTCCAAGAACAGTTACTGAGAATTCACCTTCTCTGGGTCAGAGAAAGAACCAGTTAGGTCTCCCAGATGATTTTAAAACAAGAAAAAAACTGATCTTTTTCCTTCATTACCAATGTACTACATGCAGTTTGTATGTTAGGATCTATGCTCTATAAAATCAAGAGAAAAAAAAGATGACATTTTTTGTGCAAATTCAGCAACAATCCAAATAAACCCACAAAACAAGGCACCATTTAGACTATTCCCCCAACCCCACACCTCAAAAACTCAAGAATACAATCTGGGGTACCATATAAAGTCCACAAAAACAGCAAAGCAGAGATAGTTCTAAGAACAGTACCTCAGAATTCACCTTCTCTGGCTCAGAAAATGAACCAGTTAGGTCTCCTAGATTGATTAAAAATCAAGAAAAAAAAAGATCTTTTTTTTCTTGTTTCCCAATGTATTATATGTAGTTTGTATGATAGCGATCTACGCTCTATAAAATCATGTTATGTCGGCCAAAGAAGCTTTATGCCATCCCTTTGGTATGATTGTGAAAGATTGTGTTAAGTATAAGGATATACAGACACACCCACGCGCCCAAATTTCAAGATTAAAGGACCCTCACCTCCTAAGTTAAAAACTCGTTACGTAACAACGAAAAGTCTTTATCTTGTACGTAGTATTTATCTTCTTATTTTTGCTATAGTATAAACAAACATTGATGTGTTAGAAAAGTAACGTTAATAATATTGGATTTGTTCTCTATTATAACGTAACTTCTTATCTTATCTCATTTTCTCTTTATTTATTTGTTAATTAATAATTTAAGTTTATCATTCGCTAGTATGTTATAAACGAACATCGATACAATGAAAGGAGCCCAAAAAAGTAACATTAATAAAATTAGATTTTTTTCTATTATAATATTATATTTATTTACGACTCGATGATATTTTTATACACGTTGTCAAACAATTTCTGATGCTTCACAAATATGGAAAAAATCTTGATAATCTCTTTAACATTATTTAAAGTTACACGTAAAGAGTCCTACACGAACATGGGCAAAACTACTTTGGTGGAACAATTTAATATGTATATAATTAGAATAAAGAATTGCTTGTACAACTTGAACTCATATATAAAATATTAAATCATTTGACATGAGAGAAGCAACAAAAGGGATTCGAAGAATGTTTAATTTTTTAATCATATATTTTCCCCTTAAATTTTTGATTGACGAGAAAGCTATCTCTTTACTTTCACGAGATAGGATGCATCATATACCCCACCCTCTTCAAACGCCACTTATGAAATGATACGGAATATTTTGTTAACGAGAAAGCATAAATCTTCCGCAAAGTTTAAGTGTGTAGTTAAAACAAGTTGAGGACATTTATGTATCATCTAGAATCATTTGCATACACAGAGGAATTCATTCTTTTCATATATCAACTCAAAAGTGTGTAAAAACTGACACAAAATGGAAAAGTACAAAATTGGTCTATTACTCCATAGATTTCTTCAGTTCTCTTGAAGAGCCTTCATCAGATAGAGTCTACTGAAGCTCTGTCCAGCAACACTGCAAGCAATACACAAACGAGTTTAGCTCGAAAACAACGCGATTAGGTCCTACTCATGCATACGGAACACTTTCTAAATAAACACGAGGAGAATGACAACCAAGTGACATTTGCCTAGGCACGTTGAACAAACGAAAATGACATAAACCTAAACAAACCAACACAAGGAAAGTACCTGTGTGCACCTCGACTATCTCACGAGATACTGGATACTTCCCACTAGCACAAGTACAGGGCTAACTTAATCACCTAATTTTTTGGTTCCGTCTACACCTACTTCATTGACTGCTTGAACACACCCTTGAGTGCGCATTACCAATTTATCGTGATTTTTTCTCAGCTAATAGCAAAACACCAAATAGATACTTGCATACCTAGTAAGTCCAGATCCTTATGAGGCCATCACATAGTACTGAGGTTAGAGTTATGTCTCAAGGAAATGCTAAAACAAATGAAATCATAAAGAAACGAAAAAGGGCTCAATCTTTCTTCTTCTTCTCCTTGCTTTTGATTTTCTTTTTTTGATTTGGCATAGGGTAATTCCTCAATATTTTACTCTTAGTAGAAGCATTTCAAATCTTTTTTGTACTTTAAAATGTTAAGGACCACTTCGAAAGACTGGGCATGTTGAAAATTTGACTATGTTCAGGAGTGGATGTGTTTCCCTCAGTTGAACAATATCTATCTGCAATGCTTGCAAACATGCATGTGAACAATGGACATCACTTTTAGACTGTAACTCACCCGTTAATCTGGTTGCAGTAGTTTGCTATTTGATTAGTTATGAGAAAGCTGTCCAATCGTGAGGGTTCTGGGATTGGCTTAAAGGCAGGATTAGAAGGATCCTCCTCCGGCAGTGGCTCTTCTCCAGAAGCTTTACGTGCCATGTTGTCAGCCCTACAGAGAAAAATCCGGAACAAATATCAATGAGAAAGGACCTCTAGAAAATAAACATTTGATGCAGATTTCACCAGGTATGCATCATCCACACCACAGCCAAGACATTCGAACCCTGAAACTTCTAATTAGCATACTCAACTATCAAGCTGACACAACTCGTAATGGATTCCTCCTCCCCACCACCAAATAAATAAATAAATCATGTAAGCTTATCATATAGACTATTATGTCTAGGTGATCAAGCACTTGAAAATATCTCCAAAAAAAGAAGAAGAATACCTCCTCTTTTGAAGCCAAGCTTGCTGCTGAGCTTGTTGACGGGAAAGGTTCCGATAGTAAAATTGGAACTACAAACAGGTGGTAATGTTAGCAACTGAACATCCAAGCATATAACACACTCCCCAGAAAGGGAAAGATTGACCCACAAAGAGAATGACTAACCTTTTGCTGCTCCATTGACAAGTCATCCATACACTCGATCAAAAACTCAACATTCCTTTCCAAGTATGGATTGGTTGACAATTGTAGGCGCTCATAATCACACTGACACACAGGGGAAAAGAAAACCATTCAATTAGTTTGTCAGGCTATATCTGATCATTCGAGAATTCTCCCCCAAAAGAAAAAATAGTAAGATACCTGAGTTACAGGTGTATCAGGTTCAAGTTCAGTCATAAAGGCACTTATGAGAGCCGAGTTTGAAACTTTAAACTGTACAAAAGAATGGCAAAATTAAAATGCGAGAGAAAATGAAGCGAACTTTCTTTGTACAACTTTTCTCTCTCTAGAAACTATGAAAACTTATCTGAAGTTACCATGTTGACTGACTAAAACCAAGATAGTAATACCCCTTAATGGTAATAATCTAAGAATCTTTAAATTATCTTATCAATGAGTGTGAAGAAGAAATATACATCAGATATTGAGTTTACATTAAAACAGTACTCCAACAAAAGAAGTCAAGAATGCCTTCGCTGGGCAAAAGGGGGAAATAATAAGAAATACATCTCAAGCAACTGATTTTCAAACTAATACAAACGCAGAATGGCAATCAATAAATTGCATTGCTGAAAAAATTTACTCATTCAAAGACAACAGCTGCACATGATAATGAAAGTGAGAGCAAAGTAATGTGGATAAGAAAGCATACTGGTATCTCTTCGAAGATGTCGACCCATGAAAGATTCTTTTCCCTCAACCTAGAAATAAACCAACATCAGCAATAGAATAAGTTTGTTATGCCCAAAAGAATTATCCTTGGGGGAAAGGAGAATGCAAGAATGCACATACTTCTCTCCAGTAAAGTTATTACTCCTATAGAGTTCCATGAAAGAATCAGAAAGCTTTAAGGCCTTCAATGCTAAGACACCTTGGTTGGATCTTGAAGGATCATAGATGATGCAAACACAACGTTTAATATTCTCCTGCAGTCACAAGAAGCCATCGGGTTAAAGTAAAAGAGATTATTCACATAAACAACTGAGTCTGAGACAATCAAATAGCAACTTATCAAGCAAGAACATAAGAAAATTCTACAAGAGAAGTAACTTTTACAGAATTGAGTTGTTCCGTTCATGAAATCATCAATGATAATAAAATTTATCTTGTTGGACAGAGCAAATACAAGACAAACAAGCCAGAAGAAATTAAAACACAAATGTCATTCAGTTTGAAAACATCCATTGCTGTTCTGGTCAAGCTGCTGGTAGGAGTTGATTTTGACATTGAATAATTTAGCTCAAGCTCCTAAAGAGATAAAATACTCTGTGTTGCACTTCTTGGGTGCAGGTTATTAGCACGTGAACTAAAACAAGTGTAACTCTATTACCAATACAAGCGATTTCACAATCCAAAGATGAGAGATGGAGATGGACAGAATCATAAATGAAGTATATACCTGGTAATTCATGAAGGTCTCTATCAATTCAACAGTTTGAAATGAACCAAATAAAGTTGATTGATACCTGTAATACAATACCAACAAAAATTTCATAGTTCAGCTCATTACCAATACCCATATTACAATTTACAAGGACAGAAGTGGCAATATGATTCCGAGTTTAACAAAACCACAAAAAGAAATGTCAAAATATCTAAAACGAATCAGTCATCAGTTAGTCAACATAATCCAGAAAAAGAAAGGAAGTACTGCTCACTTTGCCAAATGCCAAATTAACTCAAAAAACTAACTTCAATCAGTCATCACAGTCCAAAAAAATAATCAATCCAGCAACATTCTTTTATCAACACAGTACACATAGACCACAAAATCCCCAACACATAGAAACTGATCAACACAAACAAATTGCCAAACACAAATCACAAAACCAATTTTCAAGTCCACACGGACCTCAGCTTCAACACTTTTTATGTACAGCAAATACATAATTGTCTCTGATGTAGTCAAACAGGAAAGTATGCGTACCAACCAACGGTGTTGTTGTCAACATTAACCTCCCTTAGGCATCTCATCATTTCAAGCTGATAATTAGCGCCCTCAGCCTCGATCTCCTCATCCTCTTCACGAACCTGAAAAAAAATATTTTAAGAAGAAGTCTACTCATTTATGAATCTGAAACAACAATTTTTTAATAAATAATAAGCAAGAAATGCTAGAAGTCAACATACCGGAAATGGAAAACAGTTTGTGACTTCAAGAACACTTCCGACATCCAACCCAAGAAGTTGCCCAGTGACCAAAGCTGGGGAAAACTCCTTACAATGCTTTATTATTTTCAGAATGACCTGTTGCACAAAATTTACCTCAAGAAATTATGCATGTACATCCATACACATACTTATATACCATTAAAATACAATAGTTTTTTTTCCACGTCTATCTTCCTAGGACCATCTGCTATCTTTTAAAATTGTTGATACAACACATCATAGGCAATCATTTAGGACGAGGGTGTACATTAATGATTAAAAAAATACAGTCCAATACATCGTGGGAAATCATTTACTTCAAAGCTGACAATCATTTAGGATAAGGGAGTATATTAAAGATTAAATATACATTCCTCTTAACTCATATAAGTCGCCATCTATATAAGAGACCTAATAGAATATATTAGCTAATATGTTTCTTACAGGGTTTTCTTAACAAAAAGGTTGGGTCTCCTACAAGAAGAGCCTAACCAGGCCCAAGCCCATACCATAGGGTAGCCCTACAGAGCCAAAATGAAAGGTCTTCATCCATCATAGGCTAGGGTCATCTCATAGCCATTACTTCTTTGAATTGCTTCGATCACACAATTAAGTACTTTGCACCAACATATTATAGTTCTTTACCTCCTAGAAGCCGGTCAATGAAATTTGTTATGGAATAAATTAATTGAGTTCAATTCAGTTAAGTCAAAAACCACATTGCAATCCTAGATTAAAGGGATTGACTAATATTAACTTTTCGTTTATGAAAGAACTAATTAATAATAGATTTAGATCAAAGAGATAGATGGCTATGCCACCATCCAAAATGAGAAGATGGGAAGTTGGTCCAAATCAGAAAATTACAGTGTTACAACAATCGTTGTGTGAAATAAGCAACAACAAGAAAAAGTATGCCTCAATCCAAAACCAGTTCAGGTCCACTATATGATGAATACTCCAACTCCACCAGCTCCATTTGGACTTGTTTCATTCCAATACTTGACAATTTGAATTTTAAGCTGAATCAATCCCAACTAGTGTAAAAGTGAACAAACACTAGTAGGTAATATAATTTTAACAACAAGAACTAACCCTTATCCCAACTAGTTGGTATCGACTATATAATTTTACACTTCCAATGTATTTTCTTCTTTGCAAAACCCGCAAGTACTCTAAGTGTTTTTTGCAATAAGAAACTTAAATAAATAGCTAATAGTAACTTGTGAGATAATTCCTATACTCCATTTACTCAGCCAAATGAGAAGGTGAAGAACAAACCAAATTACAATCATCAAGTCTCACAAATCTATCATTACATAACTGTACACATGCATGACTTCATCCAATACCAACTCAGCTCAATTAAACATTCTTCTTTTAGCTTAGACAAGCAATTAAAAAGGCCTATATTTTTTATATGTAGCTAAACTGTTTTCCTCATGCACAATGTCCTCCTCCTAAGAAGAGGCATATACTATATCATCGTAATTCGATAATAAACTAAATAATTTAGCTGTAGAGAGAAAGTATACCAGTCCTTCAATCTGAACAACTCGCAACGGCGGTGCAGCTTCTTCTTCTTTAGCTGCAACTTGCAAAAATGATCTCGGTACTGCTGCAACAAGCAATGGAAGATCAATTACCGATAATGATTATGTACAAATACTCAAAAGTAAAGAGAATTTACATACCGTTCGCCATGATTGAATCGGAAAGTTCTCTCTGCAGGCAGAGAAATCACTGTGCTGAAACGCTGAAGAGGGTGAAGAAGAGAGGAGAGAGGTATTTTTATATATGGGCCAAACTATTGGGAGTCACATATATTGGGCCTAATAGTAAGTTTTATCGGTTTCAAAATCGAACCGAAATCGATTATATTTTTATTTTTTTAACTGATTAATCGATAATTATCATCAACAGGTTGTTTGTTTTTAAACAAAAATACAATCTACTAACTCATGAGTTCGGTACATTTCATAATTCACATTATTTCTAAGTTTTCATTGAATAAATTTTTCATGTGAAATCTTAACGATAAAATCGATGACCAGACCGACAAAAAATCAATATCAATAACTAATAAATTGATATTTTAATGGATCTTATGGTTTAACATGTCTTCAAACTGATAATTAATAACTTTGCTTGCCATCGCAAGTCAAACTTTAGGTGTATTTGTCTGAAGTACTCTTTCAACTTTAATCAAGAGTTCTCGAGTTTAAACCCCTTGAGTACGGAGTCGCCTTTGCTAGGGAGAGTTTTCCCCGATGTGGGACTTTCCAGCGCAGATCCTGATTTAGTCGGGCACCAATGTGGGTGTCGGAGACCGGTGGGAATCAGAAAGAAAAAAAAAACAGCTAAACTTGCAAACAAAAGAATTAGAAACAGATATCACCATCTTAAGCCAAATGCCTTCAAGACTCAAAAGGTACAAACAAATGATATGCAGAACAATAGGGGGAATGTGATTACTAAAACTGACTCATTAGAACTTCTCCTTTTTGTATGATTACTGTAATGTTTACATATTGATCAAGAATAGCTGCAGTGGAAATTGAAGGTGAAAGAAAAATTCACTGTCGCGAACGCAAAATATACATATGCAACACAGCCATGAACTTCCTGGAACTTAAATTCTATGAACAGTTTATACACCAATAGCTTGTGTTTGTAGATTTAATATTTCTCCCATCTATCAGGCATCTCCCAATAGTGAGTCTGCAACTCTTGTTGATTCGCTATCATAGTTCCATAGGTCTTTAAGTTCGCCTCTCAGCAATCCCAGCAACACATAAACTCCTAAATATGAAAACGTCAATGAATGATATACGAATACCAGTCAGAACCTTTGGTTTAAGAGGTTGCCAAACTGTCATACCTAGCGTGCAGGGCACAAGATATAGGAGAGCAGGTTGACCATGACCGTTCATTAGGTACATCCCCAAGTATGTGAATAGAAGACCTGAAAAAATTTTAAGTGGATTTGGAAGAGGAGATTGAAGTGAGAACTTGAGGGAGGAAACGGAAAGCAGGATAAAAGAAAAGAAGAACGACAGATTTCAATATTTCTGCTCATCAACAACGATTTTGATTTTGATCTTGTTATTGTTGTTTACAATGTGCTTTAAGACAGCAGTTTATACTTCGTGAACGCTTTTTAGGCATTTCTGAGTGTCTTTACCTGTTATTGTTCTCGAACAACTAACATCTTTTACTCAAAGGCACCGGTGCTGGAAAAAACAAGTGAAGTAGCTAAAAGAAGATGACAACTAATAATTTAGCAAAGTACTGACCAATTCCATAACCAACTACCATCCAGATGTAGTATCCATTTAGTACATTCTTCTTTCTAGCTTTGTCAAATCTGCAAAAAAAAAAGGATTGAGAAGAGGATCAACCGGAGCTTCCCATTCCACTTGCTTTTCTAGAAAGGAAGTGAATCCATCAAATGAGAAACGGGATGAAAAGGAAACTACAAATGATCTGCATTCCGTAAAAAAAATGGGGGAAAAGGTAGTCAACTCATCCGCTCTATATAAAATAATTTCCCCAACATTGATTTCTGAATTTTTATCAGTCGTAGGAACCATTTTCTGCTAAAGTAACCAAGATACTTGAAGATATTTGGCAACTAAAAGAAACTGTATGGTAACATAGATGGGCAAATACAAAGACTCTGTGACTACAATTCAATTTTTGTTCTCTCTATCTATAGACATGTAGAATCTGAATGCCCTCGAAGGGATAAGGTTGAGAACAACCGCACATTGAAGAATCTTCTTCTTTCACCTTAGACAGTGTGCTTAGTTCTTTTTTACTTTTTGGGGAAGGCTAACCATTTTTTGCTTGCAAGATGGCTGAAGAACAAAGGGATACCTGAAAGCAAAACAAACCAGCAAACCAGGAAACAGAATATCCCCAAAACCAATCATATCATAGCCACCATAAGGATCTGATACTCGAGGAATTCTCAGAAGCATTGGAATGGATTCTCCGCCAGCTTTGTCACCGCGGGCAACCTATTAAAGGAACGAACTCAAGAAGACATCAGTGAAATATTTACTGTTGGTTAGAAGAGCTAAATCAACTTATCGTGATAATGATGGACAAGAATCATGTATTACTCCAGCTTATTGAAGAAACCATTAAACAATTAAACCAAACTGCTACTGCCATACAGCCAAAAGACGCAAAGTAACTTTTGAACCATCAGATGTAAATATCATAGGCGCACCATCTAAGCTCCCCAAGATACATCTATATGATCTAAACTATTCTGCAGAAGCTTCACAAATATCATCAGTTCATCCATGTGCAAAACCATCAAATGTTTTAGTTTCATTTCAGTGAAATGTCTGCAGTTCACATCGACTAAAGAGAATTTTCAATAAGTCTTCAGTTTAATTATCGATTACTGTGTTCTTGAGACTCTCCAGTGTCAGATTAAGAAGTTTGATGTATCTTCTATTCAAGTTTATCACCAGCAGGTTTTCATGCTACCCTCAGTACTCCTCAAATCTTTTGAGTCATATTATTTTCCTCATTCAATTAAGTTTATTTCAACAGAAATATAGTAGATTTTTTGCTCCTCGCCAGCCCTAGCAAGTGTGTTGTTCTTTAAAGTAAAATACCTTATTAAAAAAATCATTGTTACATATGAGCATGCTCATGTTCTACAATCTAAAGGCGAAGCTTATGTTATCATATTAGAAAATCCTTATATAGCCTAAGAGATAGAACGGTTATACCCTTCATAAATTCTAAAACAATTTAATAGTTACTGCACAATTGAACATTTCAACATAAAGCGAATTTTTTTGTTAAATAGGCACTGAAAGATTAATATTGGCAGCTCATACAATACAACAAGTCTGCATGAACAGTACAGAGAGATAGATGTAGCTAAAGAGAGAACTTACTGCAATCATTACACTGTCATGGAATATAGCAGGCGAAAGGAAAACCCAAAAGATGTCGTATAGAAATGCACAACACAGAAGCACCGTAGCAACCTAAAGCAAAACAGTGATCATCAAATGAAATTTGAACGGTAACCATGACGAAGCAAATAAAGCTATCAACTCCTCTCACGGGAGAATCCACAGAAGTATCTACAGACCTTTATATTAGGCAACTGAGCCAACTGCAGAACAGTTATCATCAAACAGATTCCCTGAAACAAGAAAGTTCTTTAATTCTAACCATGTTGAAAGTGAAAACATTGAAGAAGAAAAAGTCCAAGCATATATGATGCATATTCATCAGAGAATAACAAACTGGCTCGAGGAGATTATTACCCAGTTCATTTTAGAACATACATGTCAAAGTATAAAAAAGTTTTTCGATTCCATTATGCAAACAAGTGCAATTTTTGAGGACGAATATTACTAATAAGCTTACCAGAATATCTTGGCCGATCCAAGAGTATGATGCTTTCCTAGTTGCTACCCATGATATTGCAAATGCCACACATAATATCAATACCACAAGAGAAAGAATAGAACTCTCCCCAAGAAGCGGCAAATTCAACTTCTTCCTTCCACAACCTTTACATTTGCTACTCGCAGTTTTGTTTGAAACAAAGTAGAAAGGTAATTAGAAATCTAAACCACATTAATCTGACAGGCAGACAATTGCTCTTGGAAATATCATACCTCGATACCAGGGATACTATACAGCTATGCATTCCCTGAGAAGGAAACAATTAAACACCAAAAGTCAATCAGCAGAGACAATGTCAATCAAACAGAAAAAAGAAACCTAAGTCCAGCTGAAACAAGATGCATAAATGCTCAATACGTGCCCATAAACTTCAATATTTCTAGAACTGGGAAGGGTAACACTTCTAAAGAACAAAGCAGGTAGAACCACCAAGAAAATGCATTAAGCACAAAATTTCATTAAAATCTTTGTATGAGCTCATGTAGAAAATAGATCATTTTGTCTTGCCAAGCAAAATGAATATTCTAACAGTTGATACATTCCGTTGATTACAATATAAATGGTAATGGCACAGCCTACTAATAAGTCAATGAGCTGAAAGGTACAATTAGTGGGTCATTTGGGGAACACAGATTGAGATTGAAGGTTTAGTATGGGTCCCATTTGTGGGTTATTAATAAGTTTCTGTTTGATTTGACAGTTTGGGACAATTTGTGAACAATTTTTGGTTTCAAGTTGTTTTGAAAGGCTTGTTTGGTTGTAATTAATTCGTGGATGGATCATCTTTGTTTATCATCATGCTTCCTTTTTGTACCAAATAGATGGCTTATAATCTGTCAACGAGTAGCACCGTGAACAGAGTAATGCAGTGTATGAAATGAGAAGGTTTTGTCTGACAAGTTCGAAACAAGTTATCTTGGCTTAGTGATTAAGTCAAAAGTAGAGAATTATTTGAATACCTCAACTCCACCAATAGAGAAAAGTATTATCAGCAGCCAGACAAACCAAGAAGACATGAAAAAGTAAAGTAGCAACAGAAACGTAGACGCTGTGATGACAAATACAAAAGCACTCTTTGTAGTGATATTTAGGATTTCCTTGTCATCTTCTTCCCTGGAACCTCCAGCAATCACCTAAAAATGAGAACATTAGAACACATAAACTCGATATGACGGCCATTAATCATTAAAACTAAATGTGATTTATCCGAATCTTTTGACTCCAAGCAAAAAGGAATAAGGGAAACAAAAAGAGGAACAAAATAAGAAATATAAATCAGGATGAGTTGGCATTGACATTCTACGATAAAAACCAACTCTAAACTGAAAATAAAAAATGAAGCACCTGCTCCACAGCTATGTTACAAGCTAGATGCACTAAATTAAGAAAAGTGACCAAGAAGTCTGTATCATTGCCATACTGTGAAGTTACCATCTACATTATTACCTTTTCCTTCAACAGAGAAGAACTTTTAGCTTTCAAAATCATGTCAAAGAAGCATAGCTAATCTACCTTAAGCAGCACTCTGCTCCTGATACCTCTTCCTTAACAGACCATACCCATAATGCAAAATATTCATTCATCCTCTAGCTTAGATGACATATAAAATCCTAGAACTTTCTCTTCCACTAAAAGGATTGTCTAATATCTTTTCCTCCTCATCTATTCATGCCCTAACAATTCTCCGTGGTTCAGCTAAGTTGCAATCTAAATTCCCTACCAGTGGAATCCATATCCAAATCTATATGTTACAGAACCAGATAGATGAACTTTTGAAGGACTACATATATTCTCAAGTGTACTACTCCAAAATCTAACATAGTGCAGCAACGTAAAACTAAGATATCAACTTCAGGATACAGTACAAAAAGTTGATTAAAACAAGCAGAGCATCGCTAATTAATTCTATAAGAACATAAGAGGCTATATATATTAAACGCAAAGATATATCAGGATGCTATTTTTGGAACCTCTGGTGACTGTTCATTGATATTGTTTTCCTTAGATGTAGTGAACTCCGACCAAAAGGATGCACAAAATATTGTGCCAACAGCCATCATCCATATGAACATTGCTGAGTAGTCCACAATGGGCCGATCTGGCGAATAAAACATAATCTCCACTGCATTAAGAGTAAATATGCTCATCATGTTAATTCTTCCACAATACAAGCAGGAACAGCAAGAGATAAGAATATCAAAACAAGGATGACAAGAAATGCACAATGGACAGAGTATCTAGAGAACCACTACAATGTTTTAAATGGACATTGTCATCGGTGAGCAATGATATTTGAAGATTAAATTATATACCATGCCGTGGAACTACATCTCACAATTTACAAGAGCTTCATAGCTCAAACTTAACGGGAGTTTAACATGCCGTAGATTTGAGATATGGAGCTCTGATGAAGTGCACCATACTTATTTTGCATTTCATCAATGTCGAAGGCGCACATGTAAATAGTAAAAAGACCTTATCATATCTTTCCTGCAAAGCTATGCATGTATCATACAAAATATGAATCATATCAAATCCTGAGGAAAGGACATGAGTTGAACACCTTTTTTAAAAACATTACATTATCCAGAAACACAAGAACACACAGCAGATTACATAGAAAATTGAAAGCATGGAAACGATGCATGTACTATAAGAAAGTATTAGTGATATCCTAAGATACTAGATACCTTGGAAACCAGAACTAGAATCAACAGAAAGTTAACCTTGACAGAAACTGGAAGTTATATAAATGAGGCCAAGACTTTACCTTTCTTTCCAGCAGAGATATACTTGTCTATGACATCTCCTCCGGCTTTTGAAATGGTTACAACAGGAATTGTTACGTTTGATACTGTAGAATTGTTAGGACAAGCCATCTCCACAAGATCTAAGGAATAGCAGGAAAAAGTGTCATTTCCGGAAGAGAACGGGTAGACATAATCACCAAAAAGTAAAAAGTAAAAAACTAAGAGAGAATAAAAAGTGATATGATAATGAATTATGGATGAACCTTCTTGATCATTTATCAGCACAATCCCTGCAGCACCTCCTGCTTGTGCAACCATAGCCTTCGTTAGAAAATCACATTGACCGCGAAGAGCTAGTGCAATGGAGCCTGATAACTAGATCAAAGAAAAACAAAGATCTGTGCATTAAGCAATGTATAACAAAACAATAAAGAAAGGTTAACCTTCTGCATATGTCAAAATAAAAATTGCAACCAAAAGACAGATGACGAATTGAAAATCCCCTTAAATGGGGGATAATTACCTAAGCATAAAGGCATTGTCACGAATCTCGAATAAATACCTTAAAAGAGGAGCTGGAACAGCCATTCAAGGGTTTTGTACAAGTAGCAGGCAATCTAGGGGCATTTTTAGTATCAGTGGATAAAAGAGATCCAAATGCCGCACTTAAGCCACCTATTGATTCTTGCTCAGCACCATCAATCCATAACTTCACCAGAACCTGTACAAAAGGATAGAAGCAACTTGGTATGAAACAAGTGACTCAGTACGTCTCCACAGGTCCAAAACAGATTTAAAACAAAGAATACTTTGTCCCAACAAGAAAATAGACAGGACCCAATATCCTCTTGATCATTAACTTATAACTTGTGAAAGATGACATGACATCAACTGGTTAGAACCCAAATTTCCTCACACTCCCAAATCACCAAGAAGCAATTACAGAAATACAATCAAATAACTGATCAACTGCATCTCAATCCAAAACTAGTTAGTTATGTCAAATTCGGGGATGTAACACAAATGATGACTCCCTTTTTCACATGCATACAACTCATGTTACAAATCTCCCTATCATAGATCTTTACTTTTCCGATTGAATGCACACTAGAACTTCCATGTACTGCTCTTCTATTTTTTCTTGGATTAAGTAAGATCCTTCTACTTTTTACTAGGATGAAGTAAAGATAGTTTTGTTAATACTTAATACTGGCATCCAGTAGATGCACACTTTTACTATTATAAAAGAGTGAGTATAAATTGAAAGTTCATCACGTGTACTTAAGGTCATTTAAATTCTGTTATCAACTAATTTATTGAAAATAATTTTTGGCCATTTAAATTAATTAATAAATAATTAAAATAAATTTTGTCCAAAAAATTATCTCTCGATCGATCATTTGCCAAAGCCGAAGCCGAAGCGAGCGACGACAACGGCGCGAGGGGTTCCTCTTTTCAACCCTTTTAACAATTAATAGGAGTGTTTATTTATTTAAACTCTCCTATTTTCATTTCCATTACCGATGAGGGACTATTGCCTTTTTCAATAAAGCATTAGAGGACTTTTCAAGTTCCAACCTTTCAAGTTCTAAAATTTTCAAATTCCTCTCCTTCCCTCTATTTCCCATCAATTCTTGCTACATACCCAACAGATTTGTCAAAAATCAAGGTTTTTTATTTGGGTCAAGTCAATAACAAAAATAGATTATAATCAAAAGCATCTATTGCAAAGGATAAATCCTCAAGCTTCAAACATCACTTCCAGTTCTTACTCCACTAGGGAAGAAAGTAGTCTTCTTCTCAAATTAATGATCTTTTCCCCAGGCTAGTCGGAGAGTGCTACATGAATACTCTACATCCATTCCATTCTATTTAGATTTTGGACCCATTTCACTCCAATACACAGTAATTGGTTTCGGCAAAACTAAACATTCTAAAACTAGACTAGAGAAAAAAGATATAATCTTTCACATACCTATCAGCTCTATCTCTAAGTTTCAAGAAGAACTTCTCATTACTGATCTTTTCCCCAAATTATTGATCTTTTTTCCCAACTTAGTCAGTGCCCCTACATGAGCACTCTACATCCATTCAATTCAATCAACCCAATTCACTCCAACATTCAACAATTTCGTTTTAGCGAAACCAGAGATCACAGAAATACTCTAACTAGCTAAAAATTAACAGCAGAAGGATTCTGAATACATGAATTGCATTAAACTTACCATTCGATAAGGATTGTTACAGGAGCTCGATGCATTAGCAGGGGCGGCGCGTGAGATATCATCATCACCGGTTGCGGTTGATGATAACAGAAGAAGACAACTGATAATGCTTACTCCGATTAATCGGAATGAAAATGCCATGATTTATCTACTGATCTCCGATTATCTCCGCATAAGGTTTTTAGAGATTCAAAAGTAAATCTTTCTGTTTTAGATTTTTGGTAAGAAATTTTGAGGGAGGGGGGTAGGGGTAGGATTGGAAATGTTGAAAATATTATAAATTTGACGGAAATTATTAGTTTCAACTCCGAATTATCGATAACTTTAAAAACGCCTCTCTACTTAACTAACTATACTTAGATACAACCCTAATCACCCCCGATTTGTCACAAGACACAAGAAGCGATCTCAAACTCTTGTATGTCACGTAATTCTTAATAAATAGTCGAGAGAAATGTTGAAAACATCCTAAACTTTACGAAAATTTAAAGATGTATTTCACTTATATTATAAGGGATATATTTAAGTTCAGTTATTCAAGTAAAATTGTATTTTTTTTAACTGTCAAATAATTTAAGGATAAAATTATTATTCACCCCAAATTTAGCAGTGTTTTCAATATTTCTCTCTCAATTAAATAGTTTGGCTCAAAAATTCATTAACATATATCACTATGACTTTTATTTCATTAATTATGATGACAATATGAGATGAACTTAAACACGAATTTCGTATAGTGAATTCCAACTTATTTGAGACGAAAACATAAGCATAGTACAATAATTTTTTTTGGCTAAATATACATATATACAGAAGAAAAGAGAAGTTTGTGCGACTTCATCAGATTATATTCACTAATACGAAATGATATTATTTTCTATATATACACTTAATAATTTTTCAACGAAGCATGTTCAAACTGACCACCCTTCCGTCTATGTAGCTACAATACTGCAAAGAAGGGGTGGTATAAAGAATTGTCCCTTCACATGAATTAGAGTTAACTGTTTCTCACTTTTTTTTCCTTTCTTTCTTGTTCTCCCATGTACATTCTTCTGTCTTTTTCGACTAGCGACGCGAAACCATACGTGTATTCTGATGTAAACAATAAGACTACACGCTCACCGCGACTCAGCTCTCATACGTTGGCATGCCGGGCAACAAATGATTCCACCAGTGGGTTCACAAGATGAGGTGCCTCGTCCTACAAAATGTCACAGCGATGAGACGAACAACCTCACCAAGATGAAATGCAAACTTTGAAGAAACGTCTTTTCTTAACGTTATTGGTTTGTATGTTAAACTACTTTGGGTATGCAGACGCGATGGAGCTATTATCTAATAGGTTCAACTGAACTCAATATTTTCTACGCGAAGTATAGATAAGATATGTAACAAACCACTGAAGTTTCAATGCATAGTACTAAAAATCTTATTGGTTGAACTTGTCAAATTTAAATTTTGAATCTACCTTCGAATACGAAAGCAATGATAATGAACAAAAGGATGGAGGAAATACCTGAGGACAATGGCCAACATTAGGGAGGACGACAAAATCTTCGACTGTATCAAAGTTGCCATAGGCTCTACCAAGTTCTATTGGCTCCCAAGGATCCTTGTCACCCCATGCCACCAGAACAGGACACTGCAAAATGCACATTTTGTGCAAGAACATTGATTTTGGCCGCGGAATTCCAAAATAAAAAGATTTTGTTTCATAAACGAGAAAATATAAGACAATGTTGTATGCGGAAGTAAAGGCAATAATTCGAGAATCACCTTCACTTGAGGTAGTAGTTCCTCGGGTAGAGGCCCCGCTGAATAGCAAATGAACTCGAGAAACACATCGACAGCACCAGGTTCAAGCCCTGGAAGAAGGATTGCCTGTACTAACTCATCCGTCACCTGGGATGTGTCGTAGTAGCACTGCAGAGACATTTATCAGATGTCGCTATGGAGTCAATCATCATACAGCATACTAGATGAACTAAATATGAGATAAGCCATCAAAATCCTATAAAATCCTTATGATTTACTAGATGTCTTTCCCTCAAAATGTCTACCAAATCATTGTCTTTTTACTGGTATTTTCTCCATGCCGAAGTCGCTTAATTTTGGATGTTCAGCGGCGGAGCTATGTACAGCCCAAGGGGCTCATCCAAAGCCCCTTGGGCGAAAAATTACACAATTTATACATGATTAAAATTATTTTTTATGTATATATAGTAGATGTTGAACCTCATTTGGCTTCTTGGTGTGTTTACTTCTTCATGATTTGAACCTCGTGAAAATCCTAGCTCCGCCACTGGTCAGATTCTGTGAACTTTTCAATAGCTTATGCATAATGCATGTGCAATCCACAATTATATGTCCAGAATAGCAATTGGGGCACAACATTTTTTACAGTCAAGCATTGAATTTCTTCGGCAAAAATAAGTTTACAGACACGGGGGTCCTACGTGTTGTTTACCTGACACAGAATGTTTTTCACTGCTTTAGGAGTAGCAACACTTTTGAAAAAGAATTTCCCGAGTTCAGTATTTCTGAGGCAAAAACACCTAATATGAGTCCATTGCAGATAGCAGAAGGTTCGAGTCTTCGAGATATAATAAAACAAAGAAGTTCACCTCAATAAATTCTGAAATGCTTTAATCAGCGGTCTACCAAACCAAGGCTGTTTCGTTATATGCAGCATTCGGAGAGAGATATTTAAAAGAAGAATGCCTCTACAGAGTTGTGGTTCCAAAATGGCAGCCTGAAGACCAACAAGCCCTGCAGAGGAAGCCAGAAAGTTCTTTTACGGGTTATAAACATAACACAACATAAATAAAAAGAACATGAAATAAGCACATAGGCCTAAGAAACTATTGGAAATGATGCCCTCGTGAAATCGCTTTGCCACTGTGACCCAGAGAAAAAATTCCAAGAGATGAAGGCACCAAAGCAAGAAAAAGGGCTGCCCAGTGCACTAAGCTCCCGCTATGTGTGGGGTCCAGGGAAAGGCCGGACCACAAGGGTTTATTGTAGGCAGCCTTATCCTGCATTTCTGCAAGAGGTTGTTTCCATTTTCCATAACGCAAACTCTTTTGTCAAAATTAAAAAAAAAACAAATCTTTTGTTTTCACTCTGAGTGCCGAAAATATGATTTTTTATTTTTGAGAATCAATAAGAATATTTCACGAGTATATGAAATGAATCTATTGCCAAGATATAAGTACATCAACTTTAAGCTCATAATACGAAACAGAAGGAGAAGAGGTCACCTCCAATGGAATTGCAAATGAAGAAGGCTTTATCTCCGATAACATCCTTACAAAAATCGTTTAGTTGGCTGCCCCATGTTTCAAATGAATAAAAGTTCTCTACACCAAGCTCACGAGGATTTGGTTTGTCTGAATAGCCATAACCAATAAGGTCGATAGAGAACACCCGATGTGACTGTGCAAGAACAGGTAGATTTTTTCTCCAGTGGTCACTGTGGGAAAAGGATCATTCCAAATGTGGGTTCAAAGACAATCGAATAGTAACAAAGTGACAAAGATAATCTATGTGCACGGAACCAATAAGTTGAAACTTGCATTCAAATGAAGAAACCAAATCAATCAACAGCCAGCAATATAAGCTACACGTGAATGTTTTCTTGTTTGCAACTAAAAAGAAATTCTTACTCCCTCTTTCCTTTTATGACAACTTGTTAATTTTGACTTTCCACACCACATGTTTAAGACCACAAGATTCAAAAATTCTTCTTTACTTTTTTAAACTCCGTGTCAAGTCAAAACCAAACAAACAAATTGAAACGGAGGGATTGCCATTTATGCCAGTTTCGCTGTTAGCCTGTGGCAGCAAGATGTAAGTTTTACAAGCACAAATTGGGTCAAGTGATGAAAGATCTTCTATACTGAATAAAGAAAACAAGATTGATCCTGAAGTTCTCCGTATTATTCTATAGTTTCCATTCAAGTATGTTCGAAGAAAATAGCATAACAGACTCTTGGTATTGGTATATAGACGGACAAAACGTGTCAAAGATAAACTACATGTTAAAATTCAAATTCTATGATCTACTATGTGATTAAAACTTCAAGAACCAAAAGAGGAAGGGACATTCTATTTGTGGTGTAGTTTTGCAAATTAATACCTATAAGCAAAATGTGATTGATGTTGACCTGTTTGCTCCAAAACCATGGACTAAAACGAGCGCAGGGCCACTGTTGCCACAATACTGGTATCGGATGGAATAGCCCTTCCAGTTCCACGTACTGCAGGACCAAAAACAAATATATAAACAGTTGAAGATGGAAAGTGCAAAATCAGGCAATACACCAAATGATATCATTAAGAAATCTTAACTAACAAAATAGTCATAGTCTTGATAACATTCACAATCTTCCCAAATATTGATTATTTCGAAACATTCAATTGATTAGCCACGGCTTGATCTGCAAGTACTTTCCAAGCATAGTGGAAATGTAATTTTCTTAACAGAAACGTATGTGCTCGAGTTATAGAAAGGTAATAGCTTTATGATGAATCATAAAGTTTTTTTCATCTACTACACCATCTAGCATTACTATATCTTCAATCTGTCACTAGTCCCACTCCACTCTTTTAGTAAGGAAGAAGTACATTGATCGATCAATCAATCAACTAAGTCTAAATTCCAATTAGTTGGAGTCCGCTATATTTAGAGACTGATGGCGCATATAAATACTAGTATTCAACCGTGCACGTCATTTCAAAACGGAACCAACCTCTATGAGAAAAAATAACCAAAATATCAACAATTATCAAACTCTGTACCCATATTTCATAAGTAATACGTACAATGGATTCAGTGGAAAGACATCAAACTTAAATCCTAGATTCGCCTCTCGTTACAAGAATCCCCTATATATATATACTCCCCTCTATAGGGGACAGGAGCGGAGCTACAAGCCTGTCTATGGTTTGGCAAAATCCAGCAACTTTGGCTCAAAACCTATATTTGTACTCAAACATCCACTTAATAAAACAACAACAACAACATACTCAATGTAACGCAGACCTTTCCCCTACCTTGGAACACGTAGAGAACCTATGTAGATAACATCCACTTAATATGTATAAATAATCTATCAACAACCTAGTAAGCTATCTTTTTTAGAATTCAAAACTCATAAACTCAAAATCCCAGCTCCGCATAAGGGGCTCATTTCACATCAAAGATAAAGTAACCGACTATAAAACTCCCCACATTACAACTCTCAATCTTTCTTCTTACTTCCAAGTCCATTGGGCAACAAAAGCTACAGTCTTTGGGGGGGGTGTATGAGCAAGAACAAAAAGATCAGATTTTTACCTGGTTTTGACATCAATGGAAACTTGGGTTTTGTTTTCTTTAGAGGTTTCATCAATTGAACAATCATTTACAAGTGAATTTGATATATATCCACAAGATTTTGGATTCTTGATTGAAAAGAACAACTTTTTAGGAACATATTTTTTGGTACAAAAAGGGATTGAACTAATTGAGATTTTCTTGTTTATTATACTTTGTGAAAATGAAACAGGAAAACCAAATTTAGATATGGTGATTGTTGAACAACTTGTTATTGCCATTAATAATCATAGAAATCAAAACACACAGATGAGAATGAGAGTGTTGAAGCTAAAGTTACAAATAAAGCTAAAAAAATCTAAATTTTTTTCATACTGTTTGGACAGCATCAAGCCACATACATACACTCATGTCCCTATATTTTGTTGAAGTTAAAAAGAGCGTTTGGCTCAGCTTAAAAGCTGGTCAAACTGACTTAAAAGCTCGTTTTTGATTTATTTAGAGTCTGTTTGGCTCAGCTTAAAAGTTGGTCAAGCTGACTTAAAAGCTGGTTTTTAACTTATTTAGCTGTTTGGCAATACTCAAAACAGCTTATTTTAAGTTAAAAAAAATTATTTTAAGCTAAAAGTTAAAAACTGGGGTAGGAGTGTTTTTTTTTTTAGCTTATAAGCTGTTTTAAGTTGACCACATTTTTATCTTTTTGTGCTTAATATTTTTGTACAATCTCCAAATTACCCATATAACCCTAACATTTCTTTCTTCCATTTTTCCCTTTTCACATTTGACATAACAATTTCAGCACTTTTATCCAAACGCATAACTGCTTATTTTAAAAATAAGTTTCAACACTTTTAAAAGTACTTTTTTAAAGCTGCTTTTATTAAACCCATCCAAACGGGCCTATATTCTAATATTGAAATTTTGTTAGTTAATCTAGCATATAGACTTACATAAAAGTTTATACTATAATATGAATTAGATACATATTCTAATATTGAAAAATTTATGAGTTAATCTAGCAATATAGACTTACATAAAAGTTTCTACTATAATAACTAAATATGTATTGGGCTAAATTAATAAAAAAAAATTATTTAAAATATATATTCATCGTGAAATTTGAAAGGTTACTTAAACATAACTTTAATCATACCTTAAAAAGATATAGATATTATTTTTTAAAAAAATATATTATATAATAATATGAAAATAATAACGCTCGACTATCTGCTAACGTTTGAGAAAATCAATATTATTAGGGCCCGTTTGGATGGACTTAATAAAAACAGCTTTAAAAAAGTACTTTTAAAAGTGTTGAAACTTATTTTTAAAATAAGCAGTTATGTGTTTGGATAAAAGTACTGAAGTTGTTATGTCAAACGTGAAAAGGGAAAAATGGAAGAAAGAAATGTTAAGGTTATATGGGTAATTTGGAGATTGTATAAAAATATTAAGAGCAAAAAGATAAAAATATGGTCAACTTAAAACAACTTATAAGCTAAAAAAAAAGTACCCCTACCCCAACTTTTAACTTTTGGCTTAAAATAAGTTTTTTTAACTTAAAATAAGTTATTTTGAGTATTGTCAAACAACTAATGTATCTAAATCATTTTTAATTCAGTAAGTAAATATAATTTTTAAATACTCTAAATAGTTAAATATTTCATTTATTGTATGGTTTTTCTTTCAAATTAGGTTATGTCACACATCCTTGTATGCGACGATGATCAATAATTTATAATAGTTATGAAAATGTGTAATATAATTTTACGTTAAAAGTAATTGCGTCAAACAAATAGATAAAGTGATGATAATTGTTACATATACAAAAAATCTTAAGTAAGAAATTCTTCATTTTCATGATTCGAATTTAATATAACTGATTAAACAATAATATTTTTCTATTGATTTTCAAGAAAAAGATCCTCAACTCTCTACATTATGGTTAGCCTCTTTGAAAAAAAAAATGAAATTATATGAAAACTACAATTTTAGGAGCTTTCAGGCCATTGCCTTTGAATGTCAAAGTAGTATGTGATATCCACATAGCATCTTTCTTTTTCATCTATAACCTGAAAAAATCAAAATAAAATAAAATCGATTAGCGATAATAAATATATATATATTAATAAAAAAGTATTAAAATATTTATTCGTAATAGTTAATTATTATCGAATTTAATATCATTATCGATTTTAAAGACGTTTACATAAAAAATATTAATTGCTGCTAAAAATATACCTGTGTTCTTGTAGTATATAAACCCCTTGCAAAGACACCAGAAGGTGTGACATCTTCTTCTAATTCATATACATATGGTTCTTTTCTAGGTTCAAAAGTTCCCAACATCACTTGAGACTTATCAACTGTCATAGCAATAAATAATTTTTAATAAATAAATAAAAAGAAAAATTTATTATAAATACGTAGAATGTATTTATAATGTCGATAACTGTAGTTTCAAAAAATTACAAAGCGAAACTATATCTGCATGTGTAAATTTAGCTCTAACAATGTTGCTACTCACAGATACCTCTCTGAATCTTCTTTTAATCATGATATTAGAATCAGACTCGTTTTGTATTAATAATGTACTCGGTATAGAGCACTTAACACAATAACAACAAAGAAAAATAAACACATGCGAATTAGAGAGTACACAAAATACACTTGAAAAGTCAAAAACACATCTAAAGTATTACTTTTTTTTTGAGCTTCATACCTGAACTATCACTAACCTGAATCACTATCGTTCACATAAAAAACTCACACATATGATAGTTCATATATGAAATTTGAAAAAAATGACATATTTTAGATGTGTCTTTTACCATTTAACTCGAATATTTAATTTGTGTTTACCTCTGACACCTGTTTTCCACGTAGTGTTGATGTATTTGAGACCACAAACAACATTGTTGGAGACAGTAAATGAAAATTTGAGTTTGTATCTACTTGCTTCCTTGAGAGTAAAAAGACATTCTTTAGGTGTTGAAAAGAATGGCTCACATAACACTAACTCTGGTCTCTCAGGACAAATTATGTATAATTTTGGTTCTTGTACTTCTGGTTCTAATTCATTCTCTGCTTCAACTACAAAAATAAAAGGAAAAAATTACATAAATTATACATTTTAAAAAAAATAATTACTGATTTTAGTGATACTTTTTGTAGTATCGTTTATAGCAATGCTTTGTTAAATATGTATATGTATTAAAAGTGAATTATGTATGCACTATATATGAATTATAATTATTTTTTTGAAATATATCATGTTTGTTTGGTGAAAATTTATCACATTGTATTATAAGTGTATTAAAATGTGTGATAAATGTATTATTCATCATTAAAATTTGTATTATATGTGAATAATAAATTGGTCTTTGTAATATGTATTAAACTTGTATTATAAATAAATTAAAAGTGATCAAGTGAAAAAAATATTTTTTATTATAGTATATTTAGGTAAGTTTCCCAAAATAAAATATAATATAAGATCATATACACAAAAATTCTTGTTAATATAATAACATAAGATTAAAAAGAAATGACATTTTGTGTAGAGAAACCAAAGAAAATAAAAAATGTTACATGATTTATTCTCGATCTGTTTAAATTTTGATAAATAAAAATATTTCATTCGTGAATTATTGTACACGAAAATCGATATAACTAAGTTTAAATCGGTAAAAATGTGTTATAAATTTGGATACAAAAAATATACCTTCATCTGAAGTGCTATGATCACTACTACCAAGAAATTGCTCCTCCATTAAACTTTCATCATCCTTTAAAGTAAAAACAAACAATACATAATTAATTACACAAGTAATTACATATCAATTACATCCTTAATTAAGAAAAAAAAAGACATAATAATATATCAACACTAAATTTTGATATACAGAGTTACTCGATATTTGTATAAGTGAATGATAGTAAAATATTTCGTAACATTAATTTAGGTACACATAAGTTAACACAAACATCACCATTATTACCTGCATCTTCATATTCTCTTGTTGATTATTTTCATCCATCATTGTGTCCATGATCAAGGCCTTGCTTGGTGAGATTGGTTCAACAATAGCTGACATTTTTCACCAAATTTTTAACAATCGAAAAGTTTACTATACAAAAGTTGATGATGGACGATATATATATTTTTTATAATCGTGAAATTCTCAAAAGTCAGTGGCACACAATTCGAAAATTTAATGAATAACAATGAATTCACCCCTCAACCTTTCTTCACTTAAATTATCACCACCAAATTATTTCAAAGAAGGGTTGTACTGGTGGTGAAATTGAAGTGCAAAGGTGGAGGAAGGCAAAGAGAAAATGGAAAAAAAATAAATTAAAGAAAGTGATTAATGTAATGATATTAATTAATTATTTAATTTGTTAATTATGGGGAATAACAAGAATTAAGGGAAACTTAATTTTGTTCATTCATGTTGAAAGGTGAATATGAGGTTATAACAGAATTCTGTTTTCATGTCAATGGATTTCACAATGTTCTAGAAAATATATATTCTAGATTTTATTCTTGATTTTTGATTCGATTTTCGATAAATATAATTAGAATTCGATTAATTTGAAACTGCGTGTTGTAAAGTCTATTTAAACTTTACATGTTTTTTATAAAATAACGTAACAATGATATTTATCGTAATATTTATATTGATTAACGTATAGTCTTACGTCTTGAAAAATATTTTTTTAAAAAATAATTATTAGAATTTGTTTTCGTTACATGTCTTACGCATAGATTTCCTTTCTTGGTTTCAATTAGTGTTTGTTATTTGTATCGGAGTCTAGTTAACCAAACTTACACATTACATACCTATTAAACTTTACACATCCATACGAATATTTTGTCATAACATTCATATTAATTGATGTATAGTGCTACATCTTAAAAATATATTTTTTAAAGAAATAATTAATACTCCCTCGATCTTCAATTTAAGTGACACATTTCGTTTTTCGAAAGACAAACAATTTAGATTTGATCGAGAATTTACACATTTAAATTTTTAGTTTTTTAAAAATAAATTATTCACAATAATTTACAATTAAAAATATATGAAAAAAATTATAATAAAAAATATACTTATTTAAATTTAAAAATTAAAAAATATCACATAAATTAAAAATAAAAAAAATATTTTTTTTTAAATTTCTAATATAACTCGCAATTGCTAGCCTTCTATTATGATAAAGTGGCTGGCGTGCCATATTTAACACATGTATATCCTAATTTACTAGCAATCCATTAAATAAAAATACTCCACCTACTTTTTGCGACCTATCTTTTAATTTGACTTTATAAAATATTTTAATATATAAATAAATTTTTAAATTTATATGAAAATATTACATAGAATATGGTAATTCATATATTTTATATGTAGTATATTAATTCAATTTTATTTAATTTAGTATCTCTATTTATTATAATCAAAATAAAAAAAGGCACAAATTTAAAAATAAAATTATCATTTTTTTCTATTCAGAATCTGCAGATCCACTAGTTATCTTTTGTAATTTTTAATCTAAAAAACTGGCTGTTTCTGTCAGATTTTTATCAGACAAATACTAAAAAATACTATAGATTATATGATAAAAAAAAGAAAAACTCAGTAGCTGTAGTAGATTGTCCTTTTCTTTTACTGCAGTATTATTCTTTTCACTCTGCTTGACTGCTTCTCACTCTCTTCTTCATCAATCATCACAGCTAAGTGGACTCATTTTAGGTATTTTTTTTTCAACTTTTTCTATATTTTGATGCTTAATTTGAAAAGGGTATTGATTTTCTTTTCTTGTATTGGGTTTAATTCGTAGTTATAGTAGATAAAAATCCCACCTTTTTATGTTTTTTTGTTGTAATATGCATATTTAATTTGTGGATCAACTTTAGTTTTATCTTTCTTGAATGTTTTAATACTAAAGATTGATTCTTGGAATGTTTTGTGTATGGGGTTTCAGGTTAGTCACATTTGGATTTGCTTATGAGTTTTGGGCAAGTTTAAGTTTGTGATTTTAGCTAATAAATAATCTTGGGTTTTCTCCAAGTTCAAATTTTTGAGTGAGGAGGAAGCTCATTGAGGTGTGAGGACAAATGAAAGGTGAGTTCTTGGATTTACCTACTTGGGATTTTTGTTGGTGGGACTCTTCAAAAATGTCAATGTTTGTGTGTTGGATTCTCCAAAAAGTATGTATGTTTGGAGTATTCGAATCAAAAGTTGAAGAGTCCGCACAACTTATGTTGTTTTGAAAGTTTTTTTCTTGTTAATGTTTCTTATGTAATGAATCTGGATTTTTCAGGCAATAAAGTGAATAGTGCAGCACCTAGTCTGTGGTTAGCTCAAAACCCTAGCAAGAGATGGGGTGAAGTGTTCTTTCTGCTTTATACTCCGTTTTGGCTCACCTTGTGCCTTGGTATTGTGGTCCCATTCAAGCTCTATGAGGTGTGTGACATGTCATTGAATTGATTGAATGTCTCATCTAAAAGCTTAATCTTTAAGAGACAAAACACTTGATTATATATCTTAACAAATGTATTAGAAATTCTGCGAGTTTAAGAAGGTTGGAGATTGTATTTGTATGTTTGAATCGTGGCCATGTGATGTGCTTGTTTAGTTCTATGTTGATTTTTGAAAAAGTTGTCTTTTCTATTGCTTAATTGGGCAGGATAGATTGGAGTATTTCGGGGATGTGTACTACCAAACTAGATTAGTTTGCAATTGAGGCTTGACTGATAGATTATTTGTATGAGATAGATAAAGGAGCAACATGCAAAATTTTATGAGAAGCCATTAATTTTGCATGTTTCAATCTATGATGAAAATTAGTGAAACCTTGTAGCTTACTATGAAACATCATGAAATTCTGAAACTTCAGATGTTATTGAAGACTGTGAATCTAGTTTTGCTTGTGGGGAATGATGTAAGAACCAATGGATCATCCTTATTTTCTCGTTACATTTAACTAGAAAGCGTGAGAGGGGATTGTATGTAGTGAATTTTCATGTTGTCTCTTGTTATGATAATCTGTATGATTTATTTGTAACTAACAGAGTGACTTGTTATGACAGGATTTCACAGAGTGGGAATACCTCTTGGTGGGGCTTATTTCTGCACTTCCTGCTTTAATTGTACCCATGATATTTGTCGGGAAGGTGAGTTCTGTCTCCTACTACTGAAGCCCTGGTGATGAATCAACAATTTAATAACTAGACCTGTAAAAGTTTTTCAGTGGCTTATTCAAATGAGCTGCAAAGAAGGGGAGGCTTGGCGTGACTGGTAAAGTTACTGCCATGTGACCTGAAGTCAAGGATTCGAGCTGTGGAAACAGCTTCTTGCAGAAATGCAGGGTGCTAGGGCCTTTCCCAGACCCCTTGCATAGAGGGAGCTTAGTGCACCAGGCTTCCCCCTTTTTAAAAAAAATTTAAATTACCACCTGTTATCTTTTTGTGACCTTTTCTCATATCAGACTATTCAGTTCGGTCATTATGGATTTGTGCTTAGCAGAGGAAATAAAATACTCATAACTTTTATGTTTAATGTAGGAGATAAAATGAATTTTTACGAGTCTAAATTCTCATGTGCAAACGGTTGCATTTGAGTGATGAGCCTTTTCCTGTAACTAGCCCAGCTCTTGAGTGCAACTTCGTCATGTCTATTCTTGATGATCTAACCAGTGGGATCTGTATAGTTAAAAAAAATTTGCTCTATAGCATTTTCTCACAAAACTAGTCACATGACGGTTTATTATTACATGTAACTTTTGCAGGCTGACAGGAACCTTGCTTGGAAGGATCGTTATTGGGTGAAGGCAAGTATTCTTGAAGAAGAATTATCAATTACTGGTCTGCAATTTGAAGGACCCATCGATAAGCCTCTCTTATGATTTGTTTCTAGATTAAATTCTCATATGACACATTGACCAAAGTAGACTCAGTTTGGAAAATATTCTCATGGAGAGAAAAGATAAATATAAGTGACAAAAAATAAAGAAGACAAGAAAAATCAGTTTTTGTTGCCGTAGCTTGTGAATTGGTTGGTCTTTCTTGATTTATGATATTTGAGCTCGCTTATCAGCATTGGTGCTAATAGACAAAATTACTACAATTGGCACAGATTAATTGGCTAGAAGTTTCTAATGACCTCTTAATGGAACTCCTATTGTGGATTCTTTAGTTGAATAGGGTGGCATAGACAAGAAAATTCCTTGTTGCGCATGTCGCTAATTTGATGATTCTTTCTCTAAGAATTCTTTTTGGTGCTTCTCTGGACTGACTATTGGTTTGCTGTTATTCCAGGCTAATCTCTGGATAGCAATTTTCACTTACGTTGGGAATTACTTTTGGACCCACTATTTCTTCACAGTTTTGGGGGCTTCTTATACATTTCCATCTTGGAAGATGAATAATGTAAGTCATCTGTTAATTTTTTTCGTTTGACTCCGTTCTTCACTTGGGATTCTCATTTTACCTAAAAGGTAGGCGGTAAGGTCTGCTATACCCACCCTCCCTAGACCCCAGATGTTGTTGTTGTATTGGCAAAAGCTATATAATGCGACTCTCTGCAGGTACCCCACACAACTTTCCTTCTAGCACATGTTTGCTTCCTGTTTTACCATGTCTCTGCAAACATGACCCTTCGTAGACTACAGCATGCTATTGCTGATTTGCCCGAGAATGTTCAATGGGCTTTCAAGGCTGGGTGGATTCTTGCATATGCTTATTTTATAGCTTATCTGGAGACATTAGCTATTTCCAATGTAAGTGGTCAATTGTAGGAGTCCAGAAATATCTTACTTACGGGCATATAGCTTTATTAGATTTCTTTGAGATACATGAATAAGGCTAAAAGAATCACTTGTTTGTTTCTGACCTATGCAGTTTCCGTACTATGACTTCGTGGACCGAGCAGTGATGTATAAAGTTGGTTCCTTGTTTTATGCAATCTACTTCATTGTAAGCTATCCAATGTTTTTCAGGTAAGAACTTTTTTCCCTGTAGCTTCTGCCCCTGAAGTTATGCTAGTGCAGATGTGGTTTATTTACACCGTCGTTTTCAATAAACTTCTTCAAATTTTTATTATTTGATTGCATTAGTCAAATCAGAACTAAACTAGAGCGGAAAATGAGGATATGTAAAGATTATGAGTACAACCACATAAGGTGGATGAGTTCAGTCCACCGACTAGCTATGTAAAACATACTTCACAATATTCCATAGAATTGCCTCAAGGTAGATAATGCTTGGAGGAAGATCGAATTCTATGAGATGTATTTTGACAAGGTTTCAGATTTTAAAGGTAGAAATGTAATTTGCTGAAAGAATGTCCTTTCTCAAGTTAAGCTTGCCTCAGTTTTTGTTGAGCAGCGAGATGCTCACTATCCTTCAATAATTTTCTTTGCCAACTGACCTTGCAAATAAATTTTGAGACAGAAATAGATGAGTGCATTATTGAGTTGATTGACGTTGTTGTAAGCTAAAGGGCTTTAGAAAGTCATCTAATCTTTATTTAAACGGTGCTAGTAGCTCTCTTCAATCTTTTATAGAGGGCTATTCATGATAATTTTAACACAATTTGACAGTTGATGTGAGATTTGGTCTACTCTAGTTTTCCAGATATAAGGTGTGCTACAAGTGAAAGTGGTCTAAGTTGTTTTCTTAACCGTCTGAGGCGCTTTCAGAAATTTTGATGTTGTTGGACAATAGAATCTTCACACTGGACTTGTTTAGGATTGGTAGATTTCTATACTTCACTACTATTAACAGAAAAAAAAAATCTATGAAGTTCTTAACTGTTGCTTTTATAAGTGCTTTTCTAAATCCATAGGCAACACAAACACCTTGTAACCGTTTATGGATTTTAACCAAGATTAGGTGATCTAACCTTAGATCTGTATCATACTACATGCCTACACCATTGTTGATTTGTCGTTAGTCATTGTGGTCGAGAACCTAATGCATTCTTACTCTGTGATCTTTTACTGATCAGTTTTACCATTTGTGGAATTTAACCAAGATTAGGTGATCTAACCTTGAATATGCATCGTACTGCATGCATACACTACTGTCGTTAACCATTGTGGTCCAGAACCATTACGCTTTAACTCTATGATCTCTTACTAATCATTTTTCTCGGTTGGTGCTTGCTTTAATGCTCAGGGTTGATGAGAAACCTGGAGATTCATGGGACTTGCCAAGAGTGTCCATTGATGCATTGGGTGCTGCAATGCTAGTCACCATCTTACTCGACTTGTGGCGTATTTGTCTAGGTTCCATTGTTCCTATGCCAGAAACCAAACAATGTCCTCAATCAGGACTCCCATGGTTTGCCATGACATCTTGAAGGTCTTCGAATCACGAGACACGGAAAAGTTAAACACCTTCTGTAAAATTAGATGTTCAAAGTCTCTTCTTGAAATGATGTTGAACTATGATCAGATTGAGCCCTTGTTGTACTCTTACCATACCAAGTTTTAAACATTTCTCAGAATAATGTTAACTTGTACTCTTTCTGAACACTATGTATTTCTTTAGAGCAACAACGATACAATGTAATCCCATAAGTGAGGTCTGTGGATTAAGGTATGTGGATTGTTGGATTGACGTAGATTATACCCCTAGCTTTGTGAGGTAGAGAGGTTTTCGATAAATTCTTGGTGGCTCAAGTAAAACATATGCAAAAACAAGTATGCAGAGTAAATACAATATCAATGAAATCAGGCTAGAAAACTTTGGTTCAAACCTAAGTAATCGAATATTTATAAACTTTAAATCTTGACCACACAATTTGCTTTTTTCGCCATTAAAGACAAAATGTCAAAAAAGGACTGTTGTTGACCCATTATACATTTTCAAAAATCAAATCTGTCTCTAATATTTTTTTATTTCTTCCGATTTTCAAATCCAGTATAAATTCAGAGACGAAGTTAGAATATAACTTGCCGATTCAATTAAATTCAGTAATTTTAGTCTAAATTCAGTTAATTATAAAGCTATAAAAAAAACCCACTAGATTATTAGTTAAGTTGAGGTTATTCATTTAATATAAATTAAAAGGGTCTTGATTTGACATTATTTTAAAGATTGTCACATACAAAAATTGCTGAAAATGAATTAGATCTACATATTTGTCAAAGTTAAATGTCTCTCATTTGTTTCTCCTGATCAAAGATTTCAATTTTGATTTTTTTTGAGTAATAAACCTTTTTTTTAATAGTCTCTACGTAATGCAAATTTAAATTAATCGAATTCTAATGTGAATATATCGAAAGAAATAAAAAAACAATCATCCTGATTCTATTTTAAAATATAAGGAAAAAAAATGAATGATGGACTTGTATAACTTTAAAAGTTAAATTTCGGATCTAAATCAGGCAAATTCATAACTAAATAACATTTAAGTCATCTTTTGAAATTCTATCCGTAGCGATACGAGTAGATGAGAGTGTGACGCTCAATCCCACGTCAAATTGAAAATAAAATCACAATTCTTTCCTCGTGAACTAAGTTTTTGATATCCACGTCCCTCGATCAGGTAATAAAGTCATCTACTATATCTTTACCCCCACCCCCACCACCCATCCCCTCCATTTCCCTCTTATTTCAATTCAAATTCATCAACGGATACTTCATCTTCCTCAGAACCCTAACACTCCCTTTTCTTCACCATTTCTGTGGATAAAATACAAAATGAAGAACTATATGCAACAACGGAACACGATCTTAAGGGAGAATCACGACGCTGCCGGAGCTACAATGCCGCCGTCATCTCCAAACCCTAGCCTTTTGAAGCAGAAATCGTCGAATTCGCCAAGTAATCCTAGCAGTACTAGTACAAGGAAACATAAATCATCTAAAGAGAATGCTCCTCCGCCGTATCATCCGTTAGATCTGAGCTCATCGCCGACAGTTGGTTTGAAGATTAAAAGTCCTCTGCCTCCTCGACCGCCGGCTAACTCGAATAATTTGAAACGGAAGCTTAATTTGGAGTCTGTTGGTACTGAGAATCTAGTTGCTGGATCTTCTGATTCTGGAGTAAAGGTAAGATTTTTAGGAAATTACGTTCATTTTGCTTGTTCTTGATTTTGAATTTGAATAGAACTGGTTCAACTAGAGGTGAATTCTTATACGGAGCATTCCTATTGCTAACTTTGACTTGTCTAGGATCGAAGTATGATAGTTGATGTTGTTTAGCTTTATGTTGGTTAATTCCACGAAAGTTCTGCTTTTCGTGGTCAATTGTTTCTGACAATTGTACTTTAAGGATCTACTAAAAGTAATTAATTTATTAGTTTCTTTGAGAGCTAAATCAATCAATCAATCAAGTAAGCAACAAGAACAACTCAGTGTAATTCCACAAGTGGATATTGGTGAGGCTAGAGTGTAGGCTGGCTTTATTACGACCGTCGGAGGTAGAGAGACCGTTTATTATAGGCACAATGCTCAAGTGCAAGCATCAATTTTGAATGAGATAGGTTTGATTATATGAATCTTCTATATCCATGCTGGATTTTATTACTATTTCTGCACAGTACTTTTATCTTTGTTTCTACTTATTTTTCCGTTGGAGATTAAGATATATTTCCATTGGCTTTTTTTTGGTAAAATTTCTGCTATTTGTTAGGAATGTTGTTACCGATTGCTTGGGAGGTTGTAGCTTAACACTTGAAGGAAGATTTCACCTATCATTTATGTCTTCTGTAGTTTGACTGCTGGGTGAACCTGTAGAAGAACAAGTAAACTAGGAGTATACGTTCTCTATTCTGTTCAATCTTTACTATGGTTATCATTTATAGGAACATACAATTATATGCATTCATTTGAAGTTTTATAACCCCGAGAGTGGCTTGTTTGCTGTTATCAATCTGTCATTGTGCCTCATTCTACCCTCTGTTTGATTGGTTCAAACAGGCATTTTCTAAGTGCTTAGTACTTGTAGATGACGTATTGATTCCTGCAAGTTTTCTCATCTAAATCAGGTCATAGTGAGGATGAGGCCACCAACCAAGGATGAGGAAGAGGGGGAAGTTGTTGTCCAGAAGATCTCTAATGATTCTTTGTCCATAGCTGGGCATACTTTTACATTTGATTCTATTGCAGATACCCAATCAACACAGGTAAATAATCATAACTTGTTAACCTAGCTTGTAAGAGGAAATAGCTTTATTGAGTATATTTTAGTCAGATAAGTATGCCTCATCCTTCCTTTTTGTTTTTTGCTTTGATATAACAAGTATACCTTAAAGAGGAATAATGAAAGTGACATGCACTTGTCTCTTCTTCTTAACTGTTCTTTCAGGTTGATATATTCCAGCATGTGGGAGCTCCTGTTGTTGAGAATTGTCTTGCTGGGTTTAACAGCTCAGTATTTGCTTATGGGCAGGTGATGTTAGCTCCAAAACCTCCTGCTATATGTTAATATGCCTGCACAACTTCACGTGTTCTTTCTTGTGCTTGACATGTCACATGTCGCAATAATATTAAATATGACTTGGAAATTGAATTGTTCAGACTGGTAGTGGGAAGACATATACAATTTGGGGACCAGCCAACGCCTTGTTGGAAGAAAACTTGACCATTGATCAACAGGGCTTAGCTCCACGTGTTTTTCAGAGGCTTTTTGAACGTATTGAGGAGGTGATATGTTGTCTCTGTAATTTTTTGTTTCCCGGATTTGATATGTTGTATAAAATGTGATTCCATAATACATGCATTTTCTTTTCAGGAACAAATCAAGCATGCTGACAAACAGCTCATGTATCAGTGTCGATGTTCTTTTCTTGAGGTTAATTTGACTGGACCTAGTCGATTTTATTGTGAAACAAAGTCAATATCAGTTGTCTAATTCTTTAGCATTAATGATGTACAGATATACAATGAACAAATCACTGATCTATTGGATCCTAGTCAAAAAAATCTCCAGGTATAAAAGGAAATACAATATAGAAGTTTGTTGTTTGCATTATCTGTATCCTTAGTTCTACTTATTTGATAAGGATTTTCAATTTGGCTTCTGTTTTCAGATTAGGGAAGATGTCAGAACAGGTGTTTATGTGGAAAATTTGACTGAGGAATGTGTGTCCTCCATGAAGGATGTGACAAAGCTTTTGATGAAGGTTTGGACTGCTTCCATATTTTTATTGAACTGTTAGACATATTGTAATGCAGGCATGACTATGTTTGCCAGATAGAATAGACCAGTATAGGATAACAGTTAGCCAAGTGAATATGTGAATCAGGTAAGTAACTTGGGCAATTATTTTGAAATGGATAATAAACAAAAAACTTGCTTAGGTGCAGTAACATAAATGATAAAGTTCTACTGCTGTTCCTACTTAACTAAATTAACTCGTTCTACTGCAATAGCAACACATTTGACAAGGAAGCTTAATCTTAATTTTCAACCCCCCCCCCCCCCCC
Source organism: Solanum lycopersicum (assembly GCF_036512215.1). NCBI lineage: Eukaryota > Viridiplantae > Streptophyta > Magnoliopsida > Solanales > Solanaceae > Solanum > Solanum lycopersicum. The sequence continues at coordinate 68,296,674 of NC_090811.1, read as the reverse complement.
CCCCCCGCCCCCCGCGCGGGTTTGCCCATTATTTTGATTTTCTGAAAGGTGGAAGGACAGAAGTTCTAGTGTCCTAATGATAGTGCCTTACCTTTCAATATCATGCTGCAGCTTATTTTTTTTCTTGAATCTTATCACTGATGTCCTTATCAGAAGAATTTTATTACTGTGGTCTCTGCTTCACTTTTTTCCCATAATCTTTAGGCGTCAACTTGTATCCATTCCTCAAATGAGTCTATTGTTAGCAAGTCAATCTCAGATCAGTGTCAAAAGTTATTGTTAGTAGTTCTTTTCTAATACTTCTACTTGAACTTCTGGAGTTTCTATGATTAAATAGACTGGTATCAGAAAAGCTTATAGAACTTGTTCAATGAAAATATTACAGGGAGTGTCAAACAGACGAACTGGTGCTACAAGTGTAAATGCTGAGAGTTCACGTTCTCACAGTGTATTCACCTGTGTTGTTGAATCACGATGCAAGGTAATACAATCTTATGTCCTTTTTGACAATAACCTGAATTATTTTAAATGGCAAGTGATGCGTTGTTTATTATCGTTACTATTTGCATTCTCCGAGCGTGCAAGCAAGAATTTTCTGGCATAACAAGTTCTTTGGTTGTTATGGAGATCTGACAAGTTCTGTTATTTGGTCTAATTTTAAACATTTAATTTCAGAGCATGGCAGATGGTATAAGCCACCTAAAGAGGAGTAGAATAAATCTTGTTGATCTTGCTGGATCAGAAAGGCAAAAGCTAACTGGTGCAGCTGGTGAACGCTTGAAAGAAGCAGGGAACATCAATAAATCACTTTCACAGTTGGGGTACATTTGTTTCTTTATCATTTTGGGAGAAAGAATTATTCTTGGTATAGCAGTCAAGGAGGTTACAACTCATTGTTAATGGTTATTCTGGTCATTTTCTGCATAGAAATTTTTGGGGTTAAATTTTAGTGACTATGGACTTTCTACTTTTTCTGAATAAACAGTTAAGTTATAGAATGCTATGTGAGTATTAAAATGTCAAAGTTATTGAGTTAAAAAATATGAAATACTAAGCTTTTAGGTTAGACATTGTCTCATATTAGACAAATATCATTTGTTCCTTGTGTTTAAACCTATAAATAAGTATGTCTTGTATTCTTCAAATCATCAAGTAATCAATGTTCTTCTCATCTCTTATTTTCTCATATTTATCTTTTAGGTTATAGTGCTGACAGTTTAGATATCTAGGTCCAGCTTTCAGGAGTATCTCATTATATATAAAGTTCAATACATAATAGGTTGGCTAAAATGGAGGAATGGTACAAAATCACCCCCCTTCTTCCCGACCTCTGGCAGTCAAAGCTATAGGGAGACGTGCTTCGGTCTTTCCATCGATAGAAGCAGTAGGTATATAACGCATGCAGCTAGTAGGCGATAGGAGGATGTAAGCCCTGGTGGCAGCGGTACTTTGGCGAACCAGGCGTCGCTTCTATTTCGTTTTTTATTATTATTTTTGACCCTACAATGGCAGAACCTAGAAAGCTGCTCTTTTTTCCCTGTCCCGTGGTTTGATACCGTCTAGCCTCTAGCTAGGAAGTCTTGGATTCGTATACCATGTAGGTGAGAAAATCGTCCGTGACTAGCTATCCTTATTCTCCTCCCAGGGATGTTTAGGAATATGGGTGCGGGAGGCTGAGGGACGACCACGATGAGTACGCGTTTTTATATAAAGTTCAATACATAATAGGTTGGCTAAAATGGAGGAATGGTACAAAGTCAAACGCGATTGGATGACACTTGTCATAGTGAAGGGAAAGTTTTGTAGAGCAGTTATGAGACTAGTGATGTTATATAGGAGTGAATATTGGACATCTAAGATCCAACATGGTCAAAGTAAAGGTCTCTCAGAATATAGTGCTTGCCTTTATTGTAGGGGTTACATACCTTTCAGGGACTTAGGGTCATCTTTTTGACTAAATGTTAGAATTATTGATATACTGCTGATCACACTATTATTTGAAATTTACAGGAACTTAATAAACATTCTTGCAGAAGTTTCTCAAATAGGCAAGAATAGGCACATCCCCTATAGAGATTCCAAGTTGACATTTTTGTTACAGGAATCTCTAGGTGGGAATGCAAAACTTGCAATGATCTGCGCCATTTCTCCGTCCCAAAGGTAGATTCACAACCCTACTTTTTGATGCAGTTTTTGTTCTAGAGTCATGTTATCTTCATTAAATCTAGAGCTCTCAGTTCTTTTTGATGATGCAGTTGTAAGAGTGAAACTTTGAGTACCCTGAGATTTGCGCAACGTGCAAAGGCAATCAAGAACAAGGCAGTAATCAATGAAGAAATGCAAGATGATGTCAATGTTTTGAGAGAAGTTATTCGTCAGCTAAGGGTAAACTGTTACTTTTACCTGTGATTGATGCACCTTAACTTAAGGTGCATCTCTCAACTATGTCAAATGGTTTAATGTCTCCCCCCTTTACTCTGAACAGGAGGAATTGCTAAGAATGAAGGCAAATGGTTATCAAGCAGATCAGGCAGGGTGGAGTGTTCGTAGAAGCTTAAATCTGTTAAAGTTCAGCCTTAACCATCCAATGAATCTACCTGTTGATGATGATGGTGATACAGAAATGGAAGTCGTTGAGGAAGCTGAACTATTAGGTCTTCTATCGGAAGGCAGTAAAGAGAATAGTATGCTTGGGATCCTGCGGAGGACGTTTTCAAAAGGTTCTTCGCCACTTGATTCTGCGGTACAGCATGGGGGAAAGGAGTACGGCAGCAACAGGGAGCAAGCCTCTGAGGATACAGATGTTAGCATGGAGGAAGAGGTATCTGAAGCAGTTACCGAGCATGAAGGCAGTACTGTTGATGGTGCTGGACTGCAGAACTTCAAAAAGCTAGGTAATGATTCTTCTATGGAGCCAACTGAAGATGAGTATGCCCCGTCTTCTGCCAGCGAAATGCTGAATCAAGGACAACGGGAAGTGGTAGAGGACTCACCTTCAGAAAAATATCCTGAATGGACTTCTGAGAACTCTTCTAAAAGTTTGGAGGGAAATACAGCCTGCACTAATCTCAGTACAGTTCAATGTGATGTGTCGCCTATTTTGGACTATCCTGCTCCAAGCGTTTCACCAAGAGCTAATAGCAGTAGGAGAAGTGTTGGGACTTCAATGCTGAGTGATTCGAAGAAGGATCTTGGAGATAAATTGGATACTCCGGGCTTGCCCTTCACAAAGCCTTCAAACAGTATTTGTTTGAATTCTCTATCAAATCAAAGAAACAAAAGTTGTTTCACTTCAACTGAACATTTGGCGGCTAGTCTTCAGCGGGGACTTGAAGTTATTAGTTCTCATCGACAAAGTACATCTTTGAGGCGTTCCTCAGTCAGATTTTCTTGCAAAGCTGCTGATATTAGTGCAATCATACCAGTTGCTAAAGTTGATGTTGGAGTTCAAACTATTACAAAAGATTACGAGTCATATGAAGGAGGTTCAATGTTTTTGTGTAGTAAATGTAAGGCAAGAAATTCACTGCAAGAGCTTGAAGATGCAGATGATGATGGCTCAAATTTGCAGCTGGTACCTGTTAATGGATTACAGTTGGTATCTGCAACTGGATCACAGTCCTGTGAAAATTTCCAGATTCAAGTACCTAAAGTACGTTGAAACTTTGTTAGGACAATGATTTTGGTTCTCTTAGTCTTGCATGATTCTTATCACTGTGCAATCATCCTAACTTTTTACAGGCAGTAGAAAAGGTCTTGGCTGGAGCTATACGGAGAGAGATGGCACTTGAAGATATATGCTCCAAGAAAACTTTTGAAATCACGCAACTCAACCGTTTGGTATATATCACTAGTTCTAAACCTGCCAATTTTCATCATTTCCTCATCTCTCTGACATGCTTTGCAACCAATCACAGATCCAGCAATACAAACATGAACGAGAATGCAATGCTATAATTAGCCAAACACGTGAAGATAAGATCATTCGCCTTGAAAGTTATATGGATGGTATTTTACCAAAGGAAGAGTTCATGGAGGATGAGTTGTTGGCACTGATTCATGAGAATAAGGTATGCATATGACCTTAAATTGTCTTCCGAATTGTTTTTGTTTCCCTAAACATGTTGCCATTGTCATTTGCTACAGCTACTGAAGGCAAAGTATGAGAATCATCCTGAAGTTTTAAGTGACAGACTTGCACTAAGAAGAGTTCAAGAGGAGCTGGAGCGGTATCATAACTTCTTTGACTTAGGTGAGAGGGATGTTTTGCTGGAGGAGATTCAGGATTTGAGGACCCAGTTACAGTTTTATGTGGACTTCTCACCAAAGTCATCCAGGAAAGAAAATTCTCTTCTACAATTAACATATCCATGTGATCCCAGTGTGCCTCCAACTTTATCTGCAATTCCAGAGTCCAATGAGGATGAGGAGAGTTCTGAACAGAGTTTCGAAAGGGAGAGAATTCAATGGACAGAAACAGAGAGTAAGTGGATTTCTCTGGTAGAAGAGTTGAGGTTAGACCTACAAACTAGCCGCACCTTGTCTGAAAAACGAAAACAAGAACTAGAGTTGGAAAAGAAATGCTCTGAAGAGCTGAAAGAAGCAATGCAGAGGGCAATGCAAGGCCATGCACGAATGATTGAACAGTATGCTGAACTTGAAGAGAGACATATTCAACTGCTTGCAAGGCATAGGCAGGTCCAAGTTGGTATAGAGGATGTTAAAAGAGCGGCCACAAAAGCAGGAGTAAGAGGTGCTGAATCTAAATTCATAAATGCTCTTGCTGCAGAAATTTCAACTCTGAGAGTGGAGAGGGAAAAGGAAAGACACTATTATAGGGATGAAAATACGGAACTTCAAAACCAACTTAGGGATACTGCTGAAGCGGTACAAGCAGCTGGGGAATTGCTTGCACGGCTTAAAGAAGCAGAAGAAGATATTGCAGCTGCTGAGGTAAGAGAATCCCTTATTTCCTTGTTACAGTTTTATTCTATCAGTACATATATTATCGTTGCAGCAGTTGAACATTCCTATAGTCAGCTAGACCATATATTGCTTGCTTATATTTGGCTGGAGGCAAGTAACTTCTCTTTGCATCGCCATACACTTCCTTTACATCCATCTCTCCCACTCTCTCTCTCCATTTTTTGTCTGGTTTTGACATGAGATTCTTGAACAATGACTAATCAGTGTTCAAATGATGGACATGATACCCATATTCTTGTTTCTCATTAGATAAAAAATGAAGTTCCGGGAAATTCTTTAATTGAATGATCAACATCTTTTTGTGTAAAAGAAATTCCATTAATATTCCAAGGGAGGACCATTGCATGAACTCTTCACATCACACAATAAGTTAACACATAGATTAAGGTCAGTTATGCTCTAGAAACAAAGAAGCATCTTCGATACCTAAATCAACTCGTAGGAGCAACATGACTTGTCAGGAAGTATGACCTTGCTGTTTATCCCATGCACAAGGAAACTGGAACAGCGTTCGTGTTAAACATGTGCCTTCAAAGTACATTATTATTTTGTGTCACTGGTCTATTTCTAAATTTGCCTAACAAGTTTTGGAAACATGCAGAAACGAGCCATTCATGCAGAGCAAGAAGCTAGCGAGGCTAATAAACAGATTCTCAAATTGAAGAAAAAACACGAGGAGGAGATCAACAGTTTAAACCATTTACCAGAAGAACTCCGTCTTCCTAAAGCTACATCAGAACCCGTATATGATAACTCTGAGACGGGACATGATGATCAGTGGAGAGAAGAATTTGCGTCATTCTACAACACCAAAGAGGAGGAGGATCTACCAAAATTTGGTGAGCCTTCTTCTTGGTTCTCAGGGTATGATAGGTGCAATGTATAGATTGCGGAAAGTTTCCATAGATTGTTTGTTTGTTGTATGTATGTGTCTGTCATATATTGTTTGAAAACCGATCGCGTTTTCTTCAAATTTGTATGATCATATCATCATATCATTCATTCATATTATACTAAAAGTGAAGCTTTAAACTTCAAAGTTGAATTGCCATTTTCTCTTATGTTAAATTATAATCTACTTAAATAGTAAATTTAATTTAATATCATATTTTATTTATGTAAGTAGAATGAAAAGTCTAACCCTTTAGTTTCTTAGTTAATTATATCATTGCAAATTTTATTCACCTATAAAAAAAGTCTTTTCTTTCTTGCTCCAAAAAGCCTGAAGAAATTGAAGAGTTGCAATGAACTCAATGCATATTATAGGTCAATTCATTTATATATTCCATAAATTCTATGAATTATTTGATAATGTTTTATTTTTTCCACTATTTTTTAGCTAGCACCTAGAAGACTATTTATTTATTTTCTTAAATTCTTGTCATTTTCTCTTATTTTGTTTTAAATAAATTAGTTAAATATGTCCTAATTTTTATATGACTTTTCGTATACTGCAATTTTTGTCCTATAAATTTAACTCTTCAGAAAAGTTTCTATTTGCTATTCATACTATCTTTGTGTGTAGGAGCTCTAAATTGATGAAATAATATTTATGTCTGAATTGATAAAAATATTAATTTAACTCTCGTACTCTGAATCAAACCAAATAAATCGAAACGAAGTAGAATATAGTTTTAAGACCATCTCAAACTTTCCAAAATCTCCATCTTCTTCTTATTTTTAGAAATTTTTTTTGATTGGGGTGGGTCCATAATAGATACATATATTCTCTACATATACACTTTCTTTCATGTATCAAAGTAGGGCCAGTTAAGTTTTATATTTAATCATTTTATTAACTCTATAGAAGGAGCCAGACAATCAAATAGATTAATTTACAAGAATAAATCTTTATAAAAGATATTAATGTTGAAACACTTTTTATCTTGTCAGAGTAAGATATGATTTATAATTAACTTTCTATCATCTTATTATTTTAAAAAATATTATAAAGAAGAAAGATATATTACTTGAATAAATTCCATCAACCTTGAGATAGCCAAAATCTTGAGATATTGCTTAGAGATATGAAATGTTGATAATGATTAGTGATATTTAAGTTTTAAAAGTAAAAAAGATATATAGTTGGTGAAAGCAAAATAATGTGTTGGCTATTTAGTAGGTAGTTGAATATTATCGAGGATTAAGCGGAGGTTAATATATAATTGAGTATTGTCTTAGTTTAGTTTGTGTATATTCTTCTCGTTTGAACTAGTATTATTTAGTTATCGCTCACCTAATTTTTTTTATTCTTTATTATGTATTACTATACGTTGACGTTGTTGCTGCATTTGTTCTATATCTTGCTAGTTTATTATTTGATTTTTTTTTACAATCTCGCGTCTAATATTCTTTTTTTGAGCTGATGGTCTATTAGAAATAACATTTTTATCACAAAGATAGGATTAAAATTTACACATTTCCTATCTTCTTCGGATCCTATTTACGAAATTATATTGAATATTATTATATTATTATTGTATCTGACTTCAAAACTAACCGACACAATTAATCGAAATTGTCCCAAGTAAGGCAACAACTTGATAAATTATTTCCTATCAAAAATATTATTCGTTCCGTGACTCAAATTCATGAAATCTGATTAGCGATAATAAATTCTCAATCATTCCACTACTTTTAAGTCAAATGTTATACCAAACCTTAGGTTAAAAGAAAGAGAGATGAAGTGATATGAAAGGTATGATAATTCAAAAAAAAAAAGAAAAATTCATAATGCCATAGTAATTATAATTCTCAAAGAGCTTATTACAGCAATTAATTTCATTAATTAACTACTAATTACTCTAACATGTTGATGAAATTAATTAAGTAAATAATCACTCACCAACTTTAATTTTTCTTTTCATTGTACATTACTAATCTAATAAATTCATCAATTTCTTTTCGATTAAACAATTATTTTTCTTAGTTGATTTGCATTATTAGCATAGTTTAACTTGTGATAGTAGACTAATCATCATTTTTATTAGATAATATTTTTTGAAATGCTTATTACATAGCTTTATAAATGTAAATATACTTAATTATCACGTAGCTTTACTTATGTAATTTATATATTTTTTTAGTTAATTAGTGCTAAAGTTAAACTCTTAAATATTTTTTTTAAAATTTGTGGACCCTAATTGTTTTCGTTATTTGCGGAGTTAATTACGGAATGCCATGATTAAGAATAATTTTTTTTGAATCAATGTCTATAATTAAAGTAATTTAATTTTTTAAAAAAAGAAAAAAAAATGCAACCTTTTTCTCACCATCTAGTTGACTTTATAGTAAAAGGAAGATTTATATATATATATATTTATTTATTTATTATTTTTGCTAGAATCATTTTATTATAGTGTTTTAATAAAAAAAAATTGAATTTCGAATCATGAATTTTTAGATAAAACTACTAGTAAAAGCAAGATGTGTAGTGATGTTATTTATTTTTACGTACCTTATGTATGTGTATGCAATAAATAATATATGTAGAGTCTCTTTTTGTTGAAATATCAGTCGAATTTTAAAATGAATATAAGACATAAAAAATGAAAAGATAAATGTAGATATGTGCCCAAAAAAGTAAAAAATTCAATGTCATAAAGTCTCAATGAATTAGTAATAAAAATTACAATGTTAATTAATTAAGTACAAAATAATTTACAAGTGATCAATTTGAGTTCTAACATGCACCCCATGTGGTGTATGAAATTGCCTATTAATTAAATAATAACAGTCCCATATGGGGAATAATTAATTATAATCATCATGATTATCCAAAGTAATCATTAAACGGATCAATTTGCAAATGAAAATTGAACAAAGAACATACTCGATGTAATCCTACACGAGGGTTTAAAGAGAGTACGTCGATGCACGTAAACATCACCCCGTCAATCTTTACAGGATCGAAAGACTGTTTTCGATATACTGTCGGCTCAAACGAATACCAAAGCTTTACCAAATGGTCTTTTCTTCATAGTTCAGCCTTCATTTGTGCTGTGGAGACATTGCCTACATTCAACAAAGCAAAGTATTAGATTTAATCACACTATTATCTCACTCATCAAATAATTAGTTCTCATTGTTCCGACTTTTCAAAAATATTATCAGATATGTGTTGAATTCTCCAAAAATGCTTGAAAACTTAGGACTAATTGCTATTATATGCATATCACATCCTCCAAAATTGTATAGCAATATCGGACTAATACATTTTTGAAGGACCGTAACAAATTAGCGTGAAGAATCCTTCCATTGTCTGTGTATATAAGTTAAATCGATAAGAGTATATATACTAACCAGGATAGTTTTGTGCTTGAATTTGGCTAAACCCCATATGGATAAAACTATGAAGATCATGATCTTCAAAGAATGTTGGAACCTAAAAAAAAATAAATCAAATCAACCTTGTTAAAACTAGAAAAAATAATATTTTTACAACATTATTATTTGCTACAACCTGAACCTATGTTGCTCGGACTTTTTGAAAATGTGTGACAGAATCTTCAAAAGTAATGCATTTTAAGAGAATCTGACACAAACATGAGAACATTTTTAAAGATTCCGAGTAAGATAGGTCACGTTCGTAGCGGTTATTGATTACCTGAGGTGTTTGCTCCACAAAACCATCCAAATGAGGATTAATCTTAAAGGGAAATTCTGTTTCTTTAGTTAAGAAACTTTGTATATTTGACCCTTGTTGAGATTGAAATCCATATGGAAATTCTTGTACTGAGGATTCTGATGAATTCATGTTATGATGCAACGATCCGACGGATTGAAACATCTAACGAGCAAAAGAAATTTTACAAGATAACTATACGGAATGACTCATTATAAAGCAAGATTATATAATAACTCGAAAAATGAGGGTTAGGTAATTAATCTACTAGGTATAATGACATAAAATGTACTAATATAATGTGAATAGTATTATGAGTTATATGACTTACATTCTTAGACGTAAGAGATTCCGCGTTGAAGTCAGTTGTTGAATTCAGATTAGATAACTTCATCGAGAGGAACTACATGAAAGCACACAAATAATGAATTCAACTTAGTTACTATCAAAAAATCGCTAATTATTTTCGAAGAAATTTTTTTAAAGTCTAAAAATAAAAAATAGAATATGAGTAATTTACCTCAACTTGACATTGTAGGGATTGTACATAGTTAATAATCTCATCAAGCATCACAGCTTTTCCAGTCACCTAAATAATTTTTAAGAAATTAAAAATATCATATCAAAATTTTGTATATTTTCTCTTAAAATCAACGAAAAAAGGTCAAAAATGCCCCTGTCGTCAATAATTAAACAATTTACTTTATTGCAGCCAGGTACAAGATCTTGTAAAAACTTCATTCTTTCACCAATTTTTTCTCTTCTCACCTATCCAATATTCAAAAGAATTTAAGTCAAAAAAAAAATTATAAATATATCAAAACAATTTTTAAAAAAAATTCAGAAGGAATTAACAAAATTTAATTATTTTTTCAAAAAATTAAAAAAAAAATACCCTTTCAGCTAGACTATGTGCATCTGTGGCTTGACCCCTTCTAGCTCTAACATGAATATAATCCTTTAATGAATCTTGAGGCTTTTGATTTTCTTCATTTTTTTCATCAGATTTGACTCTTTTTGAACTTGATTCATTGTTTTGTGTTGAAACCTGCATAGAATTGAATAACGAAAAACATGAACGGAGATTGGATTGACGATAAAATAAAATCCTGGGTCACGAACAATGATTGAAATCGACTATAAAAGAAAGGGAATTCATAGAAAATAAAATTGATACAATGATTGTTAATTGTATGAATGGATGATCACAATCAAGTCACTTTATTTTGTAAATAAATCTCTATAACAAGCATTAATCAATAAACTATGTCGTTCAGACTTTTCAAAAACATATTTTTTACAAAATCTGACACATGCACGATATTTTTTTTAAATCATTATACTGTCAGGATATATAACTGAAATCGAATAAAAATAAAAATTGAAAAAAAAGAGAGTTTATAATTACATTATCATTCTTGGGAGTGATTTCTTTAGCTTTCCTCTTTGGAATTGATTTCCCTTTCTTGGAATTTGCATCATTTTGACATTTGATTCCAACTTCTTCAAGTTGAATTTGTTGAGAAATTGAAGAATTCTCTCTTGAATCTCCAAATTCACTTTCTTTCATAGACTTGTTTCTTGAAAGTTTACAACTTTCCAAATTTTGGACAAATTGTGAATCATTGCCACCAAAACAAGAAAAATTTCCAAGATTAGTAGAAAAATGTGGCAAATTATTACTAGTATTTGGAAAATTTCCCTTGATTTGATGATCAAAGTTGGAAAGATTGAGTCTTGGAGGAGAATTCAATGGAGTAGTATAACAAGAATTGTTATTACTACCAACAAAAGAATTTGGTGAAATTTCACCAAAATTGTTACTATTACTAGACAAAATATTGTCATTTTGATAATCCATTGAAGAATTCTCCCAATTGGGATTGTAAAAACTAGTACTAGTACAATTCAACTCATTCATTGTGTTGACATTGTTCAAGAACAAATTTTTCTTCTCCATTTAGTACATGTGTGATGTGAAAGTGACTTAACAAATCAAGAAAACACAACCCCACTACTTGTAATTGAAAAAAAGTGAAGACTACAAGAAGAATTTAGTTAAAACAAAGAAGAAATAAAGATGATTGTGACTTTTTGGTATTTGAATTTCACTTAAATGAGAAGGAAAAGGAAAGTAGAGAGGAAAGTGGAAAGGAAACTAAGTGGACAAGATAAAAGAATTGGAAATGTTTGTATGACCTTTTCAAATTAGAATATATAATGTTTTATATTTAAACATCTTCGTAATATTCGAGTCAGTTTACATACATAACTAAATTTATAAGTTAAGTCGCTATACTTATCTATACAATATCAGGTAACTCTGTCTATCAAGATTTGAATACATAAAAATAATTTATCCATGTCAGTATTTCAATAACAATATTCTCGTCTATTTATTTCATTTATGAGTTTAAACTCTATACACCGACGTATAAGAAACAGTCATACGATTAAGTGACTTATAACTGTTTCCTACATTTATTTTTCATTTCGCTTTTTAAAAGTCAAATTATATAAATTTTAACTAATAGTTCAGTAATATATATATTTTTTAATTATATAGTATATGATGTTTATTTTTTTCTTAATTATTTTGCAAGTGTGCATATGTAATGCGTATAACTATACAATATAAAAGAACAAAAAGTCCGTAAAAACCGGCGGCGGTACGGAGGTGACCGGTGATCGGTGACGGAGTTGTCTGTTTAGAGATTGCCGGACCTTTAAGGTCAAACTTGCTGATGTTTTGTTTGTTAGATAATGATATAAAAGAAATTTTAAAAAATAATTAAAAGGTATACGTAGTGACGGAGTCGAAATTTTCAATAAAACTTTTTGAAAATATGAAAAAGTTAAAAAGGTTCGACATTTACTATATGTGCATAAAAAAATAATTTTAATCATGTATAAACAGTGTAATTTTCTATCGAAAGAAGTTCAGATGAACTTTACAGGCTTTCAGTCCTAATTAGCTCCGCCCCCTTTTTTCTTTTTTCTTTTTTTCATTTTGAGAGTTTTTATTCGGGTGAAAGGACGATAATTTGTCATACGACATTTCTTAGAAATTACCAAAATTCCGATTATACTAAACCAAGAGAACAACGAATATATTTCGTTTCAAATAAATTGAAATCGACATATATATACCTATGAAACTTCACCGATCATGTTTCATTATTTAAACTCTACTCATATTTTTATCATATCAAACAAACTATACAAGTTTAAATAAATAAAATAAGATATATTAGTAATAATTTATATCTTTTTTTTTGTGTGTGGAATTGCTGGGAAATAGGATTGTGGTGGTTAGTATATACAGGCAAAAAAAACCCTGTTATACTCTGGCATTTTTTGTCTAATATGGTGTTTAGTATCATTAATGATTAATTATTAGTTAAAAAGAGTTAGATTAAAGAAAATAACTATATTTTTCCCTGGTTAATTCTCTAAAAAGGATCTGTTTAATTAATTAATTAAAAAAGGGATGTCAGAGGTTTTGGTTTAATTATTAATTAATCAAAGTGGAACATGGAGAAAAGTGGAGATCACAAATAAATAAAGATTTTAAAAATATTTGTTCTATTAAATATTAATTTTTTACTTAATATGTTTAGGATCGCAAATTAATAAATATTTTAATACATTTTATTCATTTACAATTCAAAATTATAATAATTGGGAATATTTTTTCTTTTTAAAATTTCGTGTAAATTAAAATCAGATAAATAAATTAAAACGGACCGATGGGTAAGGTGAGTTTCGTATTGTCAGAGAGTTGTTGCCAATTATTGTGTTTGCCAAGTAAAATAGTTGTGTAATAAATTGAAAAAAAATATTTTTTTAGTTTGAAAAATTAATTGTGTTTGGTTGAAAGAAAAAAATAAATTACAACATGAATGTAGAATTATGTGAATAGAAAATAATAACAGAGTCGTTATGTCTCTTCTTACTATTTTTTTTTTAAAATAAAAATAATTATTGCTCTATTTTATTTTAATCTTTTTAAAACAAATTGATTTTGGAATTGTTGGAGTGATGGCCACATGCCTCAAGTATATTTTTCTTTTAATTTTTCCTCATAAAATAAATTAATTTTCCTCCTTCAACTTTAGGGTGCTTAATCAAATTTTATGTGTATCAAATTGTTATCGAATTAATAAGATAGTAATTAATTAAGTTTGGTTATCGGTCAATCATCCAATATAGAAGATAGTATATCTATTTTGATTTACTTTATTTAAAAGCTTAAGCAGTTAAAAACATATACTTTTATTTTTTTAATTATATCTTCAACATCGGGAAGTGGTTCCATTTAGTAGTATTCATCACTTATTTTTTTTTAATTATATAAAATTAACTACTATATGATATATAAGACATCAATTTAGAAAGAATATTATAAAAGATAACAAAGATTAATTTTTGAAAATAATTCAATACAGGGCAAAGAAAGAACACAGTTTCTTCTTTAATCAATGTTTGAAAAAAAAAATCATTTTGTAAATATTATGAGGTTAATGATTGATCAACGATTAGATTTGTTTATTCGATTTAATTAATTCAAATTCAGACAGGAGTGTCAGATATTATTAGATTTTTAATTGCAAAAATTTTATTTTAAGACATCTTATTTTAGTACTCAATTATTGCCAGACTTCTTTAACTTTTTATTAATTAAAAGAGAGAAATAAACAAATAAATTATAACCTTAAAGTCAAAATAGTAGATTAAAAGACCAGAAAACAAGTTACTTCTGACTCATTAAAGTAAGCAAAAAAGGTACATAAAGGTAACTTGTGGTCTACAAATTGGATAATTTTAGGGATGGTTATTTAACTTTTATTTTATTTCATTACCAATGGTCCCTATCGACGTTGAGGTGCGAAAGCATAAGAGCTAGAAAATTAAATATCATAATAGTATATTTATGACGTAAACAATGAGTGTTCGTCTTTGATCTATGTCAATAAGTAGTTCAGCTAACATGTGAGCTCCGTAGCTATATATAGCTATCAAAGAGTGATATGATGAAAGGCTTTTCGAGTGGAAACAAATGATATCAAATGGAATATTTGTTAAAAAAAAAAGGAATAAGGAGATTTGAAGGTCAAACGTGACCCGAAAGAGGTATATCTTATTTTGCCAAGTCAATGGATTTTTGGTGATCCCGAATTTCGACGTCTATTTTGTCTAAATTTTTCGTGGACGTCCATTAAGACGATATCCATGGAGCCAGTTTGACTTGACAGTCAAAACAGACCATTTTGAAGGTCAAACGATCTCCGAAGCAAGTATACCCCATTTTGTCGATTTTCGTGTACTATAGTCCATAGATTTTTTGTGATCTGGATTTTCGACATTTTTTTACCAAAATTTTTCACGGACGTCTTTTAAGACGTTATCTACGGAGTCAATTGTCCTTGACGGCAAAAACAAATCATTTTTAATGTCAAACGAGCTCCGAAGAAGGTATATCCCATTTTATCAATTTTCGTATACTATTGTCCATGAATTTTTGGTGATCCAAAATTTCGACATCTTCTTTGTCAAAATATTTTTATGTACATCCGTTAAGACGTTATCTATGAGTCAATTGGCCTTGACGACTAAAATAGACCATTTTGAAGGTCCAACGAGCCCTGAAGCAGGTATATCCCATTTTTTCATTTTTGCGTACTATAGTCCATGGATTTTTTGTGCTCCAAAATTTTGACGTCTTTTTTGTCCAAATTTTTCATGGATGTCCATTAAGAGGTTATAAATTGAGAAAGTTGGTCTTGACGGCCAAAACAGATCATTTGAAAAGTCAAACGAGCCATGAAGTAGGTATACCCTGTTTTGCGGATTTTTGTGTACTCTAGTCCATGAATTTTTGGTGATCCGAAATTTTATCGTCTTTGTTGCCCAAAATTTTTGTGGACGTCATTAAGACCTTATCTAAATAGCCAATTGGCCTTGACGGCCAAAACAGATCATTTTGTAGGTCAAAAGAGCCCCGAAACAGGTATATCTCATTTTGCCAATTTTTGTGTACTATATAGTCCATGAATTTTTGGTGATTCAGAATTTCGACGTTATTTTAACCCAAATTTTTCATGGACGTCCATTAAGACGTTATATATAGAGTCAGTTGGCCTTAACAGCCAAAACGTATCATTTTAAAGGTCAAACGAGCCCTGAATCAGGTACATTCTATTTTGTCGATTTTCATGTACTATAGTCCATGAATTTTTGGTGATCCGAAATTTTGACGTCTTTTTTGCCCTAATATTTCATAGACGTTTATCAAGAGGTATTTATAGATCCAGTTGGCCTTGACGGCCAAAACAGACCATTTTGATGGTTAATTAATCCCCGAAGAAGGTATATCCCATTTTGCTGATTTTTGTGTACTATAATCCATGAAATTTTGGTGATCCGAAATTTCGACGTAAATTTTGCCAGAATTTTTTGTGGATGTCCATTAAGATGTTATTTATGGATCCTATTAGTCTTGACGGCAAAAACAAACCATTTTGAAAGTCAAACAAGCCCCGAAGCAGGTATACCCCATTTTGCCAATTTTCTTGTACTATAGTCCATGGATATTTGACAATCCAGAATTTCGACGTCATTTTTATCCAAAATTTTCACAGACGTCTGTTAAGACCTTATCTAAAGAGCCAATTGGCCTTGACGACCAAAATAGACCATTTTTAAGGTCAAACGAGCCTTGAAGCAGGTATACCCTATTTTATAAATTTTTGAGTACTATAATCAATGAGTTTTTGGTGGTATAGAATTTCGACGTCTTTTTGGCCAAATTTTTCATGGACGTCTGTTAAGACGTAATATATAGAGCTAGTTGTCCTTGACGGCCAAAACAAATCATTTTGAAGGACAAACGACCCCGAAGCAGGTACATACTATTTTTTTGATTTTCGTGTACTATTATAGTCCATGAATTTTTTGTGATATGAAATTTAGACGTTTTTATGCCCAAATTTTTCATGGACTTCCATTTAGAGGTTATCTATGGAGCCAGTTTGCCTTGACAGACAAAACGGATAATTTTGAAGGTCAAACGTACCCCGAAATAGGTGTATCCCATTTTGCCTATTTTCGTGTACTATAATCAATGGATATTTGATGACTCAAAATTTTACGTCTTTTTTGCCCAAACATTTCAAGAAAGTTCATCAAGAGGTTATCTATAGAGTCAGTTGGCCTTGAAGGCAAAAACGGAGTATTTTGAAAGTCAAACGAGCCCCGAAGCAGGTATATCCCATTTTATCGATTTTTGTGTACCATATAGTCCATGGATTTTTGGTGTTCCAAAATTTCGACGTCTTTTTTGTTCAAATTTTTCATGGACGTCCGTTAAGACATTATTTATAGAAAGAGTTGGCCTTGACGTCTAAAACAACTATTTTGAAGGTCAAACAAGCCCCGAAGCATGTATACCCATTTTGCTGATTTTCGTGTACTATAGTCCATGGATGTAATTTTTGCCTAAAGTTTTCATGGACATCCGTCAATACTTTATTTATGGAGTCTGTTGGTCTTGACGGCCAAAATAAGCCATTTTGAAAGTCAAACCATCCCCGAAGCAGGTATACCACATTTTGCTAATTTTCGTGTACTATAATCCATGCATTTTTGGTATCCGGAATTTTAACGTTCTTTTAGCCTAAATTTTTCATGGGCGTCCATTAAGACCTTATCTAAAGATCCAATTGGCTTTGACGGCAAAGACATATCATTTTGAAGGTCAAACGACCTCGAAGTAGGTATATCTCATTTTACCGATTTTATGTACTATAATCCATGAATTTTTGGTGATTAAGAATTTCGACATATTTTTTGACTAAATTTTTCACGGACGTCCGTTAAGACTTTATATATAGAGTCAGTTGGCCACGAGGGACAAAAGAAATCATTTTGAAGGTGAAACGAGTCCCGAAGTAGGTACATCTCATTTTTTCGATTTTCGCGTGCTATAGTCCATAAATTTTTGGTGATCAGAAATTTCAATGTTTTCTGCCCAAATTTTTAATGGACGTCCATTAAGAGGTTATCTATAGAGCCAGTTGTCCTTGACGGCCAAAACAGACCATTTTGAAGTCAAATGAACCCCGAAGCAGGTATACCCAGTATGCCGATATTCATGTAATATACTCCATGGATTTTTGGTGATCCAGAATTTCGACGTCTTTTTTCCCAAAATTTTTCATGGACATTAATTAAGACGTTATTTATGGAGCTAGTTGGCCTTGACAGGCAAAATAGACCATTCTGAAGGTCAAACGAGCCTCAAAGCAGGTATACCCATTTTGTCGATTTTCATGTGCTATAGTCCATTAATTTTTTGTGTCCGAAATTTATGTCTTTTTTGTCCAAATTTTTTATGGACGTCCGTTAAAACTTTATTTATGGTGCGAGTTGGCCTTAACGACCAAAATAGACCATTTTGAAGGTCCACCGAGCCCCGAAGTAGGTATATCCCATTTTGCCGATTTTCGGGTATTATAATCCATGAATTTTTGGTGATCAGGAATTTCAACGTCTTCTTTGCCAAAAATTTTCATGGACGTCCATTAACATGTAATCTATAGAGTCAGTTGGCCTTCACGGTCAAAATAGACCATTTTGAAGGTCCAACGGAGCCCCGAAACAGGTATATCCCATTTTGTCGATTTTCGTGTATTATAGCTATGGGTTTTTGGTGATCCAAAATTTTGACGTTTTTTTTGCCCAAATTTTCATGGACGTCCGTTAAGACATTATTTTTGGACCCAGTTGGCCTTGACGGCCAAAACAGATCATTTTGAAGGCCAAAAAAGCCATGGAGCCCCTCATTTTATCGATTTCGTGTGCAGTAGTCCACGATCTTATTTAATGATCCAGAATTACATCTTTTTTGACTAAATTTTTTGTGGAGGTCCGTTAAGACATATGATATGGAGCCAGTTTGCCCTTACGGCGCAAGCGACCTATTTTGAAGTTCAAACGAGTCTCGAAGCAGGTAAACACCCCATATTTTCAATTTTTGTGTGCTATAGTCCATGAATTTCGCGCTGTTAGAATAAATGTACTTCCGTCATTGGCATCATGGAAAGAACCTATAAGATCATCCTACACACTAGTTTCCTACACATCATCAATAAGGATGAGATATCTTTTGGAAAATAAAGTTTTGCCAAGCTAATTCATCATTGCAGAATAATCACACATGAAAACAGAATAAGAACTACTAAAGAAAGTTCATATATATAATTATTATAGTTAGTTTTTGCGCGACTTTTATAGGAATTAGCGGCAGTTATAGTTGCCACTAATGCCTACTTTTTCCAGCAACTTTTATAGGTATTAGCGGCAATTTTCACTGCCACCAATACTTAGTTTTTGTGGCGGTTTTTTAGCGACGGTTTTAGTTGCCTCTAACACAGCTTTTTTGCGACGACTTTTATAGGAATTAGCGGCAGTTGCTACTAAACTTTTCTCTTATTTCTAAATTAAAGTAGAGGTCTTCTACAAATGTACATAAAACGCACAAAAACGATTTATGAAAAAATTCAAAATTTTTAAAAGATATACCGATAAACTAAGAATATGAAATAATATATGAAATTATAACAGGGAAAACACTATAATATGTCAATTTTGTATAATACTCCCTCCGTCCCTTTTATAAACAGTTGGACCACAATAATTGTGATTTTATAAATTTATACATAAATTATCGTATTTTGCCTATTATATTCTTAATAGAATAGTTAATTAATCTTGAAAACATATTCGTCACTTGTTATAAAATTGACTTAATAAAACATTAAATAAAGACAAAAGGTTAAAATTACATAATTTTTTAATGTAAATATACAGTAAAAAGGTGACATATAAATGGAACGGAGGAAGAAGTATATAAAAATATAACACAATATAACATATTATGTAATATTATATGAAATTATAACAAGGAAAACTCTATAATATATTAATCTTGTATAATAATTAATAAAAATTCAATGAACTTTTTTTTATGACAAGAGAATTCACAATTACTATATTTTGGACACGCAAGGGTAATATTATGGATATGCGACACTACGTAATGATAGAGAACGATACATTTATCTAAATATTATATATATTATAAATATTTAACATTATATAACGACGAAAAAAATAATATCTTATCAAATACTATATTCATTAAGACTATACATATATCACATTACACAATACAATACAATACAATACAATATAATATATAAGCTAGTGTCTGGTGCATGCATCAAGATATATTGAATTTAAATTGGCATTATATACTAATTTTTTTAAAAATAATTTTTACATGAATTTTGAATGGATGAAATTGATCAAGTAATTTTCACTGGAGATGAAGTTACATATATTTATAATATATAACACAAGAATATTCAATCTAACTCTCAAAATTCAAACATTGTCACATAAATTACGATAAAAAACATTCAATCTAACTCTCAAAATTCAAACAGTAAAAAAACAGAATAATGCCATGGTACATTTAGTTTTAGTTTTATATTATCTTTGCTTTCAAGTTTATCTAGATAACAAAACAAACAAAACTATTTTGTCTTGTTTCCACAGTGTATCAGAGAACGCGGCATCTCGTAAATACATCCACCAATCCCCAAAATTTCATTACGTGTCTCGACGACAATGTTTCAATCGACGGACTCGCTGAGTTGGTGTAACAGGTAATGATAACTTATAAATTATGTTAAAGGTCAATTTTTTTTTCCGTTAATGTCTTCTCAATTAAATTTGTAATGTTAGATTTGCTCGTTGCGAAGTGGGCGAAATATACATAGATCGTATTTTATTATAGTAAGGTGAAGAAATTGTTTTAAATAGATTCTTTAAATACATAAATATTATAATATACTCTTTTCGTTCACAGTTATTTGTCTGTTTATATTAAGAATAAATTATTATTTTTACTTGTTACTTTGACATATTAGAATACGATAATAATTTTTTTCTTTGTGTTTAACTTTGCCTCAATTACATAATTTTCAAGTCCTGTTTTAAGATTTAACACTAATAATGAATATTATGATAACATCAATTGCTATCTTTTAAGAATCGTATAAAGTCTGAAATAGACAAATAAAAATTAACTAAAAAAATATTCAACCTAAAAAAAATACAAATATTATTGTATATTATTTTAAATCATAATTTCAAAAATAAGAATATAATAATAAAAATATTACAATATATTTAAGCTCGTAAAATATAAAATTCTTCCTTGCTATAATGAAATTTGTGTCAAGTTAAACTACATCACTAAATTTTCTCCACCACTATTACAAAATCCCTATATAAATCCTTCCACTCTTCACTTCATCTCCCAAAAACAATTCCATCAAAAATTCAAAATCTCCAAAAAAAATTATGACAAAATCCACAAAAACAATTTCCCTTCTCATCACTCTCTTCATAATAACAACATTTTCTTCAACTCCATCAAAAATTCTTGGAAGAAAAGTTGGAGGAAGAACTCCAATCAAAGATGTGAAAACAAACAAAAAAATTCAAGAATTAGGAAAATATTGTGTGGAAGAGTACAACCATAGTTTAAAGAAGTACAATCACATAATGCAGAAGGACAATATTGAGTTCTTGAATTTTGTTGAGGTTTTAGAGGCAGAAACACAAATTGTTTCTGGGATTAAATATTACCTTAAAATCTCAACATTTACCTTGGGAATGGTGAAAATATTTGATGCTGAATTAGTGATAAAATCTTGGGAGAAAAAAAAAGAGTTGATTCACTTTTCACCTTTTAATTATGCTATTAATTAGGAATGTATTAGTAATGAAATAAAGTTTTGTAAACTTACTGTGGTTTTAATTAATCTAATTACAATCTTGTTTTGTTTATTTTTTCTTTTTAAGTTGTGTAATTTTAAGTACTTCTTCATCAGAAGTTCTGTTACTTATATATAGATTTTTTTTAATTTAGGAAAATGCACAAGTATCCTCTTAACATATGTTCAAAATATTATAGACACACGTATACTATACTAAGGTCTTATTACCTCCCTGAACTTATTTTATAAATAATTCTCTATCTCTTTTCGATCTACATGGCACTAATTTAAAAAATAAAGTCAACTAAAGTTGGACTCACAGAATAGTATTATGTAAGTCGAAAAGGGAAAAATTTATTAATAAAATAAGTTCAGAGGGCTATAAGATCTTAGTATAGTATAAGTGTGTTTCTGAGATTTCGGACATAGGTTGAGGAAATACTTGTGCATTATTTCAAAATAATATTAGTCGGATAGGGAATAATTAGTTGAAACATATACTTTTAACCTCTTTATTTATAAATATTTATAAATCTATCATGATTATATATATATATATATATATATATATATATATATTGAATACTAGCTATATTATGTTTATATCATGATTGTATATCCACTATAATTAAAGTTAAAGTTACTCTTTCTACTATAATTTCAAACAGATTTGGCAAATATTATGCTATTATAAGTATTGTTTCATACATATTTTGCATAGTACTAATATAAATTGAAGTAGTGGAAATTATCTCATGCAGAAATATAGACTAAAATTGTATATTTGAATCGAATATTGTATGCTTATTGCGAAAATTTATAAGTGAACTTACATATCCTATATATACATACTTGTAATGAAAATCATAAAAGGAACTTATCACACAAAAATCAAGTTAAAACAATATATATCCACTTACATAGGTAAAAGGACAAATTTTTTTTTTTAGGAATTTCACTAATTATTATCCGAGTAATTCGGGGTGAATTTAGAGGAATATTATCCGAGTAACTAAGGGCGAATCTAGAGGAAGCCGAGGATGTTCACCCGAATTTGGGTAGTCATTTGGGCTTGGCCCATGGTTTTGTTGAGGTGGCCCAAATTTGGGGTCACTTCTTTCATTGGGCCATGTTTTGTTGAGGATATTTAGGTCATTTGCACGTTTCTCTCTATTTTACGTGTGTTTTTTTATAAAAAATATACCATGAATAAATCGAGGTCAAAAGTTTAAATCCATTCCACCTTTAAAGTCATTCTTATAAAGGACCTTCTTATAAATAACATGATAAAATAGATGTAGATCAACCAAATACAAATAAAAATGCTTTCCGCCTTTCTCTGTCTTAACTAATTCAAATTTTTGCCTAATACAAAAAATTTCAATTTCCATTCGAATTCAAAATTTCTAGTTACGTAAAATCTCATCTAACAATATTTATCCAAAACATTATTATTTCCTTTTTCTTTTACTCATTACCCTTTATTGCTTTAATCAATGAACTTTTCCCTATTATATGTTAGCTCATAAAATGACAATAATTTTCTAGTGGTGAAAGTTGTTGGCCTTATCAACAAAGGTCATAAGAAACTTGCCAAACTAAATCCAAATAAATTGTACCAAAAGTATAAAATATTTGAAACAAAACCATATACTTCTTGCCCTTCATAACTCTTTTGATTTATGGTACTTTTTGTCATTATATTTTATCTTAGCTAGCTAGCTGGCTTATACACTCATTGGGGGGTGGGGGGTGGGGGTCCATAACAAATTTCAACAAGGACAAAATCATTGTTGGAAGTTCTATCTTCCCACACCCCCAACCATTTACTCGATGGTCAGAGATGAATTCAAAATTTAAATTCTCGCTTGATTTATTAGGTTAGTGATACATGTTTATACTATTTTATTGAATATTTAGCGCTTATATAAATGTGTCAACTAATTAGTGAAGGGTTCAACATGTTATGTGACGAAAAGATAACAACTTTAAATTATAGAAACAATCTCTACCACAAATACATGATAAAACTACATATAACATACTTTAATGTTAAGAGACGAAGTTATTATCTTATTATGATATCGAAGTCTGATCTATTCTTACTATTAAACTCTCGTTCATAATATTCACGCTCCAATTATCCAGATTAAATGTGATAAATATGTTAAGGTATCTCACATTTATTCAAGGAATGTGTCTTTTTCTTCCCACAACACCTACCCACCCTCCTAAATAACACACCAAGATCCTAAACCATCAAATGCCAAACAAATAAAGTCTCCATCATTTATGGTATATGCTTAGCTAGCACCAGTTGTTACTTTTACTACCCACCCCATACCCCCACCCCCCACCCCCAAAATCCAAAATTCAAAGAAGTTCACAAGCATTTTGTCCTCTCCTTTATAGCTCACCTCTATTCTATCCACTATAAATATTTGTCCACTTTAAACCCCATTTTCCCACACAAGTGTAAATCACAAAAACCCTAAATTCAATTTTTTTAAAAATTAATCAAAAACTTTTTCACTTCTATCTATTGCTAGAAAAAAAAATGGAATTTTCCCATTATGAGTTACCAAAAGTGTTGTTTATTTTTTTAGTCTTTATGAATTCTTGCATGTTTTCTTGTGGTGGAAATTTCATCCAAGAATTTGACTTTAATTGGGGTGGCAATAGAGTCAAGATTTTCAATGGAGGCCAAATTCTTTCTTTGTCTATGGACAAATTCTCTGGCTCTGGTTTTCAATCCAAAAAAGATTATCTTTTTGGGAGAATCGACATGCAACTCAAACTCGTTACCGGAAATTCTGCTGGCACTGTCACATCATACTATGTAATTCTTTTTGTAATAACATTGCTTGTCTGAATACTTCGTTACCATGATAAAATGTTGTTATAGAAAACAAAACCATATAACATAACGTGACATGAAAAATGTCTTTGATCGTTATTATAAAATGTTGTTATAGATGATGATTGTTATGCAGACAAACAAAAGAACAATTTCTAACATTTTATTTGGATTATTTTTTCAGCTATCTTCTAAAGGACCAACTCATGATGAAATTGATTTTGAGTTCTTAGGAAATGTTAGTGGTGAACCATATATTCTTCATACAAATGTGTTTAGCCAAGGCAAAGGAGACAAAGAGCAGCAATTTTACCTATGGTTTGATCCTACCAAGAACTTCCACACCTACTCAATCATATGGAAACCACAACACATCATGTAAGAACAAACTTATTATATATACATATCCAAAATTTAATTCCATTTTACGCTTCTCTACCTAAATCACTATATGTTATCATAGGCAAATTCAGAATTTGAAGTAATTAAACGTGTTTAGAATTTAATCTTCTTATTCATATACACACATAAGCATCAATTGTTTCATTTTATGTGTCAATATTAGTACTATTTGGGGTGTTTAAGAGTTTTTCTTTTTTGTGATTCAAATTATATTTTACTAACTATTATGTCTTGTGTAGTTTTTTTTTTTTTAATATAGTCTCCAAATACATAACTTTTATTTAAATGAAGTTAAAGAATTTATGTCTATTTCGATGTTATTCGGACTTTCTAAATAAATTATTGCATTTGCACACGTATCAATGTTCGAGTAACATAACCAAATTCTTATAAAAAAAATTAAGGTGTTTGACGCTCGTACGCTTCTACACTGTCACCTAAAATGAAACAGAAGGACTATATGTGAGTGTATATCAACCTTTTTTTTTCTTTTCATATGATAGCTAGTTCGAGGACTCAACTAATACTTATTATCTTAAAAAGTCATTTTTTTTTGTTCAAGAAAAGTGATTACCTAAGATAATACACTAACTTAATTCTAACAGAGCATAATGAGTTCAGTTGAACCAACGAAACTGTTCTAACTCCTATTATGTGCATGGGCTAATCATTACTCATTGTTTATTTGGATTAATTATTTTTTTTTAGTTTCTTGGTGGACAACACTCCAATTAGAGTATTCAAGAATGCAGAATCACTTGGTGTTCCATTTCCCAAGAACCAACCAATGAAAATTTACTCAAGTCTATGGAATGCTGATGATTGGGCTACAAGAGGTGGACTAGTGAAAACTGATTGGTCAAAAGCACCATTCACAGCTTATTACAGAAATTTCTATGCACAAAAATTTAACAAATCTCAATTTTTAGATGCAAAATGGCAAAATCAAGAACTTGATGCTAATGGAAGAAGAAGACTTAGATGGGTTCAAAGGAATTATATGATTTATAATTATTGCACTGATTATAAAAGATTTCCTCAAGGGTTTCCTCTAGAATGTAGAAAATTTTGAGTTTGAACGGTTACGTTGCTCGGTCTCTACAAAAATGTTGTCGCGCCTATGCCAGATGCTTGCTATTTGACATGTGATTGATGACTTTTTTTTTGAAGAGTTCGAGCAACTTAGATTCAAATTATGACTTGTACTATAACAATATCTTATGCCTACTAAAAGTTTTTTCATATAATAAGAGGCAGATTCAGGATTTGAACTTTATGTGTTTGAAATATAAGTGAATTCACTTATTATTGATTTACCGGATTCAAAATTTAGTATTTGTGCATATTTAATAGATTTCTCGACAAATATATTAAGTCTAAGTTACTAAGTTCGGTTGAACCGTACTTTTAAATCTCACCACCAACCAACCAAAAAAAGAACAGAAAGAAAGCAGACTACAGAGTATTTACACAAGTTTCAAATTAAGCTAGACTTGCACCATAACATGTCATGGTTTATTATTTTTATTCCAAACATGTAACTATTTATTTATAAAAATCGACTGTATCACTTGATATCAAATGCCTTGGTGGGAAGAATCACTTGATACCTGAGTTGGTGAAATAGTCGTGGGATGTCCAAGATGGCCAAACGGATGCATCAACATTTTTGGAGACTCTGAGTAACGTAAATTGGCCTTACAAATGATTTATTCCCCAAGCAAAATCTCATTAACGTAAGCCTTGAGATTGACATTAGATGAACCATTTTCTTTCATAGCATCCTTAGCTAAATCCCTCCATTTCTTAGCATTTTTTCTTATTTCATCCCCTTTTTCCCCATCTCCCACCACAATCTCCATACACCTCGCGAACTCATTCCTCTCGATAACACCTTCATCGTTGGCGTTCACTCTAACTCCCGTCTTCCAAACATCTTGAATAAGCTTCGCATTACTTAATTGATCGATCCAAAGAGGACACGCCACGACAGGAACCCCCGAAGCCAAACTCTCCATACTCGAATTCCATCCACAGTGAGTCAAGAAGCACGCCAACGAAGGGTGTTGTAGAACCTCCACTTGTGAACACCAATCCACTGTTTTCCCTAACTCTTCCAACTCCTCTTTGCAACTCAACTTTTCAAATGGCTTTTCGCCATTCGCCCCCTCTCTAATTATCCACAAAAATGGCCTTTTACACAAAACTAAACCATGAGCAATCTCCTCCATGAGTTGATTTGGTATCTGAGAATAACTACCAAATGCTATGTAAATTACCGATTCTTTAGCCTTAGAATCCAACCAATCCATATACTTATCGAGACTTCGTCTCATATCAACTCCAAATGAAGTATCAGAAGAATCATTTCCATCAAGAAAAGCCGAAGGAATCAAAGGGCCAATTCCGGATATAGTAACACTCTCTATAACATTCACAGCATCAAATTCCAAAGCATCGAAAGTGTTCACAAGAACTTTTTGGTTAGTCTCACTCTTTAGCAACTCAACATGTTCTTTCATGGCAAGTAATGTCCAATCATTCGAATCATTGAACAAGATAGAAGGGAAATCACGACGAGACAACAAAGGCAGTCCAGGAAGCTCAAAAGATTGATCTTTTGAACAATTCTTGATAGAATCCTCATAACCATTGAAAAAATAGTAGTAAATATTCAAGACTGAGGCTGGTTGAATCCAAAGAAACGTCGATGGAACGTTGATTTTCTTGGCTAATAAACCAATCCAGGCAGTTAACGTCGTGTAGATGATACGTTTAAAAGGGCAGCCCTGTTTTGCCCTGTCTTCGACTAAATTCGTGACAAACTCAGTACCATGAGTCCTCAATGAAGCATTGAACTCATGGATTCTGTTCATGGGACCTTTGAAGTTGCCATCATAACCATCAGAGAAAGGAGCAAATGTTAATCCTTGTATGGTTGGAAGATTCGAGATTCGATTAAAAGCTGTTAGGCTTGTTGAGAATGTGACATTTACACCTAATTTGATCAAATTCTTGGAAAATTGAATACATGGATTGATATTTCCTTGTCCGGTAAACGAAACAACAAGAACATGACAATCATCATTCAAAGATGCCATTTTTTCGAGGTAAATAAGAATGATGGAAATGAAACAAATACGAACATGAAAATCATCTTTAATTCTTTGAGAGTTTAGAAGATAATGAATGAGTGGACAACATCCAATTTTCTGTTAATTGTACTGATGGCGTAGGGGACCAATTTATGTGTGTAGTAACCTATATTGCTTCGACTCTTCAAAAATGTCAATAGGTGCATGTTGGATATTAAAAAGCAGTGCATTTTTGGAGAATTCGACAACAAATGCAACAACATTTTTGGAGTGTTCAAAACAACAGTAATTGATCTTGTTCTTATGAAATACATAATAATTCTTTGAATTTAATGTTTAAGTGCAGGAAATTGAGATAACATGTCTGTGAATATCGAGGGATTTGAAGGAATGTATAGGATAGGATATCTTCACCCTTAATCAGAAGTCTCAAGTTCGAGTTTTAAGAATGGAGAAAATCCTTGAATACACCTTTGATAAAGAGAGCTTTCGCCTTTAATAGATCATACGTGACATGAATCTGAATTAGTTAGACTAGTGAATTTCAGATATTAGATAGTTCAAATTGGATTACAAAATCAAATCTCCGCATCTATGAAGTGTGATGCTCAAGAACGTTACTATAACTTGTCATGAATCTTTCAAATTGGATTTTATTAGAAAAGTTGAAGGCACAATAATAAGATAGAAATAAAAAGAACACTTAACTATCCTATGTTGCTCAAAACTTTCCTATGTTGTCTCACTCATGTCGTATCTTCCAAAAAAAATGCACTACTTTTGAAGGATCCAACATGCAGTTGTCAACGTTTTTCAAAAGTCCGAGCAACAGAGAAGCTATCTCATCTTATTCTTAACAAATAATAAGCAAATGATACAAAGTCACATATCAATAACCTTTGGCAACTTCATCAATAAAAGCCTTTAAATTCTTGTGTGAAGATCCACCTTCTTTCACAGCTTCTCTAGCCAATTCTTTCCATTTTTTCGCGTTTTTTCTCATTTCTTCCCCTTTTACCCCTCCATCCATAACACATTCAATACACCTTTTCAATTCTTCACTCTCAACAATACCATCTTCATTCACATTCACTCTAACTCCACTCTTCCACACATCTTCAATTTGCTTAGCATTTGTCATTTGATCGGTCCATTGAGGAAAAGCCACGACAGGTACTCCACAAGCTAAGCTCTCCAGAGCTGAATTCCATCCACAGTGTGAAACAAAACATCCTAAAGACGGATGTCTCAAAACTTCGAGTTGTGAACACCATGGTACAATTTTTCCTATTTTCTCCAACTCTTCAATACAACCAATTACATTTTTCTCATTTTCTTTGTTTTTTTCATCTTGTTTTATAATCCATAAAAATGGTCTCCCTATACCTATCAACCCTTTTGATATCTCCTCCATTTGGCTTATTGATGGATTCATTAAACTCCCAAATGATATATAAACAACAGATGAATTTTCCTTTGTGTTTAACCATTCTATATAGTCATTTGACTTGTCAAAAAGATCAGCACCAAAACAAGAATCTAAAGGGTCATTTCCATCTAAAAATGCACTAGGTATTAATGGTCCAATTCCATAAAATTTGTAATTTTCAATTGCTTTTAATGCATGTGGCTCTAATTCATCAAATGTATTCACAAGAATTTTTGGATTAATTTCAGAATCTAATGTGTTTATTAATTCTTTGAAAGGTGGAAGTGCAACTCTAAGGCTTCCTTTAGCATTTGATGGAAGTAAAAATGAAGGAAGATCTTTAGTTTTTAATTGTGGAAGGTGAGGAAGTTGAATGGACCAATTTGGATCATTTGATTCATTAGACATTTCTTTTTCATATCCATGAAAGTTGAAATAATATATGTCTAAGATTGTAGCTGGTTGACTCCAAAGAAGAGCTGAAGGAATGTTGACTTCACGTGCGACCTGTTCAGACATAATATTATTAAAATAATTCAACATTACATATAGAAGGACGTGTTTAGCCCATGAAAATGAAACAAAGTCGAAAACATATAGGGAGACATGCTAAAAGTTGAGACATAATATAATTAAAATAATTTAACATTACATATAGAAGGACGTGTTTAGCCCACTAGAACACGTAGGGGAACATGCTAAAAGTTGAGACATAATGAAAATAAGGGATAATAGTACTTTTGGTACATAGTTCTTAGTAATAATATATTTGACTAATCGAATATATTTAACTTTTAAATAATAAAAATGTCTTTTTTTTCCCCTTTAGCTAGGAAATATATTATATTTAAACTATTTTTAAAAGTAAATTTGATAATTACAAACTTAACATAACACATGAGTAATAAAATAGCATAGCGATTTATAATTTCAATTAATCGAAAGTTCAATATTCAACATAGTCATGTCATATAAGGATCAAAAATAAAAAATTTACTTATAACCGAGAGACTCAAAGTACTATTATTCGTATATATAATCAAGAATGTGCTGATAGGAGATAGTAGATAACCTGTGAAAATAGTCGAGATGTGTGGAGACAGACCGAACGCACTAAGTAATAATCAAGAAGGAAAATTACCTCTGCTGCCCAAGGAAGAAAAATGGAGTAAAGTAGGCAAGTTATAGGACTCCCATTTTCAGAACAATTGATGATAATATTTTTGACAGTTTGACTTCCACATTTTCTAAGTTGTGACATATAAAATACAGGATCTTTTGAATGATCAAATCCATCATCAAATCCATCAGAAAATGGAACAAAATTCATTAACCCCTTTGGAAAATTATCAATGGATTTTTTTTCATCCATAAGTCTTTGTGCATAAATACTTGTAGAAAATGTCACTTGTATGCCATTTTTTACAAGATTTTTAGCAAATTGTAGTGCTGGATTAATATGACCTTGTGCTGGAAATGTTGTTACAATAACATGAGGCTTCATCATTATTTTTTGGAAAAAAAATAAACTTGCTATTATTTTTATTGGTTTTGTATTTTTGATGGATAGTTGATTTGCTCATATAATATATATATATATATATATATATAACACATAAACATAATATTGTGTGGGGGGTGGCACATTTGTACGTGGAATGGGGAGTGCAACTACCATTAGATTGGAGAGTACAAAGGGATCATTTTATGTGTCATAAATGACAAGTGATGGGACTTAAATTTGGTCGGATTTTGATACATCGTGTTTCGATTTTAAATATATTACGTAATTTCTTAATATATTTCATCTCGATTTTAAATACATCAATCGACGTCTCGATATATCGTGTATATTTATATACATCGAGTAAAGTGATATATCTGATCGATTCAAAAGCAGAACACATATTCAGTATACATAATAATCACTCTTATTATACTAATTCTTAACCTAACTTCTACACATTATATTATCAATTCATTTATATGTAATACAAGATCAGCTTCATTCACTTGCACCTTTATTCCTGTTTTTTTCACATAGAAGCAGAATTTAAAATTAAAATTTGATAAGTTTAATATTTAATGTTGAGATCTTTAATTTATATATATAGTGTAATTCTTCGACGTAAGAGTGAGTATTGGCCGTCCCCCTCTATGAGAACAAGTTCTCTACTAAGTGACAAACTAGAACAGCTAGATCTTGTTAGTTATTGAGAAAACCAAAGATAAATATGTATATATGCATCAAACAAGATTCTAACTAGCTTAAAAGTCTTTATAAAGAACAAATAAATTAGACAATATAGTTCTTACCATTAATCGATAAAAACAAAGATTATTTTTTCGACTTTACTTGATTTCCGGTTTGATTTTATCTTTTCGATTCGATTTTATCTTTTCGATTCGATTTTATACGTTTCTTGTACAAATTTGTGTGCATATATACATCAAGACAGCTTGTCAGAATATTATACTGGATATATAAAGATTGAAATATTATTTATGTATGTATTGTAGATTCTGAATTTTATTTGCTTCTTTCATTCACGTGTTTACTTCTATATTCT
The DNA here is from genome assembly GCF_036512215.1 of Solanum lycopersicum. Taxonomy (NCBI): domain Eukaryota; kingdom Viridiplantae; phylum Streptophyta; class Magnoliopsida; order Solanales; family Solanaceae; genus Solanum; species Solanum lycopersicum. The sequence continues at coordinate 68,264,862 of NC_090811.1, read as the reverse complement.
GAATCCTCTTTGAGGATATATGGATTGAATTAAAAATTGGTTAAATATATTTTTAAATCGGTTTTTGACTTTTAAAAGTGTTTGAAAAATATAAAAAATTACTTAAAATAAGTTAGGAAGCGTTTGGCAAAATCAAAATGACTTAAATTAAATCAAAAATCAAAAGCAAATCTCCCTCTACTTTTTATTTATTTTAATTAAAAATCATTTCAGTCAATCCAAACGAGTTTAAACACTCCATTATGCACTAAATCTTTTAGCCCAAAAGTATTTATATTTTAGTCAAAAGTAATATTAATTTTATCATTAATTATATTTATTAATTTAATGTACACACTCGACTAGTGGACTTTTTACCTTTTGACACCCCCTATATATATATATGTATAACATCTCATAAATTTCACAATCATAAAATTTGAACCCACTTAATTATCATATTATATTAATCAAACATGAATAAACAACATTTCCTTGTTATTTCTTTGCCTGCACAAGGCCACATAAACCCCACTCTCCAACTAGCCAAAAACCTAGCACGCGCCGGTGCACGCGCCACCTTCATCACGACCGTTTACGGCCTTAGTCGAATGAACAACCTTCCAACACAAGACGGGCTATTCTATTCCTCGTTCTCCGATGGGTGCGACGATGACTCTTGGATGAATTCGAACAGCACAGTCGATTATTTCATGAACGATTTAAAGATAAACGGATCGAAAAACCTCAGAGATCTCGTTCGAAAATTTTCCGAGGAGGGTCACCCCGTTACGTTCTTGGTCTACACAATTCTCTTGCCGTGGGTTGCGGTGGTGGCGCGTGAGATACACGTGCCGTCAGCTTTTCTTGTCATTCAATGTGGTACTGCTTTTGCAATTTATTACCATTTGTTAAATTCCACTAACGGAGTTTATAGTAACTCCTCTAGCGATTTTACGGTTATGCCCTCCTTTCCAATTGAAATTCCGGAATTGCCCTTATTTTCATGCAATGATATTCCTACTATAGTTTTACCTAATAATCATCTTTCTTCAATCATGATACCTATTTTGAGAGAACACATACAAAATCTTGAAAATGATCCAAATTCTTATGTACTCATCAACACGTTCAACGCGTTAGAAGAAAAATCCATGAGAGTTATCGATAAATTCAGGTTGTTTTCGATAGGCCCTTTGGTTCCCTCAGCTTTTTCTGACGGAAATGACCCTAAGGACAAGTCATTTGGATGTGAATTATTTGATAAACCCGAAAAAAACTATCATCAATGGTTGGATTCGAGACATGAGGGCTCTGTTGTGTATGTATCGTTCGGGAGCTTAGCCGTGTTAAAGAAAGAACAAGAGAGAGAAATTTTACGCGGATTATTAGAAAGTGAAAGGCCTTTTTTATGGACGAGGAGAAAAGGGGAAGACGAAGGAAAAAAGAAGAATCTTGAATGTGACGATGTCATAACAGATGAAAAATTAGGTTTAATTGTGCCATGGTGTTCACAAATGGAGGTACTATGTCATAAGTCGATAGGGTGTTTTGTTACACACTGTGGATGGAATTCGACTCTAGAAAGTCTGGTGAGTGGGGTACCTATTGTGGGGTATCCACAATTTTCTGACCAAACAACAAATGCCAAAATGTTGGAGGAAGTTTGGGGAATTGGAGTTAGAGTAAAAGAAGTGGAAGGACTTGTAAAAAAAGAAGAGTTAAAGAGGTGTTTGGGAATTTTAATGGAAAATGGAGAAAAAGGGGAAGAAATTAAAAAGAATGTGAAGAAATGGAGAAATTTGGCTTTGGATGCTTTGAAAATTGGAGGTTCTTCACATGACAATATCAAGAAATTCATAGAGGGTTTGTAATATTATAATACAAGGTTTCGTTTGGCTCGAATATAAGTTATGTCGGAATAAGTCCTACTGGATTAGTTATGTTGGGATCAGTTTGGTTCATCGTATTCAAACTTGTATTCATTACATAATTTCTAAGAATAAATTGTTAGTTTACCAAAATACCCTCCATATTATTTAATTTTTCTTATCTTTTACATTTTTTCGAAGGCTTTAGTTATTTATTCTTAAATATTCAAAAATATAGAAGACATATGCAAATTTATAATTAGAAAACTTATTTAAATCTCAAAATTCAAAAATATCATATAAATTATAATGTATATTCAAATTAATCGGAGTCAGATAACACCGGACACTAGGCGAAATAAAAAAAAAAACAAAGGACCAAAGTGGATAACTTCCAAATGGAAACTGTATGATTCTTGGGCATTAATAAATTAAAATAAATATATAAAAATAAGATAATAATTAATAATATTAGTAAAAACAACTAACCCCTTAATTGACGGAACAATATCTTTATCAAAATGCCTCAAAAATTGACTTTGCAATTTATAAAATCCACACGTTAGATTATTTAGCATAATTTATATTTATAGGAGATAAAAAAATTAGCTCGAACCGAATAAATTTGATTTAAATTTTGTGTTTGTTAAATTTTTTTAGTGAATATACATTGAACTTAAAAATTAATGTGGTATTCAAAATTCATAAGGTTCAAATTCTCATTCCGTGCCCTTGTCATTTATAATAAGCAAGGGCAGAGCGAAGTATGGCCGAACTGAAGAGGGTTCATCGATAAAAAATTATGTTGTTATATGTGTTTGAAATTATTTTTATATATGTAAAGTAAGTGTTAAAGTTTCTTTCGATTTTTTTGTGTATTAACTTTTTTCGTAAATTAAACTCTATTAATAAAAATGCTAACTCCGTCACTTCGGTTATAAGTTATGCCCACTTGATGTTTCATTTGGTTTTTAACTAAAATATAACACGTTAACGTGTGGAAAATATGAAGCGTGATACTTTGTCAAAAACTTCTTAATCAATAATTACTCCAAATTAAACTAACATTATATTATTTTATAAGGTAATTAGGCCCATTTGATAAACGAGTTCAATTTCTACACTTATATTGTGATGTTTGGACGGTTGTTACGTATTGTTTTATTATATATTATATTATATTATTTATCATATTGTGTTATACCGTATTGTATCGTATTGTACTTTATTGAGTATAATATGTGAATATATTGTGTCCTATTGTATTGCTTTATTAAGTATAATAATTTGAATATATTGTATCGTTCTATATCGTTACATAATGTTATACATCAATAATTTGAATGATAAATCTACAAAAAAGGTAAAGTTACTATTAAAAAGTAGGATAAATAATAAATTATGAATTATTAAATAATAAGTAAAAACATCGTGAAAAAAATATTAAATAATAACGCGATCATACCAAATCAATTGTTATGCATATATAGCTATCTTGAAGGTAGCTATATTCGTACGCGATTACATGATAATGTAATTATTTTCTTTATTTTCCTTAATTTTTATTTAACTATTAAAAGTAGTAACTATTTTTTTACATTTATTTTCTTTTGTCAAACTAAACAAAGGAAGTAATTAAAAAAAATATACGAACACTATTTTTTTAATTCTTTTTTTTTCTTCCTTTCTTTAGTTTTCATACATAAGCCAAAAGTACGATAGTCACTCCTATTTAATTTGTATTCTCATAATTAGGAATACGAATATTTTAAAATCAGATAAAATATTCTTTTAAAAAAAAATATGCATGTTCGAATTTATTTTTCTAGACTTACGATAAAAGCATAGTCATTCAAATTCTAATAATATGTAAGCGTATAAATACAGTTCTTTGCTCTTAATTAAAAGCTTCAAATTATTTTGTAATAAAAAAGAAAAACATAGTAGGGCACACTTTCTCATTAATGGTCTTACTTACCTCGTGGTAACTGATATATATTCGAACAAATCTGAATTCAATACAAATATCACACATCAAATTAAAATAGAATTTAAAAAGTATAGTATGATGAACATATCGATTATTGTAATGTTACCACGACTATTACTTTTCCGATCAATATACAAATACAAAATTTGCACTCTTCACTAAAAAAAAATAAAATTGCTAGTTCTCATGAGTTTATTCATTGGTAAAAATTATTTGCAAACAATAGTTATCGACTCATTTTTCATATTTCTTCAATTATCAATCAATAATTACAATTTTAGTAATGATAAGTAATAATATAAGGTTGTTGAATTATTCAAGTGTATATTTGAAGAAAAGTTGATTAATTAGAGTGTTCACTAACTACTACATTAACTTGTCTTAAAGATAGGTAGATGAAAGTAATAAATACAATCTAAATAACTTTGCTTAAAAATTATATTATAAATGAGTGATAAATTGTGTGGATGTTTTAATAATTTCTTGACCTAGTTTTAGTAAAAAAATATTTAATAAACTCTTTCTTTATATGGATTGATCGTTACTTCAAATTATTTAAATTGAAACATTTCGATTTTTTATTAGAATTTGAACTCTAACTTTAAAAGGAAAAATTTGAAAAAGAAAAATTCAAAAAAATATTTATTATAATATGTATTTCTTCCATGTATATATTTTTGACATTTCAACATACACATATTAAATTGTTAATTTTTATACGAGCTGAAAAACAAATACATAACAATTACACCGAATACTAGAAAAGGAACAAATTGAACACATTTATTTTGACTTAGTTGAGTTGCATATTTATAAAACTAAAAATTTGAAAAATCAAACATGAATCACAAAACTCTAACAAATAATTAAATACACAAATATACAAGATATTTTAGAAAATATCTGGTATTTTCCCTTGAGACTTTTTATCAGAATTTTAGCATAGACTTTAAGGTCAATGGTAAATACCAAGAAAGTTACAAAAGATGTATGACTAAATAATTTAAAAGTATATCATATAACAATAAAATCAAGATATTTAATATACTTAAATTCGACGTGGAGATGAGGATGCTGAGATGGATATGTAGATATAATATGGGAGACAAAATTAGTAATGTAAATATTTGGGATAAGGTAGAAGTGACCTTTATATTAAACAAAATGAGAAAAACGAGACTGAGATGAGTCGGACATTAGCATAAGAAATGCGTGAATATACGATCCTAGTGTCGGAAGTACGAGAGGTTGAACATGGATGGTTTCAAGAGAGAAGTATGAGAGGTTGAGTACGGATGATTTTAAGCGAGATAGAGGGTAGACCGAACAAGTATTGAGGAGATGTGATTCGTCGGAATAGAACACAATTTCAATTTACCGAAGACATAGTCTTATATAATAAGCTATGAAAGGACACGAATAACGATAGAAAGTACGTCCGATAGTTCAATGTTATCTCACTTATTCTTCTGTTATCATTATATCATGTTATCACTTCTATTTATCAGATTATTCATTACATTTACTGTAATTATCTTTATTTTTCGTTATTTCTTTCTATACATTACTTTAAACTGTTTTTCTTCGATTCAGAATTTATTAAAAACTATCTCTATACCTCTAATATACCTATAAAATCTCCTTATACTCTACAATATATTGTTGTTATTTTTCATGTAATAAAACAATATTTTTCTTATAATAAAGTTCATAACCAAATTTTTATTTTAATAATTTTTTTTTAAAAAAAGTGAAACATTTGTAAGAAAAAAAATAGAATAAAAGCAACCATTTGTTGACAAACATATACAGTTCATCTAAAGCTGTCACTTAGCTTACTGATGAAAAACTCATAAACCCAAAAAATTTCAACAAAAATTCCCAAAAAAAAAAATTAAATCTTCAAAATTTTCAAGAATCATAGCAAAAAAGAGTAATCTTTACCAAAAAAAATTCAAGAACAACAGCCAAAAAAAAAGAAAAGAAAAACTCCATTGTTGATTGTTCCTAGATCTCTAAAAACTCCATTAATGGCACCCCACAAACTATTTTTTCTTGTTAACTTCTTCTTCACCTTGATTTCATTGACATTTTCCGATGACAGTGCCGTCATGTCAAATTTTCTGAAGGGTTTGTCTAAGCCACCATCTGGTTGGGATGCTTCAAAGCCTTACTGTGATTGGAGTAAAGTTACTTGTGATAAATCGAGTAATACTGTTGTTTCCATTAATCTTGATTCTCAAGGTCTTTCTGGGGTTTTGCCATCTGAGCTTAATCAACTGTCAAATCTCAAAATTCTTTCAGTTCAGAGGAATTCACTTTCTGGGGTTCTTCCATCTTTCGCAAACATGTCGAATTTAGCTGAGATTTACTTGAATGACAATGGATTTACATCTGTTCCTCAAGACTTCCTTTTGGGTCTTACTAGTTTGCAGATTTTTAGTATTAGTGAGAATTGGAAGTTGAGTCCTTGGCAAATTCCTAGTTATTTGATTGATAGTAATAATTTGATTACTGTTTATGCTAGTAATGCTAGTTTGTTTGGTGTTATACCTGATTTTCTTGGTAAATTCCCTAATCTTCAGGATTTGAGATTGTCTTATAATAATTTTACTGGTTCTTTGCCTGCTAGTTTTGGGGATTCTGAGATTAAGAATTTATGGCTGAATAATCAGGTTAAAGGGTTATCAGGAACTATTGATGTGATTTCAAGTATGGTTCAGTTGTCACAAGTGTGGTTACATGCTAATTCTTTTACTGGTCCTATACCCGATTTGTCGAAATGTGAAAGTATATCTGATTTGCAGTTAAGGGATAATGATTTTACTGGTGTTATACCTGATTCAGTGATGAATCTTCCTAACTTGTTGAGTATATCTTTGCAAAACAATAAGTTGCAGGGTCCAATGCCACAGTTTGGAAATAAGGTTAAGGTGGAGATTGGGAGTACTAATAGTTTTTGTTTGGATATTCCTGGACCTTGTGATTCGCAGGTTATGACGCTTTTAGATGTGGCGGGTGGTTTTGGATATCCGGGGTTTTTGGCTGATTCTTGGAAAGGAAATGATGCTTGTAATGGATGGTCACATGTAAGTTGTGATGGATCGAAAAAGAAAGTGGATGTTGTAACACTTGGTAAGCTACGTTTATCGGGTTTTATATCTCCTGCTTTTGCTAAATTGACTAGTTTGAGGAATTTGTTATTGAATGATAACAATCTTACCGGATCTATACCGGAAAGCTTGGCAGCGTTGCCTATGCTTCAAACTCTTGATGTTTCTAATAACAATTTATCTGGTCCTGTACCTGCATTTCGATCAAATGTGAAGTTTATTAATGGTGGTAACGTGTTTCTTGGAAAGAATATTAGTGATGGAGGGGGTAGTGGTGGATCACCGGGGTCTGGGTCGAGTAGTGATGGTGGAAATTCATCTGGTGGCTCGAAGGGATCCTCAGTTCAACTTGGAGTGGTTGCTGGTGTGGTTATATCTGTCTTTATATTTATCCTTGTTGTTTTGTATGTGTCCTACAAATGTTACATAAGGAGACGACATAAGAGATTTGGGAGGGTTCAGAATCCGGAAAGGAGCAATGATATGGTTAAGCCTGGTTTAGTGATAGGTAATGGATATGCAGGAGTCCCTAGTGAATTACAGAGCCAGAGCAGTGGGGATCATACTGAGATGCCGATATTTGAAGGTGGAAATGTTGTCATTTCCATTCAGGTGCTTCGACAAGTGACAAACAACTTCAGCGAAGAAAATATCTTGGGTAGAGGAGGATTTGGAGTCGTTTATAAGGGTGAATTACATGATGGGACTAAGATTGCTGTGAAGAGGATGGAATCTGGAGCGATGGGTACTAAAGGAATGAATGAGTTCCAAGCTGAAATCGCGGTCCTTACCAAAGTTAGGCATAGGCATCTGGTCGCTCTTCTTGGTTTCTGTGTTAACGGCAACGAAAGACTCTTGGTGTATGAGTACATGCCACAAGGAACTTTAAGTCAGCATCTGTTTGAATGGCAAGAACACGGGTGCCCAACTTTGACCTGGAAGCAAAGGGTCACAATAGCATTAGATGTTGCAAGGGGAGTCGAATATCTCCACAGCTTGGCTCAGACAAGTTTTATCCATAGGGATTTGAAGCCCTCTAACATACTTCTTGGGGATGATATGAGAGCCAAGGTTGCAGATTTTGGATTGGTTAAGAATGCCCCAGATGGGAAATATTCTGTTGAGACACGGTTGGCTGGAACTTTTGGCTATTTGGCGCCTGAATATGCTGGTAAGTCTGTCTTTCCTCTGCTGATCTTTAATCGTTTTAGTCGTAAAACTGATAGAAAACTAAAACAACACGCTATCATTAGCTTTCATGTTCTTTAAATCTTCACTATATTAGAGATAAATGGAGAGGTGTTAGCTTTGTTGAAGTACATTTCCATGTTCAAATGCTAGTTTGTTAATCTCGATCTGATTCGTGGATTGATACCGAAACATTGTCCAGTAAATTAATTAATGGTTAACGATAAAGAGTACGATTTGAAAGACACATAAGGTGGAAATCTAGATCATCCGATCTTCAAATTGAAATTCGGATGTTGGTACAGCATGTGTGACTGATCTCATTGGATCTAAAATAGATATCTGGCTTTTAGAATATCACTCTTCTTCAAGACATTAAGTTCAACATCTCTAGATTTTGCGTTGGCTGACAATAGTTTTCTGCTCGTAACATGTTTAATTTTCTTTAGAGATCTCGTTTTGTCCTGTTTCTTGTATGTCTTAGCTAGGTTGTCGGTGATCGTTATAAAATTTGGATTAAACGTGACTGCTCCTCTTTATTACAGCTACTGGACGAGTCACGACCAAAGTAGATGTGTATGCATTTGGAGTTGTTCTAATGGAGATCATCACTGGTAGAAAAGCATTAGATGAGACCTTGCCAGACGAGAGGTCTCATTTGGTCACCTGGCTTCGCAGGGTCCTTGTCAACAAAGACAACCTCCGAAAGGCTATTGACCCAACTCTTGATCCTGACGAGGAAACATATGAGAGCATTTGTAAGGTTGCCGAGTTAGCAGGCCATTGCACTGCACGAGAACCATTCCAACGCCCTGACATGGGACATGCAGTCAATGTCCTTGCCCCCCTCGTAGAACTGTGGAAGCCTACAAGAAATGAAGACGAGGACAGTGGCATCGACCTTCAAATGAGCCTTCCTCAAATCCTTCAAAGATGGCAAGCTGATGAAGGAACTTCAAGAATGTTCGATGACATCTCCTTCAGTCAAACACATTCAAGTATACCCTCGAAACCTTCCGGATTTGCAGATACTTTCAATTCAACAGATTGCAGATGACATTAGGGCAACAATCAAGGAAGGTACACAATCCATTCGGTCAATTGGTTTCGTCTTAACAACGCATTTTACTTCGTCTTTTCATAACCCTTTTGGTGATAGATCATTAGAGACCAAAGAAGCCAAGATGGCTAGAAGAGTTTATTTGTGGTTTGGTTAGAGAAAAATTGTATTAAATTCTTTTAATCTTTCATAGTTGATGTAAATAGATTTGAGTTCTTGTGTTAAACATGCAAAATATACTCTTCTTATTAAGTTTTTCACTACAAGATTTCATTATTTGTGCCACTTAAGTGTGTAAACAGGTGGATATGGAGTGTAATCCTACACAAAAGATATTATTATTTTTTAAATAAGGCTAGTTTGCGTATGTGTACAACAATACTTATCGAAATCCCGCAAGTGGGGTCTGAAGATGGTGAAATGTATGTTGATTATATCTTTACCTCGTGGAGGTGGAGGTAGAGAGATTGTTTCCAAAGGCTAATTTTATATGTTCCTCGATTATTTACTTGAATACTTGTATTTTTTATCTTTGCATGAATTGAACCTCAATTTTTGTTTGACTCGTTCTTTACTTGGTATTTGTATTTTTGTCTTTACGTGAATTTAAACCTCGATTTTCTATGATTTTCGTTCGACTCGCTTCGTGATAACTAGACTACACCTTTGGGTGCAACATGAATAGTTATTTTCCATAAATAAGGAATAAAAATAGATAAACCAATTTTTGTGAATCAAAAACATTTTTGCTGGATTTAAGCTGTCAAGCATGTTATTCTTTATCTTTTTGCTTGATATTTTTGTTGGAGTTGATTGAGCTATTAATCTATTATATATAGTTGAAATTCACATGGGGTGATCAAGAATATTTTTTTAAAAAAAATAAAATTAAAAGGGTGTATATTGAATTAAATAAAACTATTTTTTTCTTTTTTCTTTGGACGGTGTAGTGGTGCACATGTTATAGGACTTCTTGTCAATTTTTTGTTTGGTGATTCATGTCTTTTTTTATCCACGTTCGATGTTCGATATTAGTATTAAAAATTCAAACTTATTCAAATTCTCATTTGAATAAAGCAATTTTTTATATATGACTTTTTCATTCTCATAATTTAAAATCGAGATAATTAAGTGAGGATTATTTTGATTTATTGTACCATATCTTCTGATGTGATAAAGAATTAATTGTAAGAAGAAAAAAATAAATCAATTTATTTCATGATAATGACATGTGATTTTTTGGGTCAAACTCCTGATGTAATGGAAATTAATGGTGTTTTTTTTATAGATAAGAGTAAGGATAATTACTACTGGTTAGCAACTAAATTATATTCTTAATTTTTTTTATTTTATTTGTCCCCTCTTTAACAAACTTTTAATTAATTTATGTTATAGCATGTCTCTATTAAAACTAGGAGAAGTTTCCTCATATTCCTCCCTAGTCCCTACATCCATCTTTTTTGGTTGGAAATTGGAAAAGTATAGGACTTTATATTTTATAAATAATATCATATTATTCAAAAGATAATTATAGGTATAATCGCAAAATAATGATAGTTAATTAGTTATACTATCATGTTATTTAAAAGATAATTGTAGATCAGATAAATATTCAAAAATATGACATGATGGTCAATCCAGTAATACCATCTCCACGATTTAGTTGTAAGATTTTTATACCTTCTACTCATCCTAGTAAGGTTTTACTGGGTATTATTATTGTTGTAATTAATGAAATGAGTAAAGATTTTGAAGAGGAGTTTAATTGTCGGCAGAGATTAGTCTTGATGAGTAGAGCTACGAATTATCTATGCTAGTGAGATACAACATGTATTCGATGACGTAAATTGAGGTGTGCAAAAATGAAGTAAGATTTAGTAATCGATGTTGAATCTCTATACTTTGTCTAACCAAATTTGTCGATTCGAGTTTGTTGACTATGAGTTTATTTGTACGTAATGAATTATACCCTTGCTTTCAATGTAGTCAGGTTTCGTCAATTTCAATAAGAAATGGATTCAAAATTTCACTTTTACATACAAATCGTCTTATATATCCGAAATAATCTTTCTACCTTTCACTAAATGTGATAAAATTATATATACATTACTCTTTTCATATTTTTACTTATCAAATTATACTGAATATATTGTCATAAATTGACTTATTGTAGCTTAGATTAGTTGACTCTATTATCAAAATAATAATTCATCTCTGACTAAACTCAAGATTAAAGTATACTAAACACAATAATGTAATGACTAAAAATCAACAAAAACACCTAACTCAATACCTACACATGATATGAGCTATTTAATACATTTCATATCAATCTTAGATCAAATAATAAAGTGAATCTTAGTTTAATATTTCTATCCAAGTTATTTTCATATTTCTAACTACTATTTATTTAACTAAGATATGAAAGTAATAATAATAGTACAGTAGCAAGTGGGACCCTAAAATGTATTGAAAACAAACAATTATATTTGTCAAACATACCTAACATATTACCTGTCTTGACATTCTTGAACATGTGATGTTGCCACAATATGGTTTATTGTTTTATCTTAATATTCGATATTCATTTAAATTTGATTTATTAAGATATGTGTGGTAGAGAGTTTAGAGATAAAACGTTTTCTATTAAAAACGATTCGATCTATAAAGACTCATAGGAAGCATCCAAGGAGGTCGTAGTCTAAAACGATTAATGAAGGAATATGATGATTTCTCAGTGAATTATGATGGATACGATTACCTGATATTTATATTGATAGAAGATAACATATACTTTTATAAAACTGATTGAGAAATGCACGAATTAACTCGGACATTATGTTTTCAAATCTCGAACTCGAATTTCTTAATAATTAAAAATGTTTTCACTTACCACAATCTTTGAAGAGTAAATCAAATGGTTGTTATTAATAGTGAAAAATGAATATGGAGAAATGAGAATTCATATAACCGGCGCTAATTAGTTTGACTTGATATATATAATATACGTACAATTAGTTTGACCTTAAAATGTAATTGATTGATTGATAATGATAATTAAAATAATATGAAAGATTAATATATAGTGATGAAAGCAATAATAAACTCACATTCCACAACCAGATCTAGCAAGAAATAAATAAAAATCTTATTATTAAGTAGAGAAACAATTAATTTAATTTGCAAGAGTAATTATTTGTACATAAAATAGAAGGGACTATACTTGTTTTATCATAAGATCACATGTAATTATCCATACATTAATCATTACACATGGGGTAGTTTGAATGATTAATATGAAAATGCGAATTTAAATTTAAATTTAAAATACTGAATTAACGCGAACTCATAATTTAATTATTCTCTAATTAAATTTGCCATAGTATAATAGGTACAAAGGTCAAAACAACATGATTAATTATAAAATTTTCTTTGCAACCACATTAATCATTATTCTAATGCACAAATAATATCTTTGTCAATGGCAAGGCCATAATGTAATTATGCCAAGAAAATGCCATGATTCAAGGACTAGAAAAATAATAACAATGGAAAAATGTCATAATCATCACTCCATTCTATTATTATATTGCCATCTTATAAATTTTCCATTTAGTATTTAGTATCTACGGTGAAGTTCAAGTAATTCAGATTTATATCAGGTAGCGGATCATTAAAAAAAATATTATCTATCAATTTTTTTTCATAATCAAAATTCGAATTCAAAATCTTTAACTAGTTAAAAAAAGAAGTAGCCTCGTCCGCTGCATCATATCTGTAGAGAGTATATTACTTGTTACTTAAGTAGCATCAAATAGGCCGATCTTTAATTTTTGTTTTTCAAAATCCAACTTATGCCTAGAAGAAACTAAATATTTCAAGAATGCACAGCATAGCTTGTGGGATATATGTTGTAAAAATATAAATTTAAGCCACACAAATTTGGGCCTCTCTTGTTACATATATTCATTTGGGCCTCTCTTGTTACATATTTCTCCCAAAATTGAAGCCCAACTTTAACACATCGAATTCTTTTGAAAGTATTAAGTCGAACCTCCAGATAATGTCTGTATACATTCTATTCTTTTCAGACTCTACTCATAAGATTATATTGAATCTGTTGTTATTACACTTGTTGTTGTTGTTAAAAGAAATACAACTTTACAACACAAGAAGTACAAAAGAGAAATAAATAAACATGTTTTTTTACCTACACTTCTTTTGCATCCACATAGTCTTTTGCCTTTCACTTTTACTTGTGTAAAATTCAAGAATCATACATGATTTATTCTTTCATTTAATTTTTCAATATTCAAATTCTCATTTTCTTGATTAACACAATCTTTGTCTCACTTAGTTACTAACAAATTTCTATTTTTGGTAGTTCAACTATTCCTCTAAATTCTCTCAATATAAAACCCTCTTCATTTTTACCTCTAAAGACATATCTAAATTTGGGATTTCACTTCACATAAAACATTCCAATTTGTTGAATTTTTTTTTTTTTTGGTATTTTGGTTAAGATGTTCAAAGAGAAAATCATGGTGGAAGTCACTTTTGCTATTGCTTTGCTTTGTTTTCTTCTTTTCTCAAGTAAGTATTCTCTCAAACAAAATCCTAACCATTATAATTTGTCCTTTTTTATTTACGATACCTTTGATACGACATAAGTCATTTATAAAAAAAATATTCTTTCTTATTTTTCGATATATTCAATCAAGAAAATGTGTATTACTTTCCTCACGTAGGACGAAAGTCAACAATTAAAGTAACGCCATGAAAAATGACTTGCATCGTACGAAACAGGCGTTACAATCTTCTTGAATCACTAAACATAATATGAATTAGTAGCGAACAACTTCTATCTACTAAACATTTTTTTAAAAAAAAATCATCATTAATCCTATTTAACACTATTTTAACAACATATCATCAAAAAATTATGTTAGGTACAAGCTATTTAGCGATTGATCAACGATGAATTTCATACCTAGTGCCTATATTTATCTATTTATTGATTGGTTAAAACATTTTTTCATCTAATTAATTGTTTTTTTTTTGTTGGTGTAGATGTATGTAGAGCAAGCCCTATTGGAGTAAATTATGGAAGGGTAGCAAACAATTTGCCATCTCCCTATGATTCAATAGAATTATTGAAAAATATGAAAGCTGGTAGAGTAAAAATTTATGATGCAAATCCAGAAATACTTAGATTATTATCAGGTACAAATCTTCAAGTTTCAATCATGGTACCAAATAATCAAATCTCAGTTGTAGCAGCAAATCAAACAGCTGCAAACCAATGGGTACGCGACAACGTTCTTCCATATTATCCAAACACCATGATTCGATACATTTTAGTAGGTAACGAAGTCCTAAGTAACAAAGACGATCAAGGTTTATGGTATGATCTTATACCCGCGATGAATAATATTAGAAATTCTATCGATCAACATAATATTCACAACATTAAAATTGGTACCCCTTTTGCTATGGACCTATTGGAAACAACATTTCCACCTTCGAGTGGTGAATTTAGGTTAGATATATCAAGGAATAATATATTGATGCCTTTGTTGAGATTCTTGAATTGGACTAGGTCATATTTTTTTCTTGATGCCTACCCTTATTTTTCATGGTCACAAAATACATCTTTTATAAGTCTTGATTATGCACTATTTCAAGGAAGTCAAACATACGTGGACCCCGTGAGTGGTTATGTGTACACAAACCTATTGGATCAGATGCTTGATTCAGTCGTTTTCGCCATGCAAAAATTAGGGTTTAACAACATCCGACTGGCAATAGCTGAAACCGGATGGCCTAATGGAGGCGATTATGATGAAATTGGTGCTAATATCTACAATGCAGCTACGTACAATCGAAATCTCATACGTAGGATTGTTTCAAAACCAGCCATTGGGACACCAGCTCGTCCAGGGTTAGCAATACCTACGTTTATTTTTTCTCTCTATGATGAAAATCAAAAGGAGGGTCCGGGCACAGAGAGGCACTGGGGTATGTTAAACCCTAATGGTAGACCGATGTACGATATCGACTTGACAGGACAAACCCTAGATACTGAATTCATTGATTTACCTCAACCAACAAATAATGGACCATATCATGGGAAGTTGTGGTGTGTGGTGACAAATGATACTATGAATGAAATGGATTTAGGACAAGCTTTGGAATTTGCATGTAGGAGAAATGAAACTTGTGATGATATTTCTCCTGGAAAATCATGTTATCAACCTGTATCTATTGTATCACATGCAAATTATGCATTTAGTTCATATTGGGCCAAGTATAGGGAAGATGGTGAAACTTGTTATTTCAATGGGCTTGCTGTTCAAACCAATGTTGACCCAAGTAAGTAACCTAAACTTTTCCTTTATTACTATTATAATAATTATAAATAAGATTCTTTATAGAAACAATTAATTGAAAATCAGAGGTAAATACTCCTTTATCCTTAATCAGAGCTTTCGAGTTTGAGTTTGAGTTCTCCTGAGCCCGCAATCATCTTTGTTAGGGAGCGCTTTACCTCTAACGTGAAACTTCCCAATGTGAATTCGGTTTTTGTCAGACTCTAAGGCAGATGTCAAACACCAAATGAAAATTAAAAAAATAAACAGATTTAACTTAGAAATACATATCAATATATACATTTTAGTCAAACTTATTTATCAGTTTGTCTATAATATACAGAACATATATATATATATATGTGTGTGTGTGTGTGTAATATATTTATATTATACTTAAACATACAAAAACATATATCTTTGTTGGCTATTTTGATAAACTAAATCATCCAAAGATACTATCCTTTAGCTTGTATACATTGTCAATATAAAGAATTTTTTTCCCGGCGCTATTAGTATATGTAAATTAGTGTAGCAGATAATCTACCTTATTTTTTTAGGTTGCTAATCGCTATTATTCAAGACAATCATAAATATAACAAATTTGAAGTATCAATATCATGTATTTTTAGTTGATTTTTCTTCTATTATATATGTTCATGTTATTACAAACTAATAATTTATTTATTTTTTGGTTTGATTTGGCAATTTTTGACAGGTCATGGATCATGCAAATTTCCATATGTTTCTCTTTAGTGATATATTTACATCTTAGAAGTAGAATCTTTATTAATTTGGAGGGTTTGAAATTTTGTAAGAAACTTTATTTTATTTATAAAAAGTACCTTTAATTAAATTCTAGATCCGCCTCACTTCGTATCAACTTAAAATTCATACTCTTCCTTATTAATGTCTAGTTTATAGCCTTGCATGTTCCCTTGATAACTTTATAATAATCGAGTTTGCAGTCATTTTTATTAGGAAGCACTTTCGATTATTATAGTAACGCGAATTCAAGTATCATTATTATATTATTATAAATTTAATAAAATAAACATTTAAAATCTCATGTGATCCATCAAAAGTAGTGAGCACGCGGTAGATTTGATTATTAGAATGTGTTTGATTATTAATTATAAGTAATTTTTTGTAATATTTGATATAAAATATGAAAATAAATATATAAAAAATTCTGACACTAATTACCTTGATTTGAATGTAATTAAAAATAAAATAAAATCATGTCATACTAACGAGATCCACTAAATGGGGGTAATTTGTGCGATTGTGTATATTTTTTTTTAATGAGTATTCTAATTTAATCGTCTCATTTAAAAATTTTAATTTTTAAAAATATTAAGTGATATTCACCCTTATCGTAAGTAAATATACAATTTTTTAACCTGTTAGTTGAGTAATTCGCAGTCTTCTTATTTTCTATAGAAGAATTTTTTTAATCAAGCATCATTCATATATTAAAAGAATTAAAACCATCAATAATATTAGTTTAAAAATTCAATCTAATTTATAAAAGATTTGTTTATCGAATTCCGAAAGTTAGACATATAAATATGTTAATATAATAATGCATAAAACGTAAACCTAATAAAACTACAGTCTTTATTCTCCTTTTATTATATTATATTATTGCGTGAAGATTTAATTAGAAAATATGGTTCACATGTGATATTAAAATAGTATATGAAACAATTTATTAATAAAAATAAAGATTTAAAATAATATATGCCAACACTAGTGATCGCATCGGATTCGATTTTAATAATCATAATTAATTTACTTTAATGTTAAGTTGATCTTATCAATTAGATCGATAAATTAAAATCGAATAAATTATAATTATCGATCGGATACACATGATACATGCTTTGTATTATAAAAACAAATCCTAAGCAGTGTGCATGTGATATTAAATGTACGGTATGTAACTAATAATATCAAAATATAGTACGAAATAAATTGTTAAATTTGATGACAGCTGGTAAGTAATATTTTAAATTGATACTGCATATTTAGATATTTTAATTTAAAATTAATTGTCGATTAAATATTTTAATTTGTCGTGTAATTTAGTGCTAAAGTGACACATAATTATTATCGAAGGTATCAAGATAATTGTATAAGTTAAAGTAATTTAACTGACATGTAGGGTAATTAATTAATGTTGAAATGGTAAGTATGCACTTAAACTTTCAAAATACATATTTAAATATTTTAACTTGATTTCAACTGATAACTTAATATTTCAACTTGTTTTCGATTATTGTGTCATATGAACACTCAATGGTGAAATAACACATAAAAGATATCGAGATGATCGTTACTAACACGCACAGTAAAAATAAGTTAAGAATATCTAGAAATGCAAAATCAAATTAAGATATATTAGTTGTCAATAACATAGAAGTTCCTTATCATATCATCAAAGTTAACCTATTGCAATAATAGATAACTATATCCCCTTAATTTTGATATATATTAACTTACCATAATTAGTTGTGTAAATATCATAATCATAAAAAGTAGTGTTTATCTATGTCTATCCTAAGTAATGTAAGTAAAATTATAGTAGTATTTATTTCAAAAGAATTTATATTCTTTAAAATAAAATATTTAAAAGCAAGTAATACCTATTCAAGTTTTGATGTGAATCTAATAAAGAAAACCAAAAAGTATCAATTCACTTAGTTTTTTTTTCTTTAATAGATGATATGATATGAACTAAAAGATTTGATCTTATTGGAATGACAAAACAATAATATCATGAAAATTAAAATAATTTTATTGTATGATATTAATATCACATGTATCCATGACTTACTCTTCTTTGGATATATATATATATATATTAATATATGTGAGTCTATATAAGAGCACAAAATGTACCATTTGATTCACCATCTTCACCCCACAATATAAGGGTATCTCTCTCCCTCTCCCTTAATTTCTCTCTAGGTTATCTTTTCATGTTCGGAGTTACTTCGTTCCTATTTTTTGCTTTTTTTTCTGGTATGCCGCGTTGTCATTGTCTGATTTTTGATTATCTGATCACACTCGATATCGTGTACATCTCGATTAGTTTTATAAAATTTTTTATATATATTTTATGAATATTGTCCATCAAAACTTAAATAAAAAAGAAATTAATTGCTTCGTGTCTTCCCTCTTTAAGTCATATTTAGCTAGTTGTACGAGGAAGTCACTAATTTATTTTTAAAATTTAGGATTTCATCGAAATTTAGCTCACCAATAATGTTTTCAATAACTTTTTTCTTGGAAATTTCTGTCAAATTTTAACTAGACGTTCATCAGAAAATCTTTAATTTAAATATGTTGGCAAAGTAGAGAACATAACATTATCAATGTAATTTAATTTGTTATAGCAGATTAAGTACTTACCATTGATTTTATACTATCAATCAATACATAGATTTTTATATATTTATATAACTTGTTTATTTTATTTTTTTTCATGCAGAAAATTAAATCTCTTCAAATAGAGGGGCAAAATGTTGAACCAAAATAGTCATTTTATATTGTCAATTTTGACAATATTTTTGGTTTTGCCCCTAAGTTTATTATCCAAAAATGTGAATGGTCAAATTCCATTAAGAAGACATTTATTAAGTCATGAATCAGAACATTATGCAGTAATATTTGATGCTGGAAGTACTGGAAGTAGAGTTCATGTTTTTCGATTTGATCAAAATTAGGACTTCTTCCTATTGGTAATGTGATATTGAGTTTTTCATGCAGGTATGTATATATATATATATTTTTTTTTTTTACAAGTTTTTATTTGTGATAAACTGTGAATATTATCTTTGAAATATCAAAATATATGACTAGACATACTATTATGGATCTTTAAGTTATATATCGTATCTGTAAATAGTTTTGATATCTATCTATACAATTTACTAGAGCAGATAGAAGTCAGTTTTCTCGTTGTTTTTTAACTCAGGCACATTTTTTATTCTAGATAATCTCCTCGAAAAGACTATCACGGTTTCCGAACAAATGCAATATATAGCTTGTTGTATTCCCTCCGTCCATTTTTATTTGTCGTGTTGCGTTTTTTGAAAGTCAATTTGACTAATTTTTAAAGTTGAATTAGATTACATTCGATACTTTAGACAAAAAAATTTAGATATTCAAAAACTATATGAAGAGTACTATAAATTGCAATTTTTTGATATGATGAAAAAATACTTTTTAAAATGTTATTCAAAGTTATTATAGTTTGATTCTAACAATAGAAATCATGACAACTAAAAGTGGAGAGAGAGCGCATTAATTTTTTTAAATGATAAAGGGATTAAGAAACATTAAATGATAGAGGTAATTTTACCAAATTACCCTTATTAAATATAAGTCATCTAAATATTGAGAAATGAACAGTATTTAATAGCAAAAGTAGATTAAAATAGACTCAAAACAATAAATTATTTATTGATTTAATAAACTGGATAAATATTGTTAAACATCTCGAAATAGCAAAATGGACAAAGAAAAATGAATAGAGGGAGTAGTATAATATTATCTTTTTCTAGAATTCATAAAGTCGAAATTTCAAATATATCTTTTACTTATAATATTAAATCTTATGATATGATTTTAATTAATTTTATCTTGATTTTGTAGACAAATCCAGGATTAAGTTCATATGAAACAGATCCAAAGGCTGCAGCCAATTCACTAGAGCCACTTTTAGATGAAGCTGAAGGAGTTGTTCCTAAAGAATTACAAGATGAAACCCCCTTAGAGCTTGGGGTTAGTATTAATTAATTAATTAATTAATTGATGATTAATATTAATTATTAAACATATGTTAAAATGAGTTATTAATTTTATTTTCTGATGTGAATTATTTAAATGATATAGGCAACAGCAGGTTTGAGGATGTTAAAAGGGGATGCAGCTGAAAAAATTCTACAAGCAGTAAATATATTATTAACTTTAAAAAATTATTTTTATTTAAATTAGAAAAAATTAGTCCTCTTTTTATTACTTTATTAACTAAATTATAAATTGAAATTTGTTTTAAATTAACAAATAATATCACGAATGAGTCTATTCTCTAATAAAAATGACATAGATAAACCAAACTTTAATCAGACGACATAGCTAAGTCTTTTCTCAAATTAAAGCTCGATAAAATATTTGATCATTTTTCCTTTATTTAATCATGAACTTTTGATTTTTTTGTATATTTTTTTATTAATAGGTTGCAGTGAATTATTTATTGGGAAATTTGGGCAAAAATTATAAAAGTACAACAGCAACAATTGATATTGGTGGTGGTTCAATCCAAATGGCCTGTGCTATATCAAATGAACAATTTGCAAATGCTCCTAAAAATGTGGAAGGAGAACCTTATGTTCTACAAAAGCATCTCATGTCAAAAGATTATAACCTCTATGTACATAGGTTTGTTTTCTCCTATTTATATTTTTTCCATTCGATATTCGATATTTGTTACAGTAATAATTCTGAATTCGACATAAATTTTATATTTGCGTGACATATAAAAATAATCTATTCAAATTCTAGTAAATCAGTAAGTACAAATTAGAATTGTGATCCAGTATCAGATTCTAGTAACTCAGTAAGTAAAAATTAGAATTGTGATCCAGTACCAATAAATTAAAAATACTGACCCTACCAATATATGTTGCTTTAATTTGATGGTATTTAATTCACCACATGAATATTGTTTCAATTAAGCTTTTAATGTATTTTATAATCATAACATATTGATTATATTTTAATGTATATATATATATGTAGTTATTTGAACTATGGACAACTAGCTGGTAGAGCTGAAATTTTCAAGGCTTCAAGAAATGAAAGTAATCCTTGTGCTTTGGAAGGATTCGAAGGTACGTATATATTATAAACCAAAAGTCATAAGTTTGTAATTAATTTCGATTCGATCAGACTTATAACCAATATGAAATGTTAATTATATAATATGATTTTATAGGTTACTATTCATATGGAGGAGTGGATTACAAAGTAAAAGCACCAAAAAAAGGTAGTAGCTTGAAGAAATGTAGGAACTTAACTAGACAAGCACTTAGAATTAAAGCTCAATGCAAAAACAAGAATTGCACCTTCAATGGAGTGTGGAATGGTGGTGGTGGTGATGGACAAAAGACTATTCATGCTTCATCATTCTTTTATTATATTGGTGCTCAGGTAATAATTATTTTTTATGTATATATACGGTAAAAATTTAATGTGTGAATTAGCATGATTAAAGACATAATTATCCCTTAAAACTTTTTCCACATCTTTTCCATCATATATGGAGAACAGGGACGGAGCTATCTTGTAGGAAGGGGGTTCAACCATACCCCCTCCATCGGAACATTATATTATTTATACATGGTTAAATAATTTTACATGTACACATAATAGATGTCGAACACCCTTCAGCTACTTCATGTGTCTATTTCTACAGATTTTGAACCCTATTATTAAAAATCCTGGCTCCACCTCTGATGAAGGGAGTAAACAATTTTGTATTTTCTGTATTTTTAATACAACAAATCAAACACAGCATAAAAACGGTACAACTAGGACGACAAACATTGCAAATACTTGTATTACTAATACACAACACTGAACACTATTCTTATATACCCTATCAAACATTAATACATATGTACATTATCATTAATTTTTGTCTATAATTTAATTATAAGATAATTGAGTTTTGGTGTTTAATCTTGCAATGTAGGTTGGCATTGTTGATACCAAATTTCCATCTGTCCTAGCAAAGCCAATTCAATATTTAAATGCAGCTAAAGTTGCTTGCAAAACAAAAGCAACAGATGTAAAATCAGTATTTCCACAAACTCAAGATAAAAATGTCCCATACTTATGCATGGACTTGGTATATCAATACACTTTGCTTGTTGATGGATTTGGTAAGTATTTTTCGTACATCGTCTAACGTTTGAAATAACTTATACCAAAATTTTAGATTACGATCTAATATTTTCTCGTAAGATTTTCAGTTTGCTCAAAAAAGATTCGAACAATTACATTTTATTCATGTTTGTTTGGACAGGACTAAATCCATACAAAGATATTACTGTGATGAATAAGGTGCAATACAAAAGTTACCAAATTAAAGCAGCATGGCCATTGGGATGTGCTATTGACTTAGTTTCTTCAACTTCAAACAAGATTAGGGTTTCATCATCTTAAATGTTATTGTTGTGTCAATTAATGTAACAATAATGTCATGCCTTTGTTTTGTGTGTGTGTGTTTTTTTAAATCTTGTACTTGTATTAGTGGGAAACTTGAGGGCTTTGAGTTTATATTTAATATCTTTTCCGATACTTAAAATTGTGTAGTCTGATTAGCCTGAATTCACGTCACTTATAATCCAGTAAAGAGAGAATTTGAAAAACGTTCTATTAAGACATTTTTAATATTAGAGCTCGAAATAAAAATATATAATCAAGAGGGAAAGATCATATGGGTCCCACTCTTAATTATTTAATATCTTTTTTTTTGTCTCAAACTATTTAAATATTAAAAAGGAAATACATAATAAAGCTTTTGAGATTAATGGGGAAAAGGGTCAAATATGCCCCTAAACTATTTGAAAAGGTTTAGATATACCCTCCGTTTAAAGTTTGGTCCATTTATACCCTCGCCATCCAACTTTTGGTCTATATATGCCCTTTTGGACGTTAGTTGGCCAACTCGGAATATCCAACTCATTTTACTTTTATTTAAATGCCAAATGGATATTCCACGTCATTTTTATGTATCATCCCTTGACATTTATATTCAAGGGAAAAGGGTCAAATATGCCCCTAAACTATTCGAAAGGTCTAGATATACCCCCGTTTAAAGTTTGGTCCATTTATACCCTCACGTCCAACTTTTGGTCTACATATGCCCTTATGGGTGTTAGTTGGTCAACTCAAAATATCCAACTCAATTTACTTTTTTTTAAATGCCAAATGGGATTTCACATCATTTATATATATTATTACTTGACATTTATATTAAAAGAGAAAGGGGTCACTTATGCCCTAACTATCCGACCCAATTTTAAAACACATATACGACCGTCTTTTAAATGGTTCAATTATGCCCCTAATCCGACTCATATATGTGTGAATTATTTTGTTATTTACATCATCATCGCCTGCTGCAGCTTGCAGTTGTGTCTGTAACGTTGTTGCGGTGAATTCCTCTGCTCTAGCCCTTACCTGCCAGATTTGCGCCTCCAGCTCTACGTTGCGCCTAAACGCTTTTCAAACCTCGACTTCCTTTTCCTTTAGTTGTCGTGCCATTGATTCCTCGGCAGTTTCAATCAGAGCACGATAGTGTTCGCCATTTAAATGGTTCAATTATGCCCTAATCCGACCCATATAGGGTACTTAAAAAAAAGGGTCAGGTTGTATAGATTACTTAAAAGACGGGTCATATATGTGTTTTAAAATTAGGTCGGATAGTTAGGGGCATAAAAGGCCCCTTTCTCTTTTAATATAAATGTCAAGTAATAATATATAAAAATGATGTGGAAAATCCATTTGACATTTAAAGAAAAGTAAAATGAGTTGGATATCTCGAATTGACCAACTAACATCCATAAGGGCATATGTAGACCAAAAGTTTGGACGCGAGGGTATAAATTAACCAAACTTTAAACGGGGGTATATCTAGACCTTTTGAATAGTTTAGGGGCATATTTGACCCTTTTCCCTTGAATATAAATGTCAAGTGATAATAATAAAAATGACGTGGAAAATCCATTTGACATTTTTGAATAAAAATAAAATGAGTTGGATATTCTGAGTTGGCCAACTAACGCTCAAAAGTGCATATGTAGACCAAAAGTTGGACGGCGAGGGTATAAATGGACCAATCTTTAAACGGAGGGTATATCTAAACCTTTTCAAATAGTTTAGGGGCATATTTGACCCTTCTCCCTTTAATAATTTAAATTTGTCAAAGTGGTATGTATTTAATAATTTAAATTTGTAGAAGTGGTAGGTGGAATGAATGACAATTATTGCATTACAAATTAAATTAGAGGGTATGCATTTATCACGTGTTATTAAAATATAGGGAAAATACCCAAGTACCCTTCAACCTATGCTCGAAATCCCAGAGACATACTTATACTATACTAAGGTCCTATTACCTCCCTGAACTTATTTAATATGTTATTTTCTACCCCTTTTTAGCCTACGTGGCACTAGTTCAAAAAAAAAAAGTCAACAATCGTTGGGCCCACAAGATATTGCCACGTAAGCTAAAAAGGGGTAAAAAATTATTAATAAAATAAGTTCAGGGAAGTAATAGGACCTTAGTATAGTATAAGTGTGTCTATGAAATTTCGGGCATAGGTTGAAGAGGTACTTGGGCATTATCCCTAAAATATAACTAAGTAAACTTAATATTGCTTTGAGTTTTAAATAACCTTTCAATTGGTAATAAAATGTTTATTTAACAATATGTATATAAATTTTCAACTTGTGATGAGTGAATCTAATATAGAAAACAACACAATAAATCATATCATTAGCAATTATTTAATATGAAAGGCAGTAGTCACCAATGCAATAATTCTGTATGTTTTTTCTTTAATAGATAGAAAATGAAAGCTTTGATCTTATAAGTTTATAATCGAAAAATGACAAATCAATCATATTATAAAAATCTATAATAATCTTCATGATTGGGACATCAAATCATTTTATTATATTTTATTGAATAATATATAGTACTACTCCTCCGTCTAATAATCTTCATCATATTACTTGATCACTAACTAAAAATATCTGTTTCATATTACTTGATCACTTACTAATTAAATTAAGATATAACTATTATTTTTTCTCATTTTACCCTATAATAAATATGGTCTTGGAAGTTTAAACAAAACTTGAAAATTTAAAAAAAAAAGGAATAATTACTAGAATATACACCTTTAGTTTATATATTCACCATATTTCCCTACTATTTTTAAAAAATACAAAAATCCCTATTTCTCCCCAAATCAAAAACTACCGATACATTATTTTTTAGAATTCCAAACCATACATTTCACCCCTAAATTTACTCCTCTATTTACTTCACAATCTTATCCTTCAATAACCAAACCCAATTTTCACTCCTAAATTTTCTCCGCCATATTTTCAACCGTTCCATCTTCTTAATTTTGAATTTCAAACTTGTTCTCTCTCTCCCATATTCTCCTCAACCAATTTCAAAGTTCGAAATAGATAAATTTTCATCTTCAAATTTTTTTCTTTCTTTTTTTCTTTCTAATACTTCATGGATCATCCGTCATTTAGTATTGCGATTACCCAAATAGTTACATTAAACACTAATTAAATCTCTATTTGTGAAGAATCTAAAGTGCAGAAAACGAGTCTAAGAGCTTGCAATAATCTTCTAAAGTTTCAAGAAATTTAAAAAAAAAACACCCAAGAAGAGAGGTAGAAAGAATGTCGTCTCCATTTCCAGATCTGCACCACCATCAGTATATTTTTTTTTGTAATTTTTGTATTCACATGTAATGAGTTTTGTGTAATAGTAGAAACATTTTTCTAAATAATTTTTTTTATATATATTATTCTTCATTTGATACACAAAACTCTAAATTTTGGTATATTTTGATTATTCTTACGACTAATGTATCAAGAAGTTAAAATGAAAAAAAAACAAGTTATAACTGTTGATATTTATCATTAATTTACAAATGTTGATTTTATGTATCATTCATCTTACTAGATAAAGCATATTTGGTCATTTTTTTGTTGTGAAAAGTGTATGAAAGTTTAAAGTTCAAATTAGAGGATTACATGTATGTATCAGAACAACATAATGTTTCATCAGTTGGCTTATTGTTTCTATTAAATATCAATTTGACTGATTTATAATCTGTAGTTACAATTATGTATCAAGTACAATTTTACTTTTTTTTTGGTATCATATTAAAACTTATTATTTCTATTAAGTATCAATTTGACTGATCTATAATTTATAGTTAGAATTATGTATCAATTACAATTTACATTTTTATGTATCATATTAAAGCTTATTATTTCTATTAAGTATAAATTTGACTGATTTATAATCTGTAGTTAGAATTATGTATCAAGTACAGTTTTACATTTTTATGTATTATATTAAAGCTTATTATTTATATTAAGTATCAACATCATTTTTTTCAATTGCAGAATATGAATTATGTAGTTAAATAGATGCAAAACATTCCTTTAAGTTTGACTCTATTTACAATTGAATATCTCAAGAGACTTAGCTTTGTTAATAGGGGATAAGGGTATCCAATTATTTATGGTAGTGGGTTATTTGAAAAGACAGAGAGAACTGATTGGACAACTTTGAACGCATATAAAGACAAGAAAATCGAAGAACTTTTGGGTCCGCAATATTCGTTTGATGTGGAGTTTGCTCAAGATATCTCAAAAGCGATAGCCTGTCAGTATTGTATCATTTTTTCTCTATTATTTTTGTATCTAATTCATTCTTATCATTAATCTTCTTGTTTTTGTAGTGATTGTGAAATGTTAGCTGCATTTGCGGAATTTTTGAATGACGAAATCAACATGTGAGATAATAGTTTTGACATGACTATCTTCGCAAAAGATATGTTGTTGTTATGGAAGTATGATCTCAACAAGGCCAATTTTGGATATGTTAGCGACAATGATGATCCTCCAAGATTGAAGAATGACTTAAAATCAGCAGATGAAAATGAACTTGTTAATGTAGGCTAGTTAGTTTTCTGTGTTCCTGTTCACAGACATATGTTGATGCTTATTTGTATTTTGGAGATCAATAGTGTATTGGAGTGTTTATTACCCTTACAATAATATAGTATTAAATTTGGAAGAGTTAAAATTGTTTATTTTCGATTTTGATTTTCTGTTTAGTTCAGTTAGGAATTCAGAAAATTATATATCCAAAAAGTATGATAATAATGACGTTATTGTATGAGATATCTATGATAATAGTTACATTAATGAAATTTTATCACTAAAAATATCACATTAATGTATCTGATATTTTTTATACATATCATTAGAATTTTGTAAATAATTATTATGTACATGATACAAAAATGATTACCAAATAACAAATTTGTTTGTATCACAAATCGTGATATTATATTTTACACTAGATACATGCTAGTTATTTTTTAAAAAATTAAATATATTTTGTACAAATCACAACAATTGATATATTAAGTAATATGATTTATCAAGAAAGAATTTTATATATATTACACACAATAATTTGGTCTTCTAATATGAAAATTTATTAAGTATCTAAACATGTGATACTATATTGCTAAACTTAATACAATTAGTAAATATTTTGCGTTTTGTTTCTTATACCTTTGGGTAAAAATCTCAGCAATTAACACAAATTAAATTTTGGATGTAAACGTTATAAAAATTAAAGTATCAGATACATAAATATAAAATTAACTTTTGACAACTTTTAACAAATAAAAATTATAGAACATATTGATAAACGTTTCAATTCAATTTATTGTACCAAAATCTCTGTGTAACAGTGTTAACAAATGCTACACTTTGAGAATTATTAAACATGAAATATCCATGATACTCCGAAAACATAATCATCAAGAATTTTTTTTAAAAAAAAAGTACATGTTCTTCTATTGTAACCTTCTTGTCCAATTGTCCACAACAATTTGTGTTTGCGATTAGCTTTTCATCTGCATTTTTCTTTCCTTTTTTCCTTGATCTACCAGACCTTTTTTTGTATCTTGGTGGCAAGACAACCTCTTTCAAAACACTTTTCAGAATTGTCCAATCACTTTTGTCCGGCTTGGCTAATGCAACAGGTTTATTTCTACGTACAACTTCACTCCCATATCATTCCTAATTATCATCGGAGATGAATTACCTTCTATAATATATCGTATGATAACATTTTTTTTTCAATTATCAATATTCAATTCAATTGCAATGGCTGAAATAAGATTCATATATAAAATATTTTCCCCAATCACTATCCAATCACTTTTGTATCGCTCGTATCTAACCTCACTCTCTCATATTCCTGAATGCCTTAACAAGATTGGAATATTCATAACGAATCTTCACAAAATCGCCTTCAAAGAAAATTATAAACCTCGTTTCTGAAACTTTTTTGGGAGAAACAAAGATAAACAATTCTAATTCTCTTAGTATTTTATATTGACTAAAACTGTTTGAAACAAATAAATTAAGGCGTAATTTAGGGGATTAGTAACGATAGCGACTTTTAGGGGTTTAGTAAAAATTTCAATTTTTAATCCTCACCTTACGCATTACACTGTTAAACCTAAACCAAATATAATGTATCATACATCATAATATGTATCTGAAACTTACTAAAAATATGGGATTTTTTGTAATTTATAAAAGAGTAGGGATAGAAGGTAATTTATATTTTACACTATGTGATTTGTATAATTTTTACAAAAAAAAAATCAACAAATTAATTAATATGAACATAAGGCACAATAGTAAAATATTCATCAATTTATTAATGATTTTTGGGATAATGCCCAAGTACCCCTCAACCTATGCTCGAAATCCAGAGACACACTTATACTAGACTAAGGTCCTATTACCCCCCTGAACTTATTTTATTAATAATTTTTTACTCCTTTTCGACCTACATGGCACTATCTTGTGGGCCCAATGATGACTGATCTTTTTTTTCAAACTAGTGCCACGTAGGCAAAAAAGAGGTAGAAAATTACTTATAAAATAAGTTCAGAGGGTAAAAGAACCTTAGTATAGTATAAGTGTGTCTCTGAGATTTCGGGCATAAGTTGAGGGGATACTTGGATATTTTCCCATGATTTTTTAATTATAATGTAAAATAAAAAGTGTCCATCTAATACGGAAGGAAGAGAGTTACTAGTATCACATGTTACATGAGTAAGTTTTCTTTGGATTTTTATTATATTTATAATTTATAATTTATAATTTACAATATATATGAAATGAGGCTATATAAGAGAGCACAACATGAACCATATTGCTTCATCACCTTCACCCCCCAAAAGCATATAAAGGCATCTCTCTCCTCTCCTTTTTTCTTTTTTTACGATATTCTTTTTATTACTATTACGATGTTTGAGTCAGTTTATACATACTTAAGCTTGTTTTACAAAGCACTTGCTATATTTCACCAATTTTCGTCAGAAAAATTGGTTCATCGAAACATTTTCCAAATCTTTTTCTTTGATTAAACGTTCAAAATTAACGATTTTCTGATAGTCTAATATACATATATGTGTATCATGTTCACATCAATCAATTCTTATTAAAGACAATAACCTAAAATTACCTTTTAAGTAATCTGATTCTATTAATATTATCGCACCATTAAAAATACATAGAATTTTTTTAATATATATTTATATAACTTGTTTAATTATTTTTTTCTTCATGCAGAAAATTAAATCTCTTCAAATAGAGGGGCAAAATGTTGACCAAAAATAGTCATTTTATATTGTCAATTTTGACAATATTTTTTGTTTTGCCCCTAAGTTTATTATCCAAAAATGTGAATGGTCAAATTCCATTAAGAAGACATTTATTAAGTCATGAATCAGAACATTATGCAGTAATATTTGATGCTGGAAGTACTGGAAGTAGAGTTCATGTTTTTCGATTTGATCAAAAATTAGGACTTCTTCCTATTGGCAACAATATTGAGTATTTTATGGCGGTATGTATGTAATTTTATTTTATTTTTACTATACTACATTTAATGCATAAAATACGCGGTCGTTAGTTTTGAATGAGTTTAAAAATTAAATTTTATAGTTAGTTTTGAATGAGTTTAAAATTTAAATTTTGTATATCATAATTCATACGAATAAATAATTTTTATACTATCAGTGTAATTTATAACTTGTTGTTTATGGTGGTTTACTTACTATTCATCATGAAGTTAGGTCCACTTATATTTATCTTTTAGGCAAGATCATGTAATATTTCATGAAAAGTTTCTATATAGTTTGTGTATATAAGTTAAATCGAGAATTAGTGATAACTGGTGGACTCAATTAGTTTATGGAAGAATCGTGATTATTACTTGAATGGTTTAAAATATGAAAAGTAAATATACGAAGATTGAGTCAAATAAAATTTAATATTTATAATATATACATAAAAATACTAATTTTAACTTGTATAATATATAGTGTGGTTTTTAGTCTTATGGGTCGGGGTTCGAATGAAACTCCTAAACCCTACCTAGATATGTCCTTGGACTTGATCACTCAGAGATAGATATCTAATTATCGATTCAATTAAATCGTAATAGTAGCTTTGAACACCCACCCACCCATCCACCCCACGCCCCTTTTGAAATTTTATATAATAATTAATTTAATTAATTTTATCTTGATTTTGTAGACCGAACCAGGGTTAAGTTCATATGCAGAAGATCCAAAGACTGCAGCCAATTCACTAGAGCCACTTTTAGATGGAGCTAAAGGAGTTGTTCCTCAAGAATTGCAATCTCAAACACCTTTAGAACTTGGGGTTAGTATAGATATATATATATTTTACACTATCAGATTATTTAGAACGCGAAAAAGGTCATATATTAAATAATATCATAAAAGGAGATAATAATCGAAAGTCTTACGAAAATAACTACTTATATATAATCGTTCATAACAAGTGAAACCAATATATATGAAGAAAGATAGATCATTTCACGCTGTCGTATGATCGCAATATAAGTTAAAATTCCTATAACATAATATACAATCGCATATTAGTTAAATCCTATTAACATAATATACAATTGTATTATCATGTAATAGAAGTATATAAGTAGATTCGACTTCTTTTTTATGTGAGATTTTCTATAAAAAATTTAAATTTAGTCAGATTATAATGGAGGTGTAAAAAAGAGACAAAAAGTACTATATTATAATATAGAATTACTTTATCATTTTGATTTAGTTTATAATAAATGAGACTTTTGATTAACCTTTTAATTATTGTTTTTCTTTGTGTGAATTATTTAAATGATTACAGGCAACAGCAGGTCTTAGGATGTTAAAAGGGGATGCAGCTGAAAAAATTCTACAAGCAGTATATTATTAACTTGAAGAAAATAAAATACTTTTATTATTTTAATAAAAAAGATAATTAATCTTCCTTTTACTCCCTCCGTCCAGAAATATTTGTCATGTTATAATTTTTAAAGGTAAATTATATCACATTAATTCGATATTTTAAACCAAAAAAATTAGATATTCTAAAACTATATGAAAAGTATTATAAATTATAATTTTTTTCATATTAATATGATGAAAAATTGCATCTTAAAATATTAGTCAAAGTTTTTATAGTTTGACTCTAAAAATAAAAATCATGACAAACAATACCGGACGGAGGGAGTACTGCTTTATTAATTTATTCATTTTTGTTGTTATTTTTCAATTTTTTAAAAGGTGAGAAATTTAGTGAAGAATCAAAGCACTTTCCATAGCAAAGATCAATGGGTGACTATTCTTGATGGAACTCAAGAAGGCTCTTATATGTGGGTAAGTTGTTTAAACTAAAAATAATTATTGTTATATTAGTCATCTATTAAAAATCTACAATATATATATATATATATATATATACATATATATATATATATATATATATATATATATATATTGTTTACTAAAAATAAATAGTAAATCTGATAGATTATTTGTGTAAAGATTTTTGACTTTTTAATGTGTCTCTTAGTATACCCAAAAGCCATAAGAATATTTTAAATAAATATAATATAATAATTACATGTAACTCTCATTTTTTTTTTCTTTACTAAAAAATATTGATCTTTAAAAAATTAAACATAAAATATTCATAGTGTAGGGTAAGTAAAGGATGTCAATTGATTAAAATCCTTTTTATTTTCTATCTAATTTTGGTTTGTTTGGTATTTTATTATTTATTAATAGGCTGCAATAAATTATTTATTGGGAAATTTGGGCAAAGATTATAAAAGTACAACAGCAACAATTGATCTTGGTGGTGGTTCAGTCCAAATGGCATATGCTATATCAAATGAACAATTTGCAAATGCTCCTAAAAATGAGGATGGAGAACCTTATGTTCAACAAAAACATCTTATGTCAAAAGATTATAACCTCTATGTACATAGGTTTGTTTTTTTCCTCCTTTTCTATTTCGCTCGATATCTGATACTCATTTTTGTAAAGGTACGTGGAATCATCGTAATAATATTACGTGTTTGACATGAGAACTGATTAACTTTAACTCAAACAGTTTATATACGTGAAATATTCGCTTTGCGAGGACAGAGTCACAGTGATGGAAGTATTGACCAAACTAAGCCGTTATATAAAACATTTCATCAAAATAATATGTTTTTTTAAAATTTTACAAAACTAGTATAAACATATTTCACAGTAACATTTTAGGATATATTATATTTTTTAAAAGATGACGGCGTTAGATTGATGTACGTTACTCATAGTAACGTTTTACTCCTAAAATATTACTGTGAGTAACGTTTTACTCATAAAACGTTACTGAAAAAAACATTTTAGGAGTAAAACGTCATTCACAGTAACGTATATCAACCTAACGCTGTTAGTTCTTAAATAATGAAATATACCCTAAAACGTTACTGTGAAATACGTTTATACTAATTTTGTAAAACTTTGAAAAAATATATCATTTTGATAAATTGTTTTATATAATAACTTAGTTTGGTAAAAAAAAATCACAGTGATGGCTATTTTGGTTTAATATGTAAAAATAACCTATTCAAAACCAAGTAACACTACATAAAAAAATTAATTTTTATCGACATTAATTAATTCATGTAATTGGATCCATGTTGCTATTGACATTAATTACATTTTATAAAGAGTGTTAATTGTCTTTTAAAAATGTATTTAGTGGCAATCAAGTTATTGCCGTTTAAGATCATTTTTGATATAGTACACTGTAAGCAAAAATAATTAAGGTCGAGAACCAATAAATAAAAAAATTTGGCTCAATCTAGGCTATTTAAGTCTCGATTAATCCAGATTCGTGTCATGTAAAATTCATCTATAAATTAAAGGGAAAAGTGTAACTTAAAATAATTAAATAATTAAGATTTTATTGTATTTAATAATTATAATATATTAATTATGTTTATTTTTAATGTATATATGCAGTTATTTGAACTATGGACAATTAGCAGGTCGAGCTGAGATTTTCAAGGCTTCAAGAAATGAAAGTAATCCTTGTGCTTTGGAAGGATATGATGGTATATATATATATATACCTCTAGTCTCATATTAAATTCTAATTAATTACTAATCTTCACCACAAATTATATTTTGTTCAAAATATTTATAATAATACAAGAAATAATTATATTATATAATAATACGCTAAATCATAATGTTAGTGTATATGACTTAAATATATATGTACGTTAACAAAGACTTAAGTATCTCTATATGTAGGGTGTTTGATCAAACTTATAAATAATTTTAAACTTATGTATTAGTTAAAACTCAAATCAATCAAAAGTTATAAGTTGACCGATCCTGATTGTATTTTTTCAATTGTAAAATGATTTATTATCAATTTCATCAATTTTTTTTTATCTGAACACGTAACTGCTTATTTTAGAAATCGTTTTTTTTTTAAGGTTATTATTCATATGGAGGAGTGGATTACAAAGTAAAAGCACCAAAAAAAGGTAGTAGCTTGAAGAAATGTAGGAACTTAACTAGACAAGCACTTAGAATTAAAGCTCAATGCAAAAACAAGAATTGCACCTTCAATGGAGTGTGGAATGGTGGTGGTGGTGATGGACAAAAAAATATTCATGCTTCATCATTTTTTTATGATATTGGTGCTCAGGTAATAATTATTTTTTTATGTATATATGCAACAATTTAGAAAAAATGTTACTATACTAAAAAAAAATAAAAAAGAATTTAGCGACGGATAAATTTCGTAGCGAAACAGCTTAATTCTATTTAGTGATAACAGATTAACGTTAGATTTTTTGTTAGCTATAAGCGCGATGAACTAGCAACAAAGTTCATAGCTGATTTCAAATACTTTTTAAGTAGTGCATGTTAGGAATGAAAGAAGAATTTTTTTTTTTTATAATAATTCATCAAATTTGGTGGAGGTCATATTTATCATTTAGAGTTGGGGGAGGGGTCGTTATAGTGACTATAACGAGCTATTTCAGACAATATTATAAGGGTTTGTTATCATCTTATTAACTTTTTTAATTTCAACTTATCATCGACAGTGTCAAATAGTAATTGTCAATTGTTATAATATTTATATTAATTTTGTATACAGTCTGTATAGAATTTCAAACTCAATAATGACAACTAAAAACAAGGGTCACACTCATCATAGGGCTTGACCATAACACTTTACGACACGAGCTTAACATCTAATCATGTATCAGAAATGTCGAATAGTAGTTGTCAATTGTTATAATATTTATATTAATTTTGTATATAGTATGTATCATCACTTTTTGGGTGTTGAATTTTGCATTGTAGGTTGGCATTGTTGACACCAAATTTCCATCTGCCCTAGCAAAGCCAATTCAATACTTAAATGCAGCTAAAGTTGCTTGCCAAACAAATGTAGCAGACATAAAATCTGTATTCCCAAAAACTCAAGATAGAAATATCCCATACTTGTGTATGGATTTGATATATGAGTACACTTTGCTTGTTGATGGATTCGGTAAGTATATATTTTCGAATTCAAACTTATATACACTGACCAGACGTTTCCCTAGAAAGACATCTAGGTTATTCAACTAAAGGTCAATATAGTGCTTTTGGTTTCTCTGTTATTGTGATATCTGACTAAGCGTACTATTAAGACTTTAGTAAGTTAAATTGTGTTCTCTCGATCCTTTCGATACATATACTTACCCCCCCCCCCACCCCACCCCTCTTTTTTTGGGCAGGACTAAATCCACACAAAGAAATAACAGTGATACATGATGTGCAATACAAAAATTATCTAGTTGGAGCAGCATGGCCATTGGGATGTGCTATTGACTTAGTTTCTTCAACTTCAAACAAGATTAGAGTTGCATCATCTTAATGTGTTGTTATGTCAATCAATTGTATCAATAATGACTCATGCCCTTTGCTTTGTTGTTTTTTTCTTATATTGTCTTTAATTAATGGGAATTACATCCAAATTGTGAACAATTTGTCTCTTAATTAGAGCATATGATAGTCAAGTTGTCACGATTTGAATCGTAATATTATGAGTTTAAAGTTTTAGCAACTTCATATTTGTTCAATTGGACCTTTTTGGTTCCTTTGTTGATTATTTATAAAAAAAAAAGAAATTAAAAATATATATTTTAGTATATAATTAAATAATATGGAAATTTTTACATATAGCCACTCAAAAATAGCTTAATTATACTTCATAAATATAGTTTGTTCGTTACGATTCATAGCTAAATGTGATAGGGAGGAAAGAGGCGATCGAGATTTGGAGAGGGAAAAGAGAGAGGCGAGTGAGAGAGGACAGAGAGTGGAGATCATAGGTAACTTGTACATGTATATTGGTGAGATAATTGCATATATCTAATTACCATGTATATGTATCAATGCATGTATTAGTATATCTGCATAAAGTTTGAATTCGTATACACGAGTCGAGTCAAAACACTTATATTTGTACATTCAATCTCTCTCTAGCATTATACAAGCACAAATTATACATTGCATTTGCATAATTTGTATTTGTAATAAGTGAGAGAGAGACAAAAGAAAACTGGGCAGAGAAATATTAATATTTATATAATTATATGTGCATAGGATGGACATATGTATTTTGTATTTTGTATATACAATTTCTCTCGCTTTATACAAACACAAACACAATTTATACATTACTGCTTGTATAAAGAAAGAGATAGATTGACAGAAGAGAATCGAGAGAGAGATTTGGCAGGGAGAGGAGAGTCAATTGAGAGATGAATGAAAAAGATGAGAGTGACAATCGAGATTTTAGAGAATGGAGAGAGAGAGAGGAAAAGAGGAGAGTGACAAGAGAGAGAATGTAATTATAGCTAGACGTAAATTTTGAATTGTAATTAATGCAAACTGTATCTATATTAACTAATATATATTTACATAACCGTGTAATTTTTCCTATATAATATCTAGGGCAACTTTCACATATAACAAACAAAAAATTCATATTTGTATGCTATAGCAAACTTTGCATAATCGCGCTCCATAGCAAACATAAAACAGTATAATTTGCTATACATATACAATTGTATAATTCGCTGACCTAAATTGTATAATTCGCTGGCCTAAATTGTATAATTCGCTGGCCTATTTCGCTGCAATTGTATAATTTGTTTTGCATACAATTGAATCGAATTAAAATGTATGTATATTGCATAATTATAAGTGTATAGTAAGAAGATATATGTTTTTCTCGCTTTATACAAAAACAGAAACACAATATATACAATTTTGTTGTATAAAGCTAGAGAAAATTGTATTTCACTGCAATTGTATAATTCGTTGGCCTTTTTCTCTGCAATATTTGAAGTAAAATGTTTGTAAATTGTACAATTAATTGTATAACACGAAGATATACATTTTTGCATGTGTATATACAATTTTCTCTCGCTTTATACAAAACAAAACAGAATTATACACTTTTGTGTATAAAGCGAGAGAGGCGAGCGAAAATAGAGAGTGGCGAGCGAGATTTTTGGGAGAGAGACGCTGATAAATTTTAGCTAATGTTTGCTATGGAACACAATTAAATCAAACCCTAGCTATTCCATTTAATTTACGTTATTAGTTTGCTATTATATACAATTTTCCCTAATATCTAACTTCGACCATATAAAAGTTCAAATAATAAGCCCGTCGACAAAACAAAAGCCCAATAAGTAAGGCCCGTATATATATATCTTGGCCCGTTTAGAAAAATAGCTATTGCTTCACCATCAGTTGCCGTCTTCAACACTGAAAACTCGAGCTTGAAGCTTTTTAGCTATGGAGGCGAACACATCAGCTACTGGACGACCCGACCCATTTCGTCTATTTGATGAAAAATCCCAATCTGGGTTTGGATTCGGATTCGGGTCCGGATTTGTTGATGGCCCAGAAAAGCCTCTTCCACCACCTCCTCCTTCTGTTGAAGTACTTCCATCACAGGTATTTTTGTGAAACTTTTTGTTTATCTTTAACTAATATTTAAAGTTAAGTTGGATTAAATTGCTATGAGAAAGTAATATAAGTTGCAATTATTCTCATGTTGATATGATGAAGGAGAATACATTTAAAAATATTGGTGAAAAAGTTCACATAGTTTGAATCTCGAGAAGTGAAATGTGAATTAATTTTTCTTTTTAATATATTGAAAACTCGTATTGTTACTCCCTTGTCTGATTTTGACTTGCCACTTAACTTTAGAAGATATATACGATTTTCGAATTTTGTAGTCTTTAACTAAATATATGTAGGATGTACTGTATTGTCCTTTAATCAAGTGGTCTTTAACTAAATTTATGTAGGATGATGTATCCTCGTGTCATGTAATCTTGTGGTGTTAAACATGCAACGTGAAAGTTGAATGTACCATTCTGTCCTTTAGTCTTGCGGTTTAAGCATGTCACCTGAAAGTTGGAATCAAGTAGTGGTCAAAAAAAGAAAGTGACATTCTATTTGAAACGAGGGGAGTGCTTATTTTTTACGTTTATTTTATTTAGTATGATCGTGATGTGAAATGAGTTTACATGAAGAAGTTGAGATTCATATAGCTGACCCCAACTTGTTTGGGACTGAGGCATAGTTATTGTTATTGTTGTTGGAGTAGGTTTCATCAAATGTGGAGTTCAATGTGGAGCCTATAGATTTGGATGGCCTTACTTTGCTTAAGGTAAGATTAGTTCTATGATACCATTTTTCAGTGTTTGGTTACTTTCAATTGTGAAAATATTTTTCTCAAAAAACAATTTTTTTAATAAGTTGAGTCATTTTTCTGTAAAAAGATTCTAGCTTTTACTTCAATTAGCTTGTTTAGATCAACTTTTTTAGATATACTTGTGAACCTGCTAATAGATATCATCATAATAACACTGTACTTATACTCTGCACAATGTCTTTTACAAGTACCAAATGTTACTTGCTTTTGTAACCAAACAAACACTTATGATTTTGTGCCTATGATTTCCTAAGGTAAAACAGTTTCCCCGGAAACCATTTTTCACGGAAGAAAGGAATGATTTAGTTTAAGTTATGTTTAGTTGCCTTAACTGGTGGTTAATTCTTTTCTAGGGAAGGGTCAGTACAAAGGAGGTATTTGGGTTGTCTAATTCAGATTTAATCCCCGGAAAATATGAAGGTATGTAACAATTTAGTTCTCCATTTTGTCTCCTTCATGCTCATATACCTCAACATGAATTATGTGAACTTTATTAAGTTGAATGTCCTTTATATAGGAGTATTCTCATTCTTTTTACAGATGTTGTAGCACTTACTGATCACTAATTAGAATGTGAAGTGCACCTAGATGACTGATATTCTCATTTATGTTATTCTCATTTCGCAGGGGGGCTGAAATTGTGGGAAGGTTCATTAGATTTAGTGAAGACTCTAAGCTCTGAGATGCAAAGCGGCAAATTATCATTGACTGGAAAAAGAGTTTTAGAGGTGGGCTCCTAATGTGGAGGTGAAATCTTTGATCTTGTATGCTATGCCTAGAGACTGCTAATCCTAACTTATTAAATCCACCCTTAGCTTCGACTTTTTTCATTATGTCCGATTTTTTATGCTCGTTAAGCATACTAAAGTTCTTTTTCTGTTGACAACTTTTGCATCCGCTAAATAAATCACATGCTTTTTCCAAAGAAAGAGCTATTGATAGGTGATTCTCTTTTATAGTTGTGCAAGTTTGTATCGACTATGATCACTTTAAGTTTTTGTTGAATACTTGAGGGATTTCCAACTAACCTTGACTCAATACTTTATTCTTGTAATTATCTTCCGTTATAATCTTGTTTACTCTCTTTCATTTGTTTTCAGCTTGGTTGTGGTCATGGTCTTCCTGGGATCTTTGCATGCCTAAAGGTACATAAATGCCTTAACTGATTTTTGATTAATTGTCTCATCATCGTCCTCTTGATCAAGATTTTTTCTTTCGTTGTACTAGGGTGCTCGTGCTGTACACTTTCAGGACTTCAATGCTGAGGTGCTGCAATGCCTAACAATTCCAAATGTCAATGCCAATATTCAACAGAACTTGTCGGCCACAGACGACAATAGCAGCCCGGAAGTTCGCTTCTTTGCAAGTGATTGGAATGAAGCTCATCTGATTCTTCCTCATGTACTTGCTGATGATGATGGCACAAAAAACGACCAAACAGTTGATCAGGCTGCTGGTTATGATATAATTCTCATGGCAGAGACAGTTTACTCAATTTCTACTCTACCGAGTCTGTACAAACTTATTAAAAAGGTTTGTTTTGGTTGAAATTTTAATTTTAGTTCTATTGGTGAATCTCCTCGCGTCTGAGCTATTGCTTTTGTTCCTTCCTTTTTCCTTTTCTGTGCAGTGCTTATGTAGTCCTCATGGAATTTTATATCTAGCTGCAAAGAAGCATTATTTTGGTGTCGGTGGTGGATCAAGGCGATTTATTTCGATTGTGGAGAAAGACGGTGCACTACTCTGTCTACTTTTACTCTTATTCCTAGAGAAGTGGCATTAATGTACTTCCTACTGCATTTTCCATTGTGAACTGGATAGTTGTCCTCTAAAGCTGTAGAATTATGAACTGGTTATCAGTCTCTTTTTTCTTTTTTGGTGATCATCGTGCTCTTCTCTTTTGAGCCCAGGTTCTATCGGAAACAGTCTCCTTACGCCCAAAGGCCATAAAGTCTGCGGGCATCCTATCCTCCCTGGACCCCATTTGTGGGGATTACACTGGGTATATTGTTGTTGTTTGAGGATCATTATGCTTTATCGGTCATGCCATGAGGTGCAGCGGGAGTAGAGGCTTGTTTCTACTCCTCCTGTCCCCGAGTGCCTTGACTAACAATGCTTCTCATGTCTTGTCTCACTCCGATGACTGCTTTTTAGGGTTAATGAGTTAGACATATTTTATCATATGATCCATCAAACGCCTAGTTTCCTATAGAAAGAGCTCGATACTCCGCTGCATCCTTTTCTTTCTAGAATCACATGAGCGACTAGCGCTCTTGGATTAGCACGAGGATTTCCAGTTGCTACATGCTGTTAGTGTCCAGTCCGGTTAGTGAGATCAATTTAATAGCTTCATATCGCTGTTACATGCACTATCCTTCTGATCATTGTTCATATTTCAGTCATCGTTGCTTTTAACCCTTTTTGTTATTTCCAGTTGATGTTTTAAGAGAATACTCATGAGTTTCTTGTTTTCTTCATCAGGTGTTCTAGCAGCTTCTCTCGTTTCCGAGGTTACTGATGGTTCCTCGAATGTTCGAGAAGTCTGGAAGCTTTACTTCAGGTGAAGTATAGTTCTAATTTCATCTCTGTAAAATGAGGAAAATAGATGAATCAAATTGTGATGTTTCAGCCATTGTTTAAGCATTGCTTGCAGTTGTCTTCTTCTTTCTACGTGACTTCTTCACTATCGTATTTCCTTTTCTTACTGATTTTGTGAGTCGAGGGTCTATCAAAAGCAACTTCTTTGTATTCACATCGTAGGGGTAGGGTATGTGTGCACACTACCTTCCGCAAACCTCACTATCATGGCCTCATCTAGTCACGCTATGACGTGTGCATAAGCAAGCATGTCCTAACATTCGTTGACAAAATGCTGCAATCTTCTTCCTTTATCGTGGTTTGAGACGGACTATGTGAATGAGCTCCATATATATGATTTTTTGAATATTTTGTTTGAACGATATATCAATCATGAAAAAATATATATATAACTGAAAAATTGATTTTGATATATAATATTTTGTTTTTTATATTGATCCTCAGCAATAGCAAGAGATCGTTTTAAGTACTTTAGTTTGGTGTTTATGAAAATTTTGTGGATTGTAATATTTTTATCATATTAATATTTAAGAGTCATATTAGGAATAAAATGTTTTACGTGTTGTGGATTATATGTATATAGTAATTATATATTTAAATTTTAATCGAATTTTAAAATTTGGACAAATAATATCGATTCGAAATTTAAACAAGTAGTTTTGACCTGAAATTCAAAACATGATAAATTATTTTGATGTGAATCCAAATAAATCGTACTGATTCAAATTCTAAATGAATCATAAACAGATGCTCAAACGAATTGTACTAACCTAAAATTTGAACGAATGAACTATACTAACTCCAAACTCGAACGAATCTTAATAAATCGATACCCAAATCAAACTTTACTAATTCAAAACTCGAATATCGAATATATCATACTGATCCAAAATCCGAATGAATGGTTCCGACCCGGAACCCGGGTAAGTGAAGACTCAAAAGGGAGTGCAAAACTTTGAAGTCAAGTTCGGACGGCTAAAGCCTTTTGCCTTTAAAAGTTCATTCGTCGTCCGTCGCCGGCGTATTTCTCTCAGTTCAATAAAATGGATGTGATTTCAGCGGCGGTGGCGGCCGGCGGCGGTGGAGGTCCGGCGCCGTTCTTGTCGAAGACATATGAGATGGTGGATGATTCGCAAACTGATGACATCGTATCATGGACTCCGACTGGTCACAGCTTCGTCGTTTGGAATCCTCCAGAATTCGCTCGAATTCTTCTTCCTACTTATTTCAAACACAACAATTTCTCCAGTTTCATTCGACAGCTCAATACTTACGTATGTATTTTCTCTTCCACTTTGACTTCTCTCGAATTGGGTTCAGCTGAAAATTTGGAACATTGAATTGATTTTCCTGTATTTCGAAATGGGTTCTGCTTAAGAATTGAATCTTTGAATTGATTATCGATCTTTCGATATGGGTTCAGCTTAAGAATTGATTTTCTTTCTGTTTCAATGGGTTCAGCTGAATCTTTGAATTGAAGGGTTTAGCTGAAGAATTGGATCATTGAATTTATTTTACTGTATCTGAAATGGGTTCAGCTGAAAAATTGAATCTTTGAATTAAATTTTTGTCTATTGAATTGAATTGAATTGTTGAGTTTGTCATCTTTCTGTTGAATTGGATTCAGCTGAAAAAACTTTGATTGAATTGGTTTTTATGTTGTGATTTTGAGCTACAATATGTGGTTAAAGTTCAGAGTTGAGGTGTTGTATTTCCGTATTTCTATGGTTATTATAGTGGTTTTTTTAATCACGGATGAAATTTAGGTGAATTCTAGCATCTAGCAAGCATGGAATTCTTACTTCAGTTTTCTATGTGATAAGTGGACTTGCTGATTGAGTTCCCTTGAACTTTTTGAGTATAGATGAAGTAGAATGGATTTTGAGGGTTCATATAGCTCAACTAGTTTGGATTGAGACATAGTTGTTGTTTCTGATGAAGTTATTGCTGATGAATAGTTAATCGAAGTGGGGCAATGTCGAGGTGCAAAGTTTTTTGTGAATCTATTAGATAGATATCTAATTATCAGGATCCTTTTTGTTTCCGTTAGAGTGTGAGAGATGGGCTGTTTCATGAGAGGACTGTTATGATGAATTTGTGCTTCAAGACAACAAAATGGAGGCGGAAGTTCTAGCTTCTTTTTTTTTCTTCTTTTGTTTTTTGGTGGGTTATGATAAGTGTGGAGTTGGGAGTATTCAGATAAGGATGGCAGCTGGACCTAGTGGTATGTATATGTGATGGAGCACTTCACTTGATTAGATTTGGTCATCTTAAAGCACTTAAATTGACGTAACTGATAATATCTGTTTTTTTAATAAGTTGTGCTTTTTTGGGTAAGGTAAATGGAGAGGGGGAGGGGGTTATCTTTTCACGTTGGTTTTTTTCTAGGTGTATGGACTTTCTTTGCATGCTTTACACTTGGTATGTATGGAATGCCTCGAACTCGCTTGCGACTAACAAATTCACTTATGCACAAAGAAAAGGTATTAGAAGGGTCCCTTAACCTTTGACATTGTTGACATAAATATATTTTAGAGTAACTTGGCGGTTTCTAAAATTGTTTCTCCAGCTGAATGTACCGGTGGCACCACATTAGTGTTTCTTTGTAACAGATGTCCTTCCAGTGATTCGACATTTTTCTCGACATGTCAACTAAAACCAGTGTGTGCTTCTTCCACAAAAACAACATTCTTTTGGAAGCCACTTTGGTCATGCAAAAGCTGTGTCCTGGTTGCACCTATAGTTTGTACCAGAAGATGTTGGCATCATTCTCTACACATCACAAGGACTAAATCTCTGCATGTCACGTCATACCAGTCATTGGCTGGTGATTTGATATGTGGCTTCCTACCAGACATTCACTGATGATTAATGCTGCGGAAAAAAAATAAACCAAACACACCTTCCTGAGTAGCGGATGAACATTGAAATACATGTGATTGTTTAAGGAAATATCGGAACGTACAAAACAATTTTAGTCAGGGCATTTGAGCAGATGTTCACTTCTGTTTTAAGTATAGTCAGAATTTGCATAATATCTGATGGAACCCCACTAATTTGCTCAAGTTAATCTCCAATTTTTGTCAGATTTATATAATGCTATACGTAACCCTGTGTCTTAAGTGTAGTCGTTGCTGCTTTTTTTTTGTTTGTTGTTCCATGCAATCTGTGAATTTTGAGCTTCACTTCCCTGATGGCTAAAGGGTATTTTTATTGAAGTTTCCGGTTGTCGGATTTATTCCGAGATGATTATCCAAAACCAGTATGGTTTGTACCCCTTACAAATGGTGTTTATATTGCAATAAACGAAACACAAAGATAAATTGTTGTTAAAGTAAATTATTTGCCTAAATTGGTGATCCGTGTTCATAAAATAGAGATATACTATCAATTGTTGACAACAACATTAG
The DNA here is from genome assembly GCF_036512215.1 of Solanum lycopersicum. NCBI lineage: Eukaryota > Viridiplantae > Streptophyta > Magnoliopsida > Solanales > Solanaceae > Solanum > Solanum lycopersicum. The sequence goes on along the minus strand of NC_090811.1, from coordinate 68,220,242 downwards.
CTATACCTCAATCCCAAGTTATTTGGGGTTGTCTATATGAACCTTTCTTAATCCGTTTCGCTACTATTAGGACCGATTGCGCCTGCTCATTGGAGGATTTCAGTGCTGCCATAATTTAATCTAGGATTATTGACATCATAAATATATCTAATTGACAGGGCTTCCGGAAGATTGATCCAGAAAGATGGGAATTTGCCAATGAGGAATTCTTGAAGGACCAGAAGCATCTACTTAAGAACATCCATCGTAGAAAACCCATTCACAGTCATAGTCACCCTCCAGGTTCCACAGTTGATCCAGAAAGAGCTGCATTTGAGGAAGAGATTGATAAACTTACACGTGAGAAGTCTGGACTCGAGGCTAATGTCTCAAGGTTCAGACAGCAACAATCTGCTGCAAAACTCCAGCTAGAAGAACTGACTGGGCGGGTTGGCAGTATAGAGCAAAGACAAGAGAGTTTACTGATATTTGTTGAGAAGGCAATTCAAAATCCTGACTTTGTTGAGCGTCTTGCTCAGAAACTCGAGTCCATGGATATTTCTGCATTTAGTAAGAAGAGACGATTGCCTCAAATCGATAGCACTCAACCAGTCCAAGAAAGTATGTCGGTGGACAACCATAGCAGTTCTAGAGTTGAGTTTGGGAACCTTTCCCATCAAGACTTCTCAAATAAGCTCAGGCTTGAATTGTCACCTGCTGTTTCAGATATCAATGTGCTTTCATGCAGCACCCAAAGTTCGAATGAAGATGGCGGAAGCCCTGCACATAGGAGAATATCTGAAGGATGGTCCAGAGAAGTGCAACTTCGGACGGTAGGAGCTATTTATACCCCTGAAGCAATAGAACTATCAGATACAGGGACGTCTTTTATGTTGAAGATGGATTCATCTCTACCTCATGCTTCAAGCAATGCTGAAAGCTCAAGACTGCATTCCTTGCCACAAAGCCTGACATCCAACGAGGAAGTTGACGGTCACATTTCCTGCCAACTGAATCTTTCTTTGGCTTCATGTCTTTCACAAGTCGATAAAAATCAATACTCAGCGAGGATGCCTCAAATAGGTCAAGAGATAGGTAAATGTTTCGAATCACAGTCTGATGCCAATGACAAAATCCCTCCTACTGATGACAAATCTTTGCCACCTTCACATGATGCAACTACCAACAAGCAAGTGCCTGCAGCTGCTCCTGTTCGTGTGAACGATGTCTTTTGGGAACAGTTCCTTACAGAAAGACCAGGCTGCTCGGATAACGAAGAGGCTAGCTCTAGCTACAAAGGGAACATCTACGACGAGCAAGACGAGAGAAAATCAAATCAAGGAGTAGCTAGTAACACAAGAAAGGTGGAACACCTCACCCTTTGAGTATATGAAGTTGTCATTAACTATCAATCCCTGTTAAAGTTTATTTTTTCCTGTTGTTGTTGTTTTGGAATATATTATTATATGGCTTTGTATGCATGTATACAAATAATATTATGATAAATATACTTCTGAGCAAATAAGATATGTATTTGGTGATGAAATGTTGTTTGATTTTCTTGAGTGTCATATAAAGAATAAAGAACTCATACTCCACTTTCAGCTCTGTAATCGAAAAATAGTCACTATCACGAAGTTTCAAATTCCGTTGGTCCTAGACTATCAACTATGAAATTTGAAACTCTACGATGATTATTTTTCAATTACATAGGCTAAAAAGTGGTTATTCGCGAATTTTATCCATTTTTTCTTCCTTTCTCATTTGGTGTGCTAAAGGTTCTAAAGTTTCAAGCTAACTCAACAACCATATGGCCCCTACTATAATTATGATGTACTTGCCTTCCATTTTACCAAATAAATTGGAGATAATTTTTTTTATTTTACAATTAAAGTTATATTCTTTGTACAATATGAACTCATTTATATAGGCCAATAGTTACTCCTTGGGCAAATAGAATTTTAATTCATTAAAGAGGATGCTCATATCATACTCAATTTTAATTGCAACTTATAGCCATTTAACCACTAAATTTAAAATAGCTATATAATATGCTTGAGATTTAAGTTTTTGGACCAATTCTCATCAAAGAAAAGGAAATGTTGGACCACAAATATGATTACTAAAAATACAAAAAATGAAAACAAAGTTTTTAACTCAAGTCTCTTTAGGGTTTTCAAATTTTTGGTATTATTATATTTTATTAAATTGTTATGTTAATTTAAAAAAAGAAAAGAATTTGCACGAGATATCGTTAAAACTGAAGGTATTAAAAAGATACGATCAATATAATAAAACAAACGTATGTTTAAGGGGCCTACCATTTTCAACTTTCAAGCTAACTCGCAACCTATCAAAATTATGTCTTTAATTTTTTTTAAAAGAAAAACTACCAAAACAATGGTTTATTACGAACTTTTTTTTACCGCTAAAGTTATATTTAATCCGGAGGTCGCAAAATACGATAAAAATCCTTCAGAAACAATCACTCTACCTCTAGAGCGTGCCTCTCTAGGATCTCTCATCTTCTTTTCCTCTCTCAGTGACTCGAACTCATGATGAGTAAAAAGAGGGATGTTTACTATCCGAGCAGCTCTTTCTTATCAAACAATTACTCCCAAACTAGGCAATTTAGAGAATTATAATTCATTAAAGAGGATATATGCTCATGAAATCATATATCATATATTATTATAAGAGGGAACAAAAAAGTTAAAAGTTGAATTACGATTTTACCCTTATTATAAATTAAAATATTATAAAAATATTTAACTATTTAATTTAAATATTAAGTTACATTATTTTATGGAAATGTTAATGACTTTTGCACTTCTTTAGAATAATTCTTAATTAAAATATCTAATTTAATTTATTTTCTTGAATTATTTACCCTTTAAATAGATACATGTATATGATTTATCTTCTAAATTAATTTATGTTCTTAATTAATATTTGTCTTAAATTTTTGTAACACTTGACCTTTCAACTTTGTAAGTGAATCTTCATATTCCAAAGCTAAATATCACTTCCATTAACTTGTCTTCCAAATATTTTAATTTTTTATGATAAAAAGTTGAATGTTTATTACTAAAACTTTGTTTCAATTTGCATTATCAAGAAAAAACAGGAAAAAGATTGTCTTAGAATTTTTCTGTTTTTCGTTGGTTGCGTTATGCTAAACTTGCTCCTATATATGATACTTTATCTTTGTATTTGTAATTTTGTTTTAAGAATATATTTGATTGAAGGGTGTGTTTTTTGCTTTAGAAAATGAGACAAATACAATCATAAAAATAGTGTATAAGACATGCAAAACAATTAATGCCTACAAGATTTTCTAATTTCAAATTATTAATAATTACGTTTATGCATTTTAAATTTTAAATATTTGTAAAGAATCATTCTTACATGTGCTTGTGGATAAAATCTATAGTTTTTCGACAATTTTCATTAAAATTATCATGAGATCCAAATCCCAAAGTCAAAAAAATGATACACCAAAATGCTTAAGAAGTTAGAAGATCTTCTATCCTTTGACCAAATATTGCTCCTATTAATTTTTAACAAAAAAATTTAAAATATATTTTAACAAACTTTTAATTGTAAGAATACTAATATTGTCATTTTGACTCTCCATTAAATTAAAATCTAATTTATTTAATTAAATATTAATATTTTATTTGTATAATTACATAATTTAAATATCAATCATTGCACTTTAAATCTTAGTTATTTCCTTCTAATAAGTTTTTTATTTATAAATTTGAATTACTTAATTGCCTTCTACTTAATGAGAAGGAGAATTTCATCTTTTACTAATTAATGTCAAACATTTTATCTTCTTGAAATGTATAAATATTAATTTAATTTCAACATTTTTATGAGACAAAAAAGACATTTTAAGAAAGTTAATCATAAGATAGTGTGCCTCCATTTTTGTTTTTGCTACTTTATTTTATCTTTTAAAACAAAAATTATTTATCATTTTATTCATCCTTATGAAGTAAACGTGCAACGCGCGTTTCGGAAACTAGTGAAAAAAAAGAAGAAAAAGAAGGTCATACTCATTTTTCATTGCAACCAATATAATTACATAAAATTAATAATAGAGTTTAATTAGACATTTAACCATCAAATCCAAAATAGCAATCTCAATTTGCTTAAGATTCAAGTATTTGGACCACTAATCTTATCAATGAAAAGGTAATTAATATTGGACCACAAATATGATAATCCAAAAATAACCAAAAACATATCATCGGGTACGTTAGGTGAGTGGAGATGAAATATTGAAATTTGAATATCACGAAATTTATTTTTTTTTACTTTCATTAAATTTTTTTTTAAAGAGATTGTTTCCTATTAGTATAAATCAATTTATTGACCATTGATGTAAATGAAAGAGAATAATCATTAGTGATTTGATTTTTTTCTAATTTTCCCACACGAAAAAATAATCATAAGTAAACATCACACCCAACCATATAATGGATTTTCCAATAATGAACTTAATTGAGTGCCAATAGTTACACACACCATGCAAAATGGATTGATAACAATTGAGACTAAAATAGTCCTTCAAAATACACTAATTTGAACTGTTTTAGTCCTCAATATTTGTCAAAATTAAATACTTCTATTATATGCTATATTTACGAAAACTCAACCATATAGTAGTTATATATATATATATATATATATATGTCACATAATTAGCTCATGAGAAGCACGCGAGTTGTTTTAACTAAAGAAAACTACTATCTTAACTTTACTTTTAACGGAGTATAACATTAATTCATTTGATATCTCATATAATAGAGAGTTAAAAGGAAGTATATGATCGATAATGTTCAATTGAGGAATGAATAGGTTGATGTTTAGTTTCACTACTTTTCTTCTATGTAAATAGCTCACGTGGTTCCAATCTCACTTGTAAAATCATACTGAGTATGTTGTTCACGTGCTTTTGATGAGCCGATTCCATCAAAGATAAGTACTACCATGTGGTTTTTTAAAAATAGAACAATGACCAAAAGTGTTCGATTTTGATAATATAAAGAACTAAAAATAGCTTAATTGTATATTTAAAGGACTAGTTTAAACTAACCTTTAAACATAAACAACTTTTCATGTCTTTTTCATAAAGAATTGGGAACCAGCCCAAGTCCAAGACATAAACACAGAGATTTTGTGACCAGCCTAGATCCAACTTACTTTGTGGATATCATATTTCAAAAGTCAAAATCTTGTCTTGAAGCAAAAGCTAGTGGCAAAATTTTGTTTCTAGATGTAGGCCAAACCCAATAAATTTTGATAGAGTCGTAAATATTTTATCCTTAAGATTAACGACAAAAGATATATTTGAATTATTGTTTTTTTATGAGTTTCACATTTTAACTATAAGTTGTTTTTTCTTATCTAAATTAAACTATCACCATCCATTCAGTTATGTGTATTTTAATACATAGATGATAATAGTTCAGATAGAAAAATGAAACAACAGGAGAAAATTCAGATAGATAAAGAGAGCAATCGATAGTTCGAGTGTGAAACTCGATAAAGTGATATTTCAAGTACGTGTTTTTCCACTATCTCTACTCTTAACTAGAGATTTTCATTTCAGCTTTACATATAAAATTTGTTAATATACAATAATTTACTTAAATGATCACCATGTAAATACGCATTTAATGAATAGTTAGTAATAATTCAAGTAAGAAGATGAAACGATCTTTATCAGATACGAAAGTGAACAAATTGGAGTTAATATGAGAAACTCGTGATCAAAAGTGATAATTTACGTGTGTGTTTTGATCATTAACAAGAGATTTTAGATTTGAATCTGTTGTCTTTATTAAACAATGAAATAAATTTTCATCTTAATCACATTCTAATATCGATATCAGAGGCCGAACGAAAACCTAAAACAAAGAAAAATCAAGAATGGTGGTGGGTCACTCTCACTACTCACCCCCACAATCCTCCCATGACTATTGAGTAGCAAAGTAGGTGTATGTAATAGGATGATCCCTACACCATTAATGATTCCTCACTAGTTATAAAATTTTCACACACCCTGGAATCTCACTTTCACAGCCCAATCCAAAAAAAATGACAACACCAGGGGAAAAGCTACAAGAACTTCAACCTCAAACTCACAAAATGCAAAAATCCCAACTTTACTTCAATCCATTGAAGACCCTTTTCTTCTTGCTTCTTTTCAGCCATGCCCAGATGAGATTTTGTTCTGGGGTTTCAGTTCTTGACCTTAAATCAGTTAAAGATAGTAACTTTAACCTAATGGGGAAAAGGGGTTGTTCAGAAAAGCTTCAAGAATGCTCAGAAATGGTGGATGAAGAAGATATGATGGATAGTGAAAGTAATAGAAGGGTTTTGCTTATGCAAAAAAAGTACATTAGTTATGGTACATTGAAGAGGGATTTGGTGCCTTGTAATACTCCTGGTGCTTCATATTATAATTGTAAAGCTCCTGGTGCAGCTAATAATTACAACAGAGGATGTGAGATTATTACAAGGTGTGCTAGGGAGGTCAGTGACATCAAATCTTGAAATCTTTAGCTGAGAAATTTTATGCAATGGAATTGGTAAAAAGTTCTATTTTCTGCTCTCTTGAATATTGATTTAGTTATGTTTGGGACTTGTGGGGGTGGGTTTTTTTGTTGCTAATGGTGTATACTAGTATAAAAATGTAACCAATGTTGCCAAATATTTTTTTTTGGTTCTATGTATATTATATGCTCCCAATCTGTTTCTATGCATTGGCATTGTTTATTTGGATAACTTTTTGGCTGCTATAGTGAAATGTGTTCATACCATGAAAAATCGGCTCTTGAAAGAACTTGGCCATTATAGTGAAATGTTGGTATAGAGGATGACTAAAAGGCATTTAGGGTCTCAAATTTATTTGGATGTTAATCATAACAGCAGGGGAATTTTAAGCAAAGTCAAGTTTTGATCTTTCACACGTTTAGTATTCTTTGTGATTTCATTTGATCCACAAGAGTGACTTCCATTTGTTAACGATCCGATGATTTCTGTTGTGTGTTACGTGCAAATTTGTGTTGAGCAGAGTCTTACATCTTTTCTGCTGCTCTTTTGCGAAACAAAAGATGATTCTTTATGTGTATTATGATGTTCAACTTCTGTCACAGACTTCCACATCAGTTTGAATGTTTTTAGGCTATAATGTAAAGAGAAGTTTAACATTGTTTCTAGGAGAATGTCATGTCCGTATGTGTCTGATGCGTCAATTTTTGGGCAAGTGATTTGTCTCTAATAGACTTTAGATGTATATTGAGAGGCCAACGGGTAGAATTTTGGGGAATGCTAATAGTCAAGAAGGTAAGGCTATTTTGTATCCTCTATTGGTTAGGGGTGCTTGTCTATGGAGTATTTTGTGGAAATGACGTGAAGTGGATGCCGTATAAGACTTTCTTGAGTCGGATTTTAGAAAGGATAGGTGTGCAGGGAGCACGGGAGCGAAGCACCTGTGTGAAGGAAAACTAAGGAAGAAAGTACTAGAAAAGAGATTAACATGGTGCTTAGGAAAGATCAGTAGTAGTCGAATAATGACAAGAAATAATCCTTCAATGAGGATGGTTCTTCTATATATGGTTTCTCTTCTTTCAGTATAATCTTTTGGAGCTGGGGAGGGTGGCGACATTTGCTGATTTCTGTAGACGGATTATCAGCACGACTGATCAAAGAAATACTAAGAAGATTTGCACTACTGGAAAAATTACAAGCCTTTATGATCACACTAAAAGAATTACTTGAGATTTGAATAGTTTCCTGCAATATTTAGTTCATTAGCTTACCTTCAACCATTAGGAAGCTGATATCCTTCATTTTTTCGGAATTATCTACTTGTTTCTGCTTTCTATGTCAATCAGTATTGATGATACAGAACTAGTGTCTATCTATCTTTGCTAAACAATATCAAGAAAGCTTAGTAGTTGTCATTATCATGCGTAAAACAGATGGTTTTCTAAAGGTGGTTTCTTGATTAATTCAACTCATCTAGTCTTCTCGGCTATGTCAGGAGTTCATTCACGCGCTGAGAAGACATTCTTTTTTCTTGGAACAATTCGTCTTTATTTGCGTGAAGATGTACCAAAAATGTGAAAAGGTTGAAATATACAATGCACTTGCTGAAAAAATGTTAGATAAAGGTCCTCTTCTGATTCAACCCACCCCCCATACTGGAGCCCGGCATACTGGCCCGGAGTGGCCGGGTGGGTTGGGCTTGTCCTTGCACGGCCCACTTGCCACCCTTATACTGGTATTTCTTTAACTTTATATTCCCATCTAGTTGGAGTTGTTTAGTTCAACTTCTAAATAGAGACAAAGTATTTGAAGCATAAACTATCCATACTAACACCAACAGACAGAAGTAGATCATCTTTTTTTTCTTTTTTTTTGTCTTCCTGTCATGTCTCACAAAATAATGGTTCTTTATCCAGTGGACCAACTAGTTGCTATATCTCGAAACTCAGTGGAGACAAAACGTACTAGGTGATTTCCTTGCACCCCTAAGCCGTTGCCGTGGCAGGTAGAGTTACCGGTACATGTGTTGGTGGGAGGTAGCAGTTATCTGATGAAATAGTTGAGCGAGATATCGTTGCAGTAAATTTTAAATTTACAGAGGAAATAATTTCATTTTTTTTACTTTATCTAGAAAATTTATAATAGTAGTAGTACTATATTCATCTACATTAATTAGCAGAATAAATGCATGCCTACTAGTAGAGAAATTATTAATATCTATACTGACATATCTCTATTTGGGTTGGTGGAAAGTAGAAAAAGAAACTAGTATGCCTTATTAATGTAAAATGTTTTTCACATCCATGATATCTAGATTTTATCATAAGGTATCTATTAATAGTATATGATAAGGTAAAAGGAAAATTTAGAATACTTCTCATCTTTTATTTTAGCCAAGGGGAAAGGAAGTGGATATAAAATAAATTCCCCCTTCTGTTCCATTATCTTGTTACCCTTCGTCGAGAAGGGAGGGGAACTGGACTCTGACTCTTCTATTGCATTTACAAGAAGTCCATTCTCGTCACTTGTAATCCACATCTTAGCATAATGCTCGACTTGCTTAGCATCGAAAGCTAGCTTACTAAAGTAAAAGATTTTAGCTCCGATTTGGCAAATTTTGAAGTTGAAACTTGAAAATTTGAGGTTATACTTGGACATGCATTTTATTTGGATTTATTTTTGAAGTTTTGTGAGTGCAAGTCCCGAAAGGGCACTTGAAAATAGTTGAAGTACCTAACAGATATTTGAGGATGACCTTTCAAAATGTATAATCAAACGCTAGCGCTAAAATTTGAATGGAAATGTTACTTAAATAACCTCAAAGAAAACATAAACCAAAACCAAAGGAAAACAGGATCAAAGTGTAAAAAAAAAAAGAGAAGAAAACATCATGCTATAAGATTGTGTATCTTTTTGCAGTCTCACTTTGTCTGTCTCCTTAGTACCTGTAGTGAGCAGGCTTGTAAGGACCCTCAACTGGTACACTAATGTAATCAGCTTGATCCTTAGAGAGCTTAGTGAGCTTGACTCCGAGCTGTCCGAGATGAAGGGCAGCAACCTTCTCATCGAGGTGCTTTGGCAAGACGTACACCTTCTTCTCATACTTGCCACTTGCCTTCTCCTTCCACAACTCGAGCTGAGCAATGACTTGGTTAGTGAAAGAGCACGACATGACAAAACTAGGGTGTCCAGTAGCGCATCCCAAGTTCATGAGACGACCCTCAGCTAAGACAAGGATGCCACTCTTAGTGTCGGGAAAAACCCATCTGTCGGTTTGAGGCTTGATTGTGATTCTCTTCACTCCAGGGTAGGTCTCAAGACCAAGCATGTCGATTTCATTGTCAAAGTGACCAATATTGCAGACAATGGCATTGTTCTTCATCTTCCTCATGTGGTCAACCATGATGATATCCTTGTTACCAGTTGTAGTAACAAAGATATCAATTCCGGAAACAACATCCTCGAGAGGAAGAACCTGTAGACCTTCCATAGTAGCCTGGAGAGCACAGATTGGGTCAATCTCAGTCACAATCACACGCGCACCTGCTTGCTTCATTGCAGCAGCACAACCTTTGCCAACATCACCATAACCGGCAATAAGGGCCACCTTTCCCGCAATCATAACATCAGTAGCCCTCATGAGTCCATCGGGCAGTGAGTGGCGACATCCATACAAGTTGTCAAACTTGAGAACACACCAACACAATCAGTCAATTAACTTGATGTGATTATTCAAAACTATAACACAAGATTATTAGAATACTATGATTGGAAAAATGTTCACTTTAAGCTATAAAATAAGAGGAATATTAAATTTACCTCAAGAAAATGATATAACATTCATTTCTCCCACATATCAAATGAGTTAAAAGATACACTAACTATCAAGACTCAAATTCAACGATAACTATAGATCTAATATTTAACCTCAACAAAGAGAAGTCAACAACAACATGCTAAGTGTAATCCCACAAGTGAGGTCTGACCGTTTAGTTGCTCGGACTCTTCATTTTTGATGTCGCACTCGTGTCGGATTCTCCAAAAGTCCACTACTTTTGGCTAATCCGACACACACCCTTTGGAACTTTTGAAGAGTTCGAGCAACAAAAGGTCTGGGTGGGTAGACTCAGTGACGGAGCCAGACTTTCAACTAAGAGTCGTCAAAATATAAAACCGCATAAAGTCTAGGGTGTCGATACGTATTACATATACAGAAAAAAAATACATACTTTTACCCTAGCTACACAATGTGTATTTCCGATAAAAGGGTGTATATGGCTCCACCACACAGACTAAACGCAGATCTTACACCTACCTCGTACAAATAGAGAGGTTGCTACCAATAGACCCTCGGCATAGATAACAACAACGAAATAATGCAATAATCGGAGCACGAAAAGATACCTTGCTCTTGGTGACAGAGTCATTAACGTTAATGGCAGGGAAAAGCAAAGTTCCATTAGCCTGCATCTGATACAATCTCTTAACACCAGTAGTAGTTTCTTCAGAAACACCAACAAGTCTCTCCTTCATCTTCGTATATTTCAATGGATCGCTTTTCAATCCGTCCTTAATAATCGTAAGCACAAGCTGAAATTCAACATTATCAGTAGAATTAGGATCTGGAAATTTACCAGTTTTCGCGTATTCCTCTTCGGCTTTAACACCTTCATGAATCAACAATGTAGCATCACCACCATCATCAACAATCAGATCAGGTCCACCACCTGGACCCCAATCAAGTGCTCTCTCCGTACACCACCAATACTCCTGCAATGTTTCCCCTTTCCACGCGAAAACTGCAGCGCTGTCACGCGCTGTAGCAGCTGCCGCGTGATCTTGAGTTGAGAAAATGTTGCAGGAACACCATCGAACTTCAGCACCCAATGCGGTGAGGGTTTCGATTAAGACAGCGGTTTGGATCGTCATATGTAGACTTCCGGTGATTTTTGCACCTTTGAATGGCTGTGATGGACCAAATTCAGTACGACAAGCCATTAAACCAGGCATTTCAACTTCAGCTAGCTCGATTTCGAGGCGGCCAAAATCGGCCTGGGACATGTCCTTGACCTTGTACTCGCGGCCGGAGGTGGTTTTCTCGACGATTAACGCCATGGGTAGAGAGAGTAGAGTGAAAAAAGTGAAGAAATTGAGAGAATTTTGAAGTTTTTTTTGGGAAGAAGAGTGGCACAGAGGAATGAAATGGAGTTTTTGAGTGATTTATATAGAGATGAAGAATGGAAAATGGACGGCTAGGATTTGTTTGATCAAATCTTTAGATTGATAAATTGTGGAATTTTTGGTAAAAATGAATGGTAGAAATTATTTGAAAAAAAAATATATTTTATATTGGTAATTAGTAATTTAATAAGGTAAACCATAAATAATGGAGAAGAATTAGAGTTTTGTTGGAAAAAAAAAAAACAAACAAACCTTTTTTCATGTTCGTTCGGCATCTGATATTCATAATAAGATCTAACAAGTAATAACAATAACGACATACTCGTAGTGTAATTCTACCGGTAGAGTTTGAGAAAGGTAGAGTATAAGCATACCTTACCTTACTTTAGTAGGTAGATAAGTTGCTTCGATAAACCTTTGACTCAGGAAAAAAACATATTAAAGCAAAACGTAAAAGAAAAAAGATAGTAAAGAAATCATGGCAAAATACTATAGACAACACGATTGTTTCAAAATTGAGGGCTAACTAATTAAATTTTCATTCTTTCAAAAAATTCATCGTTAGAGATTGAGTGTTTCCTAATATAAACAGTTCCGTGCGATCATACTTAAAACTTTTAAATTCGAATGTATGAAAGAGTATTCATAACTAACAATACTTTACTATAAGATTTGTCTACTAGAGGATTATGTACTATGATGTAAAAATATATCGTAAAAGTTCATAAACTTTTAATAATATATCAATTTATATTCAGAGTATATCATCATCGAAAATTATAAAAGATTATGGATTACTTTACTCTAACTTTAAGTTTTTAGGTTATTTTTTCCACACAATTGATGATACTTTTCACCAATCCCCCTAAATTAATTTATTTTAGTCAAATTAACATAATTAGTTAGGTAAGAAGTTAGTCTATGATAAGACAATGGGAAATAGTGCATAAAGAGTTGTTTTTTATGGTTGATAACGGGCGGAGTCGTTAGGATCGAGAGGTTCATCTGAACTATTTTTTATGAAAATTTACATAATTAATGGGAAGTGTTTTATATCAGATATTTCTTCTTTTTAAGTTAAACTCGAGATACTTCACTATTATTCATCTCATCATATTTTTTTTGAATCAAATGGGAATTTTATTTGTAATGAACTAGTAGTCCTATAGAACTTCACCAACCAAGAAAGGATTTCAAAGCCAAATTATATTTTTATTATTTAACCAAACATTAGTTAGGTTAGATGAAATTGACATTGATCAACAACATTTTCTTATACATGTATAGAAAATATATAACTTAGTATGAATGTAACAAATAATATGACATCGTTTTCGATATGAAATTTTTAATCCTCAACTGAAAATTAAGATAAATATGAAATCGTCTTGGTTGTAAACTATCTTACCTTCTATATAAATATGTAGCGATAAAAATTTAAATTTAATCGAATCACTCGTACGTGACAACACAGAGAATATATACAAAAATATCTATTTTGGTTGTTGGTGGTGGTTATGCTCTAAACGTGGCCAATGTTATTATCATTCCCTAACACATACCTACTTATAAGTATTTTTTACTAATATGTCACCTAATATATTAAATTAATTTATTATAAATTTGTTCTATGTACTAAAAAAAGCCACATGCACAATGTAACGATTGATATAAATATTCAGTACTTTTAGATAGGGTGGATAAACTTTTCTTGTTGAATCACAATTAAGGAGTATATATTTTAATTAACCTCCACTTTTTATGTAAATTATGATAAAAATAGTGGAATTTTGTATAGTTTTTTTTTTAAAAAAAAATTAATATGAAAATATTTTTGCACGATTAGAAACTCTGTAATATAACCACCTTTTTCATTTATTTATTTATTTATTTATAATTCTCTATTCAACTATTAATTTTTTGTTTGCACCACTCAAACATGACACAATGTGAAATTTGATATAAACATCGTGTGTACGATAAATATTGAGTAAAGTTTTATTTAGTAGGATTTGAGAACGATAATGTAAACATATTTTATCAATATCTCCTGAAAGAAAGTAGATAGACTAAATATCAAATATGAATAATTTTTTTAAAAAAAAATTATAAATATCGAATGTGAATAAATTATTTTGCTGTATGCAAAGGCACAAAAGCCAAGTACTCAAAAAGAGACATGTTGACATCATGGACACATCATGGTTCTAACTAATTATAGTAAAGCTAATAACAACAATTTTTGGTCCAATATTTTATTGCCACTTTTTCCAAAAAGGACAAAATATACAATCTAACATTTTCCTATGTTCTCTTGAAAGGATGTCCAAAAAGCTTTTTCATTTTCGATATTAGATATTTATAATTCGAGTAAAAAATTATATAAGTTGCAATTATTTTCATATTGATATGATAGTAAATTTTTATTGAACGTTGATCAAAACTTTGTGCAGCTTAATTTTTTGGAAAATAAAACGTGACAATTAAAATTGAACAAGGGAGTATAATATATGCTTGTTGGTAACTCTCTGAAGCGTAGTTTTGATTCTTTTTTCCCATAATGATTAAATCAACAATTGATATTCGATATCTTAACAATTTTGTAACGATTTCAAAATTAAATTCTATCAAGATACACAATATTAGCCAATTACAAATTATTTCGATATTATCAATATAAGAGAGGCACGTCATCAATCCCAACTAAAATCTTCTCCATATATAATTTTTTCTTTCGATCCAAATATTAAAACTCTGCCGATATCTATTTACTCACTAGCTAAGTTAAATATCTAACTTATTAATTCTACCAATTTTAAGAAGCTATATTTAGCCTACTTTAACATAAATTCACTTAAATTTACAAATACAAACAATAAATTTCAACCACCAAAATATATATTATTTCTTAACCCTCAAATTTCACCAACTCCCCCAAAAATTAGCTTTACCAAACATCCTCAACAAACTTTTAATTATTTTTTTTCCAAAAAATAAAATAAAATAAAATCTTATCTTTTTATAATTTTTAAAAAAGGGTATTATTGTCTATTCACATTAACTCATCTCTTTAAAAACTCCCCTTCACCATTTCTTCACTTCCCCTGTTTTTCACCCTCTCACTCTCTGTTTTCCTCTGTTTTTCTCCATTTTTTCATCTTCAAAGTTCCTCAAAAATGGATCCAGTTTCTGTATGGGGCAATGAACCCCTTAACACAACGGACCCAGAAATCTTCGACCTTATAGAAAAAGAAAAACGTCGTCAATGTCGCGGTATCGAACTCATTGCATCAGAAAATTTCACTTCATTCGCTGTAATTGAAGCTCTAGGCAGTGCCTTAACCAATAAATACTCAGAGGGTATACCCGGAAACCGTTATTACGGTGGAAATGAATACATTGATCAAATCGAAAATCTCACTAGAAGTCGAGCATTACAAGCATTTCACTTAGATCCAACAAAATGGGGTGTTAATGTTCAGCCATATTCAGGTAGCCCAGCTAATTTCGCTGCGTATACAGCAGTTTTAAACCCCCACGATAGGATTATGGGTTTAGATTTGCCGTCGGGAGGGCATTTAACTCATGGGTATTATACATCTGGTGGGAAAAAAGTTTCTGCTACTTCGATTTACTTTGAGAGTTTGCCTTATAAGCTTGATTTTACAACTGGGTATATTGATTATGATAGATTGGACGAGAAAGCAATGGATTTTAGACCTAAATTGCTTATTTGTGGAGGCAGTGCTTATCCTAGAGATTGGGATTATAAGAGATTTAGAGAAGTTGCTGATAAATGTGGAGCTCTTTTGCTTTGTGATATGGCTCATATTAGTGGACTTGTTGCTGCTCAGGTATAACTTTTTCTTTTTGATGGATTTCTGTTTTAAAGATTGTAGTATTTTGCTTATGATTGTAGTGTCGGGGTCAGCTTTGGTGGCATTTCGACTAATGGGAAGAATATCATGTTCTCGACTACTTCATTGATCACTAGCCAATACGTTGAGTGCTTTAAAGATTGTATTTTTATGTCATATTTTGATTCTGAATTGGTTTAGTGGTAGATTTGGCTTTCATTTTGATTCGTATAGTCGATCCCAACTAGTTTCTGTGTTGCATTTTGTGATCTAGGTACACCCTGTTTTTGTTTCCATGCTAATTTACGATCAAAATGTTATAGTTTATTCGTCTGGTTTTGACTTGACACGTAGTTTTAAAAGTTAACGAAGTTTTTGAATCTGGTGGTCTTGAACTAAAGATATGTAGCCATTTTGATTCATAAAGTCGATCCCAGCTAGTTTTGTTTCCATGCTACTTGTTTTTAATGTTCTAGCTTGTTTAAGAAATTAATGAAACTTTTGAATCTGGTGGTCTTGAATTTCAGATATGTAGCCATTTTGATTCATATAGCCGATCCCGGCTAGCTTTGTTCCATGCTAATTTTTGTTGCATTGTGATCTAGACACACCTCCTTTTTTGTTTCCCTACTAGTTATTTTAGTGTTTCAGTTTCAGTTTGTTTGTCTGATTTTGACTTGACATGTAGTTTAAGAGTCTATTGAAGACTTTTAAATCTCGTGGTGTTAAACTAACATACATATAAGAAACTTCTTTTTGTAAGACAACAGATCGAAACATTGGGAATAGTAATTTTTCGAAATATTAGATCATGATCATATGGATTTGTTTTATCCACAGATCTGTATTTGATATCGACTTCTATTGAATGGTTGAGCAAATTTTCACAATTTGGATGTCTTGGTGATCTGGTTTTTATGCAAATTTTCACAATTTGGATGTCTTGGTGATCTGGTTTTTATGCTTTGTGATACATGAGTTAGTGTTGAAATTGGTTATTAGCTGAGTTTTTGGTTATATCAAGCTTTGCTTCGCATGATTATCATGAGGCTTAACGGTGAATTACAACGTCAGTTGTCTTCACATAAGTAGTATATACAAGAATCCGATTTCTAATCATTTTCATTTGTTATATACACCGCGTTTTGAGTTGTGAATTTGGAATATCGGGACTGTGTTTTTGTTAAGATTGTGCTGAAACTCATTGTTTGTCGATATAGGAAGCAGCAAATCCCTTTGAATATTGTGATTTGGTCACTACTACTACCCACAAGAGCTTAAGAGGTCCACGAGCAGGTATGATCTTCTACCGCAAGGGTCCTAAGCCACCTAAGAAGGGCCAACCTGAGGATGCAGTATACGACTTTGAAGACAAGATTAATTTTTCGGTTTTCCCCTCTCTCCAGGGTGGTCCTCACAACCACCAAATCGGTGCTTTAGCTGTGGCTCTGAAACAGTCCATGACTCCCGGTTTTAAGGCCTATGCTAAGCAAGTTAAGGCCAATGCTGTTGCTCTTGGCAAGTTTTTGATGAGTAAAGACTACAAGCTTGTCACTAGCGGAACTGAGAACCACCTTGTTCTTTGGGATCTTCGTCCTCTCGGTTTGACTGGTAAGAACATCCAACCATACGCAATCTTTTGGAGTCTCGAGTACTCTAAGCATTAACAGTTGATTGACACAAATGTATCTGTTTGACATTTTTGCAGGTAACAAAGTGGAGAAGCTTTGTGACCTTGCCAACATTACTGTTAACAAGAACGCTGTATTTGGTGACAGCAGTGCTTTGGCCCCTGGAGGTGTTCGTATCGGTAAGACCTCATCTTTTTTGTTGGTTGTTGCTATTAAGCAATAGATCAGTAACGCTTCACTCTCAAAATCGTCCGTGACCTCCTCCTGATCACATCACAAGTCTTATTCGCGACTATATCCATAGTAGGATAGTAACTAACACGGTTTCTTTATCTAGGTACTCCTGCCATGACATCGAGGGGCTTGCTCGAGAAGGACTTTGAACAGATTGGCGAGTTCCTTCATAGGGCTGTGACGATCACCTTGAACATCCAGAAGGAACATGGAAAGCTTTTCAAGGACTTCAACAAGGGACTTGTTAATAACAAGGAAATCGAAGAACTCAAAGCAGATGTCGAGAAATTTGCCTCCTCTTTCGACATGCCTGGATTCAAAATGTCTGAAATGAAGTACAAGGACTAAACTCACTCTTCGCGCTACGTCTACTCATGCCTTTTTTTTTTAGTTTTTGTTCATCTTGTTTGATTGTTAAAATTCATGTTCTAAGATGAAAAAGAATAAGTATTCATGCCTTGTTACTCTGTACTTTGTAATTTTAGGTTAGTGATTGAATCTTGTCTTGAAAGAAGTATGTAGTTTGCCTCTCCCTCTTTGGTTTAGAGAAAGTTGTTTTTCTCATTCTTAAGATAATTATTTTCCTGAAAAAAACATATATTTTCAAAAAGTTTAATCGAGTCGCGCTAATTCCTCCTTAACTTGATATTCCACGTCATGAGTTCGTTCATCTTTATTCTGGATGATTATTTCGATGCAAGTACAAGGGTACACGAAATAAGGTTAAATATATTACGATTAACTCTGGGATTAATATTATATTATGTATAGTTGATGTGTATTCAACCAAACTGTGTTTTCACATTCTCATCACTCAGTAATCTAGCATGCAGTTAAATAAGTTGATCCTACAAAATTGAATGTAAATTTTATCGCAATCTTAATTTTGGACTATTTTATCTTATTTCATCCAACTTAATATTATTATATTTTACCTTTGAGATGAAATAAATTAGTCCTAAAATTATATTATAGTTGATAGCAATTGAAATTTGACTTATGAAAGCCTTAGCATGTGCCGTGGACTACTACTCACTCCTTTCTCAAATAAAGTGAGTAGAATATATATATATATATATATATATATATATATATATATATATATATATGAGAATTAGCAAATATATTTAAATTAAATTAAATTAAAATGATATATAATATCAATAGTCGCGGAATCAAAATTTTAACTAAAATATTTAAAATATAAAGAAAAATAATTTACAAAGAAGTGAAACAACTACAATAGTGTATAAATATTATATGTTTAATCTTATATGTCCAGTATTATTTTCTACCAAAAGGAGTTCACATAGTGATTTTTTAAACTTGGCTTATGAATATTGATTATCAATAAATGAAGTTGAAATAAATAGTACCAAACTGAATTTAAATTATAATAAAGATTATTTACTTCGATTTTGTCTTATAAAGTCATTTATATATTTTATCTTAATAGATTCATTATCAAAGTGCATTCAAATTAATCTGATCATAACTTTTGTCATGACCTGTCATGGAAATTAAAGTAATAGAAAAATATCTTAACAAACTAATAATTGAGTCCTAAAATTTCAACAAATTGTTCCCAAAAATCAACAATATAACCATTTCATTAATCATTGTTCTTTCAATTATGTATATGTCATTGGTCTATTTTTCCCACTAGATAAACTATAATTCTTTGAAATATAATATAATACACTTTGAAACCTAAAGTTTCATTAATATCACAAAGGTCCACTCAATTTTTTTATGAAGTATCAAATTAGAAGGAAGTCAAAATTTCACATTGATAAACTAATATATCTAACAATATAATATAAAATCAAATGATTAAATAATATTTTAACAATGTGATGACATAAAAAAATATGTATTTTTATTTTTGGTTATTTAATTAAATAATTCAATTTGAGTGATATTATCGATAAAAAAATAAAATTAAAGGACCAAAAATTAATGAAATTAATGAAAGAAGTTGACATTAGGACCAAAAAAGACAAAAATAAAATTAGGAGGACTGTATCTGTCTACATTTATAAACATGTATCGTCTCTACCGACAAATTTGTGTGATAATTTTAGTTTCACTCTTTCGAATTTTTCGATGTGAACTCGACTTTAATCAAACTTTAAGAGAAACAATGGCGAACCTTGAGAAAAGAGGGACGATATATTTATTTATATATGATGGTTAAAAATATAAAAATGATTCGAGGATGTACATGGATATAGGATCATCCAAAGCGCAGTTATAGAAGAAGCAAGTAATATAAATTAATCATCAAGTTTGAAAATTACTTTAATACAATATGACTACAAATCGAGTTAGTAACGAAGTCGATCGAAAACCTTTCATTGACCTCGGGAGCTTGCTAGTTGAGGAAGCCATAATTTATCGAAGTACTAAATAATAGTATATTCTATATTTTTCATCGGTATATATGATATCGCCTAATTTAATTCATCCATTAAACTTTGAAAGGATGAAAAATATTACCTAGTAGTGCTTTTCAACTTTGATGGAGCTATAAGAACTTGTTCAATCTTCATATTTTTTCTCTCGACATCATTTATTACTAGCCGAGGTTAAAATTCAGAGTTATCATCTTGATGTTTATAAATTTAAAATTTAGTTATTTTTAGTTACTAAATTTTAAACTAAAAAAATCATAAATATGATAATAAATGTCATTAAAATTATTAAATTTTACTGAATCATACCTTATACGCACGATCACTAGGTTATATTCTTAAGTGAGAATATGTTTTAGAGTCATTAGTACCCATTTGCACATTAAAGGACAACAAGGGTGCCTTTCAATTCTCAATATAGTATGGTACATTGTTCCCCCACACACATAAAAAAAAAATCCAAAAAGAATTTGAAAAATAAATTCAAAGGATAAATCCTTTAAAAGTCAATATCAACATGCATTTTCACTACTTATTGTTGTTGAAATGAAGAAATAGAGACCATTTACTCAATTAATTTATTTTTAATTTTTTGGATCGATATTCAAAGTTTGTGTTAAAATTTCAAATTGAGATACACTGTAAGGTTCATTTGTCATTTGGAGATGATGCTTTCAATATGATTTTTTTTATTCGTATCCGAAACGTTTAATTAAGAACGAATCAGTTTTACTACTGCGCCACCACCTGATTGATATCATCTTCCTAGATAAGGGTGTCCCTTCATGGAGTACCCTTCAAAAAAAAAAGACACAAATTTAAGATCTTTCATTTCTACGTTTAAGAAAACTTTTGAGCTTATCTGTTTTTCTTTCACGTGGTATCTGAAATATCGAAATAAGGATTTTATTTACAAATTTGATAAAATTCAATAACATAAATACTTGACTCAGTAATATGTATAACAAATTCAGTAATATATGTTCTTAGCTATGGCATGTTTGATTAAAATAAAATTACAAAATAATTTATTTCAGTATTTTTTTTTTCTGAGATTATGTGAACTAAACTTTGATCTAAACAATGAGACTGTAAAATATTCTGTCGGTGACAAATGGCCATACACTTCCAAAAAAAATAAAAAAATATTAATCAACATGGACTCATTCATAAGAATAATAATAATAATAAATAGATAAATAAATAATTAAACCTAGTAGCAAGATGATAATTGAGAGGTTGTCACTAAGCATTTTTAGTCACACCAAAAAAGATGATAATTGAGAGGTTGTCACTAAGCATTTTTAGTCACACCGAAAAAGAGATTAAATGACAAAGCAAGGTCATACGCCTGCTAGACTCATCGCGGAGTATAACTTACGTTCAAATATCAAATAGGGAAATAAGACACCGCTTATAAAGAAAATGAAAAGAATTCATTATGACACTTGTCTTGAGAAGATAGATTCGACTTAGTAGTATAGTGAATAAAGCATTCCGCTTTTACAGGATTAGGAAAGGGCGGCACCCAAAAAGTATTGCGTAGCATAAATAATCTATTCTAATATAAACATTCGTAAATTTACGCGTTATTATTATTACTACACTTATTGTTAATGTTATTTATAGTATATACTTATTTTAAATTATTAATTAAACTACTAAAAAAAGAATATATGGTAATATATTCAACAAACACAATCCCATAATTTTCTCTTGCCCCTCTTCTTTAGGTCCACCATTTATTTATTTTTTTCTTATTATTTTTCTCTTTATAATCCTCTCAACTTCACATTCTCAATTCCTCAACAAACACAATATTCTCAAATAAAATCTCTTTCTACTTATTTTCCAAAAAAAAATAAATATTTGGTCATTTTTCTATGATCAATGGCATCATTTCCAATTGATACAAGCAAAGAAATGAAATTAGAGAGATATAATAGTTATATTAGAAGATTAAATAGCACAAAATTAATTGTTGCTTCTTCTAAACTTCTTTTTAGAGTTACACTTTTAGTAGCTTTAATATTAATCTTTTTTTTCATTATAAGCCAACCACAGATTTGTCAAGTGGATTAAGGAAGTTTGTCAAGTGGTATGTGAGTTATTATGGGATTCAATCAAAAGATTTAGACTCTTCTAATGACCATTCTAGTGATAATTGACGATGATATTCGAATCATCTTGTACTGATACATTTCAGTTATTGTGTCAGATATGGTATATGTTACTTATTAGGGTTCTACGTCCACCACATGTATCAGATAATTCGCCCGGTGAGATGAGGAAAATTTAATTTTTTTTCCACATGTTTATATATACCAAGAAAAATGAGAGGAGTAGGAAAAAGGGCAAGTGTAGATTATTGGTGAAGTGGGGTTTGTAATAAATGTTTTAATTAATAGTTTTTCTGTACAAATAAAAATAATTAGTGCAGATAAGCTTTTTCATTAATCAAGAATTGTAATGAGTTGAGTTATATATCAATGATAAAAATCAAGATTCTCTTTTATATTTATTGGTTCTCTTTTGTATTGTTTTTATGTTTTAAAGATTTAAAAGTGGAAAAAAGAGGCATAAATTTAAATATATTAATTTAAATAAAGTGTGTAAAATCATGTTAGAAGACAAAATAATGGTGATAATCATACATCCTAAGAATAAATAGTAAAGATAGGCCACATGATGTGTCTTTAAAATTTTCTTTTCTTTAATTTCTTGTTTTATATACCACTAATCATAAAAACATATAAAAATAACATCTAATAAGAATAAATTATTGTGACTTTTTTAGTTCAAAATAAGTGAAATTTTCAAAGTTCAAAAGTATTTTAAATCTATTTATTTATTCAAATTTATTGTTTTTTTAATGAGATTATTTTTAATTAATACATGGACATATATCCACAAATTTCCTAATAATTAAGAAATTAAACAACTATGACCTTCAAGAGCATATATACTATATTTATACATGGGCTGGTTTGGTTATTGGGCTAAGTAGGATAGTGAAGGCCCAAACAAAAAAGAAGCCTATTAAAGACCTCTAGGCCCATATCCACAAATTCTTTAGTACACCCGTTGTCACGAAGTTTTAAATTTTATAAGCGAAACGCCATGATATTGTCCTAAAATTTCTTAATGACTTTTTTTCAAATTTCAAACATACATAACCTTTAAGAAGTTTGATAACTATAATTTAAATTTGTGCCTCAGTAAAATACCTCTCCTTTATTCTGCCACACCTCACTATCAGTAACAGAGTTCAATTTTTTCACAAATGATACAAAATATGAAAAAGTAAACAAACGAAAAAAACAAAAATTCAATAACCATCATATATATGTTTAAAAAAAAGATAATGAAATTTTTCAATGATTACACTCTGTCCTAGTTAGCGATGGAGCCAAAAAATTTATTAAGAATATCCAAGAATAATGGTATGTGACAGTCAAAATAAAACAAAAAAATATTGTTCTATTGGAGGTTTCAAACCCTAAACTCCATTCGAATGAACACTCGTCACCATGATACCCAAAGCATAATTTTTATAAAAAATGTCGAACTTTCTTTAAAATATAGATTTGACATATATATCTAACGTAATTTTTCGACAATAATTATCCACTTTGACATCGTGAGATGACTATAACTACGAACCCGATCCTATCTTACTCCGCCCCTACCTATAGTGGTCTCCATACTAGAACTAGAAGGATCATTTAGTTCCTCTCCTCCACATGGAGAACTCAATTTTGTCATTTCAAAGATTGGAAGTTGACAAATGGACACGTGTACGGTTAGATATATAGTTAAAATAGCCTTGAAGTGACACGTGGAGGGACAAGACTGATGTTTTCACAATGAGGAAGGAACCAACCCACATGTAGATTAGGCAAATTGGCCTTTTCCTACAACTCTTCTTTCACGCTCCTATAAGCGCGTGAACCACACGCTCACAAACGTCGAGTGAAAAATAAAATAGTTTTTTTTTTTTTATTTTTTTTTTACGTTTGACATAATTTATCTTCAAATCAAATAATATCTTTACTCCATAAACAAGAAACAATGAATGGACATAACACGTATCATTATAGTTTATGTATGTCAGATTTTCTTTCAATCCTGAAATGAATTTTTTAACGGACTTTCTCTAAAGAATAAAAATAAATGGATCCTATTTTGAGACATCTAATCAAAACAAGAGAGTTATTATTTACCTTATTCTATTTCATATATTTTTTCAAACACATATATTATTTCCTTCTAGTAATTAGTCTAAGATGATTTGGAGGTAAATAATTAAGATTGAGTATTTTTTCTTGAATTGTTTTATTAAACATACTTGCGTATTGAAGAGGTAAATCAACTTTCTTATTTTGATAATATAAAAAAAAAGGCTCATCTAAAATATCGTATTTATTTTTTATGAAATATTTAGCTATCGATATACTATAATTTATATTACAATATCGCGTTCAATTAATCACATTTAAGAAAAATAAAATATGCACTTACTAGAAATACAAGTTTATTACACCCAATTATCCACAACTTACAATTTTGTTTTAACAAATAACCACATATTTAAAATGCCAAACTAATTAATTACTGCGTTTGTAAATATTTTTATAAATGACGATTTAATGTCTGCCTCTTTAATGCAAAATGTAAATATACGTTAAAAAAAACATATTATATATTTAAACAACATATACATTCAGATTTGTGTCACTACTCACCATTGCAAAAGGCTAAAATAACATGTTGTAATTAGTACATTTTTAAAGAGTTTTTTTTTAATAAAGTTATCTGATATTATTGATAAAAAATAATAAATATATTATAAAATTAATTAAGATGTACATAGACTAATCTCAGTATCATGATTATATAAGTAGTTTTCTATCATTATAACTTTTTGTTAATCTATGACAAAATATGTGAGGAATAATTTTTTTTAAGAGATTTTGAGAGGTGCTAGCTATATGTTATTTCCATTTTTTTTATTAGTTGTCCACTTTATTATAAAAATTCTTTCAAATTATCTGTCAATATGTAAGATTGAGTTAATTATTATTTTTTAATTTACACTTAGGGTTAATTTTTTTGAAAGTATAAATAAATTTATAAAATTTCAAAAAAAAAAAACTCTTAAAGAGTAAATTAATAAGATTATTCTTTCTTATTTATAATATCTTAAAGAACGTGTAAAAAAAAAGAAGGAACTGTTGTAAACTTAAGATTATATGTAAGTTTCATATGTATATATTACAATAGTGAATGAACAACCCTATTTATAGAGTGAGAAATCACTCCAAACGTCACCATATTAAGTATCATAATAAATAGATACATTCTTATCCAAAAAGGTTCATGTAACCTAGTAAATATGAATAGTTGTTCATGTACTAACTTTATGGACTATCTACTTATTTAATGAATTTATAACAGGGACTTTGTAATTTTTTGCATTAAAAGAAAAGCCAATATTTTGGAAAACAAAATTTAAAGCATAAACTACCTTGAATTATGCAAATGAGATATGATGACAATTAATTAGGAATATTCTTGCATTTTGTTAGGTGAGTTCATGTTTATTTATATATAGTTAAAAATAAAAAATGAACTATTTCAAAACATTAGAAGCTTCATAAATGTTGTTCTTGAATAGGAAAATCTTAGTCTATTTTTTCAAAAGTTCATAATGGACTATAAAAATCTAGATCATAATTAGATAAATACTGAGATTTAATTCTATTATTGAAAAGAGTAATTTTTCAAATCTAGAATGTTTAAGTTTGAAGTTAAAAATTTGATACCAGTGTTAATCTTAACTTCTGACCTAATCAAATGTGTGAAGGTCAAACACTACAAGCAATATACAAACTTCAGATATACATATCTGAAGCTACATTTTAGCAAGCTCAACTTTAGATACGTAGAGCTGAAGTTAGCAACTTTAAATTCAAAATTCTTTAGTTTTGCATGTGTATGAATCGATTTTAAAATGATCAGATATTGAAAGAGAGAAAGAGTGTACGCAAATGAGAGTTTTAACGTAATTAATAAATTTGTTATCATATGACCTAATGATCAAATATTCAAGCTATGAAAATGAGTAAAATTATGTACAATAGAACCTAGTGATACGACGTGTTTGATGAATCACCCCTACTCCACCACCACCACCCTTACCTAACCCCCAATCCTATGCACAATAGACATATATTTGAGCTATGAAAATGAGTAAAGCTATGTACAGTATACTCTCATGATTCGACGTGTTAGAAGAACCACCCTTATCCCACACCTCCAACCCCACCCACTCTTACCCCTACGGACAGTTGACACATTTGAGCTATGAAAATGAGTAAAACTACGTACAACAGACCTTTTGATACGACGTGATGTTTGATGAATTATCCTTACCCCACCTCACCCCCACCCCTACGTACAATAGTCACATATACGAGCTATAAAAATAAGTAAAGTTATGTACAATAGACCCTCATGATTCAGCGTGTTTGAAGAATCACCTTTACCCCCACCACTTCCCACCCCCGTGGACAATAAACACATATTTGAGCTATGAAAATGACTAAAACTACGTACAATAAATCCTAATGATACAACATGTTTGATGAATCACCCCTACTCCACCACCCCTCCCCCTTACAATAGACACATATTCGAGTTATGAAAATAAGTAAAATAACGTAGAGTTGGACCTTCATAATTCGACGTATTTGAAGAACCACCCCCACTCCATCACCACCGAGCGCTACCCCCTCCACCCCCTCCCCACCCCTACGTACAATAGACACATATTCGAGCTATTAAAATGAGTAAAACTATGTAAAATAGACCCTCATGATTCGACGTATTTAAAGAACCATCCCCACCCCATCACCACCGAGCGCTACCCCCGTCCACCTAACACTGCCACCCACTCCCCACCCCTACGAACAATAGACACATATTTGAGCTATGAAAATGAGTAAAGACGCTCATGATTCGATGTGTTTGATGACCCCCCACCCCACCCCAACGCCCCACCCCAAAAAAAAAACATTTCTCTGTCATCAATATTATATATATATATGTGAGGCTTAGGCTTTTACATCTCTGTTTCCCTTTTTTCCCTCTTTCTCCTGGCCATTTTGCGTGCATTTCCCCCAAACCCAGAACAGAAAAAACAGCAAAGCAAAATCAGAAAAAGGAAAAAAAATAAAAAAAAATAAAATAAAAACACAAAAAACCCAGTTTTCTCAAACCCTATTGTCCATCATCATAACAAAGAGAGAAAACTCAAAATACAATAATTTTGGCTGCAAAAACTCATTCTTTCCTAATTGTTTTTCATCTTATATTGGTTGAGATCTTATCCCTCATAAAAAGGTAAAAAAATAATAAATTAAGAATTAAATCTAATCTCATTGATTGTAATCTCAGCTAAGATTTTTTTTAAATTTTACCCATTTGGGGTTCTTGATTTTTGAATTAAAATGAGAATTTTTGAGTTTTTTTGATGAAAAGATGAGATTTTTGGAAAAGGGTGTTGGATTTTTCACTTTGATTCCACAAAACTGAAACAAGTTTGAGTTTTTATGTATAAATTTAGGGTTTTTGTTCTGTTCTTGGGTACTGAATGATTGTTCTTTTGCTGCTTTTGATGGAATTTCTAGGGTTTTCAAATCGGATCAGTGACTGGGGGAAAGCGCCAAGTAGTTTTCGGGTTTGATCAGCTTATTGGGACTTTCTCAGTGTTGAATTAAGCTTTTTGTTGAGTAATTTACAGCTTCAGATCGGAGGGAAAATATGGTCTTTGGTGGATATTTGAGGTTGGGAATTGAATGATAGAGATTAGGGTATGGAAGAGGACTGTATGTACTACTAGAGACCGGGAACTACTGAAGCACAGGAAAAAGAAAAGGAGGTTTTCGAGCTTTTCAGGTGAAAAGGGGATCGCATATTTCATCATTTTTGTGTAGACTTTATAGTGTAGGGAATTTTTATGTTATTTGCATTTGGAATTGATATGCAAGAGGTGATGTTTGTGAAGTTTTGGTTTTGCAGACAAGAAAAAGGATCAGATTACTTTGGAAAAGGGAAATAAATTGGTTTGACATAGATCTTGAAAGGCTTTTAGGGTGGTTTTTCGGGTTTTAACTCGGTCGTCTTAGATTTAGAGTATATTGAAAGGAGTTTGAGATTATTCTGTTGATCACATTGGGATATTTGAAGTGAAGAGCTAGTTTAATTAAGTTGGTTTTTGGACTGATTTGAGTTAAAAGGATTCAATGGAGGTGCATTGAAGCTGGAAAGTAATGTGGGGTCATGGTGAATGGACAGAAGTCTAGTTGCTTGTTACTGGAACACTGCTGTGAGAAAATAACTGAAGGACACTGTTTCAAAAACAGCGCCTTTTTAACTCAGAGTAGAATTCTGTGCCATGTCGCGTTGCTTTCCATTTCCACCACCAGGATATGATAAGAAGCCTAGACCAGAGGACAGGGACTTATTAAAAGAGGTTTGTTTAAGTTATATGACAATATCATTATTGTGTTGATATGCTTTTGTTATACCAATACTGATATTTCATGACGATTACCTTATTATAGAGGGATTAGCTGTGATGCATGGATATATTCCGATGGATTGAATTTCTTAAAAGTAATCTTTGAAGTATGAAGGATACTTTAAACATCAGTAATGTGATTGGATTAATTTATATGGAGAAGACCCTTTTGAAGCTTTTCTCAGTGATAGGGTAATCTTGTTTAAAGAGACGTATAGGCATATGCTTCTTGTTTTTTCTAGATTAGTGATTCTTTTGTTTGGTCATGGTTTAGTCATTCCTTTTGGGAATTAAGTTTTTGATATGAAAAGAAGATTCTGGATTTAAGATGAACTTTGTTGACTAATGCAAGTAAAATCCATGAGTTTCTTTGGATAATCGTGGAATCCATTAGTTGACATCTTAAGGTGATATGTTGCAATTATTGATCAGTCTCTTTCATCTAAAGTTGCTCATTGAGTTCTGGAGAACTCATCAGACATTGTAGTTATTGTCGTTGGTGAAAAGAATAAAAAATGAAGAAAAGAGAAACTTATTGATCAGTCTTATCATTAGCACCTTTTGTCTGAAGGGGTGCACCATGATTCTGTATGGTGGATATTTCTGCTGTGTGATGTCTTAAAACCTTTGGAAAAATAACCTTTCTGTAGAACTTACTGAGGATATTGGGGATCGTTCCTTTTGAAGACCTTAGATTTTAGTGGAGAATGCCTTTATTTTTGTGGCAGCCAAGCAAATATATCCTCAGGTTAAATGGCGTCATTTTAGTTATCATGAGTATGACAGTTTCCTCTTTCCTTTTTTGTTTTTTCTTAAAATATTTTCGATGTGCTACTAAAGTATGAATGGGCATATCACTGCCTGACCATTTTACTTTGTGTAAACATGCTTTTGCACATGTTCTTTCAGTGGCAACCTGTACCATGTGTGTTTCATAGTGAACCCCCCTGATATCCATGAAGAAAGGAGAAACACGAGATACTTGCCTTTGTCTTAAAAAAAAAGAAAGAAAGGAGACATGAGATTTTGAGAATGAATTGTTTGATGTTTTCTCAAGCATTTTGAGATTCAATCAGTATTAGTATCTATGAGTTAAAAACAAAGACATATCTAACTATACAATTGAAGATTTTATATTTCAGATATTCCCAAGGCCTTGACTATAAATTTAGAATATTTTTAACTCCATCTCTCAAGTTGAAGAAATACTTGTTTTGAGTTTACTCAATTTGGAGCTAGATAATAATTTTCGAAGAATTTTTTCCATATAATCATTTGAGTTGAAGAAACCTCAATCTTTCGTTGAGTAAAATTATAGTCTATTTCTAAACAACTTGTTATTTAATGAAACACCAAATTTGAAGCAATGTGCAATGCAACTGATTGTCGCAGATTTTGAGAAGTTGCTTTATGCAGAAGCTCACATTTAGCCAGTCATTGCTTGATATTTTCTACACTTGATCTAGCTGCTATTCTTGCCTTTTACTTTCAAGATATTAGATTACCTCGTATTAGAACATGATATAAACAGTCCATCTGAATGAAATAACACCAGAAAGCCTCAAGATATTAGATTACCTCGTATTAGAACATGATATAAACAGTCCATCTGAATGAAATAACACCAGAAGGCCTAATAATACTTGCATGTCTCCTATCCTCATAAAAAATGATTGTCCTGGAAAGCCTTTGTTGTTCCTTACAAGGTGAATTGTTATATCTGAACATATGCCACCTGTTGCCTTTGGGGCTGTTTGTTGAGCCAACATCTGACATTAGGTGAATGATTTGGCAGAAGAGAATATGCGTGCCTCACCAATAGTAGGGTGTATATGGTTACAGATTTCCTTTAGCACTAGTTCCTTTCACTATAACTTATCTGAAAACAAGAAGAAGCTTCTTTTACAATTAGTTCACCAATTGAGGCAGTCCCAAGTTCTAGAATAGGAAGTGAATTCAAGCTTTTGCATGTGTATATTTGTTCACCTGAGACCTTTTAATTATTAGTCCCTCATATGATCTTACTGACTTAGACCTGTAACTAATATTCAGTGATCACCTTTCTAGAAGGTGCCCTTGTATTGCCCGAGCATTTTTTGAGATGGACCTAGGAAAATTGGTTCTGCGTAAATTGCACTTGCCTGTGGATGCAGCAGGCTATGTTTCATGAAACAACCAACATTCTGACTGGTATTGGTCAGCTTTGTTTTTGTGTGTGAGGGGAAAGAGAGCGCTCTTAGCTCATGGAAAGAAGGATGTTTAGCTTAAGTAGAAAACTAAGAAGCAGCAAAGTAGGAATTCCCCCATTCTTTTCTTTAGTAGGAATGCCCCCATTCTTTTCTTTCTTAAGAGGAAGAGCGGATGAGAAGGGAGGTATAGGTTGTCTTGCTGTCTGGTAACTTAACACGGTATTGTCACATTGCAGATTGGGAAGTATCTTAATCTCAAAAAATCATATCTATTATACCTCATAATGCTGCTAAGTATCGCTAAAAACAGTCGCTAAAAAGGGAAGAAAAATAAATTCTATTAAGAGTTTCCTCTCATAGTGGCGGACTATTATGCTACCTTATGAAGTTAGATTTGAGGTTAAAAGGTTAGAATTTGAATCTGCAGCTAGATTATTCAAAGAAAAGATGCTTTGCCTCTCCTCCTCTCCTCCTGTACCCCCAACTGCTCATTGCGTGCTTAATTGTTTCTGGCATCGTCCATTGTTTCCTAACATTAAGGACTGTCCACCACAATGGACTTGCTTTTTTACAGTGCTCTAGTAAGAGCTTCTTGTCTTCTCCTGAACGCTTGCACTTGAAATACCAACTAACATATATTTTACTGTTAAAAAAAAGAAAGAAGGAATACCAGCTAATATATGTTATTTTCTTCTTCCTCAAGTTCTCTTCCATTAGGATACCTTTTGTTGCAATCCAAGCTAACAAACAAACCTTGGAGCTCTCAGTATCCATATTGAATGATATGGAAATCCTAGGTCCTCCCTCTTATGTAGCCTGCGGTAGAATGACTTCGTCCAGAAGATGTTGTTGGCTTCGGTTTTCCATTTCCTAATGTCCTATTCCCTCTATATTCCTTGTTCTTGTAAGATCAGTGTTCCTGAACTGTTACTCATCCTTCCCAATGTAACTGACAAGATGGTAATCTGGAGCATCTAGATGAGGTAAGGATGTTTCCCATTCCAAGGTAGAAAATTTTCGAGAAGTTTTGAAACTTGTGGACATCCCTTTTATGTCAATAGAAATAGTAATTATCTGTGCAGCTGAAGGACAATTAATAAGCGTGCAGTGTGTTTACTTTATAGGAGGGTGTACTAACATTAGGATTCAAAATTTATTTTTGCTAAACAAAGTTGGTAACTTATAACACGCCAGTGATGAAAAGGGATCAACTTATTGTGAATGACAGAAACCGCTACATCTTATTTCTTAGTACTCTAATGTCAAAACAGTTTGTCCATTTTAGTAGTCGTGTAACTGGCGTCGCATGTTAGTGGAAGCAATGAACTGACCTTGAATTGCCTGTTCCTTGTTCATGAGGGCTAACAAACTTCCTATATATTGAGGTGATCTGGCATTTATTTCTCAGACGAGCCAGAGATTCAACTCTGATGTAGTTAATTATGTGCATTTAGTGATGTAAATAGGGAAGTTGAGATGTTGCTTGTTCCCCTTTTACCTAAGGTTGTTAAAGTTCTGATTCTTGAGGATGTAGAAGCTTGTTTTTGTGTGTGAACTACGTAGAGCTGGAAAAAAGTGTTGGAAGCTTGTTGTTGACTTGTCTCGCGTTGGAGAATGATACATTTTTACATCGATTTTCTTCTCTTTTGGTTTATTTGGCTATCTTTGACCATCCCAAAACGTAAAAGTTTCAGTTGCTCTTTGCCAAAGTTTCACTGCTTTCCAAATTGTTCGTGTGCTTATTACTCTTCTTTAAATGCAATTGCATACCATTGTTTTGTGGTTTTGTTTTCTTATCACTAATTTAATGTTGTATGGCTACGTATTCCTTCTCATGTGCTCTAATGAAGGTTAATGGTTCTCAACCGGTTGTTGGTACTTTTCCCAGGCAACTACTGGAATGTCCTTAGTGCTCTCATGTGTTTTATGCTCAAGTAGTCTATATTTAGGATTTCCTCTGAACTCCTAAATCTGATTACGAAGTTTGGTGCTTTTACTCGGTTACTAAAAATTTAATTTCTTGCCTCAGGTTTCTTCATTTATTGATATAGAATTGCCATTTTTTCCTGTTCTGCAGGAGAAACGGAAAGAGAAAAAACATAAAAAGGAAAAGGACAAGGATAAGAAAGATGGTAAAGAAAAAAGGGATAAAGACAGAAGTGATGGGAAACACAGAGAAAAGAAGGACAAAAAGGATAAACACCGGGACAAGAAGGAAAAACACAAGGACAAAAAGGACAAGGATAAGGATAAAGAGAGAAGCGACCTCTCTGAAGAGGCAAAAGTTGCTGTTCCACCTGGGGCTTCTAGCGGACAGAAGCTTCCTAGTGGAGATTACAAAAATGAAAGCATCAACTCGCAGGAAGCGAAATTCCATGATCAGTCTCATGGCCAGCTTGCAGAAAAGCTCTTTAAATCCAGCCTCCCCGTTGTTGAGACGGAGGAGTCTAAATATGTGCAGGATTTGGCTAGGAGGCTTAGAGATGACCAGAATGGCGCAGTCAGTCAGTTGGCTAAGAGATTTCCAGTTGAGTCGAAAAGGGATGCGAAGTCAAACAGTATGTATATCAAGGATTCGGGTAATTTGGCTAGAGAAAAGGAAAAGAACAAGGAGAGAAATGATTTTAGCAACAAGATGGATGGACAACAACTCAGAGTTGAACCGAGAATTGGTGCTAATGCAAAACTTCCAAGCTTTTCAGAGATGGAAAAGAGAAACTTTCATGGATTGCTACCACCATTGGAAGAGAATGTTGAGAACAGGAGAGAGGACAAAGAGAAATCCAAAGGAAGACGAGATGACAAACCAAGAGACAAGAAGAAAAAAGAAAAGGATGGGAAAAGTCATGGAAAGGATAAAGAAAAGAAAAAGGAAGAGAAGGGGAAGGACAAAAGTGCACACAAGAAAAGTGAAAAGGATAAATCAGAGGACATCAATCGGAGCAATTTTGTCAGTGTTAGTAACACCAACCACCAAGCTCCAGTTGTACTCAAGGATACCATTGCTGGAGTCACAGAGGGAAATCACAGAAAAAGAAAGGATATTGAAACAAATGGTTTCCTGCATGGTGAGTGAACAAAAAATTTAGCATCTGTTATTTTATCGAATACTATATTGCTTTACCTCCCCTATTGATAGTAGGAAAGCTGTGCAAGTGTGTATCTGATTTGTTTCTTATGTTTTTTGCTGTAGCTGTCTGTTAGGTAATTAGTAAGCACTATCTTCGATATTTTCATATAAATTGAAGCAAGCATGTTCAGCTTTGATTGTTCTTTGGGTTTGACTGATTAGTGTTTGCTTGTTTTCTGTTCCAATGTACAGAGAATGAAGTCAGGCCTGCTAAATTGCTGCGGCCCTCATCCTCTCATCAGCCCACACTGAATGGAAAGAGATTAGAGATTCACCAAAAAGCAGACATGTTATCTTCTAACAAACAAGGTGTTGTCACCAATATTCAGGTGATAAACAAGGAGCAGAGTCTCAATGGTACAAGTAAGTTGTCCAACAAGCATGGAGTTGGCACTGATATTGAGATGGGAAACATGGGGACTCGCCACAAAACAGACATGTTGTCTTCCCACAGAGGAGGTGTTGCCACCGATACTCAGGTGATAAACAAGGAGAAGAGTCTCAATGGTACAGTCAAGTTATCCAACAAGAATGGAGTTGCCACTGATATTGAGATGGCAAACATGGATACTCACCAAAAAGCAGACATGTTATCTTCCCACAAACAAGGTGTTACTACCGATATTCAGGTGATAAACAAGGAGCAGAGTCTCAATGGTGCAATTAAGTTATCCAACAAGCACAGAGTTGCCACTGATATTGAGATGGGAAACAAGGAGCTTGGGGTCAATGGTACAATTAAGTTACCCAACAAGCACGGAGTTGCCACTGATATCGAGGTTGGAAACAAGGAGTGCAGGGTCAATGGTACAATTAAAGGTCAGCCATTAACTATGTCTAAACCAAAGACATTGGTTCAATCTAAACCAAAGGCTTCTTCGATGTCTCCTGGTGCTGATCATATTGCTGAAGCGTCTAAAAGACCTCCTCATCCCGATTCCAAGTATCTGAACCAGATACTCTCAGTTCCCAAGATGGACGGGTGGTCTGGATTCGATGACCAGGAATGGTTGCTTGGAAGCAAGAGTAATCTGGTTAGGAAACCCGACGTGTGTCTTGATGAAGCTAAGGACCATCAGGTATGGTCAGAAGCTTTGCAAATAGACTCTGCTGATGTTTTTGCTCTCCCATACGTAATACCTTATTAACTGCTGTTGACATGATGAGTATCGAAGGACCAAACTAAGCTATTTGGCTCGGAAATGCCTATGCTGGGCTCTCGGTTGGATTCTTTCTCACCTTCCTACTCTGATGGCTGCATTACGTTCTGATATTGACTCAACAGTTCGGTACATCTATCACCATTGCTGTTCTTTCTCGCGGGCTTGACACAAAAACCATTTATTGCCATGTACTTGAACATTTAACTGTTACAGCCCAGATGAAACTAACCTTTGTGTGTAGGAAGTTGCATGCATAAAAGCCTAGATGCCATTCTAATTGTGAGTGTAAACAAAACTAGTATTTGTGGTCTGTACAACTCCACACAAATTTTGATTTTGTAATATAGAACTCTGCTATATTGTAAGATAAGAGGGGGCAAAAGGAAGAAAAAAAAATTCAAATATAAGTAGCAGCAGCTGAATTCATTTTATTTTATTCACTTAGTTCTTATCCATATTTATTATCACTTCCTGATTAACAAAAATAGTATTAAAAATTGTTATTTATAAGTGTTGCTAAATTTCCAAGAGCTAAGATCTTTGGAGTCTCACCCTTTAAAAGAAGGGAAAGTTATATGGAATGACAAACATTCCTAAGTAATTATATAATAGGGGTATAGTTTAATTTATTTACTTTATATAATTATAGTTTTTTTTTTTTGCTATAATTAATGAGGTCCATCACCTATTATATAACCAATAGTATAAAAATCTCTTCTTCTTTTTTTAATTTTGTATATAATTTTACACAAAACAATATTATCTCTCCTATTCATATTCCACCTTTTTCTCCTACAGTTAATACCTCTATCCGATTTGAATTTCAAATTGTCCAAAATTCAATTACTCCCTCCCGAAGTTGAATTCAATTTTTGTAGGTACTCCTAAATTTTAGTCGTTTTCTTTTTTCTTTCTTATTCAACAATTGTATATGTATTGTGTTTCTTA
Source organism: Solanum lycopersicum (assembly GCF_036512215.1). NCBI lineage: Eukaryota > Viridiplantae > Streptophyta > Magnoliopsida > Solanales > Solanaceae > Solanum > Solanum lycopersicum. Next base: position 68,184,365 of record NC_090811.1, on the reverse strand, counting down.
TGTTTTTTCATATTTTTTTGATGAAATAATCGATTGTTTGTTCTTATTAAATATCAAATTAGTCACAGAATGAATGAATCATCTTCATCTATGAAGATTACCAGAGGTATTCCATTGCTTGTCAATTTTGTTGACAATTTACCATCGTTTTCAATGGGTTTAACTCAAGATTTTGGGGTTGATGTAGGGTCTATGGTAAAATCAAAACAAGTTCAACATGAACAAACAATGGAAGAATTGAGATCAAAGAAAAAATATGACTCTACGGCAGTTCAAGAAGTTATTAACAATGCTAAAGTTAGAGGCATTAAAATTATACAAGGAGGAAGAAAGAGGAAAGCAGTAAACATTGATTCAGAGGAAAATGCATGTGAAGTTGACGGATCTGAAGAACATCATAATCATGAGGTAGTGGCTTAAAACACAAATTTAGATACAATTTTTTTGTTACTTAGATGTCAATATACAAAAAATTATTGTTTAAGTAAATTTGTATTCACGTAATTGTATATAATATATTGCATGTTTAGTGCACACATGTTTTAGTTATATATTTGTATATGTGTCTGTAGATTTGATTACTTTATACATACTTTAAGTTATGTATAATGAATAATATACTAAGTCTTAATAGTGGTAGTAGCAGATTGTATATTAAAGGCTCATTATTATTTTTGTTTTTGTATATATATACAAAAAGTAATTGGACTTAGTTAACAGATGAAAAAATTTCATATATAATTATAATTTGTATATTTTATTAGTTATATACAAATTATTGAAGTTAGTATATATTAGGTTTATATACATATACAAAAATTGTAATTTGTATATTTTAGCAGTTATATACAAATTATTGAAGTTAGTATATATTAAATTTATATATTATTGGAGTATATACAAAGTCATTTAGACAGTTGTATATATTGACATGTTTAACTACTATATTAATGTACATATATTAATATACAAAAAAGGTAAGTTTGTAGACATATACAAAAAATTAATCTGTACATGACTTCTTTTAAAATTGACTGTTTTTGTATATATTATACAATCAAATTACTAAATTGATTTCACAGTGATATTCTTTTTAATATACAAATACTATATCAAAAAAAAGTATATAATTGTATCAAAAGCAAAACACTTACTTTATAGCTATATACAATTATCACCAACGATTACCTGTATTCGCTTACACTGATCTTCTTTATAATATAAAAGTTCTACATTAACAAAAAGTATATAATTGTATAGTACGAAATTTCTGCTTAAAATAATCATATTTTGAAATTAGTTTTCAAAAAAAATAAAATAAATTATGACACCACAATAACGAACACACATAAATCAAAATTTGTAAATCCAATAGAACATTGTATAATTATTGCAATATTAAACATGAATTTTCATCCAATGAACACTTACCTGAATTCGATTACAAAGAAAAAATAAAAAAAATTGATGAACTGTTGTTTCATAAACAACAAAAACAAGTTTATCTTTTGTTTCAATTGCTGTATAATTTTTATTTTTTTGATTTTTTTTTGAATTTGAACGTTTACCTTAAAAAAGGGACGTTTACCTTAAATTATGGCATTATCTATATTTATTGTTAGCATATTTAACGTTTCAGTTACAAATCACTTTTTAAAATAAAATTGTATAAATAAAAAACAAAAGAAACCTTATATACAAAATTAAAGATACCTAAAATAACTAAACTATATCCATAGAATGTAATTAGGTAAACTATACCCATATAATGTTATTTAATCAAATAAGTTTGCCATATATGAAATTTTCCCTTAAAAGAAGCATAATAATACCTGGCAATACGAAACAATATAACTTTCATACACTAATGATACTAGATTAATCTCTTAATATAAGGTTAATTATGAAATAAATCCAGCAATAACCTTCACAAAAGAGTAAGATTTGTAACCTTAAAAAGAAAACAAATAGCTGATAAAATAAGAAAAACAATTAATTTGATCATATAAAATTATTTACGCTATCAATGAACATTTAGTAATTAGTTTTTAATTAGGGGCCAATTTACATGAATTAGATAACCTTTTAGTACATTTCGGAGGTCAGAGCGAGCAGACTCAATAGCTAAAGTCTTAACAGATGTCCATGAAAACTTTCAGCAAAAATGATGTCGGAGTTTCGGGGCTCGTTTGACCTTGACAATGGGCCGTTTTGGCCGTCAAGGCAATTGACTCCATAGCTAAGGTCTTGCGGATGTCCACAAAAAATTTCGGCAAAAATGATGTCGGAATTTCAGATCACCAAAAAGATGACGAACAACACATACAAATCAGCAAAATGGGGGATTTGCCTTCTTCGAGGCGCATTTGACCTTGATAATGGACTTTTTTTCCCGTCAGGGTCCGCTAGCTCCATAGCTAAGGTAACGGACGTCCACAAAATTTTTTGAAAAAAATGACGTCGGAATTCTGAATTATCAAAAAAGATGGTGAATTAACTAAAATCGGTAAAATGGGGGTTTGTCTGCTGCGGGGCTCGTTTGACATTAAAAATGTTTGGTCGTCAGGGCCAACTGGCTCCATAACTAAGGTCTTTACATACGTCCACAAAATTTTTGGCAAAAATAACATCCGAAATTCTGATTCTCCGAAAATTCATAGACTATAACATTTAAAATTGACAAAATAGGGGGTTTACCTGTTAGGGGCTAGGTTGGCCTTGAAAATGGGTCGTTCTGGCCGTCAAGGCCAACTAACTCGTAATTATTGTCTTAACGGATATCCATAAAAAATTTAGCATAAATGACGTTGGGATTCCAGATCATCAACAATCCATTGATTATAGCACACGAAAATCGACAACATGGGGGATTTTCCTGCTCTGGGGCTCGTTTGATGGGTCATTTGGATGTTATGACCAACTAGCTTAATAACTAAGGTCTTAACGGATGTTCACAAAATTTTTGGCAATAATGACGTCTGAATTTTAGATCTCCAAAAATCCATGGACTATAACATACACGATAATTGGCAAGATGGGGGGCTTGCCTTCTCGGGGGCTCGTTTGACCTTGAAAATGAGTTATTTTGGCCATTAGGGCCAACTAGCTCCATTGCTAAGGTCTTAACAGACGTTCAAGAATAATTTTGAACAAAATAACGACAAATCTTGGTCACAGACGTTCAAGAATAATTTCGAACAAAATAACGGCAAATCTTGGACCACAAAAAATCCATGGAATATAGCACAAGAAAATAGGCAAAATATGGGGTTTACTTTTTTCCGGGCTCGTTTGACCTTGAAAATGGTCATTTTGGCTGTCAGGACCAACTGACTCCATAGTTATAGTGTTAACGAACGTCCACAAAAAAATTTGACAAAATAGACGTCGGAATTCCAGATCACTAAAAAGATGGTGTACTATAACGCACACAAAAATTGGCAAAATGAGGAGTTTGCCTACTTTGAAGGTCGTTTGACCTTAAATATTGGTCTTTTTTTGTCGTCAAGGTCAACTGACTTTAAAGCAAACGTTTTAACAAATGTCCACGAAAATTTTAGGCAAATATTACGTCGAAATTCTGAATTACCAAAAAAATAGTGAATTATAGCACACAATCGACAAAATGAAAGGGCTTGCCTGATGTGGGGCTCATTGGACCTTGAAAAAAATGGGCAGTTTTTGCCGTCAAGGCCAACTGCCTTCATATCTAAGGTTTTAATGGACGTCCACAAAAATTTTGGAAAAAATTGACGTAAAAATTCTAGATCACAAAAAAAAATGGTGAACTAAAGAAAAAGAAAATCGACAAAATAGAGGGTTTGCCTTATCCTGGCTCGTTTAACCTTGAAAATGTATCGTATTGGCCGTTAGGGTCAATTCTCTCCATAACTAAGGTTTTAACGGACGTTCACGGAAAATTTTTGGCAAAAATGTAAAATTTGGATTACAAAAAAAAGATGGTGAACTATAACACACAAAAATTGGTAAAATAGGGGGTTTGCCTTCTCCGGAGCTCGTTTGGCTTTGAAAATGGGTCGTTTTGGTTCTCATGGCCAACAGGCTCCATAGCTAAGGTATTTACAGACATCCATGAAAATTTTTGGCAAAATTGATCTTAGAAATTCGAATCATCAAAGAAGATAGTACACGAAAATTGAAAAATGGGGGGTTTACTTGCTCTGGGGCTTGTTTGACCTTGAAAATGGACCGTCTTGATCGTGAAAACTAACCGACTCCATAGATAAGGTCTTAACAAACGCCCGTGTAAATTTTTGGCAAAAATAATCTCGAAATTCTGGATCATCAAAAAATATGATGGACTATATCACACGAAAATCAACAAAATGGAAGGTTTACCTACTCTAGGCTCGTTTAACCATGAAAATGGATCGTTTTGACCGTGGTGACCAATCAGCTACATAGATAAGTCTTAGCGGGCATTTGTGTAAATTTCTGGCAAAAATGAACTCACGATTTTGGATCATCAAAAAAGATGGTTGACCATAACACATGAAAATTAGAAAAATGGGGAGGTTTACCTGCTCTAGGCTTGTTTGACCTTGAAAATAATTTGTTTTGACTGTGGTGACCAATAATCTCCATAGATAGGTCTTCATGGATGTTCTGTAAATTTTTAGCAAAAATAATCTCAAAATTCTCGATCACCAAAAAAGATGATGGACTATAGCACACGAAAATTGACAAAACGGGGGTTTACGTGCTCTAGCTCGTGTGACCTTGAAAATGGATCGTTTTGGTCGTGATGACCAAACAAATCTATAGATAAGGTCTTAACGGACGTCCGTGTGAATTTTTGACAAAATTGATCTCAGAATGCTTGATCACCAAAAAAGATGGTGGACTATAGCACACGAATATTGACAAAATGAGGGGTTTACCTGCTGTGGATTCGTTTGACCTTAAAAATGGCCCGCTTTGGCCGTGGTGACTGACTGACTCTATAGATAAGGTTCTAACGCACGTCTATGTAATTTTTTTTACAAAAATGATCTCGAAATTTTGGATCACCAAAAAAGATGGTGGACATATAGCACACGAAAATCAGCAAAATTGGGGGTTTACTTGCTCTAGGGCTTGTTTAACCTTGAAAATGAACTGTTTTGACTGTGGTGACCAACCGGATCCATAGATAAGGTCTTAACGAATTCGTGTAAATTTTTGGCAAAAATAATGTCGAAATTCTCGATCACCAAAAAAAATGATGGACTATAGTATACGAAAATTGGCAAAATAGGGGTTTACGTGCTCTGAGCTCGTTTGACCTTGGAAATGGATCGTTTTGATCGTGGTGACCAAACGGATCCATATATAAGGTCTTACGGACATCCGTGTAAATTTTTGACAAAGACGATCTCAAAATTATGGATCACCAAAAAAGATGGATGACTATAGTACATAAAAATCGACAAAATGGGTAGTTTACCTGCTTTGGGGCTCTTTTGACCCTGAAAATGGGTCATTTTGACCGTGGTGACCAACTGGCTCCATATATAAGGTCTTAACGGATGTTCGTGTAAATTCTTGACAAAAATGATCTCGGAATTCTGGATCACCAAAAAAAATGGTGGATTATAGAACACAAAAATTGACAAAATGGGGGATTTACATTCTTTGGGCTCGTTTGACCTTTAAAATGGATTGTTCTGGCCGTGGTGACAAACCGGCTCCGCAAATAAGATTTTAACGGATGTCCGTGTATATTTTGGTAAAATGATCTCGAAATCCAGATCACCAAGGAAGATGGTGGATTATAGCACACGAAAATCACAAAATAGGGGGTTTACATGATCTGGAGCTAGTTTGACCTTGAAAATGGGATGTTTTGGCTGTGTTGACCAATAAGCTCCATAGATAAGGTCTTAACGGACGTCCGTGTAAATTTTTGACAAAAATGATTTCAAAATTTCGGATCACCAAAAAAGATGGTGGACTATATAGCACATGAAAATCGACATAATGGGGGGTTTACTTGCTCTGGGGCTCTTTTAACCTTGAAAATGGGCTGTTTTTGCCATCGTAACCTACCGGCTCCGTAGATAAGGTCTTACCAGATATCTGTGTAAATTTTTTCCTAAAATGATATGGGAATTCGGATTAATAAAAATCTTTAAGTGAATTCATTAATTTGTATTTGCGTTAGACTTATGTATATCGAAAGTCAAAATAAATCTAGCTATCAATTTATGTACATTATATCACTAGAAAGTTATTTTAGATCACCGGATTATTTTTATGAGTTATACTAGGTAATATATCATATTTTCTGAATTATGAATCACACATTTTTAAAAGGCTTATTTCGAAATATCCTTGTGAGTGACCTAAAATTATACAAAATTCTTTATACTGAATTTGAGATTGAGAAGATAATAAAATGTAACAAAAATTGCTAAATATTGTCATTTAGGGTGTGCTTGGTATGAAGGAACATGTTTTCCTAGAAAATGTTTTCTTGAAAAAACAAATCGATTTTTGACTTATTTTCTCATGTTTGGTTGGTGACTATAAAATATTTTTCGAAAAAGATTTTATAGTGTTTGATTTATGAATGAAAATTATTTTTGAGAAATATCTTTTGTTTTAAGTAGAGAATAGAAAATAATTTTTGAATTTCTTTTTGAAAATATTTTTTTAAAAATAAACTTAAATTTTTTTGAGGGGGAGGGTGAGGGTAGGGTGGTAGGGAAGGCGTTGGGTGGGTGCGGGTGAGATGGGGTAAAAATATAAAAACTTGAAATTAAAAATATTTTTTAAAAGCAAGCTTAATTTAAATTTTTTGGGGTGGGGGCTGATTGGGAGGGGGGTCGCTGGTAAGGGTGGGGTGAGGTCAAAAAATTAAAATTGGAAATATTTTCTTAAAACAAACTTTAAACTTTTTTACTTATTTTTTGTGGAGGGGTGGTGGTGGTGGTGATAGTGGGGTTGGCCGGGAGGAGGGGGGGGGGATAAAAAGAAAAAATTTGAATTTGAAAGTATTTCTTAAAAACAAACTTAAAAAATTATATTTTTCGAGGGTGGGGTGGGGTAGGGTGAAAATAAAATTTTAAAATTGAAAATAATTAAGGATGGGGTAAAGAAATAAAAAAAAAATTGAAGTTGAAAAAAATATATTTTTGGAAAAGCTTTAAATTTATCTTTTCAACAAAAAGAATTGATTTTTTTGAACAATTTTTTTTATTGAAGTTTGAAAAATATTTTTCTTACTTTTTGAAGGAAAATCATTTTGCTTGAACTTGAGGAAAGTGAATTGATTTAGAAAACATTTTATCCAATCAAACCTTAGAAAATTTGAAAATGTTTACACACCCTTAAGGACACTAAATTTGTAAGAGTCAAAATTTAGAAGTCTCATACCCCACACCCCAAAAAAATAGAAGAAAAAATAATGTTCCAATACCAAACTTCATAATAAAGTTTTTTTCTGAAATACACGCACAATATTAATGATGCTAGTAGCAAGATTTAACTTAAATACACATAATATTAGATAAAGTTCTCACTATAAGATTAATTAAGAAAATATCTCAATACTAACCTTCACAATAAAGTGAGATTTGTAATCTTAAAAATATAGGAAGTACTTAATATAACAATAACAACAACAATACAAGAAAATCTAATAATATAAAAGTTCTTTATACTATCGACGAACATAATTAAACTTCATTTCCCCTTTTTGATTTAGTCCAACCTATTTGCTTTCCAAAAAGCAAAACAGGTGTCGGAGCAGCATCAACATCAACAGCAACATCATTATGATTGAGTGCTAAATCCATTGGCAAACCTTCATCGTTCGGAGCAGCATCAACATCAACAGCAACATCATTATGATTGAGTGCTAAATCCATTGACAAACCTTCATCGTTCTTCACCACGTCAATCACAAAGGTATTGGAATTCTCATGTGTTCCATTCTTGATTTCACACAAGTTAAAAATAATTGTATCTCCGGCTTTCAAGTTTTTAGCTTGCACAAACTTGTGCCAACCCCTTGTAAAGGTGAATTTTTTACTACTTTGGCAGTAAAAAAGTTTAAACCTCCATGATTGTGTTGAGCTATCATAAAAATCAACCTCCTCGTTATGCTGGATATGAGAAAAGTACTTTAGAGCATATCTCCTAGGGATCACAAATGTTTTATTTCCAACATCGCTGGGAGTAAGTACTTTGTGAAAAAGTTGTTGCAACGAAGATTCACTGTTACCCTGTAAACAATATTGAAATTTTGACTTTTAACTTGAGGATTTTTCAAAAGAAAAAAATATTAACTTTTAGAGTATAGGGTTATGATCCCTAAGTATTGTTGGAATTTCATACTCCATTCATTAAATATTTTCTAATTTGTTTTTTTCTATTTTTACTTGTTATTTTTGACAAATCAAAAGAGGAATACTTTTTTTTCCTATTATATCCTCAATTTATTAATATTGACTTAATATCTTTGAAAATGTAGCGACTAAATATGTTTGAAATCTTATCAGTTAATGGGGTAAAATGATAAACTTAATATTTCAATCATTTTCTTAATAAGTGGGCTAAGACAAAAATTAACAAGTAAATCTGAGTAAATGAAGTATTTTAAGGAGGCTTACATGTTGTCTATATACCATTATAGGTAATAAATAGCATACAAAATCCCCACACTTATGATGTATATAAGTTAAATTCTTATGAAATTAAATTTTTTGGGGATCGGTAACCAAAAAATCTGTGACTTGCAGTAATAACAACAAGAACAACAACAACATGGATAGGAAACCTATATGAGGAGTGTGTACACATACCATAGTGGGCTGACTGTTCTGTTCGTCCAGAACACCTTTCATGAGTCTTGAATCAGAAACATTATTACTTTGACCTTCCATGTTGAATTCTGAGAAAATTCAAAAAAATAATAATTAGGAACCTTGAGAAAATGTAAGAGATTGATAAGTACCAGTTAAAATATTTAAAGTATGTATAAAGTACACAAACCTCAAAATTGTGGATGTTAATTACATCCTATTTCAAAAGTTTTTTCAAAATTATAATAACTTCAGATTTTGCGGAGTTATCTATGGGGATGTTACAAGAGAGAAGGAATAAAAAAAGAGATTTTTGTAATTTACTCAAATTGTAAGAATTTTTAGAGATTGTGTTGTCTTGAGTTGTGCAATTACATAATTTTTCTCAAGTTAATTATTCAGATACAAATACCAAAAGTAAAATAATAATATTAAAAAAAATAAAAACATAGTTGATCTCACCCACTCAATATTTATTATCTCATAAAATCATTTTTCTACTGATTTCAAATTTTTTTCAATAAAGAAAATGATTTTATGAATAGTAGTACTAAGAACTATTAGATGACTGAGACCATCTGAGAGATCAATTCAACTTTTTTTTCTAAATGCTATTTTCTTTTTCTTTTCAGATTTATAAATTTTATGTCTAAAAACGTTCACAAAAACAAAAAAAAGTTCATCAGATCTTCTGAGGCCCTTATTTTTACAAGTATATATATATAAAAAAAAGAGTTTTCATATAAATTTTTTGACAAGAATAATTTTTTAACATGTAAAATAAACATAAACAAAAATTTATGTAAAAAATTATTAGAAGAATACCTGATTATCTCAAGTATTAACAGTAGAGGCTAAGAAATTTTCCACAAATCACAAAATTATTTAACATCTATATGTCTTTTTATATAATTGTACCATGTAGATTGTAGTAATTATAGATATTAATTATTATATCAATAGATTATTCAATTTACTGAAAATTCCAAATATGTACATAAATAGTTTTGACTTGACACCTGAGCAATAATTATAAAATAACAATTCTATTATAACGCCATTTGAACACAATAAATTCAATATTTTGTAAATACAAAATGACAATAATTAATAATTAAGACAAATTAGAAATCAAATAAGGAATTATCACTTTATTTATTAAACTGGTCAAGTAAAAATAAATATTTAATAACAAAATTTCTAATTGATTTTAATATACTGAGATCTCGTTTGACCATAAATTTTGAAACTTAAAGTTGTTTTTGGACATGCATTTAAAATGGGAAAACAAATTGTGAGTGAAAGTAAATTTTTCCCAAAAACTATTTTAGACCATTTTTTGGAACTTGAATTTTTTTAAGACAATTTTAAAATCTTATCCAAACTATATGGTCCAATAAATATTTAATCATATATTTTCATATTTTGATTAAAAATCTATAGTCAAATATATATTAAAAGATATGAATTTAAAATTAGATCTGGTCAAATACTAGCTAAATATTAGAAAAATAAATTATATAAGGAAAGAATCTTAATCAACTTCAAAATTGTAGATATAATGGGCTTTCTCTATAATTATAAGTCATAGTTAATTTGAAACTTTTAGTTATTATAAAAAATATTTTAATTACAATCTTGTTTATTTTTAAAAAAAATAAAAACATGAGAAAATCGATCAACATAGTTTGTGTTGGAAACCACATTCGTTTTAATCTTAGAAGGGAATACATGTCTCTAAATTGTGGAAATATTTCAAGGTTATGACCTTATTAGGTTTTAATCAATTATTAATCAAATGTTTACAATTAGGGAGGCTTACAATTTAGATAAAAATTGATTCAATTTGAAAACTTGAATCAATTTGGCTTTTATTTGGTTTTTACATTTTCAAAAGTTGATAATATTTTTTTTTATTTTGTTAACATTATTTGAAGAAATAATCTAATCGAACTAACAAGTTATATACACATTTTTTTGTAATTATATATACATAATAGGAAGGGAAAAGGGTCTGAAAAATACTTTAACTTTGGCCGAAATTATTTTTACGATATCAAACTTTATGGATGACCTTTTATCCACTCAACTATTTAATAGTGTATTTTTAAGTCCCCCCCCCCTCCCCGAACTATTTAATAGTGTATTTTAAAGGTATCTATGTGCCTGCGTGAACACATTACTATTTATAATTATGCAATATTTTTTATGTCTACGTGGGCGCATATATACCTTTAAATAGTGCAGGGGGTAAAAGGTCATTTCCAAAGTTTGGTGTCGTACTAGCGATTTCGGTCAAACTTCAGGTATATTCAGACCCTTTCACTACATAATATATTATTTTATCAGTAACTTTTATGCGAAAAATGCAGCACTCTAATGAAAAAGACTGATGTATGATGTGTTGCTTCTTCAATTTGTGATGCTAGTTCATATTCACGTCGAAACACTCGATATCCATATTATATCATGATTAAATTCATATTCACGTCGAAACACTCCCAAACATAGATGACTTTGTACAAATTTAGTGTTTACCTTTTTTTTTTATTGGTATACATGATTACACAGTATCATACACATATTATATACATTTTATACCTGCGTCAATTATTTTTAGTTTAATTATTGAGTGAAGAGTTATTTAGGTTTATCTGTTTAGGATTCTCAAAGCGAAGCGGTTAATTATTAATGAAATTTTTTGCCGACTCTCTGTAAAATACTTGTTTGTCCTAGTGTTTTCAAACACATCATAAGTTAAGTCGATGATGACAAATAACCAATTATCTGCAATAGTAATATAAATTACATCCCTCTCTTTTTCTTTTGCCCTATATCGCCACACCAAAGAATAGGGTGACGTAAAAAAAGAAGGGGTGGGTGGGGTTCATATCAACTTATTTCGATCTAGAATAATAAAAAAAAAATCTAATATTAAAATTTGAATTAATATAAAATAATGTATTTCTTCTAATAACAAAAGACAAACAATTGAGTCCTTGAATTTATTAATTAAAAATATAACATTCCACTCTTTTCCAAATTCATCCATAACTTCTTTTGTTGAAAAATTTAAATTTTCATATAATTTTCCAATATTCATTTTCCTCTCTATAACTAGTTTAATTATCATATTCACGCAATTCATGTGATTATTTTACTTTTTCCGTTTCTATTCACATATCAGTTTTACTATAAATAAATATTCATTAATACTTCCTCCGTTCATTTTTAATTTTCATAATTTTTCTTTTTAGAGGTAAATTATAAGAACTTTGACTATCATTTTACGGTGTATTTTTCATCACATTGATATGCAAAAAATTACAAGTTATAGTACTTTTCGTATAGTTTTTGAATATCTAATTTTTTTGATATATCAAATTAATGTAATATAATTTAACTTTGAAAATTAGTCAAATTGACTTTCGAAAAACGCTACATGAAAATTAAAAGTGGTCAGAGGAAGTACTTGTCGTTTTACAAAATCAGTACATAAATGACAATATTCTTTCTATTTTACCCTTGAAACTAATTAGCTTTGAAAATATGCATTTGACCAATATAGGAAAAATATAACCAAGTCATGTTCATTGGTCAAATTAATCAATCAAAATAAATTAATTCATGTTCATTTATTAAAACCTTGAGAAAACACTAAATAAGAGTACAATGGTAACGTTGTTAGTTTCTTAAGGAACTTGAAATCTAAAATGTTGACAGCTAAATAGAAACGGGGAGTACCTTTTAAACCTAAGTATATACATCCTTTCATATCTTTGTTATAAAAATATAGATATTTACCCCTTTTTCTCACTTTTTCCATATTGATTAACAGTTTGATTTAATTTTGTGTGTGTGTTTTTATGTTATTTTGGACAGGCAAAATTAATTTTTATGTAGGTGAAGTTGTTTCTGATTTGTGCTAAGGTATGCTTTCTTCTTTTGTTATCCTTTTTCATGTTTTTTTTTTTTTGCATTTCTATAAACAAATTAAATTAGATCTAAAAGCTTTAATCTTTGAAATGTGTATTGCTTTCTACATTTATGCCACCACCAAACAAACAAAAAAAAGAAAAGAAAAAAGAAAGAATTGATTAGAGTTCTAATTTGTCATTACAAAAGAAAATCTATGATTTTTTAAATAGATTTAAGTTATATACACTATCGAATTATAGATTTGTTTGCACTATATAAATTATAATTTAATTTTATGTGGTTAGAAAGATAAGTATTATCGCATGGTGGTTCGATCAATTTTGTTGTATGAGATGGAGTGTTTAACTAATTCTATATTTAGAAGATGTAAGTTGCGGAATCGAGGATATTGATATGGATATGTAGGAATACTAGAAGTGATAAGATTAGGAATGAGGATATTCGTGGGAGAGGCATCTGTGATGGACAAGGTGAGGAAAGTGAAATGGAGATAGTTTGGACATGTGAAGAGGAGATGCGGAAATGTCATAATGAAAAGGAGAGGGAGAGGGAAAGGTAAGCCGAGTAAGTATTGGGAAGTGTAAGTAGATAGAACAATATGACGCAATTTCAACTTATTGAAGACATGACCTTATATAGGGCGTGGAGATCGTTGATTAGGGTAGATGGTTAATAGGTAATGGAGCCTTGTGATCTTGTTTTTAGACGGGTTTACGTTTGGAGATGTTTGTCGTAGTATTAATCTCATTTTTGTAGTTTCTAGCTTTTGATATCTATCATTATTTACTATTTATTGTTACTTTGTTGTTATTATTTCTTTATTAGTTGTTATGTTTTCTTCATTATCATTTTTCCTTTTCAGACGTACTTCAAAAACAACTTCTATCTCCCCGAGGTAAGGATACTATCATTAGTACTTTCTACCCTCGCCAAACTCCTACTTTATAAGATCGTATTGAATATGTTATTATTATATTTGGTTAGAACTTGTGTTATTGAATAGTTGAGTATCCATGAGGGTGTAATAGAATAATAATTAAGAATTCGTTCACCTTTAAATTAGAGGCTTCAGGTTAGAATTCTTGAAAAATAATTTTTTTTAAAATAACGCACAAATATCTATGAATTAGCCAGGTATATAATTCAATCACGTTAGCTTATATTTTTATTAATCAATATATTTCTCATTATTATTTTTTTCGTAATAGCATAGCACTATGCATGATAGTAAACACTAGGAACCCGAACTCATACTCAACATTAACTTCATTATATTTTGACAAAGCTCAATTAGACTCACTCAACTCGAACACAGTTATATTTTGACAAAGCTTGATTAAGCTCTACTCAGACTCAATTCGATATTGTAATAAGTTTGGTTAAGCTCAGCTCGACACAATGGCGTAACAGACTCAAATGAGATCAGTTCGCTAAGCTCAACAACCAAGCCTAAGCTTCCGAGCTAAAACCTGAAATATCTCACAAAAAATAGATTTCATCGAAATTGAAAAGGTGGCAAAATGGTAGAAGAGAAAAGTAAAGGGACCACCAACCAACCAAAACAAAACCCTAGTTATAAAAATTATAACAACATCGAAAAATAACAATGCAATAAAAAACTCAATCAAGCGCAGTTTGTTCAGTAGTGTAACACGCTCAATTAAGTTCAGTTCACTTAGCTCGACACCCAAATCTACCTAGCTAAAAAAATCTTTCCAAGCTCAAATTTAAAATATCTGATTAAAAATAAAAGATATCAAAACTAAAAGAAAGTATCGAAAAAGTATAAGAGAAACGTATAAGGACCACCGCCCAAAATTCCAAATAAAACAAAACCTTAATAATTACTAAAGATGATAAAAAAAAACGTGGTATTCGGAAAACAAACAATAAATTAAGTGGTTTTTGTGTGAATCCATTTATTCCTCAATTGTAAGTGTAACGGACTTCTCGTAAAAATGAATTAAATTATGCAAATTCAACAAACAAAAAAAAAAACACAAAAAGAGAATCAAAAAAAGAAAAAATTGCAGAAAGAAAAAAAAAAGTTTTTCTTTTTTCTGCAGATTATAAAAAACAAAAAATGCTCTATATAGAAGTTGGCTGAAGAATTTTGAAAAAACATTGAAAAAAAATAATCAAAACAATTTTTTCTCGTAACTTTTTATTAATTTCATCGACCCTTTGTCAAAAAAAAAAAAAATTGACAATTTTTTTTTGGGGATAAAGGGCGATGATATATAGATATATATCTTTAACCATTTTATCAAATTCAAAAAAGGTTTGATTTTTTTTTTAATCTTGTTTTGGGGTAAAGATATGATTTTTAATTTGTTGTAACATTTTTTTTTGTTTTTTGCAGGGTTGAATTTGTGAAATTGAATTTGTTAACCTCTTCATTTTTTTTTTGAAAAAAAAAATGAGAGGAATATCTGATAATGTTCATGGAGTTATATTAGCTATATCATCAAGTATTTTTATTGGAGCAAGTTTTATTATTAAGAAAAAAGGCCTAAAAAAGGCAGGTGCAACAGGAGGAACCAGGGCAGGTAAAAAAATTAAGTCTTTTGATTAATTATTTGGTTAAATTAACTTTTTTTAAGTAAACCCTTTGCAACTTTTTAATTTTTTTGGTATTAGTTTGATGTGTAAATGTTGAGTTTATTATTGTTTTTGTTGATTTCGATCGGGTTAGGGGTAACATTTTATGCAAGCAGTGTCGATTTATTGTCACAACTCAATTTGTATGTAGGTTTAGATGTGGGGACCATGTGTAGAAGTTCTAAGGTTTTAATGGTGTTTATTTTGCATTATTTAAAGATTATTTCAATTTCAAGCTGCTAGACGTGCGCGCACGTGTGAATTAAAGGTGAAGTAGTGTTATATGACACCCGTTGTATAAATGTTGATTTTTGTTTTGCTTATGTTGATACAATCGGATCGTATAGTCTACGTGCATCAAGTTTAGATAGTTGTGTGATGTAACATTTTGTGCAAGCAGTATCGGCTTATTATCACAATTCTTAGCTTATATGAAGGTTTAGTTGTGGGCCCGTATATAGAAGTTCTAAGGTTTTTACTGATGTTTACTTTGTATTATTTCAAGCGATTTTCGGTCTATTAGAGGTGTGTATGTGTGTGAATTAATGGCGAAGTGGTGTCATACGACACCCCTTGTATAAGGTGAAGTGGTGTTGTATGATGCCCCTTCAGGGACATGTAATTTGTCCTTAGAGACTCGGAATTGATTCCTTTTTCTTGTGTTCCTAATATGCGTATGCAACATGTTGTATTCTTCCTCTTGCTTTATAATCGTTTAAATACTTGTATGTAGAGTTCATGCCATGTAGAATACTGTTGTTGAGTCAAGATTTTCACTAAAGGAATTATAAAATATAAAGTACGCACGGAAAAAAAAAGCAAAGGGGATTAAACATATAGTATATATATTCGACTTGAAGAGCTCTTAAGTCTTTGTGGTATAAAAATGACTTAATTGGGAAGAAATGACTTGGTTTCTGTTTTCGTGGGGAGTTTGAACATATGTCGATATGGTTGTATAGGATTCAATATCTTGCTTGTTATGTTCTTCTATTGTTTCTAATTGATGCTAAGATAAACGAGTTCTGTTATCAAGATTTATACGTGTGTTTTAATTTTTTAACAGGTTCAGGAGGACACTCGTATCTGTTGGAACCAATGTGGTGGGCCGGGATGTTAACTAGTAAGAGTCATAACTCAAACTTAAATGTATGTTAGTTTTATGTGTTTCTTTTTCACTTTATGCTGACATCTCTACGCTTAATAATGATCAAGCACAGCGTACGTAAAAGACGTCAGTATCTTGTTTACCTACGATTGTTCTTTATGATGCTCCTGGAAAATATGCAGTTTCTTGAACGTAGTTCGATGGAGGTGCTAGAATTCTTATTATGCTTGTCACTTGATAGATTAACTAGTAATTCTACCTCTGTTATAACACCGACATGTTTAGTAACTTGAATGGATAGCCTATTGGCCACAGCTTGCTTTCCGATGCATAGTTAGTTCGCTTGCTTTCCCCATCCATAGGTCGTGTTAACCCTATGAGTAAGCCTAAGACATTTCAAGTTCTCACGTAACGCCTAGTTTAGTGTAGCACCTCGGTTCTGCCTTCTCATTGCCGAGTCTTGCTTCTGATCTCTATTTGAGTCTCTAGTTCATTACTGATACAGTTTTATGTAATCCTAAACTAACGTATGCTTGCAGTGATCGTTGGAGAGGGAGCTAACTTTGCTGCTTATGCGTATGCCCCTGCAATTCTTGTGACTCCTCTGGGGGCTTTAAGTATAATTGTGAGGTATGTAATCATGTAGCATTATTAGGGTAAAATATGACTCGGAAAAGCTCATTTTAGTTTCAAAACTCATATAGTTTTCCTTTGCAGCGCAGTGTTAGCCCATTTTATTTTGAAGGAAAGACTGCATATGTTTGGGATTGTTGGTTGTGTCCTCTGCTTGGTTGGCTCTATTAGTATTGTCTTACATGCTCCTCTGGAAAGGAAAATTGAATCCGTCATGGACGTTTGGCACCTAGCATCAGAAGCAGGTATTTCCAAAAAGCAATATCAGTTACATTCTTTCATTTTCAGTGAAAGTTCATATTACCGACCCCAACTTGCTTAGGATAGAAGCGGATTTGTTGTTGTAGAGAAGTAAGGGTGGTAAATGTTGCCTTTACAAGCGCTGGCGTTTCCCTAGATTGTGAAATCCTTTAAGTTGGAACATTGCTTAACGAATGTGTTTTTGAGAAGAACAGGATTCATTATATACACATGTGTAGTCGTGGTGGCTGTGCTTGTCCTTATTTTCCGGTTTGTGCCTAAATACGGGCAGAGGTATATGGTCATTTACATCGGAATCTGTTCTCTCACGGGGTCTCTCACGGTCAGTATGTTCTCCCTTTTTATGTACTTGCACCTGCAGTAGTTCATGGTTCTTTCCTATGCTTATCGCTCGTGTTTTGTCTTGTGATTACGATTACTCAGGTCATGGGAGTGAAAGCAGTCGGAATCGCTCTTAAACTCACATTTGAAGGAAAGAATCAGTTCAAATATTACCAGACATGGTTGTTTACTGTGTTTGTTATCATCTTTTGCCTTTTACAGCTGAACTATTTGAACAAGGTATTTGTTTAATTCTCTTAGAGAGCCTTTTGATGAACTTTTATGTTGCTCGAACTCGTCAAAAATATCGATGGTTGTGTATCTGATCCTTATTTTTGGAGAGTCCGAGCAACATAGGTTAGCATTGCTTTAGGTGATCTTGTGCCTTCTATGAAAATGAGAAATTACATACAAAATAGTCTAAAAGTGTTTAAGCGCGAATTTAGAAGTTTTTATATCTTCAGCCATAATATACTGAACTTCATTTTTCGTTTGAACGACGAGCAGCTAATTCTCCAGTCCAATTGACCCCTGAAGCGTTCCATATACGAAATTGTTTAGTTTTACCATGTCGGATCTGTCATATGACACACATCAGATGATATTTTTGAAGAGTCGGGGAAATTATTTTCGTAATATTAAGTACTACTCAACTATTGTGTTTTGTAGGCACTCGACACATTTAATACTGCAGTGGTTTCTCCGGTATACTACGTCATGTTTACAACACTGACCATACTTGCCAGCATGATAATGTTTAAGGTAATTCAACAACTTCTTGATTCTCTTTTCAGCATTCTTTAGTTTTATCAACTGCTTACAGATACGCGACATGAATCATTTGTCACTACAATCATGTCGAGTTTCTGTAATACTGGAAGCAAAAATCTTCAATCGCGCTCGAACTTGAATCAATCGTTATCCACTTTCTGTCTCCTTTGTTATAGTTCCATAGATAATCATGATCATTTCATACTACAATCATCATGTCTTACTGTTATCTTGGTTGTGTTTATTTCATCTCAAAAAAGCTATGTTTCTCAGATTCTTATGTAGTCGGATCCTCGAAAAGTAGTATATTTTTGAAGGATCTGATACGGGTGCAACAACATTTTCGGAGAGTCTGAGTAAGATAAGCCGAAAAGTTCAAAACTTGACAATTGTTTTTTTTGGGAATGCAGGACTGGGATCATCAGACTGCAACACAGATAATAACAGAACTGTGTGGCTTTGTAACTATCCTATCTGGTACTTTTCTCCTTCACAAAACCAAGGATTTGGGGAATAGTCAATCAACAAATGCTATTCTTCTTCCAAAAAACAAGGAAATAGAAAGTAAGGCGACGAACGAAAACTCGAAAGAAATTATTGAAGTTTGAAGAAAACTTCACAAAGGGGTTGTATGTTATCTGTACTTTGTATTATGGAAGATAGAAGCATTTCTTGTTTGGAGAAAAAAACAATAGAATTCTATGTGAAGCTATGGCCAAAAAAAAGGCAAAGATTTTTGACAGTATATTGAGATGCTTCCTCCTTTGTGTTATGTTGACTTTGAGTAAATCATGATTTGAAATGCTTCTTTTGAATGATGTATAATAATGGTGTGAGAAGAGAAATGGATGTGAAAAAATGTTCTTAGTAAACAATTTCATTGTGTATGTAGGACATGAGTACAATATGTATTGATATATTGTCTAGTAATTGTTAAACACATACTATTGTTATGTGGTATGAGTACATTGGCTACTTTTTGCTAATCCATCCACCGTTAACACGTCTCAGGTTCGAGTGTTGAGAATAGAGAACCTTTCATTAGGAAGTGTAGTATCTCACTCTCTCGTCATATAGCACAAATGCTTGCTAGTTAGGGTTAATGGGCTTCACATATCAGATGGTTGAACGAAAAAATAACTTTTTATTAGCAAACACAATCCATCTGTCCTTGATATGTTTTAGGTTCGAGTATTGAGAATAGAGAATCTTTCGGTAGGAAGCACATTATTCCCTCTTCCAAGAATTGGCTTGTATAGCACAAATCCTTACTAGTCGAATTAACGAACTTCAGATACCAGATGATTGAACGAGAAAAAAATAACTTTTATTAGTTAACACAATGCCTAGATATATCTCGTAGGATTTAGAAAGTGTAGTTTTTTTTTTGTTTCTTAACATGTTATAGTAGTAAATCCACCATTTCTTACCAAGTAAAGGACTACTTATAAATACCTTTAAAAAGTAATCTAATTGTGTAAATAATTATTTACGTCGTCGTCGCTCGTCAATGCATATAGCTTAAACTCTAGCTTAAACTCTAATCGAATACCACAATTCCATTTAATGTAGATATGTTTTTGCAACAATTGAACAAAAGCTAGATGCCTAGATTTCAAAATTAATGTGAAGCTTACACTTGATTAATATGGAAGTAAATGAAACTGCATTCACAAATATACTCACTAGATAGAAGTACTACAAAAGGTGAGATCAAACCCTAAGGTTGTTGGTTCGAGTCATCAAAAGAGCAAAAAGATGGGAGCTCGGGATTGAAAAAGCAATGCAAAATATAAAGATAACTTAGATAAATCTCCATGAAGAAGAAAGCCAACAACTAATGGATGGCAGAACAAGAAGAATGTCATTTTTCTCTTTGTTTTTTTCTTTCCCTTTTCTCAATCTTTTTTCTGGTTTGTAAAGCAAAATATTAAAGTCTAAAGCACACAATGAACAACATATATACTAAAGAGATCTACAATCTATACATAACCAATGTTTCATGTTTTAAAATAGGGTACATGCCCATTTGCATTTTTTGTTTGTCTCATCCTCAGCATTGTCAACTTCGACCCCATGGGAAACATAAACAACCCTGCGAGGAACAGCAAAAAGGAGACATTAGAAAACGGTCTATGAACAAATGAGTAATACTTTGCTAGAACGATTAGTAAAGAGGTTTCACAAACAATTGTTCTGCTGCCTACATCAGATGGGATGCTTTGTGCATCGGGCTGCGCTTTTTATTAGAAAGAAAAGACTGACCAGAAGCTTGGTCTGAGACAAATGAGTTGCATACAATGAGGTTGGGGGGTTAGAGTCACTACAGGAAAATGGGAAAAGCCGCTGCTGGTCCCTGGAGAGGGGGTTAGTATATCGGAAAACCAAATAAGTTATTTACCTTTCCACTGTCATTTCCATATCGCTTTTGACTGTTGGAGTAAGATGTATCAGTTGATGAGGAAGGTACTTTTGCTGAACCAGTCTGCTTCTCCTCTCGCACTTTGTTAAAGATTTGCGTGTAACCTTCTGCTGATGCAGGATCATTCTCATCCCAGTCACCAAATTTAGGAACAGCAGGGCTGTCATCAGGCTGAAAATGCACTTTTATTATGCTCTTATAGTTAAAGAAAGAAGTTTTTTTATTTGTTCTCACTTCAAGTTCTCTCGTACTAATTTAGGAAAGAGAAAAGAAACAACTTCATCTTTTCTTTACATTCTTGTAAGTTTGGTAAGGGTCCTAATCATACTGGTTCTGAAAGTCGATGGAAAGAAAATGACAAAAAGACCTACCGTGTCATCACCTTTTGCAACTGGTCTCAAACGGGATCTTCCAGGTGTAGAAGGAGCCAGACCATGACTACCTTCAGATGAAGCCTTCCTTTCCCATGAGGGGGAGGAGACAACACCACCTTTGCCTCCAGGCCTTCCATGGGAATGTGGATGCAGCGGGGAATGCTCAATGCTGCGATCAGGTCCTACACTTTGCTGAGAGGCCCTCTTAGGTGTAGCACCACCACTTAAGCCACCATAGCGATGATGAGGTGATTCCATAGGAGTTCTTCTCCCCATGTTCTCATTGCGCAACGGGGAATCAGTAGGTTTCCTCAGGTAACCCTCTTCTCGGCTTGGCCGACGTTCATGCCTTGGTGTTAGGATTTCAGTGCTCTTCATTGTTTCTGATTCTGACTTGTTGCCTCCATATTTCGCACCATGTCGTTGTGGAGATGGGTAAGTTGGAACTTTGTGACCCATGGTGTCTGGATGCATTGGAGAGCCAGTTGATTTCCGCAATTCTACATCATCTCTGCTGGCAATACGTTCCGGCTTCTGTCGTACAGTATCTGTTCCATTTTCACCTTTCACTTTTGCCTCAAGATATTGAGGATCATTTGGATTCATTTTACTTCCTTTCTTACCCTTAGCAGCATTCTCAAAATAGGTAGTATATTGAACATCTTCATCGCTTTCCCACTCACCAAATTTTGGTACTTGTGAGTGTTTCTGCAAGAATATGCAGCCACATTCATGTCGCAAACATAGTTTAGACAGTGCCCCCGCTCCATTCAGTTAGATATACAAGTAAAAGGAATGAAAACATTAAGAAAGTGTAACGCAAAACAAATCTCTACAATCAGGTAAAATAAGCTCAAGCAAAGACTTATATAAAAGGGACTGCATCTATTCCCTCGCCCTTAGGGAAAACTTGGCTTCTATGCATTCCATTATGTGCGAACCTATTTGATCTTATTTTAAATTTCACATGGAAAATTTTTCTAATTTTTTTCTATAATAAGCTCCCAAAGGGAACCTCCAATATTGAAAATAAACCAAAACTATCATCTTCGACAAACTCAATACGACAAAGATGTTATACATCATATATATGCCAAGTGGAACACTCGCTATCTTGGAAAATGAAGTGCTTATAAGACTATTTATTGCATCATCTATTAGTAAAGAGACATATTTAACATCGTTTGCCTACTGAATAAGAAAGTGTAGGTATATCAACCATTAGTGGCCATCTCCAGCCAAAATTAAACAACAGGCCCTACAGAGCACCGTATATTAATAACTTAACATAGTTATTGGCTCTACGTGTCAGGTTGAAAATTCATCACTCGACTCTAGGATGCTGTAAGCATTGAGCTGACTCTTTCCTATGAAAGACTGAACACAGAGAAGAAGTAGGAAATTAATTGTAAACATCACTCTTAGAGAAAAGCAGATAATTGTTGAGAAAATGGATCTCGGGCCTAAATCAACCCCAAAAATTAGCTTATACAGGGAGGACAGTCTAAGATCTTTTAGGAGAAATCAGTACATATTTTCAACCAATACGGGACTCTCTAACAATCTTGCACATCCAAAACTGGACCTCTTGAGCATAAATAACAGAACAGAGGGGGGTCCAACATTTGGTAACATAACAATAGGAATGGGCCTGGCTCTGTAGAGGAAGATAAGGCATGTACGACACTGTATAGTAGTAACGTTAAGTGAAATGGTTAATTGAAGAGACAAAGCAGAAGCAATCAAATAAAATGGACTGTGAAATGATGTTTGGATTCAGTGATAATGAAAGACTCTAATTTTAACACCCTATAGCCAGTTAAGTCAGTATTCACATAACAAATAATTGTGTGCTTTTTTGTGCACTCTATTTCCATATGCCAGATAACTCGAGTAAAATAAGGAAGGGTAAGGATTCTGGTGATAAACTAGTGTCAAGCTGACAGAAATCAATTCAGTGGATAAGAGTCATCCCATTGTGTGCCTAAGATACCTACTACACTCTAATCCATTCCACTATATATAACAATAGCTTAGTGGTATCACTGTATCACCAAGTGGCAATCTTCTTAAAAGATAGCAGTACTTCACAGACTTGAAGAAAGCACATAAATTGCACTCAATTCTACGACCAACCAATTTCAAATAATTGCAGCACAGTGAAAAATCTAATGACATCTTTGCAGTCTTTATCATTCCTCTATCCATTATTATTAGATTTGGTCTATTCCTACATGCCTTTGTACCTTCACAGGGTAGGGGTATGGCTGCATACACCACCCTCCCCAAACACCCCACTTGTGGGATTACACCGGGTATGTTGTTGTTGTTGGTCCATCCATGTATATTCTCTTCTAAATGTTTAACAGATCTTTCCTAGTCCCAACTACTAGCTCAATTGCTCAACTATCTAGCTTCAGAAATACTATTCCGCAAAATCCCATAACTGAAATGCCTTTCTATAGTCACATTTCTTTAGGAAAGATCCAGTGATTTTGCGTTTTCAATAATCCAACAAACATTAACCACAGACCAACACTGACAGTTCCTTAATTGCAGCTGGTAATACGTATAGTTTAGCTTTAAGTTTAAGCAAAACCCAAGTTTTAAAACTACTATATCCTTGGAATTTCACTAGAATTAAGCAAAATACACATAAGCACTTAACGGCACACACCCCTCACAAGATCAAGTTAATTTCAACACCATGAATCAAATCAAGTTCAGTTCCACCATGAATAAGCTCAATCAATCAATAGCTATTAAAATCAAGATTATCCTTTTAACTCCCAAAACCTCAACAAACTTTACAAAGAACCCATTCAATCATAACCAACATTCCACATAACAGAGAACTAATTTCAGCTCAAAAATTTTACAAAACACAAGATAAATTAGATCAACAAACTCACTGCCATTTCAAAAGGGTCTGCAAGTTAATAGCAGCTTAGAGAAAAAACCCTGCTATAACTTAGCTGGATTTCACTAAAATTCCACAAAATGCACATAACCATTCAATTACACCCCACCCCCACCACCCCATTTGACAAAATCAAGCTAATTTCAACACCATGAATCAAATCAAGCTCACTTCCACCATGAATAAGCTCAATCAATCAACAGCTACTAAATCAAGATTACCTTTTAACTCCCACAAATTAACCCCATTTAAGCATAACCAACATTCCACAGAATACATAATACACAACCAATTTCAGCTCAAAAATTTACCAAAACACAAGATAAAACTAGATCAAGAACTCACTGCCATTTCAAAAGGGTCTGCAAGTTAACAGCAGCTTAGAGAGAAAAATTCAGCTAAAATGAAAAAAATGGGAGCTTTCCAAGATATCTTCTTTCCTCCTCCTCCTCCTTGTTATGCACACAGTGTGGGGCCAACTCACAGAAAGAGAGAGAAAGAGAAAATTAGGGGTAGGATGACCGGATGACTGGCGTCACCAGTAACATTTCATATCCAACATACTTTTCAACATTACCAACGTCAAAGAAATAACAATCTCGATATAAAATGCATTCGCCATCATATCATATCATATTATCTCTTAAAATAATTTGATATTACAATCAATTTAATCGCACCTTAACTTCGTTATTTGAGTGTGGATTAAATTTATGACTCATACACATAACACGTTCTTTAAGAATTTATATAGTAAAAGAAGAATAACTTCGTCAATTTACTTTTCAAGAAACTTTTTTAAATAAAATTACATAATTATTTAAAATAAAATGATCGACTAATATGAGACGGAACGAATATAATTAAAAAGGACACCTTTTTGTGAAGCACATGCAGTTAGCCGGTCAATAGTAGGTTTGTGAATATGTTGGCATTTTAGACAGTGTAATATGTAACCAACATGCCTAATCTGTTATTCAATTTATTTTTTTAAAATTAAAAAAAAAAAACATGTTGCAGTCAATAATAAATTATAGTGTTAATATTGTTTTAAAAATATATTTTTTTTATAATACCAAAAAATAAAATAGGAACAAAAGAAAATCTAGAAGCATAAGAATAGGATTATAATGTCAGAAGGGTAGGATCAGTCAAATCTATTACTTTATATAATCATTAAATATTACTAATTATGACAGTAAGCAGTAGCTATCTTTGCCTTTTCTGTCAGAACCTAATTTTTTTTCTCAGTTATTGTCACCTTCCATTATCGATACAGATATTAGATAACTTTATCGAAACTTAAATAAATGAAAAGAATTCGCGTCGAGAGCGAACCTAGTATTGTAATTGCAGCATATTAAGAGTCTTGGTAACTTTTGATGTAAAAACCACACTTAAATCGTATCATTATTTTTTGTGTGAATTTTCTGCAATAAATGTGTATCGAAATATACCTCAACTATCAATTGATCACTTTCGATAGTAAAAGTGGACGATCGAAAATTTATATGTGTTTTGATAAGGATTCGGTGATAGGATATGTAGGAAACTCACGCACCTCATAATTCAGATATGAAACTCAAAAAACGAAGATACTGTGTTTATGACCTAAAATCATATATCGAACTCAAAGTTATGACTACAATAGATAATAAAGCTCATTTGCAAAGTCTATTAAACTGAGAAATGAGAATTCACTGTGTCATAGCCAGCTCCTCAAATAGTGAAGAAAAAGAGAGATCTCATTGATGCAATACAACAGAAAATTTCTGCAATGTTTAGCTACAAGCAGAGAACAAAAAAATGAATATATGTTCTAGTTGTCACAAGAATAGAACACGGAATAAACAACGATAACGAAAGATCAGATGAATTGCTTCAGAAACTCAGTAGCGACAAGCCTCCCTCGCGTATTCACTGATAGTTTCAGTTCACTGATTTCCTTATCAATATCCTGCAATTTCACAAAAGAAACAGATGGTTTACAGTTTTATATAGCTTCTCTTTGAAACTAATAAGGCAGCAAATCCTGTCCTCATTTCCACCGGGAACTATACATGTATTTTTTCGAGGAAGTATCATTTATACTAGATTGTTTCCAGTCTAACCTAAGGCAAACGTTAGTGACTGATTCCATGGCTCGAGGTCTCACTGCATCTAAGACACCCCCTTGCATCTGATAATAGAGGCAAATACCCTTTGGCAAATCATTTTTACTAACTTCACCAATCTTTCCACAGGCTCAAACTATTTCAAAAAGTTCGTAAGTGATTGATGCAGAGGTCTCACTGCTACTTCATCGTTGGGCCTAAGGGGGTACGAGTGGGGATTAATAATTGTACCTCCATGAATTGCACTATGAAATCAATAAGCTTCTGCTTCTGCATGTCTTCACAATGATAATTTGTAATGAGAAAACTAATGTCGTAGCCCTGAAATACAACGCCCAGCAAAATTCAGATGATTAAAAGTAGGTCAAGAAACAGTCAAGTTATTCATCTTCCTTGATATCGAAAATATTCTCAGCTTATGTCTTAAACATACATATCTGATTCAGTGTCAGCTAATAAACTCACAGGCTTTAGGCTTAGTTTCTACTTTATTTTACAAGGAAAAACTTGAGTACATCGAAAGGTGATTATTCTCCAAACGTTGCTACTCTCTATCTAGGACTAATATATAAATACAGATAAAAACTACACTTTTTTATGTTATCAACCAAGGCTGCAAGGCAATCACATGGAAGTTGCAGACAAATCCGATTATAAACAAATGGTAGGCTAATGTCTGTGTGCACTCTACTCTCCCAGTGCCCAGACGTTGTTGTTGTTGTTGTTGGTAAGTAAAAGCAGAGAGAACGAGAGAGAGAGGAAGGCAAAAAAGACGGGAAGTGAATTGGTCATTCAAGTTGTCTCAAACATTACATAATTTTAGCACACAGAATTATAGAACACGCCAAAGCGAGGAATCAGTTACAAGGAGTTGAAAGGAAAGAATTACAAACCTGAACCGGCTTTCTCCTCAACACCTGAAACGCTTCAGCTCTCATAGACAAAAATCTAAGGAACTTCTTTGTTAGTATATTTTCAAGTTCATCTGACTGTTTCACCTGCACAGCAACAATAGCATATGAAGAGCTTAAGCTTTTTCTTTCCGAGTGATTTTCAAAATCCAGAATCTTAACGTTCCTTGCAAATTTTATTTTTCTTGTAGGCAAATCCCAAGTTTTGTTTTACCATTTCATTTGAAATACAACACACTAATGATTTGATCTCTATACCAGTCTGTTGCGTATGGTACTACAAAGAAAGATCTCGACTACTAATGAATACTTAGCCAACGGCCTTTAGCATGGAGAAGCTGATGTATAACTAGAGAATTATAGTTTATAAGAACGAAAGCAGAAATGAGAAAATTATGCACATATTTTTAGACAACATGCACCATAATTTGTAGCTGAGTTTCTCTTTATATATAGGAATATAAGAATCAACGTATGTGAATAGCAAAGCAAAGCGAACCTACCTTTAGACTTATTCTTAGGGAATTAATAGATGTTTCAATCAAGCACTTTTCAGCCTCATTTCTACAAATCGTAATCTGTGAATTGGTAAATGGGAAAGATTGAATAGATCGACTTAAGACATGCAGCTAATAAGAAATATTTGGGACTCAAATTCTAAAGTAAAGACAGTACTAATAAGAGCATTAGAGGCATAGTTCAGAACTTGTACATAAAGGGTTGGAAGAAAATGAATAACAATTAATCAGAAACTTTCAAGTTACGCTAAATCTGAAATTATCATGGCAGAAACTGGTAATTTATAATAAAGAAGCATACCGACCAACAATTGCGCTTGCGCTAGTAGAAAACAAAAATGAAAACTCATCCTTATACACCTAAAGAGCAGGACAGATAACTAAGTTCTTTGGCACCTTAAATTATTGATTATTTTTTCCTAACTAGTTATGGAGAACATGTTAACCATCAAGATAAAAAATAAACATATAACTTCTTCTAACGGAAAGTATCATGGACTAAATTTGCATCATTTTTGACGCTAGATGACCTAAATATAAGACTAGTTCGAGTAACCAACCAACTAGGACAGAAACTCATAGCGAAGTTAGCTGGCCTAATCTAATGCTAGCTAGTGCCCCCCAACCAATTTGGACAGCTTGTTACTGTGTTACATCATTAAAGCAACTCATCGACAATGTGCTGGCAGCTAAATTAACAACTCGTGAGCAGGTTTTTGACAAATAGATAATCGTGAGAGAAAAATCATATTATTCTAAAAGCAAGAACTCTCTACACACTTCATAAATATCATGAACAGAATAACACACAATCACTAGTTTAAGAAACCTTCAGTGCATATATAAAGCGAGTCAATAATAACATGTAATTTAGATTGGCAATGATTGTACTGAGAGCAGATGAGCAAACTATGGGAACATGAAAGTCTGTCGAGCAGAGATCTTCAAAAATAAAGATCAAAGTTAAGAATATAAAACAGTTCTTACAGGATTAAGAAGAAGTTCTGGGCTTGTCCTGTAGAACATACCAAATGAGAAAAACATTATTATTCTGATCTACACACTTTGCAGGTAACAAATAAAAGGGAGCAATGAGTCAACGTGTGTTGTAAGATTTTTCTTATTTTATCAATGCTGCACGTCGATTCCTCTAACCCATAAAAAGCATTCAGTATAAGTTTCTCTGCGTAAAGAGATGAGAACTCAACAATAGCATTTTAGTAAAATATTAAGTTCTGCTGCAGAAAGTGATATGTGTATGCAAGTCAAAAGTTAATGTTTTAGGATCCAGTCATACTATATGTAAAAAGAATACACATGAAATTCTTCTTGATTATAGGAATCCACACGCTGTGAAGACATTTGATGAATTACAGAAGAGAAAAATTATGTAATGCTAACCGACATCATTAACTTCGAGTAAAATGAGACAGCAGCATGAAGTCATACTTTAATTCAACCTCTGGTTTGTTATGCCTCTCTACTTCTTGGCATGGGAAATTCTGTAACCAGCCAACAACCATGAGAAAAGGAATGTTAAGACAGGTATAGAGTAACCAATACATCATATTTACTGAATAAATGGTTGAAGGGGCTTAAAAGTCAAAGCTAACACTTCACCGCATGACTAACAGCAAATTATTTTTTCAGATATATCAAGATATGTCAAATGCAACAAACTAATTGACTGAACATAGAACAAATGGTGGCTGAAATAACACACACTGACAACTACTCCTCAATTCCAAGCTAGTCGGCTGAGCGAATAACATATGATTAAAGAAGCATAACAATATGCAGAGAAGGCAATGGAGCAAATCATAATAATAATATTACAATGGAATGCAGATGTCAGACTACAGTTTCTTTTTGTTGGGGGGGGGGGGGGGGGGGTGGAGAAGAGTCGAAAGTGCTGATAACATGCTGCATATGGACTCTCTAATCAAAGCATATATGACTGCCGGAATTAAAACTAATAAGTGTAAACAGAATGACCTAGATGCATGGGAACTCAACTTGCTTCTCGAATCATCCAAAATATCATAGCGTTATGCTTTAAATTGTCTCAAACTACCAAACTTCGTTAATGTCTTGGTGTACAAACCTCAGGCCAATGACAATGCAAGTCAAACACAACAACTAAAAGGACTCAACTAAGTATTTAGTTTTCTTTTACAGTACTGCAAAAATCTCTAATGATATTTAACATGTAGAATGCTACATACCTGAAGACACATTGCTGCCTCAAGCGTATTTCTTATGCATGTCAGATACAATCGCAACGGATTTGCCTAGAAATAAATCAAAACAATAACTGCTCAGCATTTTGCAGTAAGTACCCCCCCCCCCCCACCCCACCCTAGCCACTCAAACACACACATAATAAAATTACATTTATAAACAACCAAACACAAACATTGCTGCCTGGAGCGTGTTTCTTTTGCACGTCACAATGCAAAGGATTTGCCTATAAATTTATCAAAACAATAATTGCTCAGCATGTAACCCCTCCCAACACACACATAAGAAAAAACACTAACATGGCCCCAGTAGTCCCACAAAGTAGGGTATGGGAAGGTTAAAGTGTATGCAAACCTTACACACGCAAAAAAAATGATCACACTTTTACACAACCAAACCCACAGATTGCTGCCTCAAGCTTGTTTCTTATGCATTTCAGACACAATCATAATGGATTTTCCTTCAAATTCATCAAAACTACAACTTCTCAGCATTTTACACCATGTAAACCCCCCACCCCACCCCACACAGAGTCCCACGAAAAGGGGTTCAGGGAGGCTAAAGTATACACAAACCTTACGCACGCACATAAAAAAAGATCACATTTTTAACCAACCATACCCCTTTCAGAAATCATTCCATCTAAAATCTCATTCATTTCATAATTCTTAAGATCCCCCACCCCCCAAACTTTCACCATATACATAGTAATAAGTGCACAACAGTAATATAAGTTCACTAATATATTCTACTACAAACAAACATACCCCGCGCAATCTCTCACAAGTGAGGTCAGCTCAAAACTGCACATAAACATTCTGAAACTACAAAAATATAAAATCTTGGATCTAAACAAGAATCAATTCAAACACATCTCAACATAATCAAATCACTTAATACCCTTATTTTTTTTCGAAATTCAAAATGACTCAAATACTTACCATTAAACGATTGTTTTTCTTGATTTTCCCTTTGAAATTGAATACAATATTAATCCGATCGAAGTTTTAGCTGAATACAGGGTGCACGTTAAGTTAAATACTGCTAAAATGCGCCCAAAAAAAATTATAAAAAAAAAATCCGACCTACCGGATTCGAACCAGTTGACCTAAGGATTAATCTGTGGGTTTTATTTGACCCGACTACAGTCCTCCGCTCTACCAACTGAGCTAAGGTCGGTTTGATGATAAATAATTGATTACAAATTTTTTTATAGATACATACACTCAGAGCTCATTTAGTTGCTCGTTTAGTTGGAGAACAAGTTATCTCGAGACTAGTCAGGCTCTCCATTTAGAGTTTTTAAGTTCGCGTTAATTTATCAGGTATGTTTTCCATTGTTCTTGGTCATGCAAGGATGTCTAGCTTATAATGAACACCCTCAGATAGAAAATTTTTTTGTCTTTAATCGAACATCTCGGATTTCAAATTAGAAAAAAATCTAGATAGGAAACACTTTCCTAAGGATTTCTTATATAAGCTAGAACGACCCTCACAAATTACGAGTACTAATTTGTTAAGAATTAATTTGATTGAAAACATCGTACACGATGTAATTCCAAAATTCCAATCGATCCCAAAAGCGGCTACGAGAGCAATTACCCTTCTAAGCTTAACACGGATTACGTCCTTCTTCTGTCATCGGGGATGGGTAAGTGAGATCTGAAAAAGATAAAATATACGAAGACTTTACCTTTACCTTTTGAGGATAGAGAGGTGGTTTGCGGTAGACCACTGGTGGGTAAGTGAAAAAGAAAAGCTTAAACATCAACTTGATCCATTAAACTTGTAGATAAAAAATGGTTCAAAAAGGAACATGATTCCACCAAATCTAAGTAACTTAAACAATGTCAGTTTATAAAACTCAAGTAAACCTTGACTCAACAAAGGGGAAAAAGTTGGAACATACAAAGTATCCTTTACTATTCATCTTTACTAATGTATTGAGATTAGAATTTAGAGGACTCCAAAGAAGGGATTTTTAATAGCATTGTTCAACTCAGTTCCAGCTGAGTTAAGCACCGCGATGTCCACCTTTTCTCTTGGCAGGTACAAGAATTCACCTCCTTCAACTTTCTCAAATCCACAGTGCTCAAGAAACTCGATGCCTCCTTGCAGCTTGCCAATTCTATCCTGAAAAAACGTCAAAAGAGGATGGTGTGTTATAGTTCCCTGAGTCTGTAAATCGTTTTAAACATTCTACGTATTGTTTAAAACATCTGAATATTGGCTATTGCTGCTACTGCCACCAGCTTTATGAGCTCTAGACCACCTTCTTCAGCCAGGGACTGAGAACTAGATGGGATGGCAAAAATTATACAACCTTATCACCCACCGTCACTCAGAAACTATAAAATGAAAGAAACAGAGGGCAGAATGTTCCCTTTTTTCATTTTTTGACAAGTAGGGAAGCAAAAGAAATTGGGAATTGGTACACTCCTTTGCATAAAGAATTGGAGGTAAGGACCCTAAATCGTACTGCATTTTGGCATGCAAAAATAATTGACTAAGCAAATAATCAAAAGTATATAAACCTAACTCACCCCCTATTTTCAGAAATTGAATGAAGCTAACCAACTAACATAGGCTATAAAAGCAAGGACTAAAGGAGCGTTTCTCCAGTAGAATTTCAGAGTTCAGAAATAACTAAAGAGAAAAAAATAGAGGCATAACAAATTTCATTAACGACGTCTCACCTGAAAAGCAGCATTACTAAGTCTAATCTTGCGGAATTTCTCCTCATTGGGATTTGTAGCGACATTCTTTGCGTAAGTTAAAAGTGTGTTGAAAGCGGTCTTGACTTTAGCCTCGTCGTCCTGGATCATAAGAGGAAAATCAACAAAGAATCAGTTCACCATCAATGAAGTTAGAATAGCATCTATTCATATCTAAAACCACCGAAGGAATGTAGTATGTCAATCATAGGCTAGTTCCTTGGAATTATTGTTGAGTACTTTTTAAAAGAAAAGCTTCCTAATGTATACACTGAAGAAAGAAAGAGAAAGAAAGGAAAAGAAGCATCCATTCATTATCTTATGTGTTGAGGAAGCGAACAACTTGATGTGAATGGCCAATTATGTCCTTTGATTTCTACTCTTTTGAGTTTGAAATTGAGGACGGAAGAAAAAGTAAACTTCGTTTTGTTTTTAAATAAAAGGTAAGGTATTGGCACCTAGAACCACCTCTCAGTTCCGAAGCTCAAAATTGCAAGAAAGTACTCTTGAGGATCCAAAACAACTGAATGATTACCTTGTGTGTCTGTTTAAGAGTTCGCAGGCACTCTCTCATCCGCTCTGCCTTTGTAGCTGGTCTGACAGGCAAAAAAGAGCTCTACCAAAAATACATACAAAAAGTTTGAGTTGGACAAGATATGTCCAAATGTCACAAATAACCAGAGTTTTTGAATAAATAAACACCTTTTTTTCCTCCACAACAGGTGTAGAAGGTTTGGGAGAAGCAGGATCCTCTGCTGGCAAACCGAGCTTCCTTCTTCTTTCTGCCTGTGAAAGTAAACACAATTGTTTCAATATGACAAAAGTAGAAGCAGGTAAACTATGATGTGAGGATTGCACTTAAGTGATCCAGATCATGAGTTATAATTTGGTGCAGAAATTAAAGATCATTTGAATTAGCGACATTGATTAGACGTTGACTGCTGAAATAAACTCTCTGATATGCATTATATACGCACATATTCTGGAATATACTTATATGTGTGCCAGATTCATTGATTAGACGTTGACTGCTGAAATAAACTCTTTGATATGCATTATATACGCACATATTCTGGAATCTACTTGTATGTGTGCCAGATTCTTGTTACTTATTTTTATTGAGAAGGAGACTCTTGTTAATTCCAAAAGCAGAAAAATTCAGGAATCAAAAGGAAAAGAAATTTTAGCATCAACCCAGAAGAACCTAATAAGGTCACCATAGCTATAAATTAGACAGTAACAATAGTACTGTATTTAAGTGAAATCAAATATATTGACAAAGGGAGTTCTATACATTACCATCAAGCACGCTAGATATAGAAGGGTTCACGAAATTTCATGATAGATTTGGAGTTCCTGACCTTATCTTCTTCCAGCTTCTGACGAATTTTCTCCCTAGCTCTTTGTTCTTCCGCTTTTTCAGCCTTGCGCAATGCTATTATACTATACAGCAAGCGCAAAAAATTTCAATTATATTAGCAGAAATCATTGAAGGTGAAAACAGAAAGAGTAGCAAAGTTTAAGTCTTACCGTTTTCTTTCGTTATCTTCCTCAATACGTTTTGCTTCCAGGAGTTCCTTACCAATTCTAATTCTTTCCTGAGCAGAAGGAAAAACGACTTCACTAACATATTCAACTAGATTGATAACAAGTCAAAACATAAAATGCAGTTAACTATTAATACAACCAATCAACCATCACTGGTTTCAGAATGTAATTCAACAATAATATTCAATTGACTTTCATTGATGCAAATTATCGTCAAAATCTAAATCAAGCGTTACCTTTTCTCTCTCTCTTTCCCTTTGTCTCTCTTCCTCTTCTTTCTTTTTACGAGCACGCTCCCTAGAAGTCATTGAAACATTAAAAAATAAGCAATCATACTGTAAGATAAAAGATGCATTTGTCAGAAACTATTCTGATACACAATGCACAAAACAAATGAAATTATTTAAAAGATTAAACTAGACATCTCTGGAATCAAACCACATACTTGTCCCAAACGATGTTCAGCTACTCAGGAATCACAGAGGATAATTTAGCAGCAAGAATTTACCTCAACTCTAGTTGTTTTATCTTTATTTCCTCTGGAGTAAGAGAAGGCCTTGGTGCCTCACCTTTCTTGGCACTGGCAGGTACCTAGGTAAATTTTAATAATCACTGAATTATCGAAGCAAATCATAAATGCCACATTAAAACATCATTATAAAACTCATTAGGGAACAGTAACCACAACATATAATTAGCTAGTGAACTAAGAAATCTAATGCAGAAATCTGAAATTTCCATACCATTGGTGTTTCATCTATGTCTGGGTCACTTTCATGCTCTACAACCCAATTTACAGCAGCCTCCAAGCTGGCATTGCCTGTATCCAAAATTCACAGGCATGAACAATTAAATGCCTTGAATTTTAATATATGAAACAGAGAGGAACCTCGCGCAGGCAACAATGTGGTCAAAAGTCACAATACAGAATTGGGAGATCGACATCATAATAGAATTGGGATTCAGCTCCCACCCTCCCCCTTCCCCCTTTCTTGAGTATTAACAGGCTAAGCTTTCTCAGCTCAGTGCAGTACTACAAAATGGAAGTTGGTTTGGCTGAGAATGGACCATTTAGGAGCTCTAGAGATCTATTTCTATATGTATTCAAGAGTCTTGATTTTTTTAAAAAAATATTACATCGGTCACCTGAATGCATCATAGATGGAACTTTTTTTTTGGATATTTTCTCATCTCCAATAGATGTAGGGACAATCATAAGGATGACGATTCTCATCCACAAAAATACTCACCAGAAAAGTGGAGTGCCCGGATAGCCCTAGCTTTGGAAAATCCCATTGTCTCAAGTTCCGATAGCAGATTTTGGTCAACTTCGGGAACAACCATTTCTGGCCAAAAAAAGGTATATTAGTACCAATGTATCCATATAAACAATAAAAATACAGGATTGATGAGATATTTATGCCTTATTTGACCAAATATTTAGCTGTAAATTTTGGGTTTCAAAGTTCTTCCCTATTAGAGTTGGATCATAAGCACCTTATACTTGCAAATTCTAGATCTACATAAAGAGCTTGTTTGATGAATCAATGAGGCAAACATACGTAAACCCCCCTCCATTCTGACTTGTCTAGATGTTGTAATTCCTCTCAAATGTTTATAGTACTTCTATCTACCCAACCATCCCCCACCCCTGGTCCTCAATATTGATAGTCCAAGGGTATTTTATCCATCTAAACTAGATCATAAAATAAAACTACTGAAAAAAGGAACATTCTTTTCAAAAGGGAAGTGGAATTTTCAGTAGATAAATCTTTATTTCCTCATATGTATTTCATGGAAAAGAATTAACACTCTCCTAATTCCTCCATGACCTATTTGTAGTACATAATCTAACTCCTAGTACAAAAAGCTTTTATGAAAAACAATTAAAGAGGAAAAGAAACACCTTTCCTGTTCTCATAAGCCTCACCCAACTAGCAAATCTCATAAGTAAAAATAAGATTATCAAGCAACTATATTGAAACTTAAAAGACCAAAATCTGCGACAACAATGAATTACTACCTTCATGCTGGCCTGTACCACTGTCATCGCCAACCTCTGCCATGTCTTCATCATCGGCCTTTGCTTTTGGCACCTCCAAGCTGATTGGCTTCACTCCCTCTGCTGTCTTGTCCGTAAATTCTATGTGCCCAGTTCTCTTGGTGTGCAAATCACTCTCCTTCATACATCAAATTCACAGAAAGCTACATTGTCAAGCTATTGCAACAGTTAAATCGTCATTACAGCAAAAATAAACTCTTCATATTTCGATCAGAAGTCTTTACAGCATTAGTTTGCGTATTTTGACTTCTCGCGAACTATCTCCACCAAAATTCACACAAACAGCAATATAATATACTAACTAAGCACCTGAGTGGATCCACCCTTCTATATATCCTTGTCATAACTGGGAATTCCACTGTTTTTGGCTTCAAAACATGGTGGATAATGAATCTTCCCTTCTACCTTTCTCATTTAACTACCAGATTTACTTCACATATGTTGTACTACAAAGAGGAGTACGTACTGCTTTAGTTACAGGTTCAAACAAACCCAGTTAACTTGGCTCAGACCCTACATATGTGTTAAAAGTATTTCTAAATGATTACATATTATTAATAGGTTCCGAAACTTGGTAAATCAAATGGGCTGTGCTAGAATGCCGAACTCAAAAACCATAATATTGAAGTCCTGAATCCACCTTTGGTACAATCTTTATCGTTGGATCAAAGTCGTGGGTGCCATGGGTGTATCCAATCTTACCGCAGCTAAAATATATAAAGCCTGCACCCATGTCACAATGGAGGAGTAATTTCTAGAGGCAGATTACAAGGTAAGATATGAGCTCAGCCCAATGTAGTAGCTTTAGTCCAAACTCGTGCTAATCTTTTTTTATGACTGTGGTGTCCGGGCACCTCAACTAATTTCACTACATACCTACCACCTCCAGCCTCCCACCAGCTCTAGTACCTTTATCCACCAAGGCTTTGAAAGCTGGGAAGAAATCACCTAGTACTATTCAAGGATCGAAACCAGACTCTCAGAGTTAAAAATCATCACAAACATCAAATTTGGAACCCAATTACTCAAATTATCAATAAGTACCTAAAATTCATAATAAAGTTCAAATCTTGGATCCACCTCCACATACTCTATAGCTACAAAAACTACTCCATAGGATCTATCAATTGGAACTACAAATCATTAATACCCTATTTGTAACAACAGATAATCAACAAAAGGGGCAAAAAAAAATTTATACCGTTTTGGAGCGGCAAGGCTTGCCGCAAGCAGTACAGACGAGATTTAGAACAGCTTCAGTAGATTCAGAGAAGTTAGCATGGGAGGTAACTTCAGCATGTTCTTGTGCTTCTGCTACAGATTTGAATAGAGTTCCACAATCACCACACTGCAGTGATACACCTGACATTGCTACAAATTTCAAAATTGAATTGAACTGAATTGCGATTTGACAAACACAAACACAAAAACGAGATCTATATAATCTTTTTCTGATTGTTTTGGTTGAATCGTCGTCAATGGGGTTTGGTGTTCATTGTTGATAGGAGACGAAAAGGTTTATTGGTTTTATATGAGTGGTGAAGAATTGGGATTTGAAAGTAAATTTGTAGTTAACTAAGGAGTTCGGTTTATTTTTCCGATAGATTAATAGCGTTCTTACTTATCTTCGAAATTATTTATGATGTTGCACTTATCGAAAGTTAATTTGATTAATTTTTAAACGTAAAAGATAACATTAATTTGATATTTTAAACAAAAAAGTTATATATTCTAAAATTATATGAAAAGTACTATAAATTATAATTTTTTATATTAATATATGATGAAAAAATGTATCTTGAAATGTTAGTTAAAGTTTTTATAGTTTGATTCTAAAAATAGAAATCATGACAAATAATATCGGACGGAGATAGTAAAAAATAATGATGTATTGTGTCAAGTAAGTTGGGACAGATTATATGTAACGCTTATGTTACTTCGTTTAAAACTCAATTTAGATCAAATTGTTTTAAGAGAATTGTCATGAAATTAGTCATTAGTCCTCCTATCTCGTGTAAAAGCAATCAGAATTTGAGCACGATCTTTGTTATATTCGCTTTTTCACTAAAGTACCGAGAAAGCGATCAAAATTCGAACAGTTTCTTCGTACATCCTTTTATTTTACATAAAAATGATCAAAATTTGAATATTTTCTTTGTTATATCTCCTTTCTCGCGTAAAAGCGATCAAAGTGAATGCTTTCATTGCTACATCCCCTTTCTCATGTAAAAGCAATCGAAATTCGAATAATTTCTTTGCTATATCCCCTTTCTTGTAAGAATTCAAACATTTTGTATGTTACAGATAATAAAAATCATTATTTTAGACAATCATATTAATACTCTTTTTATCACAATTTACTTGTTTCATTGCTTTGAGCAATGAAACAATACTTTTGACAACACTTGTCATCATAGCATCAAAATAATACAAAATTTCACTAAATCAAGTCTTCCTACAAAAATTGAAAATTATAAACTAGGTGAAACATCAAATATGTTGCAATTAAGCTTGTCATGCTCCAAAACTTCGGATAAGTACTTGCTTTCGAATCTTGAGAGTCAGGATCACTCGATTCCGCGGTAATTGGTGTTGTCCTGTTAGCATAAACAGGGTTTATAATTGCTTGTGGTGGTGAATATAGAACAGGGGTGGTCGTAACTCCTCCACCTGTGTCGTTATGACCTCCGATTCCGGGAGGAAGTGGCCCTCCGGCAGCCCTAATCAAAATTCAAAAATATCAACAACATAATAAATAGTTTAATTCTATACTAGAACTATAGAGTGACTAGTGATTTTAAAAAAAGTACATGAAATAACAAATCTAAATTTTTCACTAATGGGTTCAAAAATCTGAACCTCCAAAACTAAGTCAGTTTCTGATCTTATGTTTTGAGAGGTTCATATTCAATATATAAGTATATACATAAAATAATTTAAAGAATTACGTATTCATATATTATATATATTTTTATGAAGTTCGAGTGAACCTCTCGCTATCCTCTAGAT
Organism: Solanum lycopersicum; assembly: GCF_036512215.1. Taxonomy (NCBI): domain Eukaryota; kingdom Viridiplantae; phylum Streptophyta; class Magnoliopsida; order Solanales; family Solanaceae; genus Solanum; species Solanum lycopersicum. The sequence goes on along the minus strand of NC_090811.1, from coordinate 68,145,091 downwards.
CCGCCCCGAAAACATAATCAAACACATTTCCACATAATAAGGCACTATAGACATCATTATACACAAAAAGCTAACACTCCACAATGCTCTTAAACCCCCCCAAAAAAACATTATCTCCATCCAACACCCAAAAAATAAAAAAAGTTTGCTTATGGTATTTTTTTTCTAACTTTACAGCCCAATGTTCTTTATTTCTTTTTAAAAAGGTAGCATTATTTTGGGTTGCTAATAAAGTGGAAGAAAAAACATCATTTTCAAGAGAAAAAAAAGCTATAAAAAATGATCAAGAATGAAAAAAAAAAAAAGGTGAAACAAATAAGTAATAAAATAACATACCTTGGAGAAGCTGGGTAAACACAAGATCCATAACCTAAAATGTAAAAATAAGAAGAAAAAAAAATTAATCAACTATTACCTATATCAACCTATACACTGAAAATTCAAAAAATTAATTATTTATGTTAGTGTACATAAATTAAAGAGTTCAAATTATATATACAATCAGTATCGAAAAAACTTTTTACTTAATCAAGTAACTTTTACACGTTATTATATCAAGTATGTAACTTATTTTAATTCCAAGACTTCAAAATCTTACAGTTTTCACATATAGATATATTTTGAGTGACCGAACAGAGTAAAAAATCATTTACATGCATATACATAACTTCTAACAAACGCATAAAAAAAATTCACCAGATTTTGATAGAGCCGTAAGTACTACTACTCTTTCATCTGTAATTTAAAAAAAAAGTCATGAATTCAACACCTGAATACAGAATCGCTTTTGTTAGTAGAAAACCCTAATATTGATACAAATCTGAATTTAGTCAGAATCAAACACCGAGTGTGAAACAAAAAAAACAGACTTACTTGGATCAGTTTTGGCAAAAGTAGCTGTGCCAGCAAATTGGCAAGAGCCAGGAGCCATGTTGTTTCTTTGATAGTAACTATTGAAGGCATAAGAAGCATGGTTTTGAATAGTATTAGGAAGATAACAAAGGCCAGTAGATTGAATTGGTGAACAATCAGCACCATAACTACAAGCATAATCTAAACCTCTTTGTAATGCTTGATAACTTGCATCACTTCTAACTACACACCATGTAGCTTTTGTTCTAACAATAATAGTTAACATCATAACTATAACTACCAACACTTCCATGAACATATATATACACAGAGACGGATCTAGAAACAACAGAATTGGTGTATATTAAGGCTAATTATAATGTTTGTCTAGTGCTGAAAGGTCAAGAAAATTGACGATATGTTTAAATTTTGAATCTGCCGCTCTAGTGGTGAGAATTGGGAGTAAGAGAGGGAAAGAAAAAAAGAAGTGGAATGATTGATATATGTAGTGATATTTTTTCTTTTTTGCTTTTATGGTTATTTATCTTTTCAATTTTATTTATTTATTTATTTTGCTTTGGGAGCTTCACTCTGCCATATACTTTCATATTTTAGAATTAATTAGTATATTTGCCTTTCCACTTTTATTTTATTTATTATCACATATGTATGTGAGTATCTATGATGATGACTATATTTGTTGGCATGTATGTTTGGATATAAAATCAAAATATTGTGAATGGGTAAAATCATGTTTAGGGATAAAAGATTGATGATTTTTTTTGCGCGATGTAAATATTATTTTAAGTGATTAAATAATTTGTTAATATATTATATGGGAAAGCTTATGTATATAATTCGATAATTATAACTTAAGGTAGATTGATGATTACGAGTTATTTGGTCGGCTATTAAAAGAAAATTCTTATATTTGTATTCCTTATTATATAAACGATAGATTTTTATCATAGGACTTTTTATTTATAGATTAAAGTCATGACTAAAAATTAATTCGTTCAGAACTAAGTCAATTACTTCGATAAAATAATTAATATATATACAAGTTGATTCAAATATCATTGTTATGATTTTGAAAAAAAAAAAAAGCAGAGACAGAATCAAGTGGAATAAGGATACTTTGTTCTTTATTTGCTTTCTTTGTTATTTTTACCTTTTTGGGGTTTGTGCTGTATTGTCTTTCTCTTTTAAGCTTTTCTAGATTTGCTTTTATTGGGAGTTTGAAACTTTAAGGTTCGTTTTAGTTTCTGATCTAATTATACATATTTTATGCTTCATTCGTTTTTATTTAATTGTCTGGTTATTTTAATCTGACATAAAATTTGAAAAATTAAAAGGGAAATTTCGAGTTTTATGAGTATAAGCTAAAGATAAATGAAGACCTCATAATACCAGAGTAAATAATAGTAATTTAGTTTCCCAAATTTAAGTTTAATGATCATAAAAAAACTTTGACAAATAAAAAAACATGTTAATATATAATTACATGTATGTGATGTGTAACATCTATGTATAAACTCTAGTCTATAGTTTTGCTAGAAAAAGTTCAGTTGGAGATTCCAGAAAAACTTAGTAGCTCAATTGATTGACTATCTGAACTTTCACCTTGTTGATAAGGGTTCAATTTCCCACCTTCTAATCCACTATTTGAACTAGAATTCTCGACTAAAACTCGAAACTCCAACACAACCTAACCCCCCTTTGTTGCAAGGGCTCCAAAATTGTACTATCATGGCAAAAATGGTGTATATGTACAAGCAAAACTTCCTTGAAAAGCTCTCATTGTCGATACATTCTCAATCCGAGAGCAAGACGTCTACCTCAGGATCATCAGGTGTATCAGGGTCATAGTCAGTTGTTTTTGTTACCCTGGTGAAAGTTTCAACGCGAGAGGTACTATTCGATACCTCTCCTTGTGTAGAGTTATCTACTTTCTCACATATGCATGAATAAGGATTTTCATGAAACACACCCCAAGTTGGACTTACCTCCTTAGGCTCTCCCATGAAGCCTTTTTGATATTTGTTGATTCTATATACAAATTCCTTGTGTGACATGTAGTTTTTGTTCAAGAACACTCGAAATAGCTTCCTACCGTTTGGACGAATGGTTGGTTTATGGCCAAAATATCTCCTGCATTGATCGAAAAGGAAAAAGTATATTAGTCTACCTCAGAATCGTGCCCTTTAACTTGGCCTCATCTGACATTATGCCTCCAACTCTGGGTGTCATTCATTCACGTCCTATACAACATCCTACTAGGTGTCCTTGGTGTGTTATGTAAGATAGGATGTATATGTCTACTTGTGTAGACGCCCAAATTTGAAGGACGTAGATATCAGAGATCAAGTTAAATGACATGTTTATATATTATGTCTTTGCGGTATAAAAGTGAAATAGGAGGGTGAAGCAGCAAACCTTCGTCCTGCTAGAATTTTCGCCATGTTTCCATGATTGTTAGCGACAAATACATCGCTTTCATCACAAACTATGAAGTCAAGAGCAGCCATTCTTGAAGAAAATGCAGAAAATGGTGCTAACTCATCTTTGCTGGCAAGGGTGTCTTTTGTGTAGAAGTTTGGAAAGAGGGTCTTTAACGGAGTCAATGTCTCGTTCCCTCCATATGTTTCGCCAGATGCTACGTATATATGAACATCTTCGCTATATCCAAGTGATCTCAACATCAAGCCGACTTCTTCAGGAGTCATAGGACATCTTCCATGCCTCCTTGCCTTATCGGGGTGACTCTCCTGAAATTATATCGGAGAAATAGAGTTAGCACTTCACACATCACATTGTATGAAAGCAGGGCTAAACCTTACTAACATTATTCAGAAAGAACACAAAAAGGAGAAAGAACATTATTTCGCTGATTAAAATGCTCCTTTTAGAGGAAAAATGTATGTACGAATGTACGTTGATCTTTGAATGATCTACTATGAGGATATGATTGAAAGCAGATACTCAAGTACTTACAGGTAAAGTTTTCCACTTCTTTCGTATCTTCCCGAGTTCCTCCCTCTCCTTATCACCCCCTCCATAGTAACATCCTGAGAATGCAAGCATATCGGGTTCAAACCTGTACCATATACGAGTACAAAACAAGGAATAAGAAAAAATTGTCGTAATCAAAATGATACAGGTCTGCATACACCCACCCTCCTTAGGTGATCGTAAGAATCAAATACTGTCTGTATGTAATCGCAAATGAGAAAATCAACAAATAGAAAACGAACCTTAGGTGAAGAGCAATGAAATGCTTGCTCTTCATCCTCATTCGATGAACCAATTTCTCACCCATTCTAAGTATAGGGTCAGTAAACTTCACGGCATGATAGTTAACTCTGCATCTAAGCTTTTGCAAATCTGTATCCAGACTATTTGCAAGTCGATAATCAAACTTCATGATCTGTACAGCCTGTTACGAGAAGTGGAGCTATACAGGTCTATAAATATCAACATTCAAACATCTTATATAAGGCATAAACATATTCGTCTCCACGACTCTGGTAATGCATTTGACGAAAAGTATGGTTTTGTCCTCATGGATACAATATAAAGGACTTGATATACTCACATGTTTCTTTTTAAGTACAGGCAGTACACGATGAATATAGCAACTATCACTGCATTTTCTAGGAACTCGCATTCTATAAGGTAACCAGATTTGCCCTTTTCTGAGCGGAAGTTCCTTTACAACTGAAACATCATTCGCTAGATATTTTATAAACCAATCAACATCGAAAATATCAGAGAACACGCTGCAAGGAAAATGCATTGTTCACTTCGTTGAGATATTAGACTGTAACCAATATGCAACGAAAAAACAAAATGTCACTTTTCAGCTTCGTACTCACTCACCTAGAGTCTTTCCAGTAAGAACTCTTGTCCAGTTTCGGAACAACAAGAGTAGCATTCAAAATTCGAGCAGCAACAACAGCATCTGTTATCTGTCATCGAGGTGAAAGAGTTTATACTGTTAAAAACAGAACATTCTGTATTCCATATTAGTTAACGACAGGAACGTTATGTGAAACGTCACACATCAAGAAAATATAGCTAAAGTTTCGATGAGTCTCCAGCCACCAGTTTGGAGCACATCATAAGGCGCAATACAAAACTTCTACCAAACATAGTTAAGCTAATGCAACTTTTTATACGTGAATAAAATGTCTCTTATACAGTAACCAAACGACCCCTTAGTACCTCGTGAGAAATTAGTAACCAGATTTCTCAAAAAGACATTTGCTTACCCCAGTTCTTTGTTGGTTAAGACCTCCACTTGTTACAATCGACAAGTAACGATTAGGATGAGTGATATCTTGTGCTTCTGCATACAACGAATCGAATTAAGAGAAAGTCGGAGTAAATTGAGATTTCCAAAATGCAGTATCAATATAACATAACTCACTTCGAAATTTTTTACTAGCATCACTGCATCCATAGAAGAGGTTTGAATTTCTCGAACTCCACATATCGCGTTTACTCACTCTCTCTTTAGCCTTAAACAAAACAACAAATTCATACAATTTTTAGAAATATAAGATCCAAACAAAAAACAGAAACATCATACAGAAAACAGAGATATTCACCGGTACAGGTAATGGAGAATCTTCAGCATCATCATTTTCTCCCTACAAAAACAAAATTACAAATCAGATAACCAAATGCAATGTCAAAAATGAAATGAGCTTGCATTAACTCATGGCCCGGATCTAGGCCCGATTAACAATAGCCTAATTAGCTCAGTTGATTGAATTTTGAAACTTTCAATGAACATGCATTAACTTAGGGCCCGGATCTAGGCCCGATTAACAAAAGTTTTATAAGCTCAGTTGGTTGAGTATGAAACTTTCAAAGAACATGCATTAACTCAGGGCCCAGATCTAGGCCCGATTAACAAAAGCATGATTAGCTCAATTGATTGAGTATCAATGAACGTGTATTGGCTCGGATCTAGGCCCGATGAACAAAAGCCTGATTAGCTCAGTTGTTTGAGTATCAGAACTTTTTCATATCAACGTTCAATTCCCCTATTTGATTGTGAATCGAGTTATTATTGTATTATTAACGCGAAACTTTAATCATGGCATTAGTGTAGGGTGAATGAGGTACCGAAGAATCGCGATGAGGAAGAAGGAAGATACGATTGCCATTAGGAGAAGGCGCGAGAATCGAGAGGAAAAAGAAAAGGAGAAGAAAGATGGAGGCGACGGTGATGGCCGGGATTAGCCACCGTCCATGCGTAAAAAAGTGGTGGTGGCGCCGGCGAGAGGAGGCCATGGGAGTGGTGGTGGAAGGAATGAAGATGAAAGGGAATTACGTTTCGTTAATATGTGCATGCCCATGCATATAGACTAGACTAATTCCAATATTGAAAATATTATGTCGAGTCAAAATCAGATAAATAAATTTAAAATATATAAATAATATAATTACATTAATAGTAATAACATATGCTTGATAAATCTAGGGGAAACAACCAAAAAAATCTCATTCATTTTTACTTGAATCATATTGATTTTGACGGATTGAAATTTATTAGAAATATATTTTGTTAAACTAATTTTATTAATGATGCTTTAAAAATGTAAAATTTAACTACTACAATGAAATTAGTGGAATTTAATTTTTTTTTTGTCTAGTGACCTTATGCTAAAACACTATTTGATTTGGTGATCCGAAACATATCAAGTAAGAAATTAAAATTAATAAAATATTAAAAGATTTTTTTTAAAAAAAAAGTAAAAATATTGATACGACGTAAAAACAAATATTACCTACTTCCTTCGTCTCATTTTTCGAAATTTGAGATTCAAACAAGTGTATCTTTGATAGAAATTTTTTCATAAATGCATAAATATCCACAACATATACTCGAAATCTCAGAGACACCTTTAAGCTATACTAACATCTTATTATCCCTGAACTTATTTTATAAATAATTTTCTACCCCTTTTTGGCCTACGTGACACTATCAACCATGTAGTTTGAAAAAAATGTCAGCACGCGCGGAATCCACAAGATAGTTTCACGTTAGCCGAAAAGGGGTAGAAAATTATTTATAAAATAAGTTAAGGGGATAAAAAGACCTTAATATAGTACAAGTGAATTTTTAAAATTCGAGCATAGGTTGACAATACTTATACATTTTCCCTAGACTTTTTAACATTTTGAATAATTAATTATTGCGACTTATAATACTTTTTACATAGTGTACAAATATATAAATTTTATTTCAAAGTATAAAATTTTCATCAAAGTTAAATTATTTCTCTCAAAAAATGAAAAGTGTCGTATAAATTAAAATGGACAGATTATTTGATTGATATTAATAGCAAATATGTTTCAAATCTATCTCACAACATTGTTACAAGCTTAAAAAAGTGAATTTTGATTTTAAATACTAAAAATAAATTCAAATCAAATAACTAATATTGGAAAAACCTTTTTTTTTTTTTGGGTCATATAGGATATTATTTTGTTAAACGTACTAAAAAGATTATTACATCAGCGTTACTCTAAATTTTTTCCTAAAACAATGCCTATATTGACCATGAATATTTTATTATTTTTATCCTAAATAATTATTATTATTCCCAAATATTATTTTGACACAAAACCAAACAATAATGTATCTACGTTTTCTTGCACAAGTAATATATATCATGCTTCAAATAAAATTTTATGATACGACTCACATGTGTTAAAAAATTGATTATAAAATAGCAAAACATAATATTTTCAATATTATATTAAAATATCGCGAATTTTACCAATCTGTTTTCTCAAAAGATACAAGTTATCACTTATCGTCTGGTGAAATATCACGAGTTTTATCGATCTTGTTTCTCAAAAAATACAAGTTATCGATTTGTCATCTCATGTATGGTTTCGATTTCCTCAACCACCACTAACATCGTACCCGATGAGATCCCATATGTAAAGATATGGAAAGAGTGAGATGTATACAGACTATATATACACCATTGTTCAGGTAGAAAAAGTAAACAACTGATAGTAAAGAAATGTATTTCGATAAAGAGTGAGTGCTAATTTAGATAGAAAAGTAAACGAGCCATAATTGATGTGTACTTAGATAAAAATTTGGTGATAGTTCAAGTAAGAAACTGAAACAACATGTAATTCAGATACGAAACTAAAAACTAAAAACTAAAAAAAAAAAAAAAAGCGAAATACTTTAGATGTGTTTTTAACCTTTCAACTCTCGTTTTTTAAGCTAACGATGAAGAAAATCCGAAAAAGCGCATCCAGAGAGTTCAAAATTTTACTATCTAAAGTATTACTTCAAAGTAAAGGAAAAGAGAGAATAACATAACATTTGAGCAAAGAATATACCAAGTAAAATGTTGATCATTTTTAAGTCTAAAGTCCAATTTTGGCCCTGTCCTGTTATGGATTTACATACATAAAAGATAAAATTGCACTAAATGTAGCCCCGCGGATATATAATCTAATATATAATAGGCATAATACATAAATATAACTCTTAACTTGGCGTCAGTTGACAACTATGATCCTTAACTTTGAATGTGCAAAAGTAGGCACTCAAAACTTGTATAAGATTGAACATATAGACACACGTGTCCTACATGACATGACACACGTAGGACACCACGTACGATACAAATTTTTCATGTAGGGTGCCATGCAGGACGAATATATCAATTTGTTCAAATTTATATAAGTTGTGCACATCTTAAGTTAACGAGTCACAGTTGCCAACTAGCGTCAAGTTAAGGGTCAAGGTTTCATGTCTATGTATTATGCATATATAATATATAACCTCGTATAATCGGTGTATAATCGACAATTCACGTGTAAAATAAAGGCAAAAAGCAAAAAAAAAGAAGAAGAAGAAGAAGAAGAGATGCTTGGTGAAAGTAGCAAGAAGGGAACAAATGACTAAAGACGTTTTGCCCTTGTGTTTTGCATGACATAAAAGTGTGGAGAAGATGTATCTTGCGCCAAACTCGACCCCCAAAGCTTAGCTCATGATGCGAGGATTGCTCAAATATCTAATAAGGAACACACAGCACTCACCCCCTCGCAAATATACAAGCCTAACTCAACCCGAGAAGCTAGGTCACGATGTGAGGCTTGTCGTACACACAACACATATCCTCAGCTAATGTGATATGTTAAAAAGCGTAAAAGTCACAGTAACAAAACATTAGATTCTTAAATACTTTGGGTATTAGAAGAGCAATCGATCCAGCGTAAAGGCTTGTAAAGAAATATTTCGCAACACTATGCTTCTACTAGCAGTATATATTAAAGCCATTTTGTGACAGATGAGTGGCATCAACATAATCTGCAGAAACAAGTAGTGAAAATGGCCTCAGAAATTCAAAAACATTCATCAGGACAAGGAATGGGAAGGACTTCTTCACAGGAGCTGCGCGAAAAGGAGAAAGAAGTTAAAGATAAAATATTTCAAGCAGCTATGGCGAATAAGTGGAGAACAGTTAAGCATCTGTACACCGACAAGGAGTTTGTGCAGTTTGTGCATGAATTAAAACTCACTCGATCTGAAGAGACTGCTCTTCACTTAGCTATCACTGCTTACCATCCAGATCGAGACGACTCTTTACAGCATCCTCATTTTACTTGTATCAAGGAAATGATAGATGACATACCAGAGGAAAATCGACTACGTACCTTAAAGCTGAAGAATGATAAAGGGAACACACCTCTTCACCTTGCAGCAGAACTCGGGAGTGTCAAGATTATTGAGTGTTTGGTAAACCCATCAGACTCTGATCTCATCAGGGAGACCAATTCAAAAGGGGAAACCCCCTTATTTGTAGCAGCTTACCGTGGCAAACTAAAAGCTTTTCTCTACCTACAGAAGTGTTGCGTAAATCAAAAAGAACGTGGTATTGATCTTTGTAGGAGGAAAGATGGGGATAACATTCTACACGCCGCCATCTCTGGCGAGTACTTCGGTAAGAGCCAATCCCCTACAAAGACTTTACTAATTATCAGATATTTCAACTTTACATATGTTTAACAACTTATCTTGTAACAGATCTGGCTTTTCAGATAATACATCACTACGGGCAACTTGTCAACTATTACAACGCAGAGGGAATGTCTCCCCTACACTTCCTTTCCAGGATGCCTCAAGTATTCAAAAGTGGCAGCCATTTTCGGTCCATAGATAGCATCATCTACTACTGTAAGTGTGTGTTCTTTTTATCCTTTGTTGCAAGTGCAACACATTTACTGTTTTCTGTTAGCCATAAACATCCAACTTTTGCATGATGGTTCATGTTCATCGTTCGTGAAGGTTATATAGCTAATATTAGGTTCTTTTTTTTCCAGGCACAAATATCGAAGAGCTAGAGTTAATGACATATAAAGCTAAAGATAAAGAAGATTCACATAGTAAGCTTAAATGGAATCTCCCAGAGAACTACCAAACAATGGTGGAGTTCTTTGAACTACTTTGGAATGGGACATTGAAAACTCTACGTGAGTAGATTTACTGCACGTGATCAATGACTTATCTAATCTGTATAGTACGTTATACTAGTACAAAAACTTTTTAGGTAGGAAATGACAACAGATACTCCGATCAAAACAAGAAAGCTGCTCACTTCCTTTTGGGGCTTATTGAAAACGCTAGACCAATCTCCTTTTGAAAATGCACTAACAGACTGTTTTGAGCGACTGTTGTTGGTACTTTCTACCTAAGAGTTTTACATTACCAAGACTGATTCTATCTTTTCTATCCAGGTTATCTTAACCGAACATACTTTGGGAATCGACTTTACTTTGGGAATCAAGAAGACCCGTCTAAAAGTACGTGATTACATAGAAACATTCTAGTTTATCAACTCATCCATGCTGAGTTAGTCAATAGTAACAATTTCTTTTACAATATGAACTAACCAAATTATTCGAGTGCCTCGGGCACTCTTGCTGGAACATAGTACATAAGAACTTCACATGCTCCGAGACTGATTCTGTTTTCTATCCAGATACTACAGGAGCAACTAATGAGAATCAAGGCAAGAAGTCTCAAGGTACATGATTACATAGAAACATTCTAGTTTATTCACACATCCATGCTGAGTCAATCAACAATACCAATCTCTTTCACAAAATGAACTAACCAAACGATTCGAGTGCCTCGGGGGACTCTTGCTGGAACATAGTACATAAGAACTTTACATGCTCCGAGACTGATTCTGTTTTCTATCCAGATACTACAGGTGCAACTAATGAGAATCAAGGCAAGAAGTCTCAAGGTACATGATTACATAGAAACATTCTAGTTTATTAACACATCCATGCTGAGTCAATCAACAATACCACTCTCTTTCACAAAATGAACTAACCAAACGATCCGAGTGCCTCGGGGAACTCTTGCTGGAGCATAGTACATAAGAACTTTACATGCTCCGAGACTGATTCTGTTTTCTATCCAGATACTACAGGAGCAACTAATGATAATCAAGGCAAGAAGTCTCAAGGTATGTGATACCTTTCAGGTTATGTGGACTTTTAATTTGTTTTTCATGACAACTCTTACTAGTACTAACTTATATTTCCTTTTCTGCACACTAAGGCCATCAAAATAATCAGCAATATGACGTCGAGAATCCCCCAATTCAAGGTGAATGCATACACATGTATAAATACCAAAGTTCAAACTAAATATTACCTCAAAGTATGATGATTAGATCTAATTCATCAAAACATGCAACAAAATATCAAGAAGAGGTGCATGTAATATCAACAAAAAGACACAATATACCACCATACTGATTCTCCATCAACATCAAAGCATTGAGCATTAGAGCTGCTTTCTTTCCAAGCTATGTGAACATTTTCTATGAGAAAAAAATTGATAGAAAGAGAGTGTGATTCTCCAACATATTTCTGCTAACAATTGATCTCTCTGGAATTCCAGCTGAAAGGAAGAGAAGCCGCAAGTTGTTTCCAGACAATTACACCATCTTTATCGAGTTCCTCAAATGTATAATGAAGATTTTACTTATTGTATTGGGTATTGGTAAGAATTATTCTTAAAACATTTCTAGTTTATCATGCATACATTTCTTGACTACTGAGTGCAACTGCTGTAATTCTTAAAGAATCAGACTTGTTAATCGTTCGAAGAATGTAGTTCCAACCCCTTTCTGATATATTTTCTGCTTCACCTTTTGTTTGGAAATTAAACTAGGAACTAATGACTACATTTTGATACTTCTTTACCCTTGATTGTTGTTTAGAACGTAAGAACGGGTTGAGAATAGGAGAGATATCAATGGAGAAAAAGCGGAAAAGGACTAAAAACTCTCTTCTTCTTTTTCTTGTTGAAGTAGAAAACTAAGAAGGGAATTTGTGTTATTGTTGTTTGACATTTAGGCAAGTCCCATCCTTTTCACATTTTACTTTCCACATTATGTCATCAGGATTCAAATCTTGTTGCATGCAGGACTCCAAAGGACAAAAAAACTAGAGGAAAGGAAAAAGCAACATACATGGGGAGTTCAAATTATGAAGTTGATGATTGAGAAAGAAGAACGTTACAAATCCTATGAAAGTACTGGGGGGGAGCCAGAAGATAGGCCCAATAACCAAATTGGAGCACCTCCTCCAGCACCCCCTTCAGATGTTGAAAATGAAGACAGTAACACTGCACAGATCGAGCAACCACCAACTTCAAGCACAGATAAGAAGATAGATGATCTCAAGTCTGGTAAAGAATCTCTCTTATTCTGGTTATACTTGTGTGACACGGAAAACTTTGTTCAGTCATCAAGACACTGCATTTTTAGCAAGTCAAGATCTATCGCATCAACATGCCAAAAATTTATTCTACTTTTCCAAATCAGAATCAAGTTTTTTCTTTTTTATGCCAGTTATAACTTCATCAGAAGCTATATGTTCGCTAAAAGCAACTAAAATAACTATAGTTCTAAATACAGATAGGTCCAAGACCAAGGAGACACCCCTATTAGTGGCATCAAAGATGGGTATTGTAGAGATGGTACAGACGATCCTCAAAAAGTTCCCAATAGCCATTCAAGATACGGACTCTAACGACAAGAACATACTGCTTTTGGCTGTAGAGCACAGGCAGACAAATGTCTATAATTGGTTAACAGGAGAAAAGTATCCAGAGTACGTGTTTTATCATGTGGACAACCATGGAAACAATGCAGTGCACCTAGCTGCAATGTATCAGAAGCTCGAGGTGTGGCGCATCCCTGGTAGTGCTCTACAGTTGCAAGGTGAAAGGAAGTGGTACAAGGTAAGAGATTTTTAACAACCAACCCATATTTTAATATCACAAGGGATTAACTTAATTACACTAACGTGTAAAATATTTTCTTATCATAATGCAGTATGTGAAGCACACTTTGCCACGACAATCATATGTTCGTTATAACAATAAAGGTCAGACACCAAGACAGATCTTCATAGAGACACATGCAAATTTACTCAGTGATGGAACTCAATGGCTCGTCACAACTGCCAATTCATTCTCTCTCGTAGCAGCACTGATTGCTACTGTTGCCTTTGCTACATCTTCCACAATCCCAGGCGGAGCAGATGATAACGGCCATCCACACTTAAAAAATCAGCCTGCTTTTGACGTGTTCTCTGTAACATCACTAATTTCTCTTTGCTTCTCTGTCACAGCTCTAGTGTTTTTCTTGGCTATCCTCACATCTCGATGCCGACACAATGATTTCGAGAAAGACTTGCCAAGAAAGTTGCTCCTTGGATTAACTTCGCTTTTTGCATCAATAACTGCTATCTTGATCTCATTCTGTGCTGCACATTTCTTTGTCCTCCGGGATAAATACAGGAATGCGGCAATTCCAATATACGGGGCAACATGCATACCTGTGGTGTTTTTTGCATTTAATCAGTTCCCTCTCTATGTTGATCTTATAAGGTCATACATCCAAAAGCTACCACTTCGTAGCTATAAGGTGTTTTATACTGATTCCTCAGAAGCAACTAGCTCAGATCAAAAGAAAGAAGGTAAAGAAAAGAATGATTGAAACAAGTCGGAATTATGACAAGAGCAGAGCTTGCACGGTTTCCTAATTCAGTTTCCAAATAAGACCGGGTTGTTTTGTGTCAAAAAAATGATGAATTCCAAGAAAGGTTTCCCTTCGTTGAGAGTAGGCGAGGTGGAGATATAATTTTTCTATGTATTCTTGAAGATACTCACACTTTTTTAAGAGTTCCGTGATTTCATATACCTTTTTTCCAGACTAAAGCTAGTTAAAATAGAGTGCTTAATGTTGTTTGATCCTGTAATTCATGTGAACTTGAGGAAGTCTAAGGGAACTTATCATATCGAGATAGCGCAAAAAAGGCATTATCCTATTTTCCAGACTAAAGCTAGTTAAAATAGGGTGCTAAATGTTGTTTGATCCTCTAATTCATGTGAACTTGAAGTCTTAGGGAACTTATCATATCTAGATAGTGCATATCCTATTTTGTAAAATTATTGAACAAGGAAACCGTTTAGATTTTCAAGGATCATTTTTTATCCAATATGACTTGAATCCAAATATAAAGATTACTCCCCGGCAATACCTCGCTCAAGCTCTATTTGATTTGTATTACAGCTGGTCCATGTAAAGAGTTATAGAATGTAGATTTAAGGGCACTACAAGAGTGACTGTGAACCAAATTCGATTTATGCCCGTAAATTTACAACAGATGCTATACTTTTGTTAAGGAGATCAATGACAGTTTATAGCGAGGGCAAAGTAGATTGGTGTTCACTGATGTAGAGAAAGTCATATAGCTAGAAAGGTCCTTTGGTGGGTGTTGGAGACGAAAGGAATTTATATTAAATTAATTATATTTTTCTATAAGATTAAAGATCTTCCTGCTACTCTCCACGATTGTAATTAGGAACCTGTAATTTGTTGTGGCAGGTTCTGTTTTTTGTTTTGGAATAGAATACAAGTTGTTATCTTCTAAAAAAAAAAAGGACATGCATTTAGGATCCATCACTAGCATAAAACCAGCAGTAGGAAATGCAACGGAATTTCTCATAACCGTGAGTTTACACCGAGGGTCAGAATTGAGTATGTAGTTGTTCACCCTTGTGATGCATGAGCTAATAACTACAATACAAGATGAAGTTCCATGTTGTAAATAGTAGTGTGCTAAATCACAAAACCAGCGATGGTACATGGTAACTCTACCCACCAAAGTTAAGACAAATGGGAAGAAATCACACCTAGTGTCTTGTGCCTCCACTGACATTTGAAGACAAGACCTTACGGTACACAATTCACTGACTACTAGGCCAGACTTTCTGAAGGATATAGCTTTTTCGCTTCTTATTTGATGTAAATAGGTAAGAAATATCCTCAATAAGTACTTTAGACAACGTATCCAGTACTCACTAATTTATTATTAGAAAGAAAATGTGTAATTTTTGTACAAGTAGCTAATATTCAGTCTTTACCATCTAATGATCGACAGAAAGATGGAAGATAAAACAGAGGTTTAAACAACAGGGATCTTACATTTGAACACTTCATATAGATCAACAAAATAGCAGAGTGATAAGTTGTTACCAGCCGTGAAAAGCGATAAAATTTGTGTGCTGCCTTAGTCATAATCTTTCTTCATATTCTTACCTAGTAGAGGATTAACCCCCATTTGTCCTCCAAAGTTGCACTTTAATACCAGCAGCTGCATGCTCTAGAGAGGCCGTTCCAAGAAGAACTACTTCTCAAAGAGCTGCACAACATCTCTTTGAAAATTAATATGGAGTACGGAGTATGATTTGGACCGCCTTCCCCGGATCTGAGCAAGTTCTAGTAATCGTCATGCAAATTACCATACCTCAAGAGCTTTGTTGCATTCCTACAGAAACACTTCGAGAACGTCTTTTCTTTGACATGCCCTGAAAGACAATTGCATACCATTACTTGTATGCTCAAGGCATATGAAGCAGGAACAACATGGTGACTAGACTACACTCTCAATGTGAAAAAAACAAACATAAATAAGGTCAACTCATTCAGGATGTATCATTACGCAGTCTACTCCAGATTATTAGTTAAACAGTTACACTTCCCAGTCACACCCACTAATTGCAACTTATATAAGTGTCACTATGATGGAAACAAAATCAATTTTTTCCTTGGTGCTTCATTTAACAAATACAATTGATCTCAAATGACAAACAAACATAAGCAAGTGGTTTTGTTGAACGCAACAGATTGAGAGCACAAATCTTAGATTTGGTACTCTAAAATAAAATGAGTTAATGATGAAGAATTTATAGATTGGACAGGGCCCAAAGACGTGACTCGTAGTAATAATCATTCTAGTCACCCAAATACTTCCAACTACTTTATTCCTAATGAATGATAACCAGCTTCCGAATGCATTCCAGTGTCCAATGATGCTTAAGTCCAGTTTAGGAAAAAAAGAGGAGAACTGCAACGGCTACAACATAATATTCAGCTCATACAGTCTAGGAAATCATTCTCAAATTGGTAACTGTTTCTCCAAGCTACATGAAACACATGCCAGTGGCATTACGAGACTCACTTCTGGAGCAGCTTTAGATGAACCTTTCACAGAAATGATTACATGATGACTTATTGACATTCATTTATACATCACATTCCGGCGACAATACAAGGACAATGTTAATATGAAGATCAACCTTCAAAGTGATATGAACATTCTACGCTCATCATGATCTTGGCACAATAAGAGTAACCTCAAAGTTGAAGGAAAATGCATATAATAAAGAGATGTACGAATGAACTTATCACCATACAAGACAATGGATATGAACCTGCTAGTCTAATACCTTAGAGAATGGCAGGGGCAAGGAAGCCTGTCGTACAGCCTTCTCAGGTTCACCAAGCTGCCGAATCTCTTGAAGTTGGTGCGCTATATCCTCCAAAAGCTTTAACTGCATCTTTTCTCTTTCTCTATGCTCTGCAGTCAAGTCAAGTTTCTCTCTTCCCTCTTGCACAATCTTTAACCTCTCTCGAAGCCGCTCCACTTCCATTTCAATTTTCAGCCTTTCATTGTCTACTGAGCATACGGAATTTCCCCGAGAATCACGCAGCAAAGGTTTACCACGTGAGCCCACTGGTGGAAGCCCACCAGTAGTGTCTGAACTGATTTTAAGATCCACTTGAGTATACAACGTGCTAGTACTTGGACGATCTCTAATAACATCTTGTGTAGGAGAAGCTTCAACAGGGTGACTAGTTTTCCCACAAAATTCTAATGCACTTTTCCTAGATTCACCATTACTGACATCATTGCAAAAGTTGGACCCGTCGACAATGACATGAACATCGTGAACACGAGGTTCTTTGACTGAGGTCAAATTACATGGACATTTTGATCCCTGATATCCAACTGTCTCATGATACATCAAACACTTGTCTTTTCTAGAAACATCAATACAAGCTCTGTCACTTGTTTCCATATCTGGATTTTCTTTTAGCACTTCACCTTCTAGGGGAATGGCCTGATCAGGAAGTTTCTGTTCCGAAAGACCTGTCTCACAGGGTTTCAAGGATGTGTCCAGTATTTTCCCATTCCCTGGTGCCACATCGGAGTGGTTAACCATAAAAACCATCTCTTTTTCCTGATATTCTTGACTGCAAGAATGCTCTGTTAAGTCAACTTGCTTCTGGGAGTTGACATCTTTGTTCTGTCTTTGAATCGGTGCCTCTCCCGCTAAAGCAATATAGTTTTGTTTATCAAGAGAACTGACCTCCTCGGAGTTCTTATTTTCCGCAACAGTCCTCTTGTTGAAAGAAGCACTAATCTGATGAAGCATAAGAAGTGGATCCTCATTAAGATCAGGTGAAGCAACATGACGTCTTAGTGCATCCACTACATTCCCACTATCACCTGTTGGTTCTTCATTTCCGAGATAAGTCATCTGCCTATATACTTCAAGTTCCTTCTCCAAAAAGTGTTTCTCCCTCTCTGTCCTCATCAGGATCTCCATTAGAATGTTCATTTCCTCTGCTTCAAAAGCAGATTTCTCTTCAATTAATCTCTGATATTGCCGGGCGTCCATTTCAATAGCTGCCTTCTCCTCTTGTAGACGTAAGATCATGGCCATAGCCTCATCTGCAGCACTCGCGGCAGCATTTCTTTCCTTCTCCAGCTCAATGCAAAGAGCATCTCGAGCTTCTCGTTCGTGCTCTAAGGCTCGTTCCAAGAGTCTTATTCTGTTCCCCTCATGGAAGCTGGAAACTGGTTCCCCATTATGTCTCAGCTCTTCAATGGATGCGACGTTCTTTTCAATGTGCTCAATTTCATCAGAAGATCCAGTTAGTTCAAAGCTGTCTCTCTGGCCTAATCTCATAACCAGTGCAGGGTGGCCACCATCTATATTCACCACAAAGAGAAGCATTAGATTGATACATATTGGAACCCCAAGGCTTTAAAGTTAAATGAAACAAGGGAGGCTACAAATCGTAAAAAATAATAATTTGAAATTACTTAGTTTCATGCATCTACCTTTTGGACCCAATTAGTCTGGATTGAAGCTTACATTGTTGTTTCCTTGTATCCTCATAGTTATTAGACTGAAAAGTAATTGATTCTGCTCAACATATTTGATACAGCAACTACTACGCCTTAAACCCAAACAAGTCAGGATCAACTCTAATGAATTCTCACAGACCATGTTTCTCCATTTAAGCTCAACACATCTCATCATCATACCAAATAAAAATAAAAAGTAAACTAGACGTATAAATAACAATAATATAATTTATATATTATTTTACTCGTATTTAAATCTTTTACTCCAAGAAAAGCAGTAGGTTTAAAATCAATGACAACTACATTTCCAAATAATATCAGCTATATGGATCTTTTTTTTTTCAATTGTATTCAACCAATTATTACTTCTACTTCTTCTAAAACCGTTGCTTAACAAATTAAATGTTGCCAAAAGTTCCTTTGTTTTTCCATAAACAAATTATACCCAAAAAATTTTTAGCATAAGAGGTAAAACTATTCACTTAAAAGCATTTGATAGATAGAAAAATAACTATTTCTGCTTATGTATTGCACCAAATAAGAATGGTTTAAGCTAAATAATTGTACGGAAATGTTAAAAGATGACATAATACATTTAGTTTGTGTAATACAAAGGAGATGCATTGTTTTGGAATAAAAGATGCAGATACATGTTCCTAAGCCAAAAACTAAAGTCTCCGGATTTTCTTCCCTTATTAGGGGAACAGGGGCTCCTAGCGAGTCATGAACATTATGATGCATCATAATAACTACGACACCTCATCCCAAGCTCGTCTGCTGCAGCTTAGGCCTAACTCAACCCCAAAAGCTAGCTCAAGAGGGAGGATTACTCAAGTCCATATAAGTAAACCACTAGTCAATTCCCAACCAAAGTAAGACTCTAACCGACTCTATTTACCCCCTTCACACCCAAGTCCAATTGGAGTGTGGACCAGGAGCCCAAACCGGGGTAGACTGACTCAACCCCAAAAGCTAGCTCATGACGGGAGAATTGTCCAAGTCTATATAAATAGACGCTACTCCATTTCCAACCAATGTGATACTCTAACCCACTCTCAGGATGCAATAACAGGCTAAAAAAGAACTTTTTAGATAAACAACTTTTAAGACGACTAAACATCAAAACATAGAAAGGAGAGCATTAGAATTTCTGAAATCAAAAGGGCAATGTATCATTTCAATAATTCATTACCTTCTTTATTAGTACTAGGAGGAGATGGAGGACCTAGTGGGAAGTCTTCATATTGCGGATCATATGATGAAACTGACGAAGATCTCCCATAATCAACAGCTGTTTTACGCCTTCTTCGACGAACCCCTCCTCTTTGTCTCTGATTCATCACTCCTTTCCCCTTTTGCCCAAATTCATTTCTTGGACTTAATTCAATCATAGCAATATTATGCGACTTTCTTGCATCTGATACTGAACTACATGAAGCCTCATCACCCATTTCAAGATACCCATGAGGACTATTCCCCTTTTCTTGACCAATTAATCTCAAATTCAAATCACAATTCTGGTCTTTCCCTAAAATAGTATCAGTAAAAGGAAAGTTTGCTCTTATGGAGAGTTGGACATTCGACACTTTCTCAGCTGGGAAATCAACCAAGAGTCTATGAAAACATAAATTCCGATTTGGAACAGTACCAAAAAGAAGTCCATCACCAGGACATGGCAATCTCAAACCAAAAAAATCAAGAAACTTTGATGCTATAAAAGCTACTGTTGCTGCACAAAGCAAGAAATATGCTATAGCAAGATCAACAAAAGCTCCCACAATACCACTCAAACTCCACATATACCTACCTTCACAAGACATTTTTCACCCCAAAATACTATTAAGAAGTTCCAACTTTACCAGTAAACAAAGTATAAACTTGCACAAAAACTGTAACTTTACTAGTAAACAAAGCAAAAAGAATACCTTTTTTCCTGATAAACTTGAAAAAGATTTGAACTTTATCCTCTTAACTCCACATATAGCTACCTTCACAACTCACAATCCATTTTCACCCCAAATATTGGTAAAACCTCCAACTTTACTAGCAAAAAAAGCATAAACTTGCACAATAGTTTCAACTTAACTAGTAAACACAATAAACTTGGAAAAGATTTGTACTTTATCTCTTTAACTCCATATATAGCTAACCTCACAACTCACAAGCCAATTTCACCTCAAAATACTTATAAAAATTCCAACTTTACTACTAAACAAAGTATAAACTCGCACAAAAATTGTAACTTTTACTAGTAAACAAAGTAAAGATCCCACCTTTTTCCTTGAACCAACTTACAAAAGATTCGAACTTTATCCCCTTAGAGATGACCAATTGATTCCTCCAAGAAAACCCAAGAACAAATTGACCAGAAAACAATACCCCATCAAATTTAAAACCTATGATCAATGAAAGAAACTGTTGTTTTCTTGATTTGGGTACCCTAATAATGACTGTTTTTGGTTTTCTTGATCATAGGATTTTCCTCACATGTGAAAGTTTTCTCTATTGATATTTAATTTTCTTGAAGGATTAATACGATGTCGTATGATAGACTTTACCTGTTTGATTAGTCATATGGTAATGATGATAAAGGTCATTTATTGTCAGCTCATTGTTGCTTCTACAGACACCACGTGCATTATTTGCATTTAAATATCATTCAAACTTTTATCCATTTTTAGTCATGTTAAGATTCTTGATCCATGCGTCTCGATTAATTTTATAAAATTAATATTCAATTTCTATCGAACTCCGCTAAAGATATTATCGATATGTATTGGCTATACACATTATGTATAAAATAGAGGTATTTATTTGATTATATAAATTAAATTTGGATGACTTCAAATTTTGGGAGCTAATTCCTTCTTTTGCATTTATAATTAAGTCTAACAACTCCTTTTTGATTGTACAAATGTTACTTTAATGGTTAAATATTTTTAACCTACATGAATACTAGTGTATTTATAGACAATAAGTTGACTAATGGGTTAATTCATAACTCGATCAAATAATATTTTCGAAAAACGCAAAAAAAAAATCTTTCTAATAAAAGGTACTTAAAAAAGATTAAAACTTAGATATTATACAAACAAGTAAACTTGGATAATGTACAAACTAAGTACTTGCATGTGGAGTTCAACATGTCTCGTCTTTCTAGATCATCAAACAAATA
Source organism: Solanum lycopersicum (assembly GCF_036512215.1). Taxonomy (NCBI): domain Eukaryota; kingdom Viridiplantae; phylum Streptophyta; class Magnoliopsida; order Solanales; family Solanaceae; genus Solanum; species Solanum lycopersicum. The sequence goes on along the minus strand of NC_090811.1, from coordinate 68,123,493 downwards.
TAGGAGGAGGAACATATGTCATCTAATATCACATCGCGATAGAGCTTAAATGAAACAATAAGGATTCATATAGCGGGCTTTACTCAGGAACTAGTCATCATCCATTGCACTTGTGTCATATTGTTCTCCACAGGCAAGACATCTCCGTTAGCTAAAGCTCGTGGTCTCTTCTTTAAAGCACTGATGCTCGTGGGAGACGCCGTGGTTGTAGTCGATGACAGGCATTCACCGATGCTAGCAGGCATATCGGAAGCATTTTTGTTCTCAAAACTAGTAACGACTTCAGGTAATGAAGAAACTGGGACAATCCCATCACAGTTGTTCGTCGCGCCTTTGATTGCTAATTCAGAAAGCTGTTCCCTAGCAGTGTCTAGATCAGGAGATTCCACGGAGGTATAGTTCAGAACTTTACATGCTTTCTCGAGTATCGTTTGCAAATACTTGCCCTGTGCTTCGATACGAAGCTGGACATGGCGTTGTACCTGATTCAACAAACCACAATAACTACCATAAACTAACCTTCATATAAGAACTTAATAAAGAGATGATGTGACATTTGGTCCTACTGTTTGGGGAAAACCGTGACGGGCTAGAACGGCCGAAAGAGGACAATATCACACCATGTTAAGAGTATTTTTCGGGTTGGGTTAGCCCAACGAGGAGTTGAGACTCATAGTTACACAAACATTACAAATGAGCAAGAAAAAGGGGAAGAGACCGACCTCTAGCTGCTCTTGTAGTCTTCGTTGAACTTCCATCTGTACTCGAAAAGCCTCGGTAACTTGGTATCCACAACTGAGAAAGATGTAAGAGCATATCAAATTGATGCAAAGTACAACACTTTATTTCTAAAGAAGAAACTCGGAAGATACTACATACTCATTTATGTCCTGGGCAACTACTTTTGATGAACCCGACGCTGAGGGACTTGTATCTTGACTCTCTGCCACACATGATTCTGTTAACACACATAGCTAATAACAATGTAAGAATTAGGATTCAACTGCTCAAAAGGGTAAGATATAGCAACAACCGTCTTTTCTTCGTTATGGAAATAGTTATCCGCGTACTCACATGTCCATATATATATCCTTCCCTAATTCACATATACTATCATACCCATCATACATTCCTCTCAGAGATGTCAATAGTAACATACCAACAGAAATAATAATATTTAAAGCAAATGGCCAAAAAAGTACAGTACTATTTGAAGTTAACAAAAAGTTCACTCTATAAATAGCTTCGCGAATGGAAAGAGAGCAACAAAAGAAGAATGGCAATCAGATACTTGAAATCTTGAATCCGAACATCATTCTTATAACATTTATTTTGTTGTTGTTATTAGAGGTTTTCAGCAGTTTTTATCTTTTAGGAATTAAAGGGGACATGAAGAGACTGATACAGAGAAAGCATTTCTGGATTACTGAAGCCTAACGACTTCGGTGAAGCATCTTTCAAAATTAAGCCAGGTATATCCAGATTACAACAACAAAATATCGAGTGTAGTCCCACAACTTGGGGTTTGGGAAGGGTAGAGTATACACGGACTTTATCCCTAACTCAGAGATAGGATGTTGTTTCCAATAGACCCCCGGCTCAAGGAAAAACAGTCCAAAGCAGTCACGAAAATGAATGATTGAAAGCAGTGCATTGAATTGTAAGTACATAGTCATTAACGCGTCGTTTAATGTTTTTAAGGTAATGTAAAAGTTGCAAGAACGCTAAAAAGTTAGGATAATTAGTAGGCATTGATTGGAGTATTCAAATACCATCTTTATAGCTCTCGGCTGCCTCCTTAGATTGCTTCCCTAGGCGATATTTCTGCAAGGACATGTAAAATATAAAGAGTTCAAGGATCTGCCTGCAAACTAGAAGAAAAAAACTGTGAACTACTTTTTCTTGATCTCTTTCTATTATGATTTATGGCCCGAATCCTTTTGCTTTTCTTATTTCGATATGAAACTTTTTTCTATAGCTAAAACTGCGAGTCAAAATGAACTATATGTAGTCCATTTTTTTTGGCTAAAATGTGAGAACACATCATCAATTGAATATTCATCAACAACAACAACTATGCCTCAATCCTAAGCAAGTCGGAGTTGGCTATATCTATATAAATCATCACTAAACATGTGTGTTTCTCCACTTAAATTTTGTGTCAATCACTAATTCATCATTAGAGCCATTTTGTCAAAGTAAATATCATTGAAACCTAGAAGTTAGAACCATTTCACTCCTCAAGACTCACATTGAACTTGAACGATTTAATGTCTAGCTTCGTATCTAAATAAATTCAAATTTAGGAAGTTAAGTAAAATTCCGAAATTGGCTTAAACTTAACCTTAATTCAATTTTGTGAGACACTAGATTTAAGGTTTTAGTTAAACTAAAATCTTCACACCAAAGGCACATTGATTGAATAGAGGGAAACACGTCTTGGCAACTAAAAACAATTCTGTGCAGAACAGATGAGACGACAAAAAAACCTGGAGGTGTGACTTCAAATGATATAGGGTGAGTCCTTTCACCCCCATTGCCTTCATAATTGTTTTTGGCGTAGCCTCTGCAAAGTGAAGCAATAATTCCACAGTCAATATTGTGTCACTTACTTCAACCAAGACGAGTAATGAGAAGGTAAGATTCAAGACGAATCAAGAAAAGGTCTGAAGATTTACATATAGCAATACTACATGGTTGGCAATAATTGTAGTTCCAAGAAAATAACCGAACCAAAACCAAATAATTATGTGATCAAAATGCCATTAATTCATATTAACTTGCTTCCTAAGACGCCTAGAAATGTTACTATGTTACTCTAAAGTATCGTTTTCTAACAAAATTCTTTCATTAATCATAGGACTATTACCCGAGAGAGAGATGAACGAGCAGAAGTTAACGGTCAAATGATCAGGAGAAAGAGTTCTTAACTTTAAGAAACCAGAATCGCATGACGTACAGACATGCTGAACGTTAAGATGTGTAGTTATTGAAGCAGCGAATGTATACATCATCTAAAAACCCCTTCCCCAAGATAGTCTCTAGACGTTATCACAAATCTTTAATCATCAAAATCTCATCAAAACACTAATCAATTTACTTTTCACTCACCAACCAAACAACATTATTTTCCTATAAAATATTTACGACTATGAAAAATGATCCTACGAAAGTAGAAAAAGAAGACATAGTAATAGAAGTTAAAAAAGAAAAAGACAGACACATAAACTGAAATGAAGTAACATATGAATGTTACTAATGTATATAGTCTTGCAACTAAATAAATGAGAACTTTACAAGTCATTTTCTAGCAAAATATTTTTTTTTCCAAGAAAGCCTCTTAGTATAAGTCAATTTAATTTCATATCATTTACTCCAACAACATTATCCATCATTATCAATCTTCAATCTAAAAAACTTCATCCAAACACTATGCCAAATTGCTTATCACACGTAATCTTAGTAGCTCAGTTGGTTTGTCTACCTAAACTTTCACTACGAAAGTTCAATTCTCCACCTTGCAATCTCTCCCGCATTTCCCCTTCCCCTTCCCCTTCCCCTACTCCCAATTTCCGAAAATTTTAAAAATTGTTTTTCACTCACTAACCAAACAACATTATTTTCCTAGAAAGTACTTTCCACTATGGAAAATAATCCTACCAAAACTAGTACAACAACAACAACAACAAAAACAGTCTAATCCAATAAAGTAGCGTGTGTAGAGGGTATAGTGTACGCAGACTTTACCACTACCTTATAGTCGTTTCCAATAGACCCTAAAAGATAGTCACAAGCTACAAACATTTGTAAGACTATAAATCAATCTCATTAAAGGTACTAAAAAGCGAAAAAAGTGTCATATAAATTGAAACGAATAACGTACTATCTGGGCCACCGAGTTGAGAAACAGCATCCACAAATCTTTCATGTAGCTCCGCCGTCCACCGGAGTCTAGGCCTATGATCTGCCGTTAAAACCAAACAAGCATCCCCTGCCAAATTTGTCATTTCACCAGAAAGTGAACTCTGTAAACTAGGAAGATGATGATGATGATGATGATATTCATTAACTCCTCCATTTCCATCAATACCTAAAGAAGAGTACATTTTCATCCCAAAAGTTCAAAATTTCAAAGCTTTTCAAGCAAATGAGAGTGACCCACAACACTAATTTCCACTAAAATGAGCTCTAGTGGCAGCAAACATCATAAAGATTGAATCTTGATTAGTTTTTTTGGACATTCAAGAACAAATTTTTGACACCCAAATGGGTAAAATGGGTGGGGGTGGGCGTGGGGTGGAGGAATTGGCAGGACAAGACAGCTATGTCCTGTTGTGTACTGTCGTTTTCTTGTCTCTATTTGCTGTCTCTATTCTCTACAGTATATTAGTGACAGGTAAGTTGAGAGAAAAATGGGCAATGGGGAGTTGGTAAAGGGAAAAAAAAATATTACCGACATGGCTTTTGATGCAATGGTGGTTTTCAATTTAAAGTTTTATTATAAAAAAATCTTATTAGGAGTATTATTATCGAGTAGACCCTAGAGTGTTCAAATTACGATCTTGAATTTACTTGGAAAGTTGAGAGAAACGGGTATTGGAGAGTTCGTAAGAACAAAAAATAGCATATTATTATTATGATGTAATGTTTTATGATTCGAGTTTTCAGTAAAGAGAAAATTTTGTTAGAAACATCATCCTTGAATAGACTCTAAAGTATACCGTGTAAATTTAATTGAAAGATTATTTAATTGACTAAATTGTTACATTTTTGTCTTTTAAGTAAAGTTCCCATTACACAATTACTTAACTTAATAATATCAAGCTTGAGGCTTAATGGCTTAATATTTTTTGTCTGCCTATAATTTGACAAAAAAAAAGAGTATTATGAGAATATTTTTTTTTCAACTCTTCAAATAATAGTTATATATCCTATTTGTGAAACTTATGTTAAAGTTCTTAAAAATAATTCAAGTTGAAATAGATAGGTACATGGGTTGGTTTGAGTGGGCATCAACATGGACAAATTGATTGTGGACTCAAAATTGGAGAAATTAAGCGGATATTTCATTTTGATATCGTTATTTAATTTATATTTTTTATATATATTTATATTATAATAATTTTAAATTTATCGTATCTTAAATTTAACATACGAATTTAATTATTTGAAAGATGTTGCATAAAATATTCCGCAGATAATTTCATTATCTTTATCAAAATAGAAGTTTTATATATTTTTTTTCAAACCTTTACTTATTTATTATATCAAAAAGGATATTTATTTGTATTTATCTAGTTTTAAAATTAAATAATAATTTATCACTAAATTTTTATTTTATCGTATCATTTTACTTGACTCTTATATCAAATATATATTTTTTGTTTTAAATTCATCCTTTAAACAAATTAAGAGTGTTTTTTCATTTATATTATCCCTAGTATTAAATTACTACATAAAACAAAAATCATAAAAATATTAGTTAAATTTGGAATTTTAAAAAATTAATTAATAAAAATAGTTTAATAAAATACATATTTAACTAAAATTTTTTTAAAGATAAATCAAATAATATGAAACGACAATAATTGATGAATAGAGTTACCTATATATATATATACACATATATATGTGTGGGAGATGATAGATATTCAATTAAATTAGTTAAGTGTGCGAAAGCTAGCATAAACAACTCGATCATAAAATAAACAAAAAAGATTAAAAAAATGAGAAAAACAAAAATGAATTCTTAAACCCTTTGAAGAACAAAACCCCCTTCAAATCTGAAACTCAAAAATCTACAAAATCAAAAGTGTTTATGGCTTCTTCACGAAATCTCTTCTCCCTGTTTCACAGACACAGAGGTTGATTTTTTCTCTTTTTTGCTTTGTACACTAATTTTCATTAATTTCTGAAATTTTTTAATGATTTTGTGTTGTGTTGTGTTCAGTGATACCATTTGAGTTCTTGGGTCAGCCATCTTCAGCTTTGTTCTCTACTCACATTGTTGGGGACACCCCAATTCTTGTAAGTTCTCTAAATCTCTTTCTTTGTAGTATATGTGTATTTGGTATGCTAAAAAAAGATTCAATTTTTGGATAATGGTTTCATTTTCTTCAAGATATTTAATGAAAGGAAGTAACTTTGCTCATAATTTGTGAAAAAAAAGTGTTCTTGGTAAAAAAACAGATTTGTAGAGGAGCCATTTCAAGAAAACTTTTTTATGGCATATACCAAACACACCCTTTTAGTTTTTTCTTGATTTATTGCTTATTTTTGTGTTCCTTGGTAATGTGAAAGTTAGATATGTTATTCACTAGGCATTATATGATCCAAGACTTAATTTTGAACTGTTTGTGAAAAAAAAATGTCTTGGTGAAAGTACTTTTCGGTGTTCAAGTTAACCAATAGTGGAAAATGATTTCGTTAAGGAACCATTTAATATGGCATACCAAACACACCATTTTAGTTTTTCCTTGATTTATTGGCTTATTTTTATGTTCTTCGGTGATGTGAAGGTTAGAGATTTTATTCACAAGGCATTGTATGATCCAAATGTCGGGTATTTCTCCCAGAAATCAGCATCAGTTGGAGTTCTGGATAGTAGCATTAAGTTCAATCGGTTTGAAGGTAATTGGGGACTGTTTTACTTTACTGCGATGACTTAATAGGGATTCGTTGAATTGTGTTACTACATAAGTTCTCAGTATCACACCTCAAATACAATCCTGAATTAGTTGGAGAGCAATCAATCAATCAATGACAGTTTTATATGAAGCGGAATCAATCAAAAACTATGCCTCAAGAAGTCAAAAATTAGCTGGAGTCTGATATATAATCTGTTGTATCAATTTAGTTTTATTCAGGTGCAATTCACATAGCATCAGTCATAGTTTATAAGAGCTTAGGATTACCGAGTATGCTATTATGAAGCTCACATAAGCAGATTTTTCTTTAATATGAACTGAAATGCTTCAAACTTCGGTCTTTCAAGATTGAACTGCTGGACTTAAAAATCAAGTATTATATGATTGACATTTTGAATTTTAATCAAATATAATGATTCACCTATATTTGTCCAATTTTTGTGGCATATGGTTCCTATTGAAAAAAAGAACTTTCAAGAGTGTGTGTGACAGCCCTGAACAACTATTCCTCAAACTTCTCCAACAATTTCCTCAGTTAGACAGTAATTATAGGGAATTTATAAAACTAAGGAAGCAGGAGATGTGAAATGTTATGATGCTTTCAGCTGCATGATTGTGCAATCTAAAAGTATATGTCATTTTTTAATCAGTAAATGTATTATAGTCCTTACAAGATGGAAAATATGAATGTTTTAGGTAGGAAAGCATACATGAAACATTTGGATAAGATTTACAAGCAGAGTGATGTCTCATGGTTTACTCCAGTGGAGCTTTTTAAGGTAATATTATTGTTTTTTATCCTTCTAAATGTGATTGTAAATTATATATGAGAAAATGATGTAGACTACCTCCTAGGATAGTCTTGGGAAAAATATTTATCTTATCATGAGTAGAGAATAAGTACTTATCTTATGGTAAACTAATGCTTCTATAGTCCCATTTGAGAAGTCACTTTTGTATATTATCAACTCTGGGAGAGTCCTCTCTCTCTTTTCTTGCTTCATATTGTATTGGAGCCTAGCTTGGTAAGGACTTAAGTAGTTCTCTGCCAGAGTTTTTTCTCCTTTTTTTATCTTGCTTCATATTGTATTGGAGCCTAGCTTTGTAGGGACTTAAGTAGTTTCTGCCTACCTAGGTGTCTGCTGGCTGAAGTTTTCCTGTATTCTCATTATTTTACTAGTCTTGTCTCTTTATGATGACTGGTCGAGTATGACTTTTTTTCCCGGTGACCGCTTTGGCATCAATCTCCTCCATTACATTCTCTTCTGTTACTCTTGGGGCCCTTTATACCACAGTACATACCACGTTCATCTAGGACTGGTATGTCATTCTATGTCAACTGACCTGTCAAATCAGCTCTGCATGTCTAGTTAAGAGTCTTTGTCTATTGACCTATTAAGTCAACTATCCCTATTTATTCAAGGAGGACCACATTAGAAGTTGCACAACAATGTCTGTGCCATGTTACGAAACAGTAAACACTTTTGGCATATTTGAGTTGATTATTCAGTTTTCACTTACAAAGTCAACCTTTATTGTCTCCTTGAGTTTGAGGCCTGTTGAAAATCAACAGAATTAATAAAGTTATATCTTAAAATGAGCGTAGATTTAATGAACTTGATCATAGAATATTATGTAGGATATTTCATAGGTTCTACTAGAAATTTCTGTGCTTAAAGGTAACAAAACAATTATTACCTTGTTTTACTTGTATTAAGACTCAATAATCAATTTATGACGACTTTTCTTTCCTCTTCTCTATCTTGTTTTCAAAATGTAGTTGCACACCACTCACCACTCACCACTTTAAGAGCCTGTTTGCCAATCTTCTAAAAAAATTGCTTGTTCTGGCAACAACTTTTTGTCAAATGGAATACAAAAAAAGTACTTCCGGATAATAGCAGTTTGTGGTTGGCAACTCTTTTGCTAGTATTATAGAAGCAGTTTGTAATTGGTAAAGCTTTCCAGAATTGTTTTGAGCATCTCATCATGAAAAAAGATCATGTAACATTCACTTTATACTTGGTATTATTTAAGTAGGATAAATAGTTTGAGATATTTAGATAACAAACTTTTAATATTTATTATGAGAGCCTTAATTAAGTTTACCAGTCTCATTTAATCAAAATGTAAAAAAAGAAAGAAAAAACAATAATCACAAAACAGAGATAGAGAACAAGAGACTTTGATAGTGGATGTGTTGTCGACAATGCGTGCAGTTACTTCTTGTCCATATTGTTTTGATAGTTTGGTAAATATAGATTTATGTTGAGGGTATATCAGTGCTGAAAAAGGTTCATTCTCATTTTAAGACAGTTTAGTTGAGGTAACCAAAATTTTCATCTGTATGAATCTTTCTTTTTCACAAACTTTTTGTTGTTTACTATTTTAGTAGTGAACTCATGCCATATGGAATTTTCTGCAGCCCTGGTATGCACATGGGATAGCTGAATCCATTTTGCGTACTACAAACCTATCTGTTCCACTTAAAGTAAGTTCCTAATATTGAAAGAACAGAACATAAAAAGCTGCATTATGATCTTTACATTGTCCACTGAAGCTTACTAATATACATGCTCTGTACATATTCATCTTAAATTTTACTATATTGAGAAATCCTTCACTTGCTTTACATGTTGACCGTCAGTTTTTTGGGTGTAGATATATGAAATAGGTGGTGGATCAGGAACTTGTGCAAAAGGCATCCTGGATTACATAAAGTTAAATGCACCGACAAGAGTTTATGATAATATCAGCTACACGTATGTGATAATGCTCCTTCTACCCTTCCTAATTGAGAGTGCTACACATCATGAACTTGTTGTGGCATGGTTTAGAGTTACAGAGTAAAAAATTCTTCCAAATTATGCATGAAATAAAGTGAAGGAAAAAAATTGTTTAAAGAGCTTTAGGGCATCCAAAAGGGCTTATAAAGGTCTTGTGCTACACCTGCTAGTCCATTAACGGTCTTAGGGTTAAATACTTAGATTCTCGCTGTGGTCTTCAGAGAAGAATACTGGTGCAGCATATAATGCTACTCCTTTTATACTTATTTCTCCACAGGTGCTTCATTCAATCAATCCTTAAAGAAATACTAAAGCCCATCTTCTCTTGAGTGCAGTTCAGTTGAAATCAGTTCCTCACTTGCAGCAAAACAGATTCAAACTGTTGGCGAAGTTGATAGCCACTTATCAAAATTTAGAGTTGAGCATCGTGATGCTACTGACAGGAACGGTTGGGGTATGATGCTGTAAATTATCTGATCCTGTTCTTTATTTTGCACTATTGCTTAGTGGCTTCTTGATAGAATAAACAAACAAATTATGATTAACAGCTTAAGTTGCATTGTCATAAATGATATACATGTAAGTACATTCTGGCTCATTGATCCTATTCATGTGGATTGAAATTCTGTTTGTTTGGTTTCTAAAGATTAACCTATTCTGCACACTAAAAGAAGTTTTCTTGATGAAGCAGGAGATGTGAATGAACAACCGTGTTGGGTTATCATGCTAGAGGTATGGATATTTTCTTAATTCTTATTTTTTGTAATAAGGTAAATAATTTTGTTAATGTGGGAAAAACTCCCGTATACAAGCCACGTACCAAATAGTAGAGAACCTTCAAAATATGTGGTTCTCTACAAATGTCACCCAATCTTTTATTAGGACAAAGATTACATGGGTGAACCAAAAATTAAGAATAAGAGGCTATTTCTCAGATGTAGAAAATCTTTTTCTAGCCCTCAAAAGTTCTCCTACCTTGTCTATTCTTCTATTTTTAATCTTCTTAGGAAAGTATGGTAAATTACTTGTGTATTGAAATTGACTGTCTTACTTTCTTACTCGGTGGTTTATTAAGCTCAATATGATGAAAGAAATTAACTAGTTGGTGGAAGTTGTCTGCTCTCTTACAATGCAATAACAAAGATATGGCATGCTTGTAATGAACACTTTGCAAATCATACAAGAATGTAATCACAAATCATGTATTTTGGATTTTGCAATACCCCATTAAACTGTGAGCCCGAAAGGTTGTGTACTCGGAAAGAGTAATTTTCTGGCCTAAATAAGTAGTATATATCTATAAAGTAGATATTGAACCATCAACTTTATTCCTTGTGCTTATTAATGATTGAGTAATCTTTTAGGTGCTTGACAATCTTCCTCATGATCTCATTTACTCTGAGAATCAAACATCTCCATGGATGGAAGTGTGGGTTGAAAGAAAACAAGGGTAATTCACTTTGTACTTTTGAAATGACTTATTGATGCTGTGCTCTGGAATTATCTTATTTTTTTTTACATTTTTGATTGAGATGTTTTTTCAATAGTATAGGTGGATGGATAGCCTCAAGAATGTTGCTAGGAAAGTAGTATTTTCACAAGCATAGTTATCTACAACACTTGCTCTGTGTGATCATCCATGCATGTAGGTCATCCGAGTTTTATGTTTACCTTATGTGCTATTAATGAAATTAATTGTTTACTGTGTCTTGAGATGTCTTATGTGTCCCTCTTTTTTCCTTCTTCTCTTTGGGTGGTTGGTCTTTCATTCGTAGAGTTTTATCTCCTCTCTGCATAGAAGGGATTATTGAGGGAAAATATTGAGATGGACTTTCTAGATACATATTTATGGAATGGTCCCTTGCCCTTTGATTGATAAATCCTGAAACTAATAGAAGTAGCAGTAAGTATTGGTTTTTTGTCATAAGGATCTCTTATGCCACTCCACACTCCATTCACACGAAGAGTAAGAGAAGATAAGTTTGCTTTATAGCTGGATTGAGCTTGATGCTGAATTATTTTGGATTGGCGATTTTGTTCATTAGTAGAAGGCCTAATGGCTGAGCAAGATTGTCAATCTGTCTATAATGCTAAAACACATGTTTGTCTTCTTTTAACAGGGGAGAACTCTCAGAGTTGTATAGGCCAATTGAAGACTCCTTAATCAAATCTTGCATGGAAATCATAGATATGCCTGATGCTACAACGGGCGGGAGCAGGGTTAGTTCAGCCATGAAAAATATTTGGGCAAAAGTCCTTCCTAAGCCAAGATGGTGTTGGCTTCCCACTGGTTGCTTGGTAATAATTCTGCAGTGTTGATTGAGCTCTTTTGTCAGCTTAGTTTGACATATTTAATGCTCATGCTTGGTAAAAAATATCATATACTCATGCAGTACTACTTCCTAAAATTCAGAAACTTCTAGAAGTTTTACATGGAGCTTTACCGAAGATGTCTTTAATCGCTTCCGATTTCAGTTATCTACCTGATGTTAAAATACCTGGTGAAAGAGCTCCACTGGTTTCAACCAAGGTACATTCCATTTTTTCTCTTTATCCCGTCTACTTTCTGTGCTTCTTTGTAGCCTCTTTTGATCTTACATTATACTCGTACAATTAAAACATCTTAGTCAAATTAGTTTGTCAAATGAAACAATGGTGTCATTTTTTGGATGATAGTGGTTGGAGGACTGCAGTGGGTTTTCAAATGAAGCAAATGTCTGCATTCGTTGTTAAACTGTTAGGCTAAAATGCAGTTAAACTGTGCCTTACTCGGATTGGAGAAATTGATGGAACCTTGAAGGGGAGAAAATCAGGAAACTAGAAAGAAGAGAAAAGGAAATTTGAGCAACTAAATATTGCTGTATGTTGGTTAAAATATTACTTGCGCTTCTTAGCCACTGATTCACATAATTAGCTTTTCCACCTCCACAATTTATGTCTAGAAGAGAAAATAATTAAGTCTTGAATACTCCATATTTGGGGAAGATACTTATGCTCGCCAGGATGGGGACCTTACTGTTCTCTTCATAATGAATAAAATTTCAGTAGCAACTTTTCCATGTCTAAAGTTAAAATATGAACGATCTATAGATATGCATCAAAAGGTAAAAATTTGTGGAGGATATGTCTCTCTAGGGAAAGAAGTGAGCCCACACATCACAAGCTACGCCCTTACTAATAGAATAAAACCTTTGGAGCAAACTTGGTTTTAGCAATACATCTACATCAATATGCTGGTCTGGTCTATCGATGTGTCCTAGAGCAAAACATGCATTTCAGATGATATTATTTCTGGCACTTGCCTCATTTCGCGCAAAATGTCTTATGGGATAATCCTTTGTCATCCTAGAGGCAAGAGCTTGCTTTTAGTTTTCTTTTTCCTTTATTAGTTTATGCATTTTTATAATAATAAGTTAACCGACATCTCTAAAATTCATTTACTGTTTTCATATTAAATGCAGAAAGATGGCAGTAGCTTTGATTACAACAGTTATTTGGACGCAAAGGTGATCTGATCCTTATCTTTTGTATTTCTCCCTGGATTTTTTCATGAATGTTGTTTATACGAGGTATTTGCTTGATGGACTTCCACTCCAGCAAATAGATTACTTTTGTTTTTCGTATCACCCTTCTCTACTATGGTCATAATTCATAGACTGATGGGAAAACATGTTAGGAACTTTTTTGCTTGCGAAAGTGATTTTAATCCACTTAATCTTTCTGTGTTCCCCTCTGTCCGTCCTAGCCCTTTCCAGATAGAGTTGTTCGGTTGTTATCTAAATAATTTTCTTTTCAACTTATGTAGGACTTGTGAATTCAATATTTAATCATTATGCTTCTCATCCTGAATATGTAAAACTTTGAATATCTGTTGTGTAGTAACATCTGCACTTGGCCGCAATGGTTTATACTTTATATGTATATATTTCTATTTGCAGGGGGACGCCGACATATTCTTTCCAACAGATTTCTTGCTCTTGGAACAGATGGATCATTACTGCTCTGGGTGGATGAAGCAGCAAAAAGATGGCGAGCCATTGAAGCGGGGAAAGAAAAGACGTACTCTTTCGGTAACTCCTATCCTTCATCTGTGAGACACCAAAGTTCTCCTTTTGTATTTTTTGCTGGTTGATATTCATTCATGGAAATATTTGTTATAGCTCGACACAGCAGCATTTATGGAAGAATTTGGTCTCCCAACAAAGACGAGAACTAAAGATGGATATAATCCCCTCCTGGACGACTTCAAGAACACCAAAGTTTATTTGAGCGTTCCCACACACAACGTCAAATAGTCCATTCCCTTTTTTCCCTCTTCTACAGCAAAGGCGTTCAAGGAGGGGCACGTAACACAAGTGAAGAGAGGACACTTCTCAGTGTGACTTGAATTGATGAAACATATTGTTCAACCTTAAGTTCAGCTTCTGGAAAACAATATTTGAAGACGCTGGAGATAACAGAGTTGTCGATGTCCTTCTGTAGCAATGATATCGAGGTAGCAGTATCCGAGAGTTTGTGTGATCAGATCAAAGATTGTTTGTGATTCTTGGTTATGAACGCGTTAACGATAGTATCAAGACCTGAGAGTGGTAGAAGAGATGGATAGTAATACTTATATACCTCAAATAGCAATATTTACAGGAAATAATGAGAAATGAGAATCTGTTGGTTTCTAATATCTGTGTTTTGCTCTTTTTGTTCCTTTTCCTATTAAGTTTTGGTTTTGTTGTCATCTTTCAAGCTGGTTATGTATGTCACCGATTTGAGCTGTGGAAACAATCGCCAAGTAATAATGTTTGTATTTGAGTAGGTTGTTTATATCACAATGCGGTATCTTTTCACGCCTCCTTACTTTTTTACCGCTCCTTCCCCGCACCCTCGCATGAACTAATGTAAGTTCTTTCAGTCCTTTTCGAGCTTAGCATAATTGTTGATATGTAATAATTCCTCTCGAGTCTGGAGCCTGAAAAAGCAAAGTCTGATCTATGATACGCTATAATCATCCACCCCGTCCCGTGCCTCACTTGCTAAGCGGGCTCATAGTCCGAGGAAGGGGAACCTCATTTGCAAGTTCTAGCCTTGATTAATGACATATGACCTAAATTAAATTTAATGACTAAGATTTAATTAATTAAATTATATTCATAACCATGATTTAAATTAATAAATATATAGTTCTATCAATTAAAAATATTCCTATTATTTCTCCTTATTTCACTCCAAATTCCAATTGTTATATTAATTTAAAATATCTATGATATACTTGTGTCTAATTTTATGATAAATCCAAATTTTGCTTCATGAAATTAAAATAAAGTTTTTAAAATAAAGTTTAAAACCCATTATTTATAAAAAAAAAAAAATAGATATTATTTTTTTTAGGGATAAAGAGAATCCATTGGGTTCTAGTCCGTTCCTCCCTCTCTTATCCAACGCTCTACTAATTTTACTGTAAATTCACTCTCTCGCCGGCGCCGGAAAAGTGTATCCAACGGCGATTGGTGGTTTAGAGTCCTATTTTTTTGTTTGTAAGTTTCGAATTGACGCTCGTCTTCTCCGGCAAAGTTGATACTACTTCTTTCCGGTTTATCATTTAGCAGCGAAATTGAGTTGTAAGTTCCTGTTTCTGTAAAATTTGTTGTATCTTTACTAATTTGCCGTTCTGAAATTGTGATATTTGGATAATTTGAGTATCATTTTGAACAATTAATTGCAATTATTTTAAGTATGTCAATTCTAAGCTTTTTGAAATGATATGAGTTAAGATTAGTATGTTAGAAAACTTGATAGTAGTAGTTTTTTTGGATAATCGTGTTGTCTGGGCCAGCTTTTGCGCATACCTGGACTAATTCCACGGGTACGTGCCATCACAGGCGAAAAACAGGCACCGGGTAACTCTGTCCGAATAAGGCTAGAATATGTGAGAAGAAATGAGGTAGTGTTTTTATTTGAACATGAGACCTCGTTGTTCTCAACTCACTTCGTTGACGAGTAGTCACTCCTTTGAGTGATTTATGAGTAAAAAAGAAGAAGAGTATGAATCTCCAAGTAAATGGTGAGGTGACAACTCTTTGCCAAAAAAGAAGAAGAAAGAAGTTAATATCAGTTTTTAAAAATTTTCGGCCTTTATTAAGAGGAGTTAAAACTCAGAAGTATACGTTCGCATACATAGATAATGGTGCATGAGAGAAAGAATAATCTTATTGCAATAGCCAATTGGTAATAAAGGTGAAAAAGCAAGCAGCAGTGATACTTCTGTCTTTCAGTTGTGATTTCTATAGTTTTACATTTGTTAAACCTGGGCCTTCGATATTTTAGATTTACACTATTTTGTGGTGTCTTTGGTCTCAAGCTTCATACTTCTGTTATTTTGTGTGTTTCATTTCCTATTGTTTTTTCTTCTTCGTTCTGGCCTTCTCTTTTTGTCTTTGTGTTTTACTTTTACTTTCTTCCTTCTCTCCCCAATTAGTACCCATCTAATGTGTGTTTGGGGTTGAAATTTGACAAAGGAAGACGGGAACTGAAAAGGATGGAGATTAACAAACCACTAGTATGGTTAGGGGTGGAATTTTTGGGTTGCAATGGTGATTGGAGGTTGGAATATATGAGATAAATTGAAGCTGTCAGAGTGCTGATAGAGCTAGATGAGGAAGGAGGAGTCGGAGGAGGAAAAAGAGAAGTAGCAGCAGCAGCAGCAGGAGGAAAAGGACATAGAAGCATGAAACCAAAAGAAAACGTATATATGACTGAAATAGGAGCAGAAGAAAAGAACTTTTTAGTTTGTTAGTGAGTGGTAGACTACCAACTGTAATGGCAATTGGGATTTGACGGGAAGATCTGAAGGTACTTGGAGAAGGACAAGAAGAAGAGGAGAAAAGGAGATGACTTGAGTCAGACATAAAAGAGGAAAAAGAAGAAAGAATATAATTTAGCTACCGATTTTATCCTTGGGTTTGATCGAATGTTAGAAGCAATGAATAGAAGGGCGAATCGGCATCTTATTTTTGTTAATACAGTTCCATGGATAACTTATTCAAATTTTGTTTTAGAAAATGCCAAAGCGGTGAAAGTGAAAAAATTTCAGTTCATTTTGAAGTTTGAAGGCCTAGAGTAGTTCAGTGTTTGTCTAATTTGTGATTTATATTCATATTGTTGCCCTATTTTAACTTAGTTTCTCAGGGAAAAAGCCAATGTAGTGTTCTAAGTTTCTTATCACTCTAAAAGACTAAAGAAAGTTACTCGTTTAACAAATTTTGTATGTTCATACATAATCATCTCATTTTAATGTGGCTGTGTTGTGTTTTGGCTATTTTTAGATTGCTGTGTTGCTGAGTCCATATACTAGCTCTTATTAAAATGGCATCTCTGTCATGGTGGAATCCCGCTCCTGCCACTGCTGCAATGGCAGCTTGTTCTCCAACACCAACATCCTGTAAAACCTCCAACTCATTAGCACTGCCGCGCTCTGTGTTTGTCAGCAAGCAGGAAGAGTTAATGAAACAAGCCAAGAGTCTTTTGGTTAAAACACAGCAACAATCGAAGAAGAAGAAGAACAATTCCACCAATTCCAGACGTACTACCAGCATTCAATGTCTCTCGCAGGAACAAAAATGGACTCATGAAGGTTCCATTACCGAGTCTCTCCCCAATGGCATGTTTAGGGTCAAATTGGATAACGCAGATGTGGTACTGGGATACATTTCTGGAAAGATACGAAAGAATTTCATACGGTTGTTGCCTGGAGACAGAGTCAAAATCGAGGTAAGTCGTTATGATTCCAGTAAAGGACGCATCATTTATAGACTCCGTGGTGGTCGAGAAGGGTAGGAGTCAGTGGTGGGTGTAACGCTATTTTGTACGCGAACAGTGACCGTCTTTGCTAATCAACCACCATTCACATGTTCCCATCATTGCTTATGAGAAGAGAACCTAGAATGTATATTCTTATACTTGGAATATTCATAGGCATTTTGCTCTTTAACATTTATGTTGTGATAGTAAAACCAAGACTGGGAAAAGCAAAACTTGTGCATTTTTTTGGACTATTTTCTTGATTGTTTTATTCCAATTTGAATTTATCTTTAGATCGATCAAAATTGTGTTTTAATATAATGTGAAACGATAAACATGTTTATGAGTCTTCGACCAGAGGTGGACCAAGGGGTTCATCATTTGCTATATATATGTAACCGGTATTTCATTCAAGAACTAAAGCTAAAAAAGTACCTTGAAAGGACTTCATAGCTAGACTACTATATAGGTAAGTAAAATAAAAATCTAGGCTAAGGTAATTAACTTGTTTTTTTGTTATAATTAAAACTAAGATTAATAATTTAATTAAATTATTTAAGTACATTCAAGGGTTGTTTGACAATCCAACCCTCATTATCAATGAATGATAGACTAATTAAGTGTTGTAACTCATGTTTGCTCAAAATTGCTTTCCATAACACTCTTTTTGAAGTGTTTGATCCCATTCCTTTGCATCTTTCCTCAGCAAATGTTAATTGTTTCCTAAATCATAAACAAAAAACAAAGAATGAACATAATTAAAATCAACACAAAAATTAATGCATAAGAAAATTAATTAATTGACCTTGACACTAATGTAAATTAGCCGAACAAGTGAATTTCAAATACCAGATGATTAGATCGGTACATTAAGTAGCCTTAACTCGTGACACTAATGTATATTAGTCGAATAAGTAAAATCTAAATACCAGATGATTGAATCGGTACGTTTCGTGGCCTTAACTCATGACACTAATGTAAATTAATCGAGCAAGTGAATTTCAAATACCAGATGATTAAATTAATGCGTTTAGTAGCCCTAACTCATGAAACTAATGTAAATTAGTCGAGCAAGTGAATTTCAAATACCAGATGATTAAATAGCCCTTACTCATGATGCTAATATAAGTTAGTCGAGCAAGTGAAATTCAAATATCAGATGACCAAATCGGCGTGTTTAGTAGCCCTAACTCATGAGACTAATGCAAATTGGTCGAGCAAGTGAATATCAAGTATCAGATGATTAAACCGGAAATGAACTTACTCTTTGCCACCAAAGACTCCAACATCCCAACCTTGAGGAGTGATGACATTAGACATAGATGAATCATAGAATAAAACTCTTGCATATTGTCTCCATGGTCTACCCAAGAAAATTTGTCCATTTCCAATAACATTACAATTCTTGAACACAAATCCACTTGTATCATTTACATTTTCTCTTCCATGTGCTGTTATATACCCTATTAATCCATTTAAAGCTCCTGCATTTACTGATATTGTACAATTCTGCATAAATATTATAAAACAATCAAAACATTAGTGCTTAGTAATTTCATTAAAATAATAAGAAGATTTTAAAGTGATATGCTATATAGTAGTCTATCAAAATCATTGTTGATTGCTTCAATGAAAATAAAGAAATGAGGTAAACAAATGCCTAAAATATTTAGAAATATTAGATATATGAACCAATTATTGTTTTATATTAACTTTTGTTCGTTAGAATTCATAAACTTCAAATATTAGATCCGCGTCTGTTCATATAATATATGGTCATGGGTTTGAGTCATGGAAATCATTGATGATTGTATTGAGATAGACTGCTAACACTACATCCCTCAGTTATGGCCTTTTCGGAGTTATGCACGTGAAAGCTAAGTTGAATTTGAAATTTATAAATTATAAACTCGCGATCAAATCCATCGATCATTTTAGTTACTAGGTTCACAATTAAATATTTATACAAAGTTAATAAAGTTCTTGAATAAAAATTTAAAATCTAAGCAAATACTACTGAATTCATCTCAATCCGTACCTAATATTATAGCTCTATCCTCTAAGCTCTGACTAAATGCAGCGAGCTGTCTTTTATTGTTATTTGTTTGTATATACGATAAGATCTCTCTGAAACATTCATTCACTAATAATAACATATATTTTTATTCTACTATAAAGTCTATATTTTTAATTGATTTTTTTCTAAAGTTATCAATTGTATTATAACGGTTAAATTTATCTGAACAAACGACACTGTTACCTCATAAATGGATTTACCATTACCAAAGATGAAATCAACAGCTCCTTCAATGGTACAAAATTTGAAATAATGTCTTCCTTGAACATCCCATAATGTATCTTGAAATCCAAGAAATTTACACTTATAAAATACACATTTGTCACCAGAAATCACAACTGCCACTGCCACCACCCTAGGATGTTTGTTTCTTTTTGGAGGATAATTATAAGAATTCTGATAATTAAAAATAAATAAATAAATAAATAAATAATTTGCAACAATAAAACTTTTTTAAAAAAAACATACTAGAAAAATTAACATATTAATCTGTTTCAAAAAGAATGAATAAGTTTAGATTAAACTCGAGATATACGAATTCTCTTTTTGTAATTGTAAAGGAGTTTAGTTATTGAACTAAGACATAACTTTTAACTTATTCAGAAACGACGAAATCTTTTTTGAATAGATAAATTTAAATTTACAAGGATCGAATTAATGACGTATACAAATTTTTTTATATATATAATTAAAAATTATTTTATAATATTTTTTTTTACTTACTATAAATGTGATACTTTCCACAATTGTATTATTAGCTTCAGTAGTAAAAGTAGCATCAGTATCAATTGAGCCATGAGCATCCCAAGTTACAATAACTTCTCCATTTTTATCTCCTTTTAGATAAATATATGGCTTTTCTCTAGGGATTTTCACTTGTTCCCTAATATCACAAAAAAAAAATCATATTAAAATAGCATAACATGTTATTAAAATAATAATTTAAGTTTTATAAACTGACAAAATATATATATATATATATATATATATATATATATGTATTTTTATATGTTATCTAATTGTATCGATGTCGTGATCATATTGAATCCTTGAAAAAATAGTATCTTTAAGGATCGATTGATCAAGACTGTAGTAATATTTCTAGAGAGTCGAAATCTATAACAAGAAAAATAGGTTGAATTTCAACGTTAGTATAATCATTCTATTTCAATATTGAATAAATTATTTATAGCTAAACAGTAAAATTCATTGCTGATACAGTTTAATAATAATTAAGAGATGGATTATAATTTAAAAACTATTAACTATGAGCTATTTAGCGACGAATTTCATATAGCTGATTTCACTTTTAAAAAATTGTAACTTAAATTCGAAAAAATATCGATATAACAATATACTAAATTGATACTTATATTGTTTTATTTAGCAACAAAGTTCATAGCTAATTGCCAGGTATATAACTTAAAATCCTACAAAGAATATATAAACCAAGATAATTATTAGTTATCTATATTATTATTTAGCGATAAAGTTCATACTTAATTTCAATTTTTTCTACGTGCCACTATATATATAAGTTAAATACATAAATTTCAATTATTTAATGACAAAGTTCATATATAGCTGATGTTTATTGTTAGTATACATAACTTAAATCCGTAAAACGCTATATAAATCAAAACCAACACACTAAACTAATACCTAGATTGTTATTTAACGATAAAATTCATTTTTTCCCATATGTTTACTGTCAGTATATATAACACAAATTCGAAAAAAAAAAGTATATAAACCAAGATTAATACCTATATTGTCCAGGTTTGATGATAATACAGATCCAATATTGATTATTTTGAGGGATAGAATCAATGGCTGATTGAATAGTTACAAATTTGCCATGTCCAGATGGATCAACATACACCGTTGGATATTTTTTTTGCCCTTTAAAATGAAATTTTGCATTTCCAAGTTCAATAATACCTAGGAAGAAAATAAAAAAATTAAAGAAAAAAGAAGACATTTTGAAGAAAAAGATAAGTGTGAGATTAAAAGTTACAACAACTTTATTATAAAGAGTTGGATAGGAAAAAAATAAATAAATAAAACTATAGTATATATGGAAACCTTTAATTTAATACAACTCTATATTGAGAGGGGAAGGAATAAAATATGTACAATTTTATATAGAGAGACATAAATGGAAGGGAAATTAAATAAATATTGTCAAATAAAGAATTTTTTCGAAAGAAAATAATTGATATGATTTGACAAATCTGTTTTGAGATGTTAACTTCCATTTTTAATTTATTTTTTTGCTCAAGTAGTATTAATTAGACATTTTTAGAATCTTGGAATTTCCACTAGTGATGTATGATTGATAATTAAGATGAAAATATAAATAAGAAAATGGGGAAACATAAATTGTTTGTGATTAATTATGTTATGCAGGGATTAATTGATGTGGCCATTAATGTGAAATAATATTCAAAAACAAATGAAAGGTTCTTATTCACTAAAAGTAATTCAGGACGTAGTTTGGTGCGAAGAAAAATACTTTACAATTTTTTTTATGTTTGATAGACATAAATATTTTAGAAAATGTTTTTCAAATTTAAGTCATGATTCTCACTTCGAGACCCAACTCTTCGATTTTAGATTGAGTCAGGGTTGGATCTCGAGTTAGAATTAGAGGTCGGGGTCGAGTCTCGGACGTCGGGTCTCGGCTTAGTTCTCAGATTAATTATCAAAGTTGATTTTCAGGTTAAAAAACTATTTATTAAAAAGTATTTTATATTTTTTAGCAAAAACTAAAAAAAGAATAATGTCACTTTAACACCCCTTACGTTATCTGAGTATGATTTTTCAAAAATAATTCTTATATATATTAAACAACTTACTCTGGTAGAGATCTAATCAGAATAAATATTGAACTTTCTTATAAAAAATCCTCTTTTTTTTCCGAATAGTCTTAACGTCCTTATTGAGAGTCGTTCTGTGAAACTGAATCATTCAATGGTGAAATGTTTGTAAAAACAGAAGGACTCGCCCAAAGAGTGGCGGAACAGAGGAGATTAACATATGTGTATCACTAAAAGCATGAGATTCGATTTCATTACCAAAAAAAATGAAGGATAAAAAGAGTCTGAGAGTCTTCTCAAACACAGCTTAACTGAAAATGCACCACTCAGGAGGTCAATGTAACTAAGAAAAAGGTCGAGAATAAGATGATTTATCGATCTTTAACAAAATTGTACTTCGTAATAACTATGTCTCAACTCCCAATTCAATACTTGATAGGAGCAATAACGGCGAGTTGAGGTCCAAGCTTCTCCTCAGCAGCTTTCTCAGCCTTAACTCTAAGTTTTGCCAACTGCTTTCTCCTCTCGTATGCTACCTGAGCTCTCTCCTTTCTCTTGTTCTCGAGTTCCTGTTGTAGTCATGATTTCGAGGGACAGAAGTAAGCAACTGTTTGAAACATATCAGCATACACATCATGTTGCTCGACTAAATGAGTAAACTTACCTTGATAGTATCATAATGGTTCCATCCAACTTCTGATGAAAGCTTGCCCAAGAGACAGTACTTGTGTCCGGATTGGAGCCTCAATACCCTGATAACAAAATAAAGAAGTGTCGGTGTTACAAGAACAAGGATACCAAGAATTTTAACTATATCTGCATCTTCAACTCACTTTAGAGCATCGGGGATAACCATCCTCTTAATCTTGTCATATGGTGGTGGAACACCCTCATAAACCTTCAAGCGGGCAAGTGCAGCTGCTCCACGCTTGGTCTTGTGAGGAATCATCCTAAGGTAAAAACAGTTACACGGTAATGATATGAAATAACTACCACAGACATAACATTCATCAATCAAACAGGAAAACAGAAAGAGAATATAAGAGTGAGCAAAAGGCGTGTGTCAATTGCCAATGATATGAAATGAACATTGCACCACCTAGACATGACATACTAAATGCAACACACCTTCAGTAAAAGCTCATCCAGGTCCAATCCACAAGTTAAAAATCTTTTATCAACATTTAAACAAATATGTTAAGCTCTATCTACAAGTGTTACTTGACAAGTTTTGAAACTCAGCACCATATCCACTAAAATCAATGGACATTGAGGCAGATACTTGAATATTCAGTAGTTGGTACTAAAAAATAGTATACTTCCTTCATACTATTTTTTTTCATGGAAATGGTAATGCAAGTGAATGCTGGAAGCCATTTTTACAGTCCCCCCTAAACAAAACTTGTTCTTCTAACAACATAACCAAAACTACTTGCACTGATTCTCGAAAACACTGATAGAGATTCATATCATACAGCCGCAAGATAGCCCATTTAAATTAGTCCAGCACCACTACACTATTCATGTAAAAAATAGATCTAAAGCTACAACAGCTATGCCATAATTCAAAATTAGTATGGATCAATAAGGCAAACCACCAACATAATTCATACTTCTTTAGGCACCTGCTCCATTCAAATGAATAAATCCACAGGATCTACCTCAGTAGCTCTTGTCAAGGCAGTATCTAACATAAACAATTTGAACTTATTGAAATAGCATTATACACATAAAATTTATATATGCCTTTATTCCAAACTAGCTGGATGATTGCACAATATCTATTATGCTTAATTTTTTACATCCCCAGCATCACACTAATAATCAAAATAGAGATACTTCAACGTTCCCCTAAAGTATTCTTTCACCAAGAGCTTCATGCTAACGCTAATAATCAAAATAGAGATACTTCAACGTTCCCCTAAAGTATTCTTTCACCAAGAGCTTCATGCTAATGATAAAAATCATACCTTTTAACATAATACAACATTCTCAAACACGACAAATACTTCACCATTCCCCGAAATGATATCCAAACTACTAGGGGAATGCACAGCATCTAATATGCTCCTTTTTGGCAATAACAGGTTCATGCTAATCATCAAAATCACACCTTTAAACATAAATAAGGTTCTCGAACATCGAACACAAGAGATATATCAACATTCCCCTGAATTGTTCTTGCATAACAACAGAGTGAATGCACAGTATCTATTTTCTTTTTGGCACCAATAGCTTCACACTAATAATCAAAATCACACCTTTTACATAAATTCAACATTCTCAAATGCAACAGATAAACACTCACAATCATCATTAAACTTAAAAAAAAACACATAATTCAACAAATAGATTAAAACCACAATCAACAAAAAGGAAGGCTGAGATAAACAAATCATACCCACGGATTGTACGCCAAAGGATCTTAGAAGGAGCACGAAAATGGATAGGACCATGAGATGGCTTTGTATTCATTCTCTTACGAAGAAATCTAAGATACTTCATTTTCTGGCGAACAAGTCCACCGGAAAGACAAATCTCTTCACATCTAACAACAACAACTCTCTGTCCATTGAGAAGCTCTTTCGCCAAAATTGAAGAAAGTCTTCCAAGCATATGGTGGCGAGCATCCACCACTATCCTCCTTGCGCTGATCCCTGAACCTGAAACCATCTTCTCTCTCCTCTCTTTCTCTCTCTAACACACAGTGCTCTGCTAACCCTAGCTTGCTGCTTGTGAAGAAATGGAGAAGAAGGTTAGGGTTTTTTTAGGGGATTTAATTGGGCCGTGAATGAGTTTTATGTGGTTTGGGCTTTTTTTTGTTTATGGCCCATTGGGTCATACAATTTCTTTGGTACCCGTTTTGGAGTCCGACTATATAAATTCACAATTGAGTAAAATATTTTTTTAACGAAGACGACTCGACTCGACTCTATAGGTAGGGATAAAATCAATAACTCGCAATTTTGTTCTTTTGATTTCTCATTTGGTTTTGTTACCTGCTTTGGAGCTCAACTACGTCATAAAATCTCATATTGAAAGGTACAGTGCTTTCTAATAGAGATGATTCTGTAGTTGGTGTTTGAATCAATGAATTATAATTAATTTTTTTAATTGCTCATTTAGTGGCCATGGTTATATTTATATTTACTTATGAAAGACTCACATTGAAAGGTAAAACCTCTCTAACAAAGATGACGACTCCGCAACTAGGGTTCAAATTAATGATTCATAAAATTTTCTTTTTAATTTCTCATTTGGTGTCTGTTAACTGCTTTAGAGCATGATTATATTTAAATTGACATCGAAAGATCTCATATTAAAAGATAAAACACTTCATAAACCTCATGAAAGTAACTCGGTATCAACATAAAATTATCATATGAAACTTCATATTATACATTAACAAGATAGTGATATACAAAACACCCAATAATGTACCCAAAAAAAATATACATATGCACAAACCAACAAATATCATCTAAGTTTGCAAATACTCAATTATGAAAATTTAGCTAAATACATAGGATAAATTTTATTTTCAAATTTTTGGTTTTTTTTATTTCAATTGACCCCATTACACATCACCTTCTTCTGGTCCATGCATTATGCCAAAATAAATAATCATCACTTGAATATGACATAACATTAAAATAAATGGATATATCACTTTCACATGCTACACAAAAAATTATTACTTGTTTATTTGAATAATAATTATGCCATAGTTGGAGTTGTTTCTATATATTGATTGATTGATGAAATAACACTTAGAAATAAAGGGAATAAAGAAAAAGAAAAGGAGTTATGGGAGTTGATAATAAAGTGTTGAAAACATATGATGAAGTTTCATTGCATAATAATCCTAAAGATTGTTGGGTTATCATAAATGCTAAGGTACGTATAAAAAACCTTTCTCAATATTATTTTTACGATACATAAAATATTATGTGTTTATATAAATTCTGAAAAAGAACAGTACTTTATTCTAATACAAACATCAGTAACTAATTCGATAGCCCAGATTCATCACACCATATTGGTTACAGATTTTTCTCTTTGAATCAAATGAGAACTAGCTAGATTCAATTTAATTATGTATTTTTATGATCTAAAATTAGATGTCTTATTGTATTTATGAAAGTCAACCCTGATCATGTTATAGATCAAAATTATGATATGATCAATTTGTTTTTGACACTAATTTATATTTAAGAAATTACATTTTAAAAAAAGTATTTTAATATATGCAGGCATACAATGTGACAAACTTCCTAAATGATCATCCTGGTGGTGAAGAAGTCTTGTTGGCAGCAGCAGGTGCACCAAGCCCCCCCCCCCCCCCCCCCCCCCCACCACATAAAAAAACAATGAAAAAGTATAGCGATTTTAACGATCAATTATAATGGAGCATTAAGTATTCATATATTTTTAATCAAAAATTTTAAAATCGGATTTGAGTATAGATTAATTTCCACCAACACAACTTAGATTATATGAAAGTCCTAATAGACACATAGTAGTTTAGATTAAAAGTGACCAACTTCATTTCTGTTCGTGAAAAATCAGTCTAACAGTCGAGTGAACTTATATTTTAATGTTTACGAGCAAAACTTAGTTTGAATCTACTTTCGCACACCTTCATTACTTTTTGTATTTGATAAAGGTAATCCCCTCGGATCCACAATATGACATGTGTGTTTACGAAAATTCAATAACTTTTATCTACATCTTATATATGTGTTAAAATTTATTAAAATATTTTATTATAAACTCAGTAATTATCATACATATATTAACTCAAACGTCAGTTTATGAACTCATGAACTTCAAATTTTGCGTCCGTCTACGATTTCATATGTAGATTAATTTTTATAGGCAAGGATGCAAGTGAAGAGTTTGAAGAAGCAGGACATGGGAGTGCATCAAGATTGATGCTAGATGAATTCTATGTGGGAGAAATTGATCCTTCTACAAAAAATAATGCCACTTTGGAGACCACTTCATCAACAAATTTTCTTAAAAAACACAACAAAATTGATTATTATCAAGGCAAGTCATCTTGGCAAAATAATGTAAAACTTCTTCAATTTTTGGTGCCAATTGTAATCTTGTTATTTGGAAGTACTTTATTTAAGTTCTTGTATTGAAAGTATGGGGGGGGGGGGGGGGGGGAATAATTCAAGTGTGTTTGGTGTTTCACTTTCATATTTGTGTCAATTATTGAAGGTTCATCAAAAATAATTGATTTTATACATTTGAAACAATCTTCATGTTATTAGGTTAATTTTTGAGGTTAAATTTTGTTTTTTTAAAAAATTATAATATATAAATTAACTTTAATCTCAATTCTTAATTTGTTTGATATTAGATAGAGAAAATTAAAATCCTTTCCAAGTGGCCCCAAAACACAAAGTATGACGACAAGAGTCCTAAGAAATAATCACCATGATCATAACATATGTAGAATAACCAATAACATTCTATGTGAAGAGAGGCCAAATTAATCATTTTTCCCCTTAGAAAACTTCATCATTTGTCTCATACTATCTGTCGTATTTTTTTTATGTTTTAAACAATTCTTGAGAAAATATAATTAAAAAGAAAATTTAATTATTTTGCCTTAAATATATTACTACATTGAATTGTTGATAGTTTTGAATAACTAAACTTGTTTAAACTTATATTAAACATTTAAAATTACATATTATTTTTTTAAAAAAATCACAATAAATAATTTGAAACAATCGATATTTGAGAAGGATTGGAAGGTTTTATATTCTCAATGAGGAAATAAAAACATTAATTGGTTATGACCAAATGTACACCTCACAACACAATCTAAACAAGTATATACTCACTATATATATATGTATATATGCATGACAACTCTTGTAAAAAGGCAACATGTAATTAATTTGTGCATCATATTGGCATGTATTGCTACAAATGCAAACTTCAATAAAGTTACACTTAAATGGGTCTATAAGTAGAATATAAACAATTTTACATTATTTTTGTTGACAAATAACATAAAATTTGGTGTGATCCAAATGAAGACCACAACTTAATAAAATGATATTAGATTAAAAAAAAATACAAACTTAATAAATTGATCTTAGATAAAAAAAAAATTAAGGTCAAGAATTAACGTAAAAGACTAATAGATATAGTCGAGTGTTGTCACATATATAGTTTCTTACTCTTTGATGTATTAATCGTTGCAATTATTTTGCATCGAATATATACTTTTATTTTTCAAGACTTTATTAGAAAAAAACTTTCTACTCCAAAGAAATGTAAATATTATATATCTTATTCAAATTTTACTTATAAAATTACACTAAATACGATAACAAACTATTACAATAGACAGGTAAATTTCTTTACTAATTTTCTATTTTATAAGTGGAAGAAGACACTGGCTGACCTTAGTACTGTTCATAATGCACAAATCTCCACATCTTCCAAAGTCTTTTGTAGAAGTGGGCCCTTTACATAAAAAACAACCAAAAATAGTTTTAAAATGTGAATTTTTTAATTTTAAAAGGGTGAAAATGTTTCACCTTATATTGTTGAGTTTTAGCCTCAATAAATATTTAACAAGTTTCATTTTTGATGATTAATAATATCACTTTTGACCTATTTATCATACTTACTTGTATGTTTGAGTTTATAGAGGACTTAATCATTTAAAACATATTCAATTTATTAAGGACTTAATCACACTGAGTTTCGAAGTTAATATCGTAAATTGTATTGTTTGTTAAAGATATAATTAAATAATGTTATTATATAATATATATTCCTGAATATAAATATATTTAGTCCCTATTTATCAAATGTGTTACTTTTTCTTTTTTTATATTGTTCCTAATTGTATATTTGTATTGAAAAATATCAAGAATTTTTAAAGTTAAAACTCAAAAAATCTGATTAAATTTTAATCACTCGGAGTTTGATATTCACTTTCAAATCCAATTGATCTGAATTTGTGTTTTTAAACTCCTTTTTGAGGGAGTATTTTATATTTTTAAATATAAAAAATTATTTCAAAATTTTTAATTAAAAATAATTTTTATTTTTATGTGGGGGTTATGGTTTGGGGGGGGGGGGGGTTGTGGAGCAGTGTAAAAGCAAACTTATTGTGGGAGACAATATCTTTTAACAAGAAAGAATAATTGGTTAACAATGCCCACTTAAGTATATATGATGAGATAAATCACTTTTTAAGTGAAAATTCCCAATTTCACAAAATTAATAATGTTTATTATAGAAATATTTCACATAATTGATGATGCCATTAAAGAAATAACATAAATCCACTATATAATCTTCCAACTAACCCCCCCACCCCCAAACACATCATCCAATTGCTTTTTAATTAAAAGTGTATTTTTTACTAAACTAAAATTTTAGTTTGTTTGGATTATTTTTCAACAAAGGTGAAGGGACAAGAAGCTGCCTAACTTTTTAAACTTATTTTCTTGGGATTAATGAAGAAAAAACACATTATGTGTCATTTGCTTATGACTCTATTGCTTTTTAATCTAAAAAGTCAATTCCTTTAGCATTATTACTATTATCAAACTACAAATCATTGTAAAAACAATCGTCGATATATTATTGAGACTATTTTCAAATCCTATGTGAATGCAAAGTACAACTTTTCAAAGCTTATTATGAACACGAAATGTTATATACATCGAACGAATATACTTAATTTTTGTAGAGTGGGGGCAAGAAACAGTATAACTCCAACTATCTTGAGTTTCCACAAAACACACTCTGCTATAGTCTATCTCTTTTTTTTTTATGTTTTTGGCTTGTGAACAAGATTTGCAAATCAATCATATAGAGGTGTTTGTACCATTAATATAGAAAAAGTTAAACCAGATAGACATGAAAAGCAGGCAAATGAAAAAGAATCTTCCAACACATATCCACCAAACATAGAGGCAACCCCACCACATTTCTCTCACTAACAGCTGAAAAAGGGCAAGGTTTTCAATTAAGACCTTATTATCCCCACATCAATGACAACAACCACTTCAATTTTTTAATCATCGTGGTGTCTGATTCAACTTGACTTGCGTGCACATCAGATAACAACATGAGACCTAATGGTTCTTAATTCAGTTCATTGAATATAATGTTGTGTATCTCAACTAGTCACCTCTACTAGCAATAAATATCAGATAACTCTTTCCCGCAAGGACAATATGAGACTTTATGATTCTCAACTCACTTCATTGATCGACTAATAGTCCACACACCCTTGGGTGCAAGTTGAGTTCATGAAAGATACATGTGAAGCAACAGTCCAAAATTCAACCATACATTTTCTCATAATAGGATAAGAGGAAAAGACAGTAATGAAGAAGGGTAAACTTTGAAGCTCAGTTTCATTCATCACAGATATGGACAACAAAGGTTGGGTTGAGGGATAGGGGGTGAGGGTGGGGGTGGGGGTGGGGACTATATCATATTATAATGGAAACAAAGATAACTAGACTTTTACCTCATGTACTACAACACTATCACTAACATTGCCATTATGACTACAAGAATCAGCCCTTTGATGTTCTGTTAGACAAAGGATCTCCTTTATATTTGTTGCACTAGTTTTGCCTTGCAGTTTATTTTTATTAGTTGGTGTCAAAATCTTATATACAATTTCAATTAATATGTTAGCTGATAAAAATAGATATTAAAATATATCGAAAAATATAAATTTCTAAGCATAATAAATATTAATCTTATATTCAAGATGAATTTAACGCGCAATTAGAAAATTCTACATATATCATAAATTGACATCTACAATTTAAGTCCAACACCCATGCAATTCTAAATGCTTCATGGTAAAAAAAAATTCTATAATGGAGAAAGAAAGCAAGAACGATAATTAGAGGATATTATTACAAAAAAAGTCTTCATGCTCTGAAAAAAAGATTTTGTTATTGCTAGAGACAACATAGTAACATGTAATTGTTCATTGTTTAATACTACACATGTAATTTACTCTTTTCTTCCGCTGCTATTTTTTCTTCTTGATTATCAATTATTCAGCATTTATTTCAATTGTGCAATTTCCGATTGTGAGCTTTCGTCTCTGTAAGTTGGTTCTTAAATAGCATTAAGAAATGACCCTTTAAATTCAAATTTTAATTTCTGAAATTGGTTTCTACCTTAAATTAGTGATGAATGATTTTTCATATCATAATTTTTCAAAATCTTCCATTATGAGATTTATGATCACGATTAAAAGTTGTATAATTTCTACATGAATGACTTTCCATACCATAACTTATCAAAATCTTTCATTCTGAAATTTATGATTGCGATCAGAAGCAATATCAATATACTCATTTATTAATTTAGAAGAGAAGCAAAATGGTAATTCAACTTTGCGATTTGGATCTTCCCACTTAATAATATATGATAAATTCACACACACTGTTATGCTACAGATTCACTAGTCTTAGTCTACAGTTTAGAACTTGCTGTACTAAATTCTTTACAAGGGGTGACTGGAAACAAAATATGACCATCACCAAGTAGGACTAACTAACAATCCTTGCTGTTTTCCTACCTTTATCTAGAGTTCTAGACCTAAAGATCAAACAACAAGTCCTTCTGGGATGCCGATGCCCGATACCATATGTCCATATCTAACCATCTAGTTCCAACCGCGTCTAACGATCTACTTTCACCCATTTGTAACGTCCAGGGAGGGGCTTGTCGTTCACCGGATCAAAGTTGTACCTGGCACACCACACCAAAACAGGATTCAATTAGAAGAAGAGGAGAAATCAACACTTGAAATATTTCGAGTGGTGAAAATACCATACTTCTCAATGAATTGTTTCTGCTGCTTCTCTTCTGTACCAGCAAAGAAGTCGTTCATTTCATGAGCTGTTGGGATAATTCTTTGCGCTGAAGTTGGCTCTCTGCCGTTACCTTCGCTAGCATTGTTAGCTCTTGTACTGGAACCAGGGGTTGGTATGCTATCCGGGTCCCTGATCAAATTACAAGGTGTGCTCTCCCTGGTCGTCCTATAAGAAAGCGTAAAATCCTCTTATTAGTGCTAATCATATGAACTAATTCACCTTTGCCCTTGAAATACACGAAGTATGGACCACAAGGGTCTATAGTACGCAGCCTTACCCCACACTCGGTTAAAAGAAAGAAACTAAAGTGATAAAAGGAATATAATTAGTGGCTCTCAAAAAAGCTTCTCTTTTCTTTTCTTTCATCTAATCCATCCAAGCTCCAATCATATAGGGTACCCCACATTCATTTTTCAATGGTAAATGCTCATAACAATGATTGCGACTATTTAAAAATTTAAACAGAAAGATACCCATATACATGTAAAATGAAGACGATATACATTTATCACCATGGAATTTTCAATGACATAGGTGTACAACGGGACTGTCTTGTCTTTTTGTTAGGTAGAACAATCAGAAAATGAGTTCATTTATGTACACCTTATATCATATGCTCATCAATCGCCATATCAAATCAAATGCCATTCGTGTTCGATTGTTCACAGTCATACTGAAGAACAAACTATCAGCACTATCCAATGACAATGTGTCGATGACAAAGGAAGATGGTACAACAGGACGACTTCAAATTTTACATAAAGAAGAGACCACAGATACTTCATTTGCTATGCAATTTCGAACACGTTGAGAAATGCATTATAACAGAATGGGAATTCCATACTAACAGCTCACGAAATCAGGGAAGACAGTGAGTTCATTTCCTTTCAACAAAGCACATACAGATAACAGTACTTTTAAGATAGAATTAACATTTCAACTTTGATCAAACAAAGACAAGCGCGATAACTATAGAGGCAGCACGTAATCAGTTATCCCTCCTCCTCTTCTACCACAGTCTAATTACGATACAATCGACAAATGCAGCATATAAGCAATTCCTTAGAAGCAATAGAATAGAAAAAAGTTTAAGTATAGTTCGTTGGAAAAGTGAACTTTCACTTCTATAAATTCCCCATAAACCAATATGGCTAAAAGACAACCATCAAACTTGTGCATTTTTCCAACTTCACATCATTAAAAAACAAAACTTTCTATGATAAAGTTCTAATTTCATTCTGAAAAAACATTTAAAAATGGAAAAAATCACTCAAAGAGAAAAAAAACATAAAAAGTTTTGATTTTTCCAAAACTTCAAAAAGAACACCAAAAGATTTTAGTTCTTACAATTGAATTATCCAATTAATCCAAGAACATACACTAGAGCTAAAAAGGAGAAAAATTAAGGGGGGAAAACAACCAAAAAAGTATAAAGGGGAATTCTTTTAGAACTTCGAGGAATCTCAGTAGCTCAGTTGATGACTACACCTAGTTGGTGAGAGTTCGAATTTCGACTTACCAGTAAACAGAGCATCAACCCTAATCATCAATTGTAACATGCATACTGATAAATCTAACATCTACAATGAGAAATTGAAGTAAAGACCCCGAAAAAAGGCGAAAAAACTCACCTCTCTCTACCATCAAATTCCAGCAAGTTTTCAACTTCAAAGCTTCCATTGTTGTCAATTTCCTTCTGATTTTCCTGTACTTGTTCCTTCTTCTCCTCTTCACCCTCTCCAGACCCAGAATTCCAAGATTGCCCCTTCATTTCCCTCACCCTCAAACTCCGATTCTGTCTTTTCGATTCCTTCAAAGGGTGTTTCCGTCTTTTCCCTTCAAACCCCACCAAGGGTTTCTCCAGCCGCCTGCTCCTCAGCTGCAGATAACATCCCCCACCCACATCACCACCATCACCGCCACCTGAGCTCGATTTCTGCAATCGCTTCAAAGCTAGGGTTTTAGCTCTTGTACGAACACCCAAAGGACTTACATCCAAAACAGCAACAACTTCACCAGTAGCTTTTGTCTTCCTCTTCCTCATATACTTACCCATTTCACCTCAAATCTTGATCTTTTTTGCTTTGCTCTGTTTTTTAAGCTCTTCTTCTTCTCATGTAAGCTTAAAGGGTTAAAAAAAGAAAAAAACTTTTTCAGTTGTTGGTTAAGAGAAAGAAGGGATTTTGCAGTTGTTGGTTGAAGAGAGAGAGAGAAAAAGATAGAGAGAGAAAAAGGATAGAGATAGATACAGAGTATATGTATATATAGGAGTAAAGAAAGGGGAAGAAGAAGAAAAGGACAAGGGAGTAATTTTCATAATTATTTTTTTATTACATTTTTAGAAAATAAAAATAAAGTACTTTTATGAGTTTATTTAGTACTATACTTTAAATTTCTTAATTTAAATTTGAATATAATTTTATGCTTAGTAACTATTAAAATTTTATTTTATGATTATTAAAATATTGTTTAACTCTGGATATAAATATACATTTAGTAATTACTGAAATTTATTATATGACTATTAATTTGTCGATTTGTTGGGGATATTCTCGATAATAAGTGCTTAATTAAGACAAATGAGTACATAAAATTTACAAAATATTTGTTGTTGACTTTAATTCAACTTTGAATATTACGCTTAATAATTACTGAAGTTTATTTCATGACCGTTAAAGTGTCGTTTTGTTGATGATATCCTTGACAATAAGTGCTTATTTAAAATGAAATTAATGAGTAAATATTTTTTCTTACATGACATTATCCTTAATTTTAATTCAGTTTTGAATATAAACTTATGTTTAATAATTAGCGCAATTATTTACGATTATTAAAATGTGATTTTGTTGATGATATCTTTAATATTAACTACTTGTTTGATACAAAATCAATTAGTAGATTTTTTTATAGAGTATTATCCTTAATTTAATTAAGTTTTGTATATAAATTTTCGCTTAATAATTACTGCAATTTATTTCATAATTATTAAAATATTGTTTTATTGATAATATATTTAACAATAAGCACTTACTTGATAAAAATTAATGAGTAGATTTTTTGTTTTTTTACAAAGCATTATCCTTAATTTTAATTTAATTTTAATTGGATATGAACTTACGCTTGATAATTTCTAAAAAATTATCATGATTATTAAAATGTTAGTTTTTTTGTTGATGACATCTTAAATATTAAGTGCTTGTTTGATACAAAACTAATGAGTATTATTTATTTTTTAAGATTATTATCTTTAATTTAATTTAATTTTGAATATAAATTTACGCTTGTAATTACTAAAAATTATTTTATGATTGTTAAAATGTCATTTTGTTAATGATAGTAGGTTATTTCTTTTACAAAGTATTACCCTTAGTTTTAATTTAGTTTTGGATATAAATTTACGCTTAGTAATAACTGAAATTTATTTTATGACTATTTAAAATGATGTTTTGTTGATGATATCTTTGACAATAAGCGCTTATTTAATATAAATTAAGGAGTAAATTTTCTTCTCAGACTATTATCCTTAATGCAAATTTACGCTTAGTAATTACTAAAATGTATTTCATGACTTTTAAAATGTTTCTTTGTTGATGATATCTTTGACAATAAGCGCTTGTAGTATACAATTAATGAGTGTGTGTGCACGTACACGCGCACGTGCACGCACGCAAGCACACACATTATTAAAATGTTATTTTATGATGATAACTTTGACCATAAACGCTTATTTGATATAAAATTAAGTAATTTTTTTATAAAGTATTATCTGGAATTTTAAAGCAGTTATAGATATAAATTTACACTTAATAATTATTGAAATTTAATTTATGACTGTTAAAATGTTGTTTTGTTGAAAATATTTTTGACACTAAACGCTTATTTAATATAATATTCATGAGTAAATTTTTTCTCAGAGTATTATCCTTAATGACAATTCAACTTTTGGAGGTAAATTTATGTTTAGTAATTACTAAAATGTATTTCATGACTGTTAAAATGTCGCTTTGTTAATGATATCTTTGACGATAAGCGCTTGTTCAATATATAATTAATGAGAAACATTATTAAAATATTGTTATGTTGATGATATCTTTGACCATAAACGCTTATTTGACATAAAATTAAATGAGTAAATATTTTTTACAGAGTATTATTCTAAATTTTAATGCAGTTATAAATATAAATTTTACGCTTAATAATTATTGAAATTTAATTTATGATCGTTAAAATGTTATTTTATTGATGATATCTTTGACAATAAACACTTTTTAATATAAAATCAATGAGTAGGTAGTTTTTCTATGGAGTACTATTCTTAAGTTTAATTCACTTTTAGATGTAAAATTGACGCTTAGTAATTAATCTGTTTTATGATTATTATCTTTTATTAATAATAACCTTGACGATAATCGTTCATTTAATATAAAAAGATGAGTAGATTTATCTTTCATTGACTATCATCCTTAGTATTAATTTTGTTTAGATGCAAATTTATGCTTATTAATTAAGAAAATTAGTTCTATGATTTTTCTTATACTAAAATTGTGTTTGTTGATAATACCATTGACTATTATCGCTCATATTTTTGTCTTTATAATAAAACAATTTGCGAATAATCGACTTAATAGAAAAAACATCTAATTTATGTGTGGTGTCTAATTAGGAAAAGATTAAAAATTAATCACATTAAGCATGCAGTTACACTTAAATGGACTTGGATAATAACGTGACACAAAAAAGTTTTGTTATGCCAAATAAATAAAAGTTGGCGTTACTATTTAACTAAATGATATTCTTAAATCTTAACGCCAAACAAAGATAGCGTTTTCGGCATCAATTTAAATTTACTCGAGTTTCAATGTGAATAATGATTAAGTATCAGATGATAAAGTCAAAATAATAATAATAATAAAAAAAATAGTAACAACATATAGACGTATGATATACTGTATAACTTCACTTAAAAGGGAAGAAGATACATATATCTTTAAAATGTTAACATGTAATAAGTATTTATGAAAGACTAGCTTCGCTTCCTCAAGATTGTAATAACGAGTCGTTATGGTTGTTGAAAACCTCCCTACAATTTTTTATTGGGAATGTAGCACAATAAGGATTTTTCCGTGATTAAGAAGAAGAAGAATATATGTAGAACGCTATATAGGATGTAAATTGCCACATAGAATACATTTGGTTACTTGTTAATTCAACTATATATGAATTTAAATATCTACTTATGCGTGAATACAAAATGAAAGGACATAAATGCTAGCTAAACGAGCACAGTTTATCGACCGAGAACATGTTTGAAGAGAAGACAATTACCCATGAGGATGCGAAATAACATATATAACAATTATTGTTAAAGAATGAATTGATACACTCGAAATTAAAACATATTTATATTCAATTAAAATGAATGTGAAATTGATTCATTAAGCTTCGAAAACAATTGCAACATCACAATTTTGGAAAAACAAAACACTTCATCTCTCGTAAAAACAAAAGGTATATAAATTGATACACAAAAAATAATAAAAAATTTCAATGATTACCATATAAGATGATTTAATTAACTATTTAGTCACCACCGCCAGCACCAAAACCTTGACCACCAAGCACACCGCCACCAAATCCAGTCCCAAAACTTGCCTTACCAACACTTACACCAGAACCAAATCCAAAGCCACCTAAGCCATGACCACCACCACCACCAACGCCGCCTGCGCCGAGCATGCGCCGCCCTAACACGTCAGCAGAAACCATAATGCCACTAAAAAGAACAATTAAAAAAATTACTACAATAACACGAGTTGATGGAATACCCATTATATTAAATGTAAAAACTTTAAATTAAATATATGGATCAAAAATATTTATGAAAAATTGAACAAATAGTGAAATATATGAGAATGTACTTCTATGGACAAGTATATATAGTATTATTAAATTTTTTTTTATTCAATAGTCGATTATATAATATTAATCATGTGTTAGGAGATGTGAAATACATATTTTTTGGATGATAACATGACTTCCATGATCTTTAGACAAATAGAAAATATTAGCTTAGGATCCATAAATCTATTAGTTTAATGATTAAAAAAAAAGATTAATTGGATCATTAGGAATTAAGCAACACACGATTGTAAATCTTTTAATCTTCCTATAGTGGCTTTCCATGAACTATATAGAACTGGTTGCTTATTACCCCCCCCCCCCACCCCCCGGAAAAGGATTTTCAATATGAATTTGAATAAGTTGAGACACGACTTACGACTTATAGATGTCACAATTTATAAATTGAGTGTATCTCTCTTATTCCATCAAGAGAGGTCAGTCTAAACTCAATGAAACAAGATTTAGTTTGAAAGTAAAACAGATTAAAGGACTAACATAATATAAATATGCAGAAATAATAACATAACTCAAAATGTCTCAAAGAACTAATGTCACGTACGAGCCTCTAAGTAATATCTTACAAGATCCTTCGTAATAATCTGAAGGAACAATACTTATAGCCCCACCAGGATCCATGTCGCTTATTAAGCATTTAGGGGTCATTCAACAGGAATCAAACAATTCTTTCAAATTTCATATGTGTTAGTATATGATTTTTTTTGGGTGATAATTAAGGATTTTAGGCACACATATGTCAAGTCATCTCTAGAATAAGTCTTTTTCGCACAGTGTCAAGTTGAATATATGAATAAATGAAAGCCCTCAATTGGGATGATCAGTCTGCACTTTTTAGGTTAGGAGGCTGACGATACAAAACAAATTAATTTTCAACCATCAAACTTTTAATTTAGCGATCTCATGTGGCAAAATATGAGAAAGACATGAAATGTTAATTATATGATATTTCAATTTGTTTGGATGGTTGTTAGAGGAATCAGACGATTTTTTCAAAATTTTTTTTTGTGTTACATAAATTTTCGTGACATGGATTTTCGGTGTTTTTTTTTTGTAAAAACTATACAGGACCCTTTGTATGACCTGGAGGAACAATACCTATAGTCTTACCCATGATCCACGCCACTTTTTTAGCATTTTGAGGTCACTCAACAAGAATTAAGCGATTTTTTCAATTTTTTTTGTGTGTGTTAGTATATGAATTTCTGGTGACTGTCAGATACTTTTTTTTACAAAAAATTTACCAGATCCTCCGTAATAACCTGGGAGAACAATACCTAAACCATCATCATGATCCACACTTCTTTCTTAGCATTTAAGGGACGCTCAAGAAATTAGACGATTTTCTCTTCTTTTTTTTCGTATATATTAATATATGAATTTTTTGATGATATGGATTTTGAACACTTTTTGCAAAAAAAAAAAAAAAAAAACTTTGCAGGATCCTCTTTAATGACCTACGAACCAATACCCACAACTTCACCTATCATCCACGTCAATTTTTTCGAGAAGCCAGTCCACAAGAATTATATTATTTTCTCAATTTTTTGTATGTGTTAGCACATAAACTTTAATTTTAGGTGATATAAATTTTGAACACTTCTTTTCAAAAACTTCATAAGACTCCCCGTAATAATCTGAAAAAACAATTCTTATAATCTCGCTATGATCTACGCCATCTTTTTTAGCATTTAAAAGTCACATTATCCTCGTGATAATAATTAAACTAATCAATCAATCAAACTTCAAAAACGAAAATAAAAGCATATGGGGAGGATTTATTCTTGCATTCTTTTCCCAAAATAGCAAAAGATCATATATAACCATTATTGTCAAAGAATAAATCGATACACTCAAAATTCAAACACCATCATATCAAATTAAAAAATATAAAGTTAATTCTTTAAGGTTCGGTTACAATTGCAATAGAATTCACATAAATAGAAATACAATATCACACCATCTCCCGTGAAAATTAAAATCATAAATTGAAACAGAAAAGATGAAAAAAGACACTCCGATTATTACCATATAAGGTAAATAAATTAATTTAGTTTCCACCGCCAATGCCAAGACCTTTACCACCAAGCACACCGCCACCGAATCCAATCCCACCATTTATATCACGGCCAAGACTTCCACCAATACCAACTCCCAAGCCACCTAAACCACCACCACCACTACCTACGCCGCTAGCACCGAGCATGCGCCGCCCTAATACGTCAGCAGAAACCATAATGCCACTAAAAAGAACAATTAAGAGAACTATTCCAAAAATACGAGCTGATGAAATACCCATTATATTAATTATAACTTCTAAATTAAATGTATAGACCAAAAATATTTATGAAATATAGAAGAAGAAAAAATAACCAAATAGTGAAAAATACTTTAGATATATATGAGAATGTATACTTTCTTAAGCAAGTATATATAGTGTTAAATTGGTCTATTTTTAATTAAATAATTGATTATAATATTAATCATATGTTAGGAGATGTGAAATATATAATTACTAATGATAAGATCCATGATCTTAATTCTTAGCCAAATATACACAATATTCATTAATCTATTACTTAATCATGATTAGACGAGAATCATGAGTATCATTAATTAGGAATTAAGCAACGCACGATTGTAAATAAATAAAAATGTATTTTGGTGCCCATAGTGGCTTTCCATGAATTTGGAACCAATTTATTCTAATTATATTATATACTTAATCAAAGTAATATACAACCAATATAATTAATTATCGAACGGTTTACAAGTATAGATCCCCAAATTTATGGTAGGGGTGGTAATTAAATATCCCATCATTTTAATCGAATGTCTCAAATTCGAAAGTGCATTATATATAGGGCAACTTTCACATATAGCAAATAAAAAATTCATATTTGTATGCTATAGCAAACTTTGCATAATTGGGCTCCATAGCAAACATAAAACTGTATAATTTGTTATATATATATAATTGTATAATTCGCTGGCCTAAATTGTATAATTCGCTGACCTATTTCGCTGTAATTGTATAATTTGTTTTGCATACAGTTGAATCGAATTAAAATGTATGTATATTGCATAATTATAAGTGTATAGCAAGAAGATATATGTTTTTCTCGCTTTATACAAAAACAGAAACACAATATATACACTTCTGTTGTATAAAGCTAGAGAAAATTGTATTTCACTGCAATTGTATAATTCGTTGGCCTTTTTCTCTGCAATATTTGAAGTAAAATGTTTGTAAATTGTATAATTAAGTGTATAACACGAAGATATACATTTTTGCATGTGTATATACAATTTTCTCTCGCTTTATACAAAACAGAAACAGAATTATACACTTTTGTGTATAAAGCGAGAGAGGCGAGCGAGAATGGAGAGTGGCGAGCGAGATTTTTGGGAGAGAGACGCTGGCAAATTTTAGCTAATGTTTGCTATGGAGCACAATTAAATCAAACCCTAGCTATTCCATTTAATTTGGGTTATTAGTTTGCTATTATATACAATTTTCCCTTATAT
Organism: Solanum lycopersicum; assembly: GCF_036512215.1. NCBI lineage: Eukaryota > Viridiplantae > Streptophyta > Magnoliopsida > Solanales > Solanaceae > Solanum > Solanum lycopersicum. Next base: position 68,082,036 of record NC_090811.1, on the reverse strand, counting down.
ATACTTCTTAAAGAAGGATAATATTACTGCGAGTCTGAATAAGTCAAGATCAAAAACAAATACTCTTAATAAAATTATATAGTTGATGTGTAAAATAAGTTACTTTTATGATGTGTCAAGTTGAATATAATTAAATAAATATAATCTCAAGAAGAGAAATCAACCTACGCTTTTGAATTGAGGCTATTAGCTACGTAGAATGAACTAATCCACGATTATAAATTTTTCGATTAAGCTAGCTCATGCGACCAAATATGAGAAAAGACATGAAATATCAACTATATGCTATTAAGCTTGTTCGAATGGTTGTAACGTATCGTAAAATAAATGGTTATTGCGTATAATATAACTCATGTCCAAAAACTAAGAAATTAATTTATTTCTCTAAAAAAAAAAATCCTTTGTACCAAATGACTTTCCACAAAGCAAATTATAACATATTGTATAGGATATATCAATAAAAGGAAAATTGTAATTAATTAATTTTCAACTAATATTTTACAATATACATATAGTTGTTTTAATCTCTATACCAAAATTTTGGGCACATTGCTATGATTAATTTTATTTACAAACTAACAACAACACTCTATTATTTCATTACTAACAATTGTCTCTTTTAATGGCTTAATGTTGATAACAACATTATTTTGACTACTTAAATTATCTTTATTGTCACTTAATTTATTTTCATTATTTGACAATATTTTTTTTGGTGATATTATTGCTTGTTCATCTTTTGATGGAGATAATATTTTATGATCCTTGCTTTTACCCCACAAGATTATGTAAAGGCCTATAATAATCACCACAACACCAAGTATCCTGCAAAAATTTAAAAAAAAAAATCAAAGAATTAATTATATAATAATTATGCATTTTTTTTGTTTTTGTAATTAAAATTCATTAGCTCAAAATTATTTCTTTTAGGTGTTGAAGTTGATTTTATGGGGGTTGAATTTGATGATAAATATAGTTAGTCTTTGATAATAAGTTAAAAGAAGAATAGTTAACCTAAATAGCTTTTCACCGACTTGTTTAAAAGTTTAAACTAAAAATAATTGATTCTTGAAGAAAAAAAAGGTTTTGATAAACATATTTATTTTGGTTTCCAAAATTATAGACCTTATAAATTATATATTTACAAAAAAATGTATATTTCAAAGAATTTTTATATTATTTTTTAAAAAAACAATAATTATATATATTCAATGTAATTTCACATGTGGAATCAGAGAAAGATAGAATATACATAAACCTTATTAAACTCCTGTAACTTTCTAAGATAGAGAAACTGTTACTGATAGATCATCAGCTAAAAAATGAGTATAAATGACTGAAATAGAATAAGGAGATGATTAAAACTAACATCTTATGAATCGAAAATTACAAAAGATGTTAAAAATAAAATCGTAAAAAATTTAATCAAATTAAAAGTGTTTATAAATCGAATTTACGTACCTTCCAAGGTTCATTTGTTCTTGTAGAATAATTGAACTTATTATAGCTACGATTAATATGTTTAATGGATTGAAGGCTGAGATAAATAGAGAGCTCCTATCTTCCAATATTACTCCTTGTATATAATATGCTAGTCCAGAACCAAATATTCCCTGAATATTTTCAGACATTTTTTATAATAACATTTCATTATAATAATTTATTTTTTTTGAAATAATTTTTTATGTTAACTACCTATAGTAAATCGAGATAATGATTAAAAATACATTTAAAATATTACGAATTTCACATTTCAATTGTTATTTATTCACTTTTTCTATCTGAACTATCACTATTAATTTAGCTGTTTCAATTTTTCCTACATGAACAATGTTAATAATTCATATAAGAAAAGAGGATTAACGAATAATTGAGGTGTGTAAAATCACCACTAGAAACAAAGACTTATCCTATCGTAAATCAATGAAAAATTTGTGTTATAAAATAAAATTTTCTTCATCCATTTTCTATCGAACCAACTCACTGGAAAAACACATAATGAGGAATAATTCTCATTATAATACCGAAAAGCTTTCTAATTTTTCGATATGGAACACTATAATTTTCTTTTCAGATTCAATCAAAATATCAACATACACAGACACTGAACATTTTTTAATAGATAAACAATGGTTTCTTGATAGCGAATGTATAGATGACGATAATTTAAGTAGAAAAAAGAATAACTGGTAGTTGAAATATAAAGCCCGTAATAAAATAAAAATTTAAATATGTTTTTGATAATTATCTCGATCTAGCTAATATATATTCTTTTAAACCAAAAAACAACAATAAAGTTTGAGTACTTACACTGTATACAACAGCAAGAAATTTGGAGTCCAAATTTATTATCCAAACTGCACTATTCCCTCTTTCCATTATCATTGCTATAATACCTCCCTCAACTGTTCCCAACAAGCATATCCAAGTATGTAGTGAGAGCTCTGCTGGATATGTCTGCAGTATCTTTGTCTACGAAAATCGAGAATATACGGTCAGATCTTTCTGTAACACCCATTCTTTATAATAACGTTTTCGTATAACGATCAATTTATACATCTCTATCTACAACTCGAGAATCATAACACAGACAGATTTCTCTGTTACAGTCGTTTTCTATAATAATATTTCATTATAACAATCAATTTATGAATTTCGTCATAAACTTATGACACATCTTTGTCCGCGTACAACTTGAGAATGTACAACCAGATCTTTCTGTAACAATCATTCTCTATAATAACGTTGCAATTCTAACAATTAATTTATGAATTTCGTCATAAATTGTGATAGACATCTTTGTCTACGACTCAAGATTATACGGCCAAATTTCTATGTAACAATGGTTCTTCTATAATTATATTTCATTATAACAAACACTTTATGAATTTCGTCGTAAATTGTGACAAACACCTTTGTCTACGACACGAGAATATACAATTAGATCTACATGTAATAGTCATTCTCTATAATAACATTTCATTATATTATACCTGGTAAATTATGAAGGCGGCCCCACTAGTACACCCAAGCATTATCATTAGGGAACCTTTGATAGCATCATTAAGAATAATCCCACCACTAATTTGATCAGATGCATCATTATTATTCACATAATATTCATTTGTTGGAAATAGTTGAACCTCTGGGCCTCTAACTAACATCATAATCATGGCTCCACCAAATGTAGCAATAGTCCCAATTATTTTGGCTTGGCTCCCAATACTTGTAAACTTCACCTTCTCTTGCCTAGGGCACACGATAATAACAATATAGTCAGTATAATTCAATAATTTATAGGATATAAAAAGAGTGACGTGTAGGCATCCTTACTCCTACATTCTGAAGGTAGATCGGAGAGATCAATTATTTTCGATAGACGCTTGGCTTAAGTGAAGCATACAGAAAACACTATTACTAGAAAATATGAAATTAGCTATGGAATTTGTAGACCACCTATCTATTATCCTTCACTACAAGAAAACTATGAATTACATGGGGATTAGTATGAAAATTTGCGAAAAGTTTATTTTCCTACAAACTTTTATACTAATTCCCAGGAAAATTCCATGTAATTTACACGGTTTTCTTGTAGTGCTTCTATCCATATACCTGACTTTCATATCCTCCTATCTAGGGTCATGTCTTCGACCAACAAATTTATCGCCAATATAGAATAAAGTTTGTATATACTCTATCCTACGTAAAATCAATTTTTTCGATAAGATTTTCAGTTCATCTAAACCAAAATTAATCAGATAATATATTGCATGTATATTCTAATTAATTACCTGAATATCCAAGACATTATGAAAGTAATGGCAGGAAGAGTGTTGTACATTGCAGCTGCAAATGTTGCTGTTGTATATTTCAAGCCAAGAGAATATAGATTTTGGTCTATCACTGGCCTGTTCATAGACAAAAAAAAAAAAACAATGTTATAATTTTATTATTTTTGGATGAAAACTATAAGTGGACTACAAAATCAATTCTTTCTATTAATAAAATTATTGCACTAGTAAAATAAAATAAAGTTTTTGAGACTTACTCTAATATACTAAGAAGTACCAACTTGGCAAATATTGAAAAAGTCATCTTTGGTCTTTTCCCCCTGTTGTAAGAGACATTCAACTTGTTAATCATTTGTGTATTTTGAGTGGCTAATCATACATATTAGTTCTTCAACATATATACACATATTTATTCAAGAGGTTTTATTTTTAAAAAATTATAGGGGATCGAATGATCTCCTATTTGTTTATCGTTAGTATAAATAATTTTTTAATCTATCAAGTTGCCAAGGAAAATTGATGTTATATCTAACAAGTAAAAATAATCAGATGATTTGAGACTTTAATTTATTTACATTTTTAAATCTTTTTTGTAAATGTTTTGGGTAAATTCACTTAAACGCAATATTAATTTGCAGACCACATAGAAGATGTAAAATTATACTAGACAAATCGAGTGCGATGAGTTTGAATGAAAAGGTGTTGACAAGAGGAATCAATCCCTAGCCTCCCTTTTGGGATATCACATGTCACACCAACTCAGCCAAAAGCTCAAAAACTACGTAGAAGATGTAAATCACACTCGGCAAGCCCAGTGTAACGAGCTCGGCTAAGAAGACATTGACAGGGGGATCGATCCCTACCTAGCTTTCCTTACAGGATACCATCTGCTACACCAACTCAGTCAAAAGCTCGCAAAATTATACATGAAATGTAAACAACACTAGGCAAGCCCGGTGCGACGAGTTAAACTGCGAAGGCGTTTGCAGAGGGAATCGATCCCTAACCTGTGCTACGAAATCCCACATGCTACACCAACTCAATCAATATCTCACAAATGACATATAAGGTGTAAACCGCACCAATCAAGCTCGGTGCGACGAGCTCAACTGAGAAGGCGTTGGCAAAGGGAATCGATCCCTAACCTCTATTATGAGATGCCACGTACTACACCAACTCAATCAATAGCTCACAAATTACACCTAACAAGCAAAGCGCACCGGTATGACAAACTCGACTAAGAAGGTCTTGATCGGGAAATCGATCTCTGACTTCTCTTATGAGATACCACCTACTACACCAACTCAGCGACCCTCGAGTTTATAGAAATGAAATTGCAAACACATTAATTGAACATTGAAGAAGAGAGAAAGAGGATCTACTTGTCTAGAATAATTGCAAATGGAGCCATGAAAAGAGTTGCAACAGCTTGTCGATATACAACATATACATAATTGCTAGATCCTTCATTCAAGGCCATTTTTGAAAGGATATACATTCCTGAAAGACCTAATTGGAGAAATACAACAGCAAAAAAGGGTTTTGCTCTGATTAATACTTCTTTCATTATAATAATTATTAAGATTTCAAGTTTTAATCAACTTGCACAATGTATATATGTTATTCAATATATATACATATTGAATACTTCTTCTAACTATATATCTATTTTCTGACTTGCACAAAATCTTTATGATTTTATTTATGTGTTCAATATTTTATTATTTGTAAGACTTTACACTTTCTACAAAATTGTATTATAATTTGTTCACACACATTTTTGTATTTATTTTAAAACAAAATTAGGGGCGGTGGAAAGGAAAATGGGAAAGGGGATTACGGTTCTATGGAAATTAAAATTCGAGACTCTTTTAGAATTGTGAGTTTCTAGTATAACTTACGATTTTCTTTAAAATTCATTTTTTAGTTCGTTCATGTAGTTAATCAATCGAGCTACTAAAAATTTCCAAATTCAGGTAGTTAATCAATCAAGCGATTAAGAATTTCCAACTCCTACGACTTCAAATGAAAAGGCATGTCTCATTTGGAAATTTGAACTAATTTTTGGCTGAATTTCAATCATAATTTGTTGAAGTTTAAAATTACAGTTGAATTGTATCACATTTATATCAAAAAATTGTATACTGAATTTGTATGAAAATTATATTTTAGGTTTGCATATTGATGTATTAAATCTATATGAATATTGTATACAAAATTGTAATAAGTACTTTTTTAAATCATAACAAATTTTCAAACTTTTTTATTTCTTCTTTTTCAAGCTTTGTATTCAGTCAAAAAATATTATATTAATTGGGATAATATAGAAGAAAAGTATTTTATTACCATGTGAAGTATCTATAATTAGTTATTAGTTTGTATTTTATTTTTTCTTTTGACAAGCTCAAATATTCTTGAATTAGTTTGGCACGTTCTAAAAAGTATCCTAAATTCTTTTAATATTCAAAAAGTATATTCTTATTTACATATAACAATTGTTCCTTTCTATGATCATATCTCATGGATATTAATTAATTCCTTATTTAGGAGTGTCAATGATACGATTTAGTCATTTTTTTGAAAAAATAAAATGTATATTATATTATTTTTAATTATTTTATTTCATATAATTAAAATTAGAATTTTTCAAATCTTTTTTTTTTTTGGTATTAGTATGATTAATTGTTCTAGAGCTAGGACATTGGATGTTAATTATACGTTGGTTTTAAATATATATAAAACCTTCTTAATTAATTTCTATGATTGTAAATCACTACTTAATTATTTGTTATTTATATTTCATAATTTACTTTTACTTTGACAATTGACATAGTAACTGAGCTAAAATAACAATTATTTTCTTTTTGACTCTATCCTTATTTAGATAAGTGAGTTTTTGCATAACAAAAAAACTTGCTAAATAAATAACTATATAATCAAAAGTAAGTTAATAAAATGATTGTTTTACATTTTAGGAATAAGTGAATTTCTCATTCAAAAATATGTACAAGCTAAAAATATCACTTCATATATATATATATTATTTATTTTTTGATCTAAGGGTGAACTCTTCCTTGAAAACAAAATATGTATAATGTCAACTAATAATAACATTATTATAGTATAATTGTATCAGTGTGACAATAACAACATATCCAAATATGCAATTATACAATCTCAAGAATTAAAGTGGGGTCTAAAATGAGTATAGTGTATAAATTGTATCTCTATTTTAGAGGCGAAGTAGAGAAGTTATTTAGATCAAATAGCTTTATAAAATTACGTACATTAATATTTTCACATATTATGAATCACGTAGGAGGTATCTCTATTTTTTCCCGGGGAAATTGCTTAACTTTCAATTCGTTAGTGGCCATCAAATGAAATGTGAATAAGTCCTCCTCTCTTTCAAAGTAGGGGCGCTTCTGGTTCTGTCGTTGCTTGAAACAATTATCTTTTCCATATAACTAAATCGTAATGATCATACTTATGTAGTGCACTGTATGTCCCATCCTTCTTCTCTTTCTTAAAAGTCGATGACTATTCATAGATATTATCTTGACACCAAAAAAAGAGTTCGATCCAATGCTTTATTTCTCTTCTAGTTGATCGTGATTCAATATTAAAAATATATTAATGTTGAAATAGACCCTTGACTCAAGACAAAAAACAATCTAGAAAAAAACGTAAAAATAAAAAGAAATATTTTCATGATCTTAGACAGATAATATCAACATGAATGATAAAAACAATATTTGTGTACTCATGAGTCATGATGGCTTAGCATGAATTGTATGTACTGTCAATTGGTTATATTTAATCAACAAATTTAATATTTTATGTGATTTCACATATCATTTTCTATCAATTTCATAAGAATATTTTGAAAAGATATAGTCAAATAAGATTTTGTGTTATTGAGCATGTGTTAGCAAATGTAAATTAACTAAACCATACCTTGCAAAATGATACTACTATATACTATATGTGATTTCTTTCAACTTTGACTATTATTATAATAATATAATATATAATATAGATTGAATATTTCCACTATACTGATTTTCTTTATGAATATAGAAAAAGATTTTTATGATCTCCTCAATCCATATGGAATTAATTTATGTCTATAAGAAGTGATCAAAGATGGTTAAGAACAAGAACAAATATAATATATATATATATATATATATATATATATATATATACACACACCACATTTTGTATACGTAAATTTATAAGCAATAAAGTCTACGGAGGATAGAAAGTAAATTACCCACCTCCCTTCGCAAAAAGGATTTCCAATGCCAATTAGAATAAGTCGAGTTCTAAAATATATATCAGACACTGAATATGAAGAACGAAAAGAAAAACGTGATAAAACATTAAGTCTTAAAAGAGGAGTGGATGAATGACTATAAATTTACATATGGTAATTAACAACATTTTATAAATATTCCTAAAGGCGACACTAGATCTAGTGACAGTTAACTAATATTGATAAAGACTTTAATACTGTTTATTAACGTATATATTTACTAACTTCACTTGATATTCTTTTATTATAAAGTAAATTATTTATCCTACAATTTTTGTTTCTCACATATGTATAAATAAATACCTTTCATATATTAAAATAATTTGAACAATTAAATTTACATCTCTCGATTAACCAAAAATAAGTGTTTCTAACTATAACACCTCTTTTTAGTTGATTCAACTAATTGTATTTGTTATAACTAATTATTACATTATTCGTCTCTTTTTATTATAGATAAATATAAAATCAATTAACGTTATTACTTCTTCCACCTTTACAAAGCTAGTAATATGTTAATATGTAGTACAAATAGATAAATATAAATAAATTAACCAACACTTACCTATAAATTCAGCTCAAGCACATTAAATTTCAGAAATAATACCTATCATTATATAAAATGTTAATATCCTACATTTTTTAAATGCAATAGAAAGTAACTTCACACTAAAGTTAGTACTACTAATAAAAATATAATATTCTTTTCTATTAAATAAGAAAATAGAAGAAATATTCAAAACGAAGAATTTCGATGTTCAAATAAAAATAGAAACTAAAATAATTTTCAAAATCAAAAAATTATTTAGCACTAGAAACAAAGTTCATATATTGGACAAAAAAACAACAAATATTTGGAGTGATACTTAGAGTAATTTTGGAGAGAATAATGCACATACTATTTCTATTTATAGATTTTTCTCCTATGGATGCAACTTGCAATTGTTTTTGATTTTAAATTTGCAATTTGCATTTGTTTTTCCAAAATTGGCTAGTAGCAAACTTGCCTTTTATTTTGAAAAAAAAATGCATCTCTTTAATTTTTTTTGAATTGCTCTTTTCTCTGCCCTTATGAGTATTTTTTTCTTTTTATTTAATGTATTTTTTTGCTATATTTGGTGGGTCCCATACCAAGGAAAATTTGTACAAATATTTAAATCTTTTTTAAAATAAAATAAAATGGTGTAGGGGAAGGGGAATGTCCGATACATGTAAAGATGCTACTTGAACTCGATTCCGTGAAACCTTGTTTGAGCGAGACGGACAACAGATAAAGAGTTGTAGCTAGGTCCTATAGAAATTGGAATAAGAGCTTGCCGGTCATGTGGAAGGTCTTCGGGAAGCCAAAAAGCGCTCCATACGAGGCCGATCCAATCTCCATTGTGTAGCCCTTCAAGTGTTGTTTTCATCAATTACATGAATGTTCAAACAACTAATCAATTGAGTTATTGAAATTCTCGTCTTTATTGCATCTTTTGATTCCTCCCTTCTTCTTCTTTTTTTACTTGGGAAAAAAAATAAATATACTTTTTAATTTGTGATATAGAGAATATATAACTATTGATAAAAATTAGTTCATATAGCATTATTGTCTAACGATAATGGTGCATATATATCTTCACAATCTAATCAATGATGCATATTTATACTTTTTGTTAAGAAATTCATATTTACTGAATGTAAACAAAATAAGAAAAAATTACATAAATACGTAACTTATTTTATTATATTTTTAAAATTTTAGTATTTGAAAAAATTACAAAAGATCTTATTTTCCTTACTCACTCTCCTATTCTCGAATATAACACTCTTACGTAATGTATCAAGACATTTGTGTCTTTTTATCAAAAAAAAGTAAATGATTGAATACAAGAGAGATTACGTTTTTTTCAATTGGATCAGGTCTAGATGAATAAACAAAATAAATAAGATCATTTTTTTAAAAAAAAAAATCACATAATATTTTTGGAAATTAAAATCAATTTTAGAATTATTATTTATAATTAAGTAAATATAGGCCTATCAACTAAACAGGATAAATATACACCATTCATAAAATTTCAAAAGTATATATGCACCATGCTTTTAGTGAGGAATATATTCCCTCAAAAAATCACAAAGTTAATAGATTTATTTGTCCCTTTTTTTCCATTTTATATTGTTTGTTTTTAAAGTTGAATTTGTATATTTGCCCCTTTCCCCTTTTTATATTGTTTGTGTGGGATCTTTTTCCTTTTGCAAAATCAGTACTAAATCATATATCTCTTTATTAATTTTGATGAGTTATTGACCTTTTCTTATTAAAACATGACATTTTTAGCAAGGAAAAATAAAAATATTAAAATGCATGGTATTTTTTAAATTATTGTTATTATTCTCTAAATGGTTGTAACGACCCGCTAGGTTGTTTTGAAAACTAGGACTAGTTTGACTCCATTGAAAAATTCAAAGGGGTATTTTTAAACTATTAGATAACCATGAGTACCCAATTGATGAAACTTTTATTAAATAAGTAATATAGATAATAGGTTAGTGGGGTTTCACGGTTAATAAACTCTTGTTTAGAAAAAAAAAATGGATGCGAAACCTTACCACAGGCTACCAGCGAGAGGGAGAAAAATCATAGTCAAATAGTTGAACGGCTGCAGGTTAATGTTTTCTGTGATTTTGTCAAAAGAATTTATTATATATATATTGTTAGTTTCAGAATGGTAGGAATAAGATTGAGCCAATCATTGTCAATGATTGCCAATGATTGGAATTTGATAAATATTCTAGAAAATTGGCACTTGTTTACAAATGGGTTTCTGCAGAAAAAATAAAATAATAATAATGTATACAATGATAATAGATTTTTTAATTGGTAATTAATTATTAGGTGTTATTTTATATGATCTAACATTGAATTTTAGTCCATTTGAAAAGGTTAGAGTTAAGTTCTTGGCTTGAAATTTAGCAAGTATGAAAAATTTGGCATTGCCAATATATATCAAGATTTGGAGTTTGTTGAAAAAAATGAGTGAGTGTTAGCGTCTATGATAGACATATAATAATTTGAATGTCTACAAAAATTGCTTACTTACGAATATTGCAAAATTGGTAGATTGGGAATGTTTCGAAACCTTGCGAAAAGGAAAAGAAAAAATCTTAAAAGATTCGTGGCACAAGCTCGGCATCTAAGGTATGTTAAGACTTTTTAGACTTGTTGAAGGACGTTTTCCTAATTAAAGATTAAAAAAAAATGAAAATAGACAAGGGGTAAGGGGGAAAGATGGTGGTCTCGTATCAATGGTGTGACGGGCATTGGTACGAGTACCGGTGTTATAAAAAGGAAAAGTACTATTATAGAATGTGGACTGAAATTTGAGAATGCCAAAGCATATGGGCATTAGCTGATATATTATTGACTTGAATTCCTTGTATGATTGTGTTTTATTTATTTCACCCGTATAGTTGAGATAATTGAGGTGGTTATGTATTATATTCATATTGATTGATTGAGATGCATCATCATTCCCACTATTGAAACAATATTGTGCACATGCATAGAGACGAGACTGAGTATAAGTTGGGCACGTGGAGATCGTCCGTGCTGGGGATGGTGAGATGTTAAGATTGTAATTTGGGCACGTGGAGACCGTCCGTGCGAAAATTGTTTGATATTATGATAGTGCGTTGAGATCGTCCGCACAGACACGTGGAGATCGTCCGTGTCGGTATATGAACCTCGCGAGTCCTCCATGGGTCATGAACTCTCGATGTATTTCCGAGGAGTATCATGTATATACGGTTGAGTGAGTACTGGGTATTCTGAGACATATCATTACATGGCATCATATTGCATTGCATTTCATCCCATCATTCATTCTTGATGACTATATGTTTCGTTTGGTGTTTGAAAAATATTAAATGTTGATTTCCTTTATTGATGAAACTTAAATAGTAAATGTAATATATATATATATACTTGTACAATCTAAGAATTTATTTTCTTATATAACTCCCGTCACTACTTCTTCGTTGTCGGTCAATGAGACATACGAGGTACACGTGGTTTCGTACTCATACTACACTTGCTGCACTTTTTGTGGTGCAGATTGAGTGATTGACTTTCAATTTGGGAACGTTCTTCGAGATTGGATATGAGTTTGAATTATCTTGGAGTTGTGGTGTGCTGTTTGGGATATTCTGCGGCCCACACCTTCAGTCTACCTCTATTTATTAGGTTATTTTGTTATGCTGATAGGATAATTCTTATGTGTAGATTTTTATATTAGTTTGGAATTGTATCATATTGTAGAAGCTCTTGTACTTATGACACTAAATCTTGGGGTAGTTTTATTTATATTCCGCATTTATTTGAATACTTAGTATGTTAGATATTAGTTTGATACTTATCTTTCTCACGTTTAAGTTGAATTGGTGATACTTGTTGGTTTGGCTTACCTATCGGTTGGGAACATAGGTTCCATCACGACTCGTGATTTTTAGGTCGTGACAATGGTAAATATTAAGATTATTGTATAGTCTTGAACAAAACTAGAGTAATCGATTTATCAGAAAAAAATTCACTTATAGAAATATTGTATAAACAATGTATATGAATGTGTATATATTTCTAAATACATAATTATATATCATATATACAAAATAATCTACTAACTATACATATCAGTACACATAACTAATTATATAAATTGCATAACTAATTATACAATATCAATACATTGATATTATACATACCTTATACATTCATAAGGTAATGTTTTCAAAATACTTTTTGTTATATGTACTATTACGAAAGTTGTCTTTGTAAAAGTATGAATGATTATTTAAAGAATAAGTAATCGTTATCGTTAAAATTACAAGTTTGAATTTCTTTTTTTGAAAAACATTAAAATTGCTATCCATTGCCTACTCAAACATATATTGGGCTGGACTGATATTTTTGAAAGTAATGTGAAATAAAGAGCGGGTCGATTCAATTGGATATGTTATTTTGATAGCTCTATATACCATGAATATATAAATAACAAATAGTTTATTGTTATAAATTCATTGAATGAGTGGATAGTCCATAAGGTTGGTACATGAACAACCATTCATATTCACTAGGTTACATGAACCTTTTTGGATAAGAATGTATCTATTTATTATGATACTTAATATGGTGACCTTTGGAGTGATTTCTCACTCTATAAATAGGGTTGTTCATTCACTATTGTAATATAGATATATGAAAGTTATATACACTTGAATAAGAAGAAAATCTTATCTTCCATCTTACTTCTCTTGTCTTCATCTCTTTATATTTATATCTCTTATGAGCTTGATTTTATAACATTTATTAGATTTATATTTTTATTTTTGTATTCCAATATTCATTTCGATGTATAATTAATATACAAAAATTTGAAATTACATCCACTATAATTCCCTCCAAATTAACATATATATTGCTAATTGCAAACTCTAATTTATTTATTGTAGAAAAAGCTAAGGTATTACTAGTACTAATTAATTAATTCACTCTCTATTATTTGGAAAAAATATTTTTTTTAACTCTGCAATTTAGAAAGAATATATTATTCATTTAAAAAGTAGTATATACGTATATTCATTATCTGACAAATAATGTATAATTAGTTATCTCTTTTTGTCTACAGACTTATATTTTACTTAATTGAAAAAAATAATTTTAAAACTAATTTTTTTAATTCCAAAAATATCACGTGGATCAAAAAAATCACCTTATCTATTTTTTCTTCCTCTACGATCGTAAAAATATTATGTGGATTCAAAAAAATATCTTATCCAGTTTTTTTCGTCTCAAGACCTAATCCAAATGAGAAAAAATCAATTTATTTTGCACTTAGTTATAAAATGAGTTTGCGTCATATCTGACTATAAGAGGATTGGTTTGTTTAGTCGGGTCGAATTTGAGTCAGGTCTAAAAAGGTGGAGAAAAAGGTACACGGCAAATTTTAAACTCATGTGACATTTTTTGAATTTAAAAAACTAATTTTAAGATAATTTGTTTTAATTTATTATTTTGTTAACGAAAAATATAAATATGCATCATTTATTAGATAAAGAAGGTATTAATTAAATACACTATTTATTAGATGATAAAGATATATATATATATACACCATTCATTATATATTTCAATATGACGTTAACTAAGTTTTTATATATAAGTTAATTAAATCATTTATTGCTATAAGTAAATAAATCAAAATTCAAGATTTAAAGAAAGAACTAATGAATTAGTCAAAAGAATTACCACACCAAATTCCACACAATTTAACTTTTTTTTAAAATTACATCACTTATTTAGTAACGATAATCTTATATAAGTAATTAAAGTAAATTAATTTAGGGTCCACCGCCACCAACGCCTTTACCTTCACCACCAAACAAACCACCACCAATTCCAATGCCAATACTTCCTACATGCTCAACACTTGCACCTATACCAATTCCAATACTCACACCACCGCCATCACCGCTGCCACCACCGCCCCCTGAGTCACCAACATCGAGCATGCGCCGCCCTAACACATCAGCATTAACCATAATGCCATTAAAAAGAACAATTAAGAAAATTACTCCAATAACTCGAGATGATGAGATACTCATTATATTTTTAATATTTATAAAAAAAAGAGTTAAAAAGGCCAAATATTGCTGATATAATAACTTCTATACGAAATGTTTGATACGAATCGAAAAAAGGGTGCACTTGTCTAGGCAAGTATATATAGTGTTAAATTATTGGTCACTTTATCTTTTTCAATAGTAGTTGACTACCAATAGCATTTTAATATTGTACATGTATTATGAGCTAAGTATAAAATAATTATAACAATGTGAATGAACTAAAAGAATAATACAATTGTTTGGCTATTATATATTAATATATATATGTAAGTTTTATGATTATTAAAAGAGATCAAGGTTCATTAAGCAATCTTATTATTGGCTTCCCACGAACTTTATATAAAAATAATAAAAAAGATTTTATTTGATATCTTCATGAAGATTGTGAATCAATTTCTCTACTAAGATTTGATGTTCTATTTTGTTTTTTTCGATTCAAATATTTAAAAATTTATCCTCGATTAATTCAAATTAGGCTAGAAATTCTTTTTGGGGGTCAAAATATTTTTTATTAAAGACGATTTTATTTTCATATCTCAAATTTAAACTTTCTGAAAAAAAGATACATACTTATCATTATCTACACCAACCTTTAATGGTCTATCAGACTATTTCGAATCCGCTCGATAACTATCATGATTTTTATATTATTTCTAGTATTTATTTCACTAAATAAAATAAAAAAAGAGATCCTCTGTAACACAAAATACACAATAATTATTTTCTATAGTTCATGGAAAGCCACTACATGAGTACAAAATATTTTTAAAAAATTTACAATACATTAATCGTGCATTGTTAATTACTAAATCCTAATAATCCCATCATTATCTTCTAATCATTAATGGAATATTTGCCTAAGATCTAATCATTCACAATTATATATTTTACAACTCCTAACACATGCTCAATATTATAATGTTATTGTTGATACTATATATACTTGCCTAGACAAGTGAATTAATCATCAACTTTCTCATTAATTATTTGTTCTTTTTTTCTCTTAATTCATTGATAAATATTACTTATTTAAGTTATAATGGCTATCTCATCAACTCGTGTTATTGGAATAATTCTCTTAATTGTTCTTTTTAGTGGCATTATGGTTTCTGCTGACGTGTTAGGGCGGCGCATGCTCGGTGCAGGCGGCGTTGGTGGTGGTGGTGGTCCTGGATTAGGTGGATTTGGATTTGGTTCTGGTGTAAGTGTCGGTGAGGCAAATTTTGGGACTGGATTTGGTGGTGGTGTGCTTGGTGGTCAAGGTCTTGGTGCTGGTGGTGGTGATTAAATTGATTAATTAAATTACCATATGTGGTAATAATCAAAAATGTTTATTATTTTTTCTGTATCAATTTATATGACTTTTGTTTTTACGAGAGATGGGTGTGAAATTGTGTTTCTTTCTGGAGTATGTGATTTCTTTTTCCCAAAGTTGTTATGTTGTAATTGTTTCGGAAGCTTAATAGATTAAATTTATCTTCCTTTTAATTCGATATGATGGTGATTGGATTTCGAATGTATCGATTTATACATTCTTCGACAATAGTTGGTTATATCTGCTCTTTTTCTATTCAATCCACCGAGCTTTTCATTTAGCAAGATATTCAAAAGGGGAAAAAGACAAATATAGCCCTAAACTATCGTAAATGGTATGCAGATATCCATCGTCATACTTTTGGGACATTGGTGCCCCTACCATCCAAAAACTATAGCATATATGTGCTTCACTCTAACAAAAGACTAAATAGGAACACGTGACACAATTTTATCCGTCGGTCCGATATTTAATAAGATTATGACACGTGTATGTCCGTTAGTATAAAGGATATATATGTTGTAGTTTTTAGACGGCGAGGACATCAATATCCCAAAAATATAATAAAGAGTATTTGCATACTATTTACGATAATTCGAAAATATATTTGTTATTTTTCCCTATTCAAAATGCTAGCTAATCTAGACACTCTTTCTTTAAGGAGCAAAATATTTTCTATCAAAGAAAAATTTATTTATAGGATTCAAGATCTCTGATATTAAGAATGATGAGATACTTACTATCTCACTATAGTAATTTTTTTTTATCTCTCACCGTAATATATTTAGTTGTCTATTGAATTATTTTGTACCCGTCCAACAATTATATATTATTTTTTATGTTGTATTTTTTCTAAGTATATATTTTATTTCATAATAAAAGAGAAAAAAATCAACCACAATCACAATATATCAATTATAAATGGAATATGAGAAAAGAACAGTATATACGTAATTTTAGCCTACCTAGTGAAAATAGATATAGCTTATTTTTTATATATCCTCGACTAAAGTAAAACATCACAAGTAGTCATAAAAATGAATAAGAAAAAGAAATGTAGTAATAAATGCAAATCTAGAGAAGTAGAAAAAAGTAGAAGAAAAACATATAAACAGATAATAACAAATAATCGGAACACAATAAGAAATAATAACCATATGGAAAGTAACAATAGTAATACTGAGTATCTAGATAATTATGGACTACCAACTAATCTTTATTCTAATTATAATCTTTATATTTTGCTTTCATATCCTCGATAAGTTGATGTAAAAAAAAAGGTATCCAAATTGATAAAAAAAATATAATTGTTTTTCCAATTGTTCTTTCTTATTATTATCAAATATTATACATACATGTTTTCATTCTAACTATAAATACATTATACGAATCCGGAGCCTAAAGGGTGAAAAATATTAACAAAAATTTCAAAACGATATATGAAATTTCTTTTTAACCAAAATGGCTGCGATTTGATTTTTTTTTAAAAAAAATTATTTACACTTAAAAAAGAAATTAAAAAAAAATTGAACTCAAGTCGGTGCCTCAGCAGCAGCGTCATAACAAAAATTTAATAAAAAATATGTATTTTTAAAATCGCTCCTTCGGTAGCGATTTTGTTTAATTTTTTTTTTTTAAAAAAAAACAAATTTGACAAATCGTTGTTATAGCAACGATTTTACTTTTTTCGACGGACAAAATCGCTACTTAGTGAACGATTTTGCCATTTTAGTTTAAAAAAATAATTCATATACCATTTTAGAACTTTTATTAATATTTTTCACCCTTTAGACTTCGAACCCTACATTATACTGCTGGCAAATAGTATAACCAACTATATTGTTCATGGAGAGCCACTAAAATGAGACCAAAACATTGTTTATTCACAATCGTGCATTGCTTAATTTCTAATAATCCCATTATATATTTTTCTAATAATTAACTAAAAGATTTATTGATCCTTAAACCAATATAAAATAAATATAAGGGTAAATTTGGCTATGATCATAGAAATAATATTATTATTCACAATTATATATTTTTAACTTCCTAACATATGTTCAATAAAAAATAGACTTATTTAACACTATATAAACTTGTCCATAGAAGTACATTATTATCATATATCTTACGATTTTATTATTTTTTCTTCATAAATATTTTTAGTGCATATATTTAATTTAAAGCTACAATTCATATAATGACAATTTTTTCAGCTCGTGTTATTGGAGTAATTCTTTTAATTGTTCTTTTTAGTGGCATTATGGTTTCTGCTGACTTGTTAGGGCGGCGCATGCTCGCGGCAGGCGGTGGAGGTGGCGGTGGTGGTGGTTTATTTGGTGGTGGGTTGGGTATTGGTGGAAGTATTGGTGAGGCAACTGGTGGCGCTGGACTTGGTGGTGGTTTGATTGGTGGTAAAGGTATGGGCATCGGTGGTGGTGATTGATTAATCGAAAAAGGGTCAAAATATACTCATGAACTATTGAAAATAATATACTCTTCACGTAAGTTTTGAGTGTATATCAGACCATATTTCGTTAATTGATTGCTTGCAAAAGATTAAATTTGTACTTTTATTTTTTAAATAAGATTTTATGAGTGTGTTTTATTTTGAATTGGCTCTAGATTTTGATTCATCAAAATAAGAGCTTAATTATTGCTTTATTCAATTTTTTTTTACATATATTTTATCATATTTATAATGTGTTGATGTGGGTTTTTTTGGAGTTATAATTGTATCAATGATTATGATGGAGGGGTGAATTATTATTTTTATAAAATTGAAGTATTTAGTGTGATTTCAATTTATTCTGTAGTTTTTGGTGTGGCTTTCATCTCTGTTATAAAAATGATTCGAATTTTATGAATTTTTTTATTTCAAAATAATCAACTTACTGTATTAAAGTAATAACATTTGCCAATAAATTAAAGCTCTCAACTATAAATTTTAAAGTTGAAACTTAAAAATTGAGAATTTGATTTTTTTAAGGAGGGAATAATAAATTTTGTCTTGAGATAACTATTCTTTCTTTTTATTTTTACTTATTTACAATGCAAGTACATTTTAAGCAATAAATAATATGACAATTTTTATTATATCAATATTTAAATATTACAAAATTCAATGTTTTGAAAAATAACTATAGTTAATTAATAATAATGGTTTAGATATACCCTTAAAGTTTGGTCCATTTATACCCTCGCCGTTCAATTTTTGGTCTACATATGCCCTTTTGGGCGTTAGTTGGCCAACTCGGAATATCCAACTCATTTTACTTTTATTTAAATGCCAAATGAATTTTTCACGTCATTTATATGTATTATCACTTGACATTTATATACAAGGGAAAAGGGTCAAATATGCCTCTAAACTATTCGAAAGGTCTAGATATACCCCCGTTTAAAGTTTGGTCCATTTACACCCTCGCGTCGAACTTTTTGTCTACATATGCCCTTATGAGTGTTAGTTGGTCAACTCGAAATCTCCAACTCATTTTACTTTTCTTTAAATGCTAAATGGGATTTCACATCATTTATATATATTATCACTTGACATTTATATTAAAAGAGAAAGGGGTCACTTATGCCCTAACTATCCGACCCAATTTTAAAACACATATACGACCGTCTTTTAAATAGTTCAATTATGCCCCTAATCCGACTCATTTATGTGTGAATTATTTTGTTATTTACATCATCATCGCCTGCTGCAGCTTGCAGTTGTGTCTGTAACGTTGTTGTGGTGAATTCCTCTACTCTGGGCCTTGCCTGCCAGGTTTGCGCCTCCAGCTCTGTGTTGCGCCAAAACACTTTTCAAACCTCGACTTCCTTTTCCTTTAGTTGTCGTGCCATTGATTCCTCAGCAGTTCCAATTAGAGCACGATAGCGTTCGCCATTTAAATGGTTCAATTATGCCCTAATCCGACCCATATAGGGTATTTAAAAAAAGGGTCGGGTTGTATAGATTATTTAAAAGACGGGTCGTATATGTGTTTTAAAATTAGGTCGGATAGTTATGGGCATAAAAGACCCCTTTCTCTTTTAATATAAATGTCAAGTAATAATATATAAAAATGATGTGGAAAATCCATTTTGGCAATTAAAGAAATGTAAAATGAGTTGGATATTTCAATTGACCAACTAACACCCATAAAGGCATATGTAGACCAAAAGTTTGGACGCGAGGGTATAAATGGACCAAACTTTAAACGGGGGTATATCTAGACCTTTCGAATAGTTTAGGGGCATATTTGACCCTTTTCCCTTGAATATAAATGTCAAGTGATAATACATAAAAATGACGTGGAAAATTTATATGACATTTAAATAAAAGTAAAATGAGTTGGATATTTCGAGTTGGCCAACTAACGCCCAAAAGGGCATATGTAGACCAAAAGTTGGACGGCGAGGGTATAAATGGACCAAACTTTAAACTGAGGGTATATCTAAACCTTTTCAAATAGTTTAGGGGCATATTTGACCCTTTTCCCAATTAATTATAAACTCGACAAACATAAATTAAGTGTATATCTATTTTTAATACAATGACTGAGTTTTTTTTTATCAATTCTTATTTTTTAATAAGTATCACAAATAAAATAGACCAAAAGGGAGAGAGAAACACAACAATAATTAATTACTTTTATCTATTCCTTTTTACTTTTCATTTTTTTATAAATTAAAAAACGAAATATTCTTTTACTTATTATTTTTTAAATTTATTTAAAGAGTTAATATTTTAAATAAAGATAGAACGTCTTTTATGAGTAAATGAATTTTAAAATTTTATTAATTAATAAGGATAAAATAATTATCTCACTCCATTAATTATTATTTTCTTAATATAGATATTAAGTAAAAAATCGACAAATAAATAAAAATGGATAGAATAATTTAATGGCTATGCATATATAATGTGAACTAAAGAATATTGCAAATTAATACTGGTGGCAGGAAATAGTTCATATAGAATTAATGTCTAACGATAACTATAATGAATTTTATATTATTTCTAGTATTTATTTCACTAAATAAAAGAAAAGGAGATTCTCTACAACACAATATACACAAGAATTATTTTCTATAGTTCATGGAAAGCCACTACATGAGTACAAAACATTTTTAAAAAATTTACAATACATTAATCGTGCATTGCTTAATTACTAAATCCTAATAATCCCATAATTATCTTCTAATCACTAATGGAATATTTGCCTAAGATCTAATCATTCACAATTATATATTTTAAAACTCCTAACACATGCTCAATATTGTAATGATATTGTTGATACTATATATACTTGCCTAGACAAGTGAATTAATCATCAACTTTCTCATTAGTTATTTGTTTTTTTTGTCCCTTAATTCATTCATAAATATTACTTATTTAAGTTATAATGGCTATCTCATCGACTCGTGTTATTGGAATAATTCTCTTAATTGTTCTTTTTAGTGGCATTATGGTTTCTGCTGATGTGTTAGGGCGGCGCATGCTCGGTGCAGGCGGCGTTGGTGGTGGTGGTGGTCCTGGCTTAGGTGGATTTGGATTTGGTTCTGGTGTAAGTGTTGGTGAGGCAAATTTTGGGACTGGATTTGGTGGTGGTGTGCTTGGTGGTCAAGGTCTTGGTGCTGGTGGTGGAGATTAAATTGATTGATTAAATTACCATATATGGTAATAATAATAAAAAAATTATTATTTTTTCTGTATCAATTTATATGACTTATGTTTTTACGGTGTGAAATTGTGTTTCTTTTTCCCAAAGTTGTTATGTTGCAATTGTTTCGGAAGCTTAATGGATTAAATTTATCTTCCTTTTAATTCGATATGATGGTGATTGGATTTCGAATGTATCGATTTATACATTCTTCAACAATAGTTGGTTATATCTGCTCTTTTTCTATTCAACCCATCGAGCTTTTCATTTAGCAAGATATTCAAAAGGGGAAAAAGAAAAATATAGCCCTGAACTATCGTAAATGGTATGCAGATATCTTCCGTCATACTTTTGGGACATTGGTGTTCCTACCATCCAAAAACTATAGCATATATGTCCTTCACGCTAACAGAAGACTAAATAGGGACACGTGACACAATTTTATCCATCGATCCGATATTTAATAAATGCCGAGTTGGTGGATAAGATTATGACACGTGTATGTCCATTAGTATAAAGGATATATATGTTGTAGTTTTTTGATGGCAGAGGAATCAATATCCCAAAAATATAATAGAGAATATCTGCATACCATTTACGATAATTCGAAAATATATTTATTATTTTTCCCTATTCAAAATGCTAGCCCAATCTAGATACATTTTTTCACCACGAGTTCTTTCTTTAAGGAGCAAAATGTTTTCTATCGAAGACAAATTTATTTATAGGATTTCAAGATCTCTGATATTAAGAACGATGAGATACTTACTATCTCATCATCATAATTTTTTTTTTATCTCACCATAATATATTTAGTTGTCTATTGAATTATTTTGTACCCGTCCGACAATTATATATTATTTTTTATGTTGTATTTTTTCCAAGTATATATTTTATTTCATAATAAAAGAGAAAAAAATCAACCACAACCATAATATATCAATGTAATCTTATAAATGGAATATGAGAAAAGAATAGTATATACGCAACTTTAGCCTATCTGGTGAAAGTAGATATAGCTTGTTTTTGATATATTCTCGGCTAAAGTAAAACATCACAAGTAGTCACAAAAATGAGTAAGAAAAAGAAATATAGTAATAAAGGCAAATCAGAGAAGTAGAAAAAAGAAGAAGAAAAACATATAAATAGATAATAACAAATAATCGAAATACAATAAGAAATAATAACCATATGGAATGTAACAACAATAATATTAACAGAGTATCTAGAGAATTATCGACTACCAATTAACCTCTATCCTAATTCTAATCTTTATATTCTACTCTCATATCCTCGATAAGTTGATGTAAAAAAAAAAATATCCAAATTGATAAAAAATATAATTGTCTTTCCAATTATTCTTTCTTATTATTATCTAATATATACATACACGTTCTCATTCTAACTATAAATATATTATACGAATTCGGAGTCTAAAGAGTGAAAAATGTTAATAAAAATTTTAAAACGGTATATGAAATTTCTTTTTAATCAAAACGGTAAAATCGCTCATGAAGTAGCGATTTTGCCCGCTTGAAAGAGTAAAATCGCTGCTATAGCAACGATTTGTTAAATTTATTTTTTTAAGAAAAAAAAATTAAACAAAATCGCTCCCAAAGGAGCGATTTCCAAACTAAAATTTTCTTTTTTTAATATGTCGCTGCTGAGACAGCGACTAAAGTTTAATTTTTTTTTAATTATTTTTTGCTTCTTTTTGTTATCAACAGCTACATACCAAAAATATAACAAAAAATATATGTATTTTGAAAATCGCTTCTTAGGGAGCGATTTTGTTTAAATTTCAAATTTAACAAATCGCTGTTATAATAACGATTTTACTTTTTTCGACGGACATAATCACTACTTAGTGAGTAATTTTGCCTTTTAATTTTAAAAAAAAATTCATATAACATTTTGGAACTTTTATTAACATTTTTCACCCTTTAGGCTCCGAAACCAACTATATTGTTCATGGAGAGCCACTAAAATGAGAACAAAACATTGTTTATTCACAATCGTGCATTGCTTAATTTCTAATAATCCCATTATATATTTTTCTAATAATTAACTAATAGATTTATTGATCCTTAAGCCAATATAAAATAAATATAATGGGAGATTTGGCTAAGATCATAGAAATAATCTTGTTATTCACAATTATATATTTTTGAGTTCCTAACATATGTTCAATAAAAAATAGACCAATTGAACATTATATAAACTTGTCCATAGAAGTACATTATTATCATATATCTTACAATTTTATCATTTTCTCTTCATAAATATTTTTAGTACATATATTTAATTTAAAGCTACAATTAATATAATGGCAATTTTTTCAGCTCGTGTTATTGGAGCAATTCTTTTAATTGTTCTTTTTAGTGGCATTATGGTTTCTGCTGATGTGTTAGGGCGGCGCATGCTCGCGGCAGGCGGTGGAGGTGGCGGTGGTGGTGGTTTATTTGGTGGTGGGTTGGGTATTGGTGGAAGTATTGCTGAGGCAGCGGGTGGCGCCGGACTTGGTGGTGGTTTGGTTGGTGGTAAAGGTATGGGCATTGGAGGTGGTGATTGATTAATCGAAAAAGGTCAAGATATACTCATGAACTATTGAAAATAATATATTCTTTACGTAAGTTTTAAGTGTACATCAGACCATTTTCCGTTAATTGCTTGCTTGCAAAAGATGAAATTTGTACTTCTATTTTTTTTATAAGATAATATGAGTGTGTTTTATTTTGGATTGGCTCTAAATTCTGATTCATCAAAATAAGAGCTTAATTATTGCTTTATTCAATTCTTTTTACATATATTGTATCATATTTATAATGTGTGTTGATGTGGGTTTTTATGGAGTTATAATTGTATCAATGATTATAATGGAGGGGTGAATTATTATTTTTATAAAATTGAAGTATTTGGTTTGATTTCATAATTGTATCAATGATTATAATGGAGGGGTGAATTATTATTTTTATAAAATTGAAGTATTTGGTTTGATTTCAATTTATTTTGTAGTTTTTGGTGTGTCTTTCATCCCTGTTATAAAAATGATTTGAATTTTATGAATTTATTTATTTTAAAATAATCAGCTTACTGTATTAAAGAACTACCATTTGCCAATAAATTAAAAGCTCTCGATTATAAATTTTAAAGTTAAAACTTAAAAATTGAGAATTTCATTTTTTTTAAGGAGGGAATAATAACTTATGTCTTGAAATAACTATTTTTTCGATTTATTTTTACTTATTTACATGGCAAGTACATTTTAAGCAATAAATAATATGACAGTTTTTATTATATCAATATTTTGAATATTACAAAATTCAATGTTTGAAAAATAACTATAGTTAATTAATAATAATGGTAATTAATTATAAACTCGACAAACATAAATTAAGTGTATATTTAATTTTAATACAATGACCGAGTTTTTTTTTTATATCAATTCTTATTTTTAATAAGTATCACAATTAAAATAAACCAAAAGTTAGTAAAGAAACACAGCCCAAAATTAATTACTTTCTCTGTCCCTTTTTATTTATCTAATTTTATCTATCTTTTTTACTTGTTATTTTTTACAAATCAAGAAACGAAACATTCTTTTATCTACTATTCATTCAATTTATTTATAGAGTTGAGATTTTTAATAAAGATAGAATAGATCCATTTTATTTATCATAATGAATTATATTTGTTCGATACACTGTTGTCAATATAAATATTGAATATTGTAAAAAAAAGTGAAAACAAAACTACAATTTACTTAGATTTATTGAATTCATAATGGATTCAATCAAGTTAACATATTTTATGAGTATATTAATTTTAAATTTTTATTAACTAATAAGAATAAAATAATGATCTTATTGTATCAATTTTTTTTAAAAATATATTTGTCAAGTAAAAAATCGACAAATAAATAGAAATGGATAGAATAATTTAATAGCTATGCCTATATAATGTGAACTAAAGAATATTGCAACTAGTACATTGACAGAGAGTACAAATTAATACTGGTGGCAGGAAATAGTTTGGTTGATCCATTAATGACAATTAGAAGACCCAATAAATGAGTGTTAGCTTGTTCAATCCAAAGTTCAAAGCCATTAAGAATGAATGGCCTACATGGATAAAAGAATCAACTAATAATTAATAGTTTAGCCTGGCTTAGCGATCAATAAAGTAAATTAAAATTATAAAATACATGAGGCATGTGGGATGGTTGCGGAGAAAGACTTCTTATAATTCCAGTTGAACCCTCAATAAAGTCAACATCGCTTTAGTGGGATCAACTGCTTGATTTTGACACAGAACTCGATATATATTGATCAATAAACAAAATTTATGAATAATTTCTTTGTATTTGTTTCAACTTTAATAGATAAGGTTTTGTTTTTCCCGCATAATACATAAACGAGTCATTTAACTTGTCTTTAATTGATATCGATGCCATTTAACTTAACCTGTGTATAAGTAGACACTTATTGTTTAAAATTGAATAGATTGAAACATTCGTCCTACGTGGCATCGTACATGCATCCTACATGACAATTTGTACGCGTCCTACTTGTATTATGTCACGTAAGATATGAGTGTCTATTTGTTAAATTTTATACAGACTCAAAGTTGAAGGACATAGATGTCAACTAAAGTCACGTTAAAAGACATAGTTATATATTATACTATATATATAAATTTTTGATCTCTCGGACGGTGTCATCGCCCATTCATCTTCATTGAAAATTACAAAAAAGGAGTGGAACAAAGAACTAACCTCAAAACACCGCAAAAAAGTCTATTAAAAACAATCGACTATAGCTATAAGAATATAAATTTGATCGATATGGTTAATTACTCGCTACTTAGGTAGATGGTGCGCAAACTAATATGGACATACAAAAAATAATTGCTAATCAATATAGGCAAAGAATCAACTAATTAAACACCATTAATATGGATATATAGATCAAGAATTTAATGAGACACCCTAAAAGTCAAATAATCTCTCACAACCAAAAACACTAATTATGATAATTGTGTTGTCTTTGTGACTTTGTAAATTTGTGTCCGTGTATTGGAGGAGGGCAGTTGGAAGAATTAAATATATAGACCAATCATAAAGCAAACATGCATTTAAGTAAAAAGAAGATGACAGTTGAGTTTTATCTGGACCTACCATGTGATTTAATTTTGTGTAAAAAAGATTAGTTATTTTTGGCTACTATATAATTGGATAGGGATAGTGTACATTTTTGCATGTGATCTAGGGTTACAAAGTTGAACTAGTATAATACATAATTATGGGGTTATCATGTTTTTCTCTTGGTGGATATTTGATTTTGCTTGTGTTGTTTGTTGATTGTGTTGTTTATGCTGATGTTAATGGAGTTGGAGATGAGAAGCTCCTATTTGGACATAGAAAGTTTGGGAAGAGGTTTGGTGGTGGAGGTGGATTAGGTGGTGGAGGTGGATTAGGAGGAGGTGGTGGTTTAGGTGGTGGAGGTGGATTAGGAGGTGGTGGTGGTTTAGGTAAAGGTGGTGGACTTGGTGGTGGGGGTGGATTAGGAGGAGGTGGTGGTTTAGGTAAAGGTGGTGGACTTGGTGGTGGTGGTGGACTAGGAGGTGGTGGTGGAGCCGGAGGAGGACTAGGTGGTGGTGGTGGACTAGGAGGTGGTGGTGGAGCTGGAGGAGGACTAGGTGGTGGTGGTGGAGCTGGTGGAGGAGTAGGTGGTGGTGCCGGAGGAGGAGTTGGTGGAGGTGGTGGATTTGGTGGTGGTGCTGGTGGTGGAGGAGGATTAGGTGGTGGTGCTGGAGGTGGTTTTGGTGGAGGTGGAGGGGCCGGAGGTGGTCTAGGTGGAGGTGGAGGCGGAGGATTTGGTGGTGGTGGAGGTGGTGGCATTGGTGGTGGTGGAGGTGCCGGAGGTGGCTTTGGTGGTGGTGCAGGTGGAGGCGTTGGCGGAGGTATAGGAGGTGGTGGTGGATTTGGTGGTGGTGGAGGCATTGGTGGTGGTCATTAATTATTGATCAATATATATAGTTCTTGCTATTATGTCTTGCATGAACTATATAAGAATGTGATCAAAATGTTAAATATTATTATGTACTTTTGTAGTTTCTATTTTTTTGTGAGAGTACTTTGTAAAAGTACTTAAACAAGAGTATATCATTATTTATCAATTATATCAAAAGTAAATTTGTCCTTTAAAGCTTCTTTACATGTTATTACATGTAAAATAAAGCTTATGGACTATTGTATTATCCAACCATATTATTAATAAAGTATGTTGTTTTCCAAGTGTGCTAAATTATCCCCAAAATAATTTATTTAATACGAACTATAGGGAGTATTTGCTCTATTTTTATTCTTTACTTCATTTTCATGCATATTTATAGAGTTCGATAACACTCGTGTCATTAACTGACGTTGAACCACTAAAAGTGAACCTTTGATCAATTTAACTCAACTCCGAGAAATAGTTTATAGGTGAAAATTATCCGAAAATTTATTTGAAGTGTAATTAATATATTATAGAGGTCTAAGAACGTCTTGTTATGGATATTATGATAATTAAAGAGATGGACTTGTAAAAGTCTAACTCAATTATCAACCAAAGTTGGCTTATGAAATAAAAATTATCAAAATCAATAATTAAACTAAATAATCATTCAGGATTGGAAATATAAAATGTGAACATTAATATAAGATATGGGCCTAATAGAGAGTAATCCTACTTGTGAGAATCTCAAATCTGCTTAACTTTAAATTTTGAATCCGTCTATTTCAAATCGAAGTCAATTTTCACCAAAACTAATTATTGAGTCCATCATTTCGTCCCCCACCAGGCCAGATATTTGGCAGCTTGTATTTGTCTTATGAAATACTATACTAGGTAAAATGCTCAAACAATGGAATTGAAGTTTGATAAAGATAAACAAATAATTTTTACACTAATCATTTTTTTTATGTATATCGTAACAGGTAAGTTGTCTTAATTTTAAATTTTCAAAATCTAAATTTTAAGAAGATTTTAATCTAAATATAAATATTAACAAGGATTGGGATCTCGAAAGTAAGATTAGTGATCAAAGTAAAATCGTAACAAAATAGTTATAATAGAAGGTATGACTGAATCTATCACCTCCTTTTCACATAGATTTGATGATTGCTAGATTTTTTAGTTTGACATCGTTTCTCACCCCCCTAAAAAAAGGGAGGTATGTTTGAATTTAACTTGGATGAACGACTAATATAAACGATATATATTAACACTAACAATATACAAGACTTTTACCTCTTAAAATTTTATGCACAATACAAAATTATGCCCTTTAAATTAGTTTCAACTCATATCTAAGCCCTTCAACTTTACATATGCAGAAATAAACAATATAAATTAAACAACCACACACATACATTCTATATAGTAAAATGCACGTTAAATATTATATAATTTATCTGTTTTACAAAGAATGACCTGATTTGACTTGGCACAGAGTTTAAGAGTATAAAGAAGACTTTTGTATCTTGTGGTCCTATACTAAAGTTAGGTTAAATGTACAAAATGTCCTTTAATCTTGTGGTCTTAAACATGTCACCGCCACGTGAAAAGCTAATTTTAAAATGTTACTAAAAAAAATCATTCTTTTTAAAAGAAACTAAAAAAATAAGATTATTTTTTTTAAACGAAAAGAGTGTAAAATATAAATTATCATGTAGGACATCATATAAGATACGTGTGATATAAATACAGTCAAAACTTTTTTGTCCTTGTGATAACCTGTTCTTTTTTTTTTATTTGGCCCACATATTTGACAAGACAAATGAAAAAATCCATGAATTATTATTTTCAAGATAAAAAAGCCAAGAAGTAAAAGTTAGATATATATACATCAGAGTTTACAAAGAGATCTGACACCACTGCTCTATTAATTTGATGGCTCTACTTTTTCATATCTGAATCACTGTCTTCAATATTGATTTATAAAATTATTCATATCACATGACATAAAATTCAATTTTAAATAAACCATAGTTTAATTTTAAAGATATAAATTAATTAATATAAAAAACACTGAGACTTTGAATTCACAACAACACTATATCCAACAATAATAAATAAAATGAAATGATGGAATATATTTGGTCCCCTAATTTTGAATTTTGGTCCTCTCCTTATATTTAATGTTGAATTAATTGAGATGTGTGTATTTTTTTGGTAGCCTGTACTTAAATATGTTATATTTTGAAGTATAGTACCATTAACGAAACATATACAATAAACAAAATGATGGAAGTGAAACGGTTAATAATTCCGAAAAATTAAATATACGAATATTAGAGGTAAAGGGATCAAAGGTGTACATTTCGAGTAATTGAAGTTAAATGTATATGTTTAATCAAGTATCATAGGAAGCAAAATTAAAATTCATGTACATATGATATGCATAAATATCACAACTAAAAACAAAGTATTATACATATATATATATATATATATATATATATATATATATATATATATATATATATATATATATATATATATATATATATATATATTCTTCATATACATTATTATTATAAGAAGGAAAACAAAAAAATGTTCAAATAATAGCAAGAGAAAACACATCATATCTTATAAAGAGAAAAAATCCTAATAGAGAGCGCGCTTCTTCTATTAATAGGTCCTATATGACCTAAATTCAAATTAATCGAGCTGAATGCATAAATAAAAGATAAGCAAGAGCGGAACTAACTCTAGCAACCTCACTTGATTTATCGATTGGACTCCGGATTTGGACCACTAGGAACACTATGAGCAGCCACCCCATATTGCCCTCTCGCATTAGGGGTGGTTGCACCCCTAGTAGGGGTAGTGACAGTAGTGGTGGTCGTGGTAGTAGGTGATTTTTTGGGAAGAACTTGCATGGTGGATTTTTCGCTTGTTGGAGAGTAATCTCGATGGGCTCTCACGTTAAATCCTGAAGAATAAGTGTTCATGAGTAGTAGCAGAAAGAAAAGAACAAGAATTTGTAGTTGTGTAGTTGTTTTTGCCATGAATATCCATGAACCAAATGGTTACTTCCAAGTTGGGAAATATTAGGGAGCTAGAAGAAATTAAGAAGTTTAAATATATAGAACTAGAAAATATTATTAATACTATATATATAGATATATGCTTTGTAAAGCTTTCTCATAAATAGTAATAGGAAAAAGTGAGAAGCACTATCAATTTATTCGATGTTCTATATTCGTATTGAAATTTTATATATATGTATCATATTCAAAATTTGAACCTGAAATTTCTAATTACACGTAGAAAGATATTATCGATCTAACCACAAGGTTCATATTCTTTTTCATTTTTTCCATTTTGCCCCTCGTGTATTTTTACTTTGCGTAGTTAGTCCTTTTGTGAATGGACTAATAATTAAGTGAATCGTGAATATATGATTACTTCCTTCATTTTATTTTGTTTGATATTATTTCTTTATTAGTCGTCAATCGTTATAAAGAGAAGTATTTATAGTTATATAGATAGGTTTGAATCGATGATTTCTACTATGTTGAGGTAAGAACATAAATCGCTAAGTAATAGCAGCAAAGGGGTGGTGGCGCAGTTGGCTAGCGCGTAGGTCTCATAGCTTCTGAGTAATCCTGAGGTCGAGAGTTCGAGCCTCTCTCACCCCATGAACTTTTTTATCCCCTCTTTTTTGGTGAAAATTTCAAATTATGCGCCAAATTTGCAGTACAAATTGACCCAAAATCGCATTCTGAAGAATTTTTTTGGTGAAGAAGATGAAAAAGCAAAGTACAAATTGACCCAAAATCGCATTTTGAAGAATTTTTTTGGTGAAGAAGATGAAAAAGCAACCTGAAATACTACCATTGGGACAGCGGTCAATTGCTTCAACTTTTCTCTTTCGTTCTCCAAATCAGTAAGAATGGAGTTATGGAACTTTACTGTATTCATTCGTTAGAGATTTGGGGCTTTCACTTTTGTTGCTTAATTTGCATTTCTGGTTAAATTTCTTGTTCTTTTAGCTAGTTGGGTCTTGTTTGTCATCTGGGGTTTCGATTTTGTTGCGTAAAATTCAGATTTACGGGTTAAAGTTCTTATTTTTGTAGCTTGTTGGGTCTCGATTTAGTTGCTTAAATTTCACATTTTTGGTTAAATTTCTTGTTTTTTTAGCTTGTTTGGTTTCGCATGTGATCTGGGGTTTCGCTTTTGTTGCTTAACAATCACATTTTTGGTTAAATTTCTTGTTTTTAAAACTTGTTGGGTTTCGTTTGTGATCTAGGGTTTCGATTTTGGTGTTAAATTTAGTTTTTATGAATGAACTTCAGCTTCGTGTTAAGTTAATCTCTCTGTTTTTAGTTTTCTGGGTGTAGTTATGGATCTGTTGTTCATTTTTTGTGCTTTGTTAAGGTCTACTGGTTGTGAGAAGAAAGTGGAAATCAGAGGTTCCAATCAAAAGGGTTCTAGCATATCTCTTTCCGACTTCCTCAGCAAAAAATTGCACAGAAGTCCTGTTTTGCCCGGAGTAGTTCCTGTAAGTAAGCTAAATTGTTTAAGTTCCGTGTCTCATGGAAGTTGAGGGTCTATCGGAAACAACCCCTCTACCTTCCGAGGTAGGGGTAGGGTCTATGTGCTCACTATCCTCCTCAGACACCACTTTGTGCGATTGCACTTCGTATGTTGTTGCATTACAGTTTCTGTCTTCTCATGAAAGCTGAGGTTCTATTAGAAACAACCTCTCTACCTGCTAAGGTAGGGGTAGGGTCCGTGTACACCTCACCCGACCTGTCGAAGTACACTCAGTATGTTGTTGTGTTCTCATGGAAATGCTACAAATGGAAAAAAAAAATTCTATTGGGATCCCAAGAAAGATTTCAAAAATTGGAAGAACTGGGAACTTTGTGTCCTGTTTGTTAGTTGCCATTACTTCAAGATTTCACATTGTAGCTGAATGTAGAACTTCTATAGGCCTAACCTTTCTAGCTCCCAAGTTAGGGGTAAGGTCTGCGCACATGCTACACTCAGAATCTCACTTGTGGGATTACACTGTGTATGTTGTTATAGATGAATATAGAACTTGTAGGTCAATACAACACGTATAAGCAGTGGATGGACCTGCATCCACAGTTTCAAGCTCGGTTACATATATGTGTGGTTAGAGAAATTTAAATAATTTCTTTTAAGAATGTATATGTTCCTAATTCTATGAACTCTTGTTAATTCTAGACTCTGTTCACGGAAGTGCACTTAATGCCTTCAATGATGGAGTATGGACTAAATATGGTCACTTGGTCTGAGCTAAAATTTTCTTTCGAAATACCTAAAGACTCGAGTATATAATTGGAACAGGTGGTGAGGTTACCGGCTTCAATCAATGTCAAATATTTGAAAGGATCTAAACTGTAGTTTACTTTTAAGTTCTGTCATTTGTATTACTTGTGTTCTATAAAACTGCAATAAGCAGTGTTCTATATTTGCATGTGTTTGGAACATGGAACTGGTTTCCTGAGCATCTGTAGAAATTATTATAGGTTGTCCCATATCAGGGTGTGCAATTTCTCAACTTGTACAATAATTTACCTAATTTGATTCAAGTGTTAATGGGACCTAAATGTTCGCAGGCAAACAAGAAATTCTCGGTGCCAACATGCAGTAAAGACACAAGTAAGTGTGTGAATGGACGATTCAATTGTTCGAAAGATGGAGAAACAGGAATTCCATGTGCTCTTGATGCTATTTTTGAACAATACAAGAACACCATGAAAGAGAACCAAGATGTTTCTGCTCCTAATGATTCCCGTGAAGTTCCCATCAAAGATAATGTCAGAACATCTAGAAAAAGAGTTCTTATGGAAGGTTAGCCATTCTTTCAGAAAATAAATGAGTTCACCTGTTCACATGTTTGTTGTGCTCATCATATTTTCTCAATGAATTATCTTTCATGAGATTGCGGTTGGTAATTGTTTTGGTTAAAGTTATTTCTGAGTATCTAAGCTTGTTTCTGTAACTAGTATACATGTGCGGTAAAACAAGAAGCTAATCAGTATGGCTTCTTGTGTCACTTGACCTTGCCCCCCCAAGCTACTAAGCTGCTGATTATAATTTCAATGCAATCTTTTGTTAGTTGGTATTGCTTTTCCTTTTATAAAGATGATATTATATATATATATATATATATATATATATATATATATATATAGAGTATCTACTAATATTTCCATTCCCTGTTGTACTTGGAGAAGCGTTGAACTCTAGAAGCCAAAGGGATTATTCCGCTTGAGTTAAGTTATGATCATTGCTTGAAATTGAGAGTTTGAGTTCAATATTGGCTACATGGAGAAAAAGGCAAATTGCTTTTCTTCTCTAATTTTCCTGAAAGATGATACCTTGAATAAGATCATTGTCCATTTCCTACAACACCAACAACACCATACCCAGCGTGATCCCACAAGCGGGGTCTCAGAAGGATAGAATCATTGCCCATTTCTTAAGCCCCTCAAAAAGAGCGTTAATCCTCTAGATTCTAAATGTTTGAGGATCCTCTTTGCCAGGTATATAGCCAGAAGTTTATGTATGTACAGGTTTGCCGAATCTAGTAGTTTTAGTCCAAACCTCGTTATATACACGAATTAAATTTTCAACTCAGTTACTAACACCTTATATCACTATCCTAGAATTTAGAACCCATAAAGTTCAAATATTGACTCTCCATAGTCTTGCTGTTGTAACAAAATGAAAATATTCAAAATCCACCACTTAAATACACAACTCTTTTATATCTTGTTACTAGTGCTTGATCAATTGATTTTCTTGAGAAATAACTACTTCCATTTATTTTAGTTCCCATGTTTAGATAAAGTACTTTTCTTGTTAATCCAAATACATATGCTCTGGAGTTCTTATATGGAAAAATATTATCGAATATCCCAATATGTTACATGTTCTTGGATTTCATGGATCATATATTGAATGTGGTATTTTCTCAGGAGTGATCGATGAATTCTTGTTGTTTAGCCCTTTACATTTTTAATGGTTTTCTAGGTAGCAGCGTAAACCAATCAGCTCGAAAGGTTTTGGCAGTTCTCGGAGAAGGCTCAGCAGAAAATCCTAGAAGAAAAGTGAGAAAGCTTGATAACATTGAGAAACCTAGCACTCTCTTCAATCATTGTAAGTCCACTTAAACTCGTAGTCTTTCACGAAAGCATTCTTCTACTAGAACATATTTTACTGTACTTCGAAATGCAAGTTCTCATAAAAATGAAAAAAAAAATATCGTTTTTTTCTGCTTGCAGATGCAAATGGAAGTGGCTGGTGGGATTGCAACATGGAAGGTGTTGATAATGAAGAAGTGGGGTGTTGTGAAGTATGGGAAGGAATGGGTTCTACAACTCTAGGGGGATTGGAATGGCACTGAAGTAAGTGATATGAGTAGAGAAAATACTGTATTTTTGTGATACAACGACAACAACATACCCAGTGTAATATCAAAGGTGGGGTTTGGGGAGGGTACAACGTACGTTGACCTTATCCCTACCTCGTGAAGGGAGATAGATTGTTGTTGTTGTTGAGACTCTTGATGTTGGAATTATTAGCTTACTTTAACAAGATTTGTTATCTTAAAAACACTAATTAATAAGAATTAAAAATTTATGCAAATTGTGTTAAATTAAGCATGAGAGCTAGATATGCTTAAATCCGTTCCCCATAGTGCATGAACCAACTTGCCTAGGGTTCATGCACTATTGAAAACGGAGGAGGAAATATATTTAGGAGGTGTAACTAAGAGGTTTTAAGCGTTACTAACTTTCATTATTTATAAATAAGATTGACATTCCTTGTTCGTAGGAACTTATACTTCATCATTTGTTTTATAATTGTTTGCATAATTTTTTCATGCAATAATATTCACATTATTCAGATTATACACTACACTATTTTTAAAAATAATGTGAATACTATTACATAAAAATATAATTAACTATAAAACATAAAGATATAATGATAAATTAAATTTTTTCAAATTTAATGATATGATGACTTTATTTACTCTACTTTTTTAGGAGTGATGCAATATCATGACTTTCCAACTTTGGTAAACTAAGTGAAAATAATAATAAAAAACTTAAATTTATTTATAACTTCTAGAAGTCTATTTTTGACCTAAATTAAATATCTAACAAATTAAAAATTATTAAAAAGGACGGCAGTATAAATAAATGTTATAATATAAGAATAAAAAAGTCTCAATTATTTGACTCACTGAAATAATTGTTTGGTCAAATTAAATAATTTTGCTAGAGACATGCTATGATTTTATTGCACCTCTTAACGTTTCTTCTATGAAAGAATAATTTCACTTTTTCTTATTTTTATTGCACTAAACTAAAATATTAAATTACAAAATAAATTTTAAACAATATATTAACTCAACTTTACTCATCAATAATTAAATTGAAGTTCTAGAAACTTTCCTCAACTAATTGCAAGTCTTACAAAATCTTTTACTTATCTTCTAATTTATTTATTTGTTATAGTCAATGAGATTTTGACAAAATTAAAATCAGTCAAACAAGCTCAGCCCAAATAAGAAATAAACAAATACTTCACTTTTATATATATATTGCGGATACAAAATAAAAGATCCTTTTATGGGAGCATTTATTTTTTATTTTATTAGACTAAAATTACAACAAAGTTTTAGCAAAAAATTAACTCAACTTTACTTTATAAAAAGTGATTTACTTAGTCTAATACAATAAAATAAAAATTGTTGACATTCTAGAAACTTTCCTCAAATAGAAAGTCTTACAAAATCCTTTTGCTTTGCTTTTGATTTTGTTTGTCTTCTAAGCAATTTAAAATAACTTTTTTTAATTTTCCTAATCAACATAGGGGTGAATGTATAACTTTTACTACCAAAAAAAAAAAAGAATGTATAATTTTAAGTTTATGATATTTATAGCAATTAATATAATAATAATAATAATAATAATAATAATAATAATAATAAATGGAGTTTATATTTAACTAGTACTACGCATTTATATTTTTACTAATTTTAAAATTTTAAATGTTATTGTTATATATTAACTTAAAATTGTGACTCGAATTATTATAATTATTTCTAGAAGCAAAGATAATAAATAAGACAACATTATTAAAATATAATTAACAGCTGGGATTCTTGAAAAGCCAAATGGTGTAGGCCATATGTGATCCATAATACATGTTCTCAGCACAAACCCATAATTACAATATTTTATTGAGATTAACTTATATACATTAACAGTAAAAAATATTTAACTTTTATTTATTTATTTTTTTAAATTTATAGAGAATGTTAAGAAGAAGAAAAAGAAAAGTTAAAAAAAGCATTAATTTTTAAATACGAAAATATGATAATTAAATTTTAAAAAATAAGTATTTCAAAAAATGAGCTGATGGTGTAATTCTTTCTATAAGTTAACCTCTATTTTATATATTGACATAAGCATGTAACAAAATCGTTTGAAATTCCTCCGTCCATAATAGACGTTCGCACTTTGAATATACGATAACAAGATTATAATTTTTAACTAGTACTTATATATCTAAGTTGAGGTTTCAATTAACTCGCGATATAAATTTTTTTAAAAGTGTAATATTTTACAAAAGAAATAAGACGTGATATTATAAATTTTTGCAAAAAAAAAAAAAGAAGAAAAGACTTATACTTAGGGTTAGGAGATTGTTTGTATGATGTAAAGTATATTAATGAATAATTAGTTACTATTATTTTAAATTAGTGAATCGTTATAAAATTATGTCCATTTGAAAGAATGTAATCATAAATATTTATTTATAAGAAACGAACATGGAGATATGCTTTATCAATAGGATGCCTTACATAGTTTGCTCATTTGAAATGAGAGTATAACATTTATAAATTTTTTTTTAGAAAAATACAATTTAAAAAGTTCAAATGACATATTTGAATTAAAATTTCAACTTTATATTAATTATCTAATTTCAAATCATGATTTTATATCGCCGTATCTAAATAAGCTCTTGATTGTACATCTCGAGTTCGAGTAATTGAAAATAAAAAAAATCCTATTAAAAGCACCATCTCCAAATGAACCTTAGAATACGCAAATTCAAATTTAGTCGATTTCTGAAAACCAAAATCCAACATGGCGATATGAAATTACTATTGCTTAATATGTCATTTAACTTGATTTCAACTGATATTTATGTCATCAAATATTGGACATACACAAGTAAGTACTTAACCAATACATACATACGTCTTACATGATATCTTATGCAACAATTCGTATTCTAAGTGACATTCTACGTACATTATGTCACTTATGACATCAAATATCTTTCAATGCATCTTTTTAAAGAATAATATTTTAAAGAAAATCCATTCAAACAGCACACCATTTTCCCCATACTACATGTTATATATAATCCCCTTAAGCCTATTACACCATTGCAATAAACTCTTTCATTTCCAC
The DNA here is from genome assembly GCF_036512215.1 of Solanum lycopersicum. Taxonomy (NCBI): domain Eukaryota; kingdom Viridiplantae; phylum Streptophyta; class Magnoliopsida; order Solanales; family Solanaceae; genus Solanum; species Solanum lycopersicum. The sequence continues at coordinate 68,043,773 of NC_090811.1, read as the reverse complement.
TTTTGTTTCCAAAAAAAACTTCAAGAAAATTTCTTGGGCATATCTAAAACATAGTGTTGTATTTTGATTGGTCCAAAAAAGAAATGGAACCAATAGATTTTGGTAATTTGAGAGGTAGTAGTTTAAGAGGAAGTGTAAAAGGAAGTTCTAGAGGAAGTTTTAGATCAGATAGTAATTCAATATTTAGAAATAATAATATATTTAATCGTTCATCAAGAGATGAAGATGATGAAGAAGCACTTAAATGGGCTGCACTTGAAAAGTTACCAACTTTTGATCGTTTAAGAAAAGGAATTTTATTTGGAGCTAATGAAATTGATATACATGATCTTGGTAATCAACAAAGTAAAGATTTGGTTGATAGGCTTGTTAAAGTTGCTGATGAAGATAATGAGAAGTTTTTGTTGAAACTCAGAGATAGAATTGATAGGTAATGTGAAAAGATTGAATATTTATTGTTCGTTTGGACGTTTGAGGCGGATTTAAGACGAGTTCTGTAGGTTTGGTTAGGAGGGGTTGTGAAAGTCTTTATTGTGTATTTGTGTGTTTGAGGCAGATTTAAGACGAGTTCGGTTGGTTTGGTTAGGAGGGGTTGTGAAAGATTGAGTCTTTATTGTGTATTTGAGGCGGATTTAAGACGAGTTCTGTTGGTTTGGTTAGGAGGGGTTGTGAAAGATTGAGTCTTTATTGTGTATTTGTGTGTTTGAGGCGGATTTAAGACGAGTTCTGTTGGTTTGGTTAGGAGGGGCTGTGAAAGATTGAGTCTTTTTTGTTTATGTTTGTGTTTGAGGTGGAGCTTAGGCTAATTCGGGTGGTTTAGTTTAGTTTGGTTCCGAGGGTAGATTCAAGATTTGAACTTTATCGTGTTCTGTCTATGAAACTGTGGTAAAAAATGTGTTACTTGTGCTTTTTGGTGGTTAAAATGTGTTACTTGTGCTTTTTGGTGGTTAAAATGTGTTACTTATGCATTTTGGTGGTCAAAATTTGTTTTCTTTTTTGGTGGCTTAGTTTAGTTTGGTTCGGAGCGAAAATCAAGATTTGAACTTTATGACGTCTTGTCTAAGTTATGCAGTAAAAATGTTTTACTTGTGCTTTTTGGTGGTTAAAATATGTTACTTGAGCTTTTCGCTGGGTATTTTCAGTGTGTATATAGGATTTAAACAGAAGCTACTAAGATCACATGTACGCGTAGCTTATTCACTATGTCTGCCCTTGCATATACTCCTTCATTTTCCTAGCTCGGTTTAGAGGCATATTCAAGATTTGAACTTTTTAAGTTCGGATTGAGAAAGATGTCATAGAAAAGTGTTTGATCACATAAAAATGATACACAGAGAGAGTAATAAGATCACACTCATTATGAACTCACGGACTTTAATCGTTGATTCGACTCTTTATTTATCAAATTTTTTAGTTGTTTGACATATTTTTACTTTCTACAGAGTTGGGATTGATTTGCCAACAATTGAAGTAAGATATGAACATCTAAAAATTGAGGCAGATGCATATGTAGGAAGCAGTGCTTTGCCTACATTTATCAACTTTGTGACTAACTTTATCGAGGTAAAAATCAGAACCAAAATCTTGATTTCCATATCTCGAAGCTCATTTGATTGAAGAAAATGTTTGAAACTAACATCATTGTTTTTGTTCGTGCTTATAGCCATTGCTGTATTCTCTCCATATCGTACCAAATCGAAAGAGGAAACTCACTATTCTTGATGACGTGAGCGGTATCATCAAGCCTTGCAGATTGACTTTACTTTTAGGTCCTCCTGGTTCTGGCAAAACTACTCTCTTATTAGCTTTGGCTGGAAAACTTGACACTGAACTTAAAGTAAGTACTAAATATCGAACGGGTTTAAGCTATATATACTGACAGTACAATACTATTTGTAGATGGCAGATGAGTTACCATATTTTGTCAATGTTACTAATCGATGTACGTATTAGAAACATTTAAGTTTAACTTACTCTAAGTGACCTGATCGTGTAAAAATTCTTTTACACTATTGATTGTAGTACAACTCGTGATGACATAGAGATATACATGGAATTATCTTGTAAGTTGCCTAATTGTGTATTGTTTTTCCTCGGAAATCAGGCTAGTGGGAAGGTGACGTATAATGGACATGAAATGAATGAGTTTGTGCCGCAAAGAACTGCTGCTTATATTAGTCAGCACGATTTACACATCGGAGAAATGACTGTGAGAGAAACTTTGCAATTCTCTGCTAGATGCCAGGGAGTTGGCTCTCGTTATGGTTAGCATTTGTTTATTTGGTTCGATTAAGTTTTCAATGAAAAATCATGTCTATATGATTAATGTTTCTTGAGAAAAAATTGTAGAAATGTTGGCTGAACTGTCAAGAAGAGAGAAAACAGCAAATATCAAACCAGATCCTGATATTGATGTTTTTATGAAGGTAATAATATTTTTCTGTGTTGAATTATTAAAATAGTATTCACAACTACTGTATGTCTACTTGTATTGATGAGACTGAATTCTTGTTATAAAATAATATAGGATCATGTTTCCATGTGATATTATTGAGTTGTTGGGACTTGGTTTTCAAGAATTCTATATATAGAATCATTTGATAATGTAAAAAAATAGATTTTCTTTAATGCAAAGGTGTGATTGAACCTACCAAGGAACGTACTTCTGAGTTTTTTAGTTGGCAGTATTCGTAAATTGGTATATGTACTTGCACCGGATTTTATAGTCAGCTCCGCTACTCCTGTTTTACCGTTTTATTCCAATGTTTGTTAGTTGTTATGTTGAAAATGAAGCAATGGTAGAGAAAGAGTGAAGTTGAAGAAAGGAAATGAAAAGGACAGACTGATGCATTAAGCTCTAACTATGTTCAGGATCCAATAAAGGGATAGACCATGTCGGGTTGCATTTATGCAAGATTCTGTTTTTATAGTCTAGTAATTCGTAATAAAATAACATTTAAGTAAGAAAACTAGAATCTTATCCAAATAGCAAAAGGAAAAAAAACAATAATGATTATGACCTTCATTATGTGATGATAATGTAGGCAGCAGCAACAGAGGGACAAGAAGCTAATGTTGTGACTGATTATGTTCTTAAGGTAATGTTGATTACGTTCAATGATTTTTCGGTTATTTTGACAGTGAAAAGACTGAGGGATTTAGTGACTTGAGTTATTTTCGAATGTTATGTGTAGATTTTGGGACTTGACATTTGTGCTGATACTATGGTGGGAGATGAAATGGTAAGGGGTATTTCAGGAGGGCAAAAGAAGCGTGTGACGACAGGTGAAATGCTTGTTGGACCGTCAAAGGCACTTTTCATGGATGAAATCTCTACTGGATTGGATAGTTCGACCACTTATTCCATCGTGAACTCTCTAAGGCAAACTGTTCAAATCTTGAAGGGAACTGCTGTGATATCTCTCTTGCAGCCAGCGCCCGAGACATACAATTTGTTTGATGACATTATTCTGTTATCAGATAGTGTAATTGTCTATCAGGGACCTCGAGAAGATGTTATTGGCTTCTTTGAATCCATGGGTTTCAAATGCCCTGAAAGAAAAGGCGTAGCTGACTTTTTGCAAGAAGTATGTCTTATAATAAGCTCCCGACTGTTATAGTTGACAGGCAATGATGCATTTTTGTTCTAATAGTGGAGATTTAAACTTTTTGCAGGTGACATCGAAGAAGGATCAACAACAATATTGGGTGAGGAGGGATGAGCCTTACAGGTTTATCACATCGAAAGAATTTTCCGAGGCATATCAAGCATTTCATGTAGGGAGGAAACTCGGGAACGATCTTGCAGTCTCATTTGACAAGAGAAAAAGCCATCCTGCTGCTTTGACAACTGAAAAGTATGGTATAGGGAAGAAACAGCTCTTCGAAGTCTGCAAGGAAAGAGAATACTTGCTAATGAAGAGGAACTCGTTCGTTTACATTTTCAAGTTCTGTCAGGTGAATTACTTAGTCTATTATAAATATTGAACTTCTTCAAGTCTCATCATGTTTTCTAGCAAATACTAAGTTTGATCTGTTTGCAGCTTTTGATTATGGCACTCATCTCGATGACCATCTTTTTCCGAACTGAGATGAAACATGATACTATAGATGATGGAGGAATATATTCTGGTGCTCTCTTTTTCGTGATCATTATGAATATGTTTAACGGAATGTCTGAGCTCGGGATGATAATCTATAAACTTCCAGTCTTCTTCAAGCAAAGGGACCTTCTCTTTTTCCCTGCATGGGCTTATGCAATTCCCTCATGGATACTCAAAATCCCTGTAACATTTGTTGAAACTGCTCTCTGGGTGTTTCTCACTTACTACGTCATGGGATTTGATCCGCACCCCTCAAGGTACATGATAATGTGAAATAAAGGTGAGTTTACCTTCAACTATTACCTTTTCCCCATGATTACTAATCGGGATTTTGAACCTGCAGGCTGTTCAAACAGTTCTTACTACTCATAATAGTAAGTCAGATGGCCTCAGGGTTGTTTCGATTCATTGGGGCTGTTGGCAGGAGCTTAGGAGTTGCTAGTATATTTGGATCATTTGCTCTGCTTTTACAATTTGCATTGGGAGGCTTCGTTCTTTCACGAGGTATATTTGAACATTCATATGTCTGCAGTAGCTCTTGATTCTTAAACAGACTTAACGTTAAATTGTTACTTATCCGCTTTGCCTTATGCTGCAGATGATGTGAAGAGCTGGTGGATATGGGGTTACTGGACTTCACCTATGATGTATTCCGTGAACGCAATTCTTGTGAACGAATTTGACGGGAAAAGGTGGAAACATGTAAGTTTCTCTATCTACTGGAATGTGCAAATAATTAGTTTCCTTGTATAAATGCTGAAGCTCACTCTAATCCTAACCAGATTCCACCAAATGGAACTGAGCCTCTTGGAGCTGCTGTTGTAAGAGGTCGAGGCTTCTTCCCAGATGCATCGTGGTACTGGATAGGCTTTGGCGCACTTGTTGGATTCACAATCGTGTTTAACATCTGCTACACCATTGCACTCACTTACCTAAAACGTGAGTATCTCTCAAGTTTCTCCATTTATATCTCCGTAAAGACAAAAAATGTTAAATGTTTAGTGTGAGTATCTACAGCGTTTGGTAAGCCACAAGCTATGATACCAGAAGACAGTGAAGATGCACAAACAACTAGCGCGGAGACAGAAGACTCCAATAGCGAGAGTCAGAATAAGAAAAAAGGAATGGTTCTTCCATTTGAACCGCATTCCATCACCTTCGATGATGTAATGTACTCTGTCGGCATGCCTCAGGTAACAAACTAACTAGCCAGGAATTGTTATTTATCAAATTAGCAATGCTATTCCGCCATTTTTAATAGATATGTTAACTATTTCTTCCCGATACTTGCAGGAAATGAAAGATCAAGGTGCTACTGAAGATAGATTGGTACTTCTTAAGGGCGTAAGTGGAGCATTCAGGCCCGGTGTTTTGACAGCTTTGATGGGAGTAAGTGGGGCTGGAAAAACAACATTGATGGATGTATTGGCTGGAAGAAAGACAGGAGGATATATCGAGGGTGACATCAAGATTTCGGGCTATCCTAAGAAGCAAGACACATTTGCACGTATATCTGGATACTGTGAGCAGAATGACATCCATTCACCTTATGTTACAGTTTATGAGTCATTAGTATACTCCGCTTGGCTGCGTTTACCTCATAATGTTGATACAAAGACCCGAAAGGTTGGTTCTTATGAAAAATTTTCTTCCGTGACATAAAATTTCACCGAAAGATCAATTAAACACTAAAAGAAGGTTGAGTTCATGTAAGAAAATCCTATTTATTTATGGTCGTGCAGATGTTTGTTGAGCAAGTCATGGATCTTGTGGAGCTTGGACCATTAAGATCAGCCTTAGTTGGTTTGCCAGGGATCAACGGTCTCTCAACTGAACAACGCAAAAGGTTGACCATAGCAGTGGAGCTAGTGGCTAACCCCTCTATCATTTTCATGGATGAACCAACCTCCGGGCTGGATGCAAGGGCTGCTGCAATTGTTATGAGAACTGTTAGGAACACTGTCGACACAGGAAGAACCGTTGTTTGTACCATCCATCAACCTAGTATCGACATTTTTGAAGCCTTTGATGAGGTGAATTTGATATTTTTTAACTCAATCAAGCTATTAACTATTTTTCCAAGACTTCTGTCATAGAAAACTGATATTATAACCACTTTGCAGCTCTTTCTTATGAAAAGAGGAGGACAAGAGATATACGTTGGTCCATTGGGTCGCCATTCTTGCCATTTAATCAAATACTTTGAGGTAAGTTGTCTAAGTGAAAGAGAGCTTTCCTTTTTCGAATCCATACGACCAACTACTAAGCTGAGCTCTCTTGTGTTCAGTCCATGCCAGGGGTAAGTAAAATAAAAGATGGCTACAATCCAGCAACGTGGATGTTAGAAGTCACAGCCTCGGCTCAGGAAATACTGTTCGGGGTTGATTTTACTGATTTATACAAGAAATCAGACCTTTACACAAGGAACAAAGCATTGATTAGTGAACTGAGCGTACCTCGCCCTGGTACAAAAGATCTGCATTTTGACACTAAATACTCACAGCCATTTTGGACCCAATGTATAGCTTGCCTTTGGAAACAACACTGGTCATACTGGCGTAATCCTACTTATACGGCAGTCAGATTTCTGTTTACAACCATCATTGCCTTGGTCTTCGGGACAATGTTCTGGGATATTGGTGGTAAAGTGTAAGTCCAAAACTACGAAGCAAAAACCAACAATTACACAGTAAAAAAAATACCCTCAACTAACACTAAAACTTGATCTTTTTTGGTTTCAGGAGTAAGAGTCAAGATCTATTTAACGCAATGGGATGCTTGTATGCTACTGTTCTGTTCCTCGGTACACAAAATTCATCATCAGTGCAGCCTGTTGTAGCCGTTGAACGTACAGTATTCTATAGAGAAAGAGCTGCTGGAATGTATTCTGCATTACCTTATGCCTTTGGACAGGTGAATATAGAGTTCAATTTCTTATATCGCATTAATTTCACACTTGATCACTGAGCTTTTTCCACTATAACTGACTACATGTTATCCACTCTTAACACTAAAAGTCATAAAACTGTCAACGTGCCTCGATAATTTTAGGTGAAAAGTCTAAATTACTTAACTTTTTCTATCTTGCAGATTTCCATTGAAATCCCTTATGTCTTTATGCAATCTGTTTTCTGTGGTGCAATCATGTATGCAATGATCGGTTTTGAATGGACGGTAGCAAAGTTCTTTTGGTACCTGTTCTTCCTGTTTTTCACCCTCTTGTACTTCACTTTCTACGGTATGATGACTGTTGCTGTTACCCCAAATGTAAGTGTTGCTCAAATTGTCGGCTCCTTCTTCTACGGAGTATGGAATCTTTTCTCAGGATTCATCGTTCCACGAACTGTAAGTTCTTGAAACACTTCCATTTTCTTGTTACATCGAAACTAACTTACAGCTCCGCAATGACATATTCTCTGCATTTTTTCCCATTTTTCATTTAAAAAAACAGCGTATTCCCATATGGTGGAGATGGTACTACTGGTGTTGTCCTGTTGCCTGGACCTTATATGGTTTAGTTGCATCACAATTTGGTGATCTTCAGAACAAACTTACTGATGAAGAAACAGTAGAACAATTCTTGAGACGTTACTTCGGCTTCAAACATGATTTCCTTCCAATAGTTGCAGTCGCGATTGTTGGATACACTGTTCTTTTTGGCTTCACATTTGCTTTCGCTATTAAGGCATTCAACTTCCAAACGAGATAAAAAGACGTTACCTGCTGAAGATGTGTGAGGAAAGTACTAAAGACAACGTGTGAAACGTTCTGTCCACTACTCGTGTAATGATGAAGACGCGATTAGTACGTATAAGGAAGTTTTCTCGAGCTCAAGTATGAGGGAGATATTGATTTTGAAAGCATTGTATATAGATTTCCAGTTGAACAAGTGTATGTTCTGTTATTATGATAATTCTTTATGAATTCCAAGTTCATATGTTAATGTTGAATCAAAATGCAGTGGCAAATTCATTCCATTTACCATATTCAAGTATTTTTCTGTTACTATCTGTCGTTTCTTGTACTTTTGTTGTGTCATTTTCTGAACTGCTTTGGATTATTTTTCTCGAGTCGAGGATGTATCGAAAAAGACTTTCTATCTCTGCGATAGGAGTAAAGTCTGTGTACGCTCTATCCTCTGTAGACCCCACTTTGTGGGGGAGATACCGGATATGTTGTTGTTGTAGTATTATAACTATAAGAAATTGATGATATGATGAATGTATGAATTTGTGAATATTGCTATTCGGGAACTTCCATAACTGTGGTGCGGTGAATGAGATTTCTCTTGTGTTAACTAAACAAGAAGTCTTTGGTTTGAATTTGGAGAATGGAGAAATTCTTGATAAACGGATATTAGATGATGCTAATATTGAATTAGTCAGGCCAGTAAATTTCGAATACCTAGCGTTTCATGTTTCACTTCACAAAAGAAAAGGAAAAAACAAAAAGTTTTAAACTCAAAAACATTTCATGTTTTGTGTTAGTGGAATAATGTCTTCTTCCACGTGAGTTGTTTGTTTGGTGTATCTAAGCAAAATATCAATTCTTTAATTTATTTTTTTTGGAAATAAAATGTACATATGTGAGAAAACTAGATAAAAACAATGAAAAATAAACAAAAAAATGATTTTGTAACAACTCTCCAACTAACTTTTCTCAGTTTGCTTTTATATAAACAAACTCAAAATTTTTTTACAAAAACTTCAAATTTTTCAATTTTTCAACAATGGACTATTTCCTATTGCTACCTGAAGGTTGTGTTTGTGATATTCTCTCCTTTACTTCCCCGAAAGACGTCGTGATTGCATCCGCGATCTCTCGGGGATTCAACTCTGTTGCTGAATTCGACGTTATTTGGGAAAATTTCTTACCAGATGATTATGAAGATATCAACTCGAGATATGTCTCTCCGCGGATTTCTCCGTCTAAAAGGCAACTTTACTTTAGTCTATGTGACTTTCCTGTTCTAATGGATGGAGGAAAATTGGTAAGTAGCTCTAAAATTGGGAAGTAGTAAGTTTTTTTGGGCTCATTTTAGTTTAATATATGTATAACTGCGTTGAAGCTTATGAGTTCGAGATTTTGTTGTGTGTTTTTTGAGTTGTTTTGGTTAGAAATTAATAATTTGGTACATTTTAGAGGAGTTTATTTAAAGATAAATACAGGATTTGAACTAAAACTATTGTGTTCCTGGAATTTATAGGAGTGTTCTGTTCTAGCTTTGCCCCTGACAGTTGATGTTGTATAACGGTAAAGGTCATGAACTACCAACATGTGTTGTGATGTGCTGGTGGGAGTGTTTTATCTTTAACTAGAGGTCTCGGGTTTGAGCCCTGGATATGACGAAAATTTTGTTGGAAGCGTCACCTCTAAATGGACCATTTCTTATTTTTGTTTTTGTAAAAAACTCGAAATTGAACTCTCTCAGTCAACTAGCTGAACTATTAAGATTTTCTTCCCAATGGGTTACAAACACTACTAAAAACGCAAAAGTAAATAGATTATTATATGAATAATTGTCAATTTTTTTTTTTATTTTTAAATGGACTATAAGATAGTAGTGTGAATCTAAGATTTTATATTAATTTTTTGAAAACAGAGTTTTTCACTTGATAAGAAAACAGGCAAGAAATGTTTTATGATATCAGCTAGAGAACTTGCTATTTCATGGGGAGTTGATACACCATGGTATTGGGAATGGATTTCTCATCCCGACTCCAGGTTCGTCAAAAAATTATATTATTATTATTTTTTACATACTACGTATGAAAAAAACTATACTTCATTGCCTTTTAACGAATTTCTACATATGTTACTTTTTGAATCCCTTGTTCGAAATTCTAACTTTGACACTATTGGTAAGAAAGAATTTTTTAAATCAGGCCACCCAAAAGATATATATAGATGAGCCTCGTTAAAATGTGTAGTGAAACATGTTACCTATGACAATAGGTAAAGATGATTTTATAGTGGGATAATTACTTATACTGGCGATGATATGTATGAGTTAAACTCATTATAAATACATGTATCTGAGACGATATATACATTTTATTTCGTAGATTTTCGGAAGTGGCTCATCTCAAGGGTGTAAGTTGGCTAGACATACGAGGCACGATTGGAACACAAATATTGTCGAAAAGAACCAAATATGTTGTTTATTTGGTGTTCAAATTGGCAAAGGATCATGATGGACTAGAAATTGCTAATGCATGTATTAGGTTTGTGAATCGTGTGAGCGACAAAGAAGCCGAGGAACGAGCTAGTGTTGTGAGTCTAGTCGGAAAAAGGGTTAGGAGACGCAAATGTAATGTGAAACGTCCACGAAAAAGAGTCGATGGATGGATGGAAATAGAATTGGGAAATTTCATCAACGATACAGGAGATGATGGAGATGTTGAAGCGCGATTGATGGAGATTACTCGGCTTCATGGAAAAGGTGGCCTTATTGTTCAAGGAATTGAATTTAAACCAGAATAAAGAAGAAATTGTACAATTATACTATAATATACCTTATGTGCTTTCTACACTGAACTTCATCGAATAATAATTTACATCCAATGTTTACATCGTATCATACTAATTTATCATGGTTAAATAAAAAAATAATTAAATTGTTGCACTATGAAATTCATAGTGTGAAGGTGTTAAAATGATACGAAGTAGACCTAAATCATAGTGTGAAGGTGTTAAGCAATACCAATTATTCTATGAGTCTTTTTCTCCAATCACACACTTACACGTCGAATCAAATATAATATTAGTCTTGAAATGCCTTAATTTGATTTACAACGTACTTCATTCCTCTTTTTTATAAATGTTTTATGTGTTGTACTTTAACTTGATAAACTTATATAATAGATTTCTTGAAATTATATTTTTTAGCGATGTTCTACTAAAAAATAATAAAAAACACAACAGAAATAAGAACAAGCAATGGGAGTTTGAATCATACCTGACCAATCATAATGAAATAACAAACCTCTACTAAATAACCTGAAGAGAATTAGAGCTCGAAAGAACTATAACTTTTTTGTGATTACCACAGAATTTGTAACACACTCTATGATGATACTACGAATAAGGATGCTTAAATAATGTTAAAATGCTTCTTGCTATACTTTTGCAGATTCCCGAAAGTGGCATATCTTAATTGTGTGCTTCAGTTGGACATTCGTGGAAAAATAAGAACAAAGATGTTGTCACGTCAGACAGATTATGTTGCTTATTTGGTGTTCAAAGTTGGAATAATGTCCTGTGAACTTGAATATGCTAATTCAATTATTAGGTTTGTTAAATATGAGAATGTTACTGAGACTGAAGACCAAGCCAACCCTGTGAAACTTTTGACATCAGCAAAACTGAGAGCAGATGGATGGATGGAAGTAGAAATGGGGCAACATAAACACTATTGAAGCCTAGAATTTTTTTTTCTTAATAACCATGAAGTTCGAGTCAACTTGAACACAATTCAGCAATGTTGTTATGGTGCCGAAGCCATAATAGAATTATTGATTCAGCTGAACCTTTAAAATTAGATTTTGAGCCCAACTCGCATCTCAAAACTAGCAGATGAGGGAAGGAATTTCCAAGTCTATACAATCAAAACTATTGGTCCTTTCCCCACCAATACCGAAGTACTATTTATGCAATTTAACTTACTATTTATAGCCTTTGTTAAAATTTTAAAATTACTTCTTATACTCCCTCCCTCCCATTTTATGTGTCATCATTTTATCTTTGATCAGTCTCAATAAAAAAGGCATAATACGTAAGTATACCATTTAACTTGGTTTTAAATTACATTTATGCCCTTCAACTTTGGATATGCACAAGTAGACACTAAATCTTGTATAAAGTTTAACAAACAGACATACATATCCTACATGTCATTTTTTGTCATGCGTGGTGTCCTATGTGTATTGTATCATGTAGGACTCATGTGTTTATTTATTTAAAAGTTGAATAGTTAAAATATCTGTTTGTGCATTATGAAAGTTGGAGGTAAAAGTTAAAAATTATACAGAGGACGTATTTAAAATTATACAGAGGACGTATTTAAAATTATAGTCTAAAACACTTTGACACTACTATAAATAAAAATATAATTTTTTATGTATATATATTATAGAGAAAAGACAGAAAGCCACCACTAAAATTATCTCGTATTTACGTAAAGACACCTATGAGATTTTTGCCGACTTAAGTTTTTGTCTTTTAATTCTTTCGAGAAGAAGAACACAAAGTGCGAATGAAATTTCCAAAGCTTAATAGACTATAGTATTCATCTTTATATTTACACCGTAAATCTTCAGCTACTTTAATCGGTTGATAATTTTAATTTTTGTTAAAATTAATTTCCGATGGATTATTTTGGGTTGATGCCGGAAGATTGCTTATCGGAAATTTTATCGTTCACTTCGCCGGAGGATACTGCTAGGTTATCGACGAGCTCTCGAGGCTTCAATTTCGCTGCTGAATCCGACGTCGTTTGGGAGAAATTTTTGCCGTCGGATTATCAAAATATAATTTCTAAATCAAAATCGTTAATGGCTTCTCCTTCCATGAAACAGCTCTACTTTAGTCTCTGTGATTCTCCAATTCTCACTGATGGAGGCAAAATGGTACTTTATTTTCTCTCTTTTTCTGGGATGATGATCAATTGTGTGAATTTACGAGAAGTCTATATGTAATATGCTGCTATTTTTATGATCAATTGATGAAATTTGATTTATAGTATATTTTGTTAGGTAGTTTTTAAATATAGAGATTTCATTTTTAAAAACTTGTATGTGTGTATTTTGGGTCAAAATTAGAAGTTCGAATCTCGAGATTCTAATTTGTTCCCACATATTAATTGAGATAGAGGAAGTATATTAGTGTTTTGTTGAGTAAAAGGTTAGTTGAGTCGGAGTCTATCGAAAATAACTCTCTCTAACTGTTGAAGGTAGCAGTCTATCAAAAATAACTCTCTCTCTAACTGTTGAAGGTAGGGGTAAGGTTTGTGTATACACCACCGTCCGCAAACGTAACCCTGTCTGTGTGACATTGGGGTTGTTGTTGGTTTTGGTTAGTTGTGTTTGATTAGACAAGGACTACGATCTTCATTCAATAAACAAACCGAGAGATCAAAATTATATGGATTTGATTCGTTTTTAAGTTTTTATTTTAGATGTACAATGAATATTAGCTAATTGTCAATGAAAAGGGGCCTTTGGCTATGGATGTGTATGGTCTAGGGGTGGAAATGTATATGTGGTTTGTATCTAGACATGTTAAGCGGGCAGGATTGGCCTGTGACCGTCCCATCCCGACCTGGTTAAGAATAAGCCTGTGACCGACCCGACTATCTATAAGGGTTGTTGGGTTGTCTGGGTCCCGAACTTACTTTTATGTAGCTAGATATAGTTAATCGGGGCCTTTTTTTCGTTTTTCGTTGGTTTTATTCCTCATCGACGTGTTGTGTATCTATGGTGATCTGTTAAACAGAGTTTTTCATTGGACAAGAAGACCGGGAAGAAATGTTTTATGGTATCAGCGAGGGAACTTGCTATTTCGTGGAGCGATACACCACATTATTGGTCATGGTCATCTCACCCCGACTCCAGGTTCTATTTTTTCTTGGTTCCTTTTTGCTGTATAATTTAGAAAGAGATTAGTTAATTAAAACATAAACATTGATCATGATTATTTTATGCAGATTTTCGGAAGTGGCTAATCTTCGGTTTGTTTGTTGGCTTGATATGCGAGGGAAGATTGAAACTCGACTACTGTCAAAAAGAACCAACTATGTTGCTTATCTAGTGTTCAAACTGAAAAGCGGATACTATGGCCTTGAAACTGCTAATACATTCGTTAGATTTGTTGATCGTGAGAGTGACAATGAAGCTGAGGAACGAGCTAGTGTTGTTAGTCTTTCAACACAAGAAGAACATGGTGAGAATCGATCCAAGAGAAGAGACAATGGATGGCTGGAAATAGAAATGGGAAAATTTTTCAATGACGCGGGAGAGGATGGAGATGTTGAAGCGAGATTAATGGAAGTTAGGCGTCTCTCTGCGAAAGGTGGCCTTATCGTTCAAGGAATAGAGTTTCGACCAGAATAAACAAAAGAAGAATCCTTTGAACCATGCCTTCCCAATACTCCCTCTCTCCCGGATCGACTCATATCCTTCTAAATATGGCCCTTCTCACCTCATGGTCGAACTCGAGTTATCGGTATAGTTAATTTACTATATTAATATGTTATCAGCGTGTGTTACTGCATGTAAAAAACTCATTTTGCTTGTGAAATATAGCACCTGTTCTATAGCATCTATTCCTGTTTTCACTCTGTTTCTTTCAACTATTTTCACTTTTCTGTTCTGGTGATAGTTCAGGTAGAAAACGTGAACACCTGAATAAACATAACTCGCAAAAAACTGATTCTTCAGGTATGTTTTTGACCATTATCTCTGTATATAATATTACCTCATTAGAATTCCTGGCTCCGCCACTGCTATTAGCACTAAAGTTGTTTTATAGATTTGTTTTTTCTTAGCATTTTGAAGCAACCAACTCTAAATTACCCATGCATTACATCAAAATACAAGTTCTTCATGAGCTAAACTCCTGTTGTAAGGAAAACATTCTGACTGTTGGGTAAGTTTAACATCAACAACGGGTCCGTATAGACGGATGGAACCTATGACCATTTGGTTCAACTGAATGCAGTATTTTTGACACGGAACATAGACATATGTCTGAAAAACCGCCAAGATTTCAACAAATGTTGAATCCTGAACTTACAATTTGACAAGTAAAACGAGTTCAGTGCTAAGAACCTTAAAGATCGAATCACGAAGTGCATTTGAAGCCAGGGCAGACAGATAAAATGATAATGAGAATCAGGACCAAGATGATGGCAAAGACAACCAGTTTTATCTTCATATTTTCATACCACATCTTCCTCCTTATCTTTGTACCCTGTTGTCTGAAGTCCTGAGCCTGAAAATCACAAAAGAGTATATTACAAACTTTTTTCTTAAACTGTCCGATACTCGTATTAGAGCCCTCACTAATTTGTACACGCGATGGATGTCTCGTATTGGGATAAAGATCTTGAGACTTCTGTGTAATGATAAAGGAGCACTTATCACTCCACAACAACTCTGTGATCACAAACTATCGAACAATCCATGAAAGTCTAAGTGGAAACACTAATCATGTAGATAAAGTTGCTTGAAAATATGTTCATGCTGCATTATGGGCTAACCTGTGATCGAAGATTATCTGTTTTATCAACTAGAAGCTCAATCTTCTCACCGCGATCAAGAACCTGGTGTTAAACCAAAAAAAAAAAAATTGAAACAAATTTTACATAAGCATGCTCTAGATGTCAAAATTCATATTTAGGATTTTGTGCAAGCAGTGTCATCCTATTATAACTTATTGAATTTTCTCAACGAAGTAGTGTCAGGTGACATCATGACGCCCTCTTCTAGTCTTGTAGAAGGGTGTCCGTCACTGCCAGATGTGGAAATATTAAGCATATTTTATCTATAAAAACCATCAATCTATTCCTCAACTAACGTGGGACGCTAACACCCGCTTCATGTTCAGACCCATCTGAAGCGTGAACCGAGATCACAAAAAGGGATGAATCGAACTCTAATACAATGTAAAGATACGGAACTAGATCTTCGGGAAATAATTATCTAAATTCATATAAACAGACCATCAATACATTCACCGGAAATTCACCTTCTCAATGTTTTCCATCATAACTCCCTTAACTTCAGAAACTTGAGCCTTGACCTTAGAAAGCTTACTGATTTCTTCAGGATGATCACAACAATATTTCATATGCTCTTTTAATTTTGACCTTCAATAAGTAACACCACATTACGGAAAATAAAACAAACAAATTAAAACGAACAGAGCAACAAAAAAAAACGAAATAAAAAGGTACCCAAATTCCCTATTGAGGCTTTTAGCACTAGCAGTTGCAGCTTTGCCTCCAGCATATTTCTTGCTAAAATCATTCTTCACTCTATCCAAGAAGGCAAGGGGAATTTCCCTGCCTGCAGATTCAGTAGCCACAACACAATAGGCTGCGTTATCGAAGTAACATGTTAGTGACAGATTTAGAATTTAAACGTCAGGAATAAATTTTATAATTTCAAATCAAAATTGGAACGACGATGGCATGGATGACCTCAATTTTCAAACTAAAATCATTTCAAATAGCTTAGGCATAAATTTAACCTCTATCCTTATTATTTCCATGTTTTGGCTCATATCAAAAAAGTCTGTTCACCAAATATAAGATAGATAAGAAAAATTACCTAATATTTTTATTTTTTCCAAAACTTTGAACGTGAAAAAGCCTCATAATTCTCATCTTACGTTATTGATCACTAGATCACATTTTCGAAGATTATTTAAAAATGTCATACATTTCTTGTATTATTATGAATATCTCCAATTATCATCTATCAACAAAAACAATGCCTATTCAACTCTTAATTCCATGAGGCCTCAGGTTCAATAACAACCTCTAAGAAAATCACACGATCCACATATAATTCATCAACAAACTCTAAAAAATCAAATTTATCAAATAGATCCAATTAATCAAAATACGAAAAAAAAATAAAAAAAAATATGATGAGTATAGGAAAAAAAGATGAAACTGACTGAATCCATTATCGGAGAGAAAATTGAACGTATGATCATCACAATTATACGAAAATTTGTTACTAGATGGAGGTAGCTTCTGCAAACATTGAGTAGCGATGCTGCTAAAATTTCCTGTGAATTCACTATACTCAACCAGAATTATTGTTCCTCTGGCAACGAAGCTATAAATCAACGTTTGTTGTCCCATTGATCGATGATTGATCGATCTTTTTTATTTAATTTTCGATGAATTAATCCGTTTATAATGGGAGAGGAAAATAGAATTTTATTTTTCTAGAGAGAAATATTTTTGCATGCATGGAAATGAAAGGAGAGATAGCATATTGTTGAATGGTTGAAGAAGAAGAAAGTGGAAATGAATATGTAATTTTTGATTAATTTGGGGGAAAACAAGAAAAAGAAATTATAAATAAATATTAATTAATTATCCTTATTATTGATCTAATTAATATATATAGCTCGTAGCTAACAATTTCTTTTCGTTGATAATTACGAAAATCCCACTTTTTAGTTTACTTATTACTTATCCCATATAAGTTTTACAAATTTTCATCCGCGCATCACATTAATGTATTTCGCGCACCAGATTAGTGTATCATGTATAAAATGTACCTCACGCGTTAGATTTGTGTATCTCGCGCATCAGATTAGTGTATCTCGGGCATCAAATTAATGTATCTCGCTCATCAAATTTGTGTATCTCGCCCATCAAATTAATGTAACTTGCACATTAGATTAGTGTATCATGTATAAAATGTATCTCGCGCATCAAATTAGTGTATCTAACATATCAAATTAATGTATCTCGCGCATTAGATAAATGTATCAACACTTATATTTTTGTATCCGTTCTGAGGAATTTTTCGTAATTATAAACTTTTGAGGAATAACTTGTAATTTTACCTTTAAAATATGTGAAATCTGTAATTACCTTTAGCACATAATATATTGCTAAATAGTTGAGCGTTTATATAGTTTCCCTTATTAGTGATATTATTAGTAATTTTCTTCGATTTTTCTATTACTTGTTTTTTTGTTTTGCCTTGTGTTTATCGTATTACGATTTTGTGGTCTTATTTTTTTCTCTATTATTTTTTATATGCTTCAGTACGTCAGCATCGAGTCAATTGGAATTCACAAGATGAAGATAAAATTGCGTACACTATTATTATTTTCAAACTTTAGTACTTGTGGATTATGCTCAATATGATGTTATTTGTTATTACTATTATATTGCTAAATAAGATGAAAAATAAATTTCATTATTTAGATACATTGCTAAATAAAAACATTATTTAATGTTATTGTATTGCTAAAAAATAACATTACCATATGGTGAAACAAGACTTTGCACATAAACAATTTGTTGAAACCAATCATCATTATGATTCTTGAGAGTTTGACATGTTTTCTTTTCAATATTGTATCTCACCAATTGATATCCTTCATTATCAACAATGAGCTCTCCATTTTTTGTGAAACAAATTGGATCAACATATCCAATATGTTCAAAATCATTAGTGTCCAATACTAATAATTTCATCCATGATGAAATGACACCATACTCCTTCATCACCCAAATTTCACAATAAAGTCCATTACCTTTGTTAATCAAAGATAAACATCCTTTTAAAACACCAACATTATGAAAATTAACATTTTCATCATGTTCCAACATAGGTTGTTTCATTACTCCAAATATCTCTTGTCCTAAATCAAATGTGACAATTGTTTTCTCCTTCTTTATCTCATTAATATCATTATAATACCCTAGCCAATGTAGAGTTCCATTAAAGAAAACCCCTTGTTCTTGATCATCAAAAATAATAGATGTATCCTTAAACCCTTGATTAATCCTTCTCCATCTTTCACCACTTGTAGAAAAAACATCAACTATTCCATTTGATGTACCTCTAACAACTTTGTATGTGTTATTAATCCAATCATAACCAAAACCATTGAAAATAGGACAATCATCATGAAAATTACAAGTCAAACTTGGTAAGTCCCTAGAGACTCTAGTTGAGGGGTTCCATAGAGAAATTTTATTAGTGTTATATAATAATAAACAAATCAATCCATTACAAGATCCAATAATTTCAACATTATTTGATTCAAGTTCTTGATGATCCATGGATGGATACAACAAATCTACAATGGCGCTATCGTCATCGACATGATCTTCAAGTGATGATGGAGATTCATAGTCCAAGGACTTAAAAGGTGACATAGTTAAAATCCTAAAATGGTTTGTGTTTAGGTCAGAAATAGCTAGAGAAAGATGAAGATTGATAAATTCTTCATATGAAATTAGAGATAGCCAAGATTTGGACACACATTTGAATTGTAAGAGATTTAACATGTAATCTTGAAAGTATATTTGACATAATATCTTGAGGAAGATTTGGGACTATTGATCTCTTAATAGAGGAACTCATCTTTGGATATTTGAATTTCTTTTGTATTTTTGGTATGTAAAATGAAGAAATTTATAGCAATTTGTTAAGATAGCTAAAGCCTCAACTTGTAATAAGTAATTATTAAATGAGTTATTGAAATTGGCAATTATTGGTTTAAGTGGAAAAATTGTCAAGTTGATATATTAGTTTATAAAGATTCTCTTTAGGTATTTGAACCAACTACTAAGGTGATATAATGAGTCCATATTATATTTTTTGTTAATGTATTTTCTGTTTAATATGTTTATGTAAATCAAGGGTTTATTAAAAATAATATTTTAATCTTTATAAAATAAATTAAAATTGTGTACATATCATTTTTTACAAACATTACTTATAAAATTTTATTGGTTTATTATTGTTGTAGTATAGGAAACTAAAGTCTCAAAAAGCTTGTTGTGTACTCTATAATGATTTTTAGTTAAATAAGTTATAGAATTTGATATTTGGCAATTGGTCCAAGTTGAATTAAAATTATCAAGTTGATTATTATACTATTTTATAAAGATTCTTTAATTTTAGGCATTTGAACCAATTTACTTATAATAATTACTGTCACATTGACTTTATTTCTTTTAAGTAAAAAAAAAGAAGAAATTTTTAAAATATTTTTTTTGCATTTTGGCAATTAATTTTTACTTCTACTTTTGCATATGACATATCTAAGATGATAAGATTGAAGAATATTTTGGTAATATATTCTACGTTTTCACCATGATATCGAAGAATATAAAAAAGTAAATGTATAAAGATGTTAAACGAATTAAACGTACATAAAAGAAAAATTAATTATGTATAATTAGTGTAATTTTTAATCGAAGAATTAGATGATTTCTTTGACTCTGAGGACTCGCGATCCTAGCTACGTGGCTCCACCCCAATTGATATATCTTTATAGGAACAAAGCTAATAAACAAAATCAAACAAAATGAAATTACCTATTCAAACGACTATTATAATTAGTAGTGATATATAGCTGATTGACGTAAAAATTCTCTTCTTATTAATAACACAAGATTATAGTTGCTATACTACCCAACATCAATCACTAAGGGCTCGTAGGGAAGTTCTAGATTTAACTCGTGTATATATTTAACGATTTTATTAACACATATATGATTATACGTGTCTAAAAATTAATTGATCGTATTGCAGTTTGTCATCATCGAAATTAAAATTTGAAATTTATAACTTCGAGATTTTAATTTTTTTCTAATTAGTTATTTTTATAAATTTACTAATTTTTTAAAAGACAAATACAAAAAAAAAAAACTAAAACTACTAAATTCGACCAAACTTATAACCCACGCTCTGCAACAAAAAATTCTCGTGGATCAATTTTTGAAACTCAATAAATACATATCTTAGACAAAATATACAAAAGCTAACATAAAATTTATGATCAAAAAAACATTTAAAGAAATTTTCCTAAAATTTAATGAAAAAATCTATAGTCAAACGCGAACTTAAGGTGTGTTTGGATGTCAAAAAAATGCCACAAAGTGAGAATATCATAGACTCATTTATAGCCGTTCGATCAGATTGATCGAACGGTCATTCCATCTCACTATATATCTAAGCCCTTTTCTCAAATTCAATTTTTATTCAGATAGGTTTCTGAAATTCCCTCGTTCACATTTTTACCCAAAATTTTCAATTTCAAATTGCTTCAAGTGTTAACTTCTCCATTTCTCACTGCAAATTTTTGCTTTTTTCGTGTCGAATCGAACCGAATTGAACCGAATTTCATCGATTTGGTGCTAGTAGATGAGCAGATCAACAATGTTAATTCAAATTAATGATTGAATGCAAGTGTGTTGAGTTGTGAGTCGAAATGACTGGTGGTTGGATTTGGAGTCTTTCGCGTTTATAAAGGTGATTTCTTCACTCTTTTGTGTTAATTATCGCTTTGCTGAAGCTTTGCTGTATAGGTAGATGTTCACCATTGTTGATTTTGATTGTTTAAGCTGTTTTTTTTTTTGAAATTCAGCTCAAACCCTAATCCTGAAAAGGTATGAACACAAATTTGGACTTGTTGCTGGCTATCTTTGAGTTATAACTCTCCCTGTTGAAATTAGACAGTGTTAGTATAGCCAAGATTGGAACTTTGTGGTCGGTTCTGTTTGATTGACTGAGAATTGGGCAACACGGGTTTGACCCGGAACACCCTTGAGTGGCTTGGAATCGTGTGCTGTATGTCAAGGTTTTTGGAAGCGGTTTGTAGACTGGCCAGCGTACTTCAATTCTGAAAAAAGAAGGTCAGAGCCTCAAATGAAAGTATTTTCTTTGATTTTACTGTTAAAATAGGTAATAGTAGTTTATTGACTTGGTAAAAACCATTGTTGGATGTTTTCCTTAAAGTTTTAGCAATCATGATTATACAATGCACGTGGTGCATCACTTATCAGAATATTCCATTTTCTATTTTTCACCATGGTGTGATTGAAGCATGGCGTGATTGAAGTACTGATATAAGGTTTTTTATGTTTATACTTAGAGATTATGATGATTTGGTGTTAATGGATCTCCGTTTTAGTTGAATGTTTTTTAAGAGGGCTGAGTACATGTTTCTGTGTTGTGATGTATGGTGTTAAAGCTTGATCTGGTATGTTTTCATTTAAGGCATTGATGAAATGACTATAGGTCATAAAGTTGATTGATTTACTGGACAGATTGTTTATGAAATATGTGCTCTAGTTCGAATACAGTACATTCGAGATAATACTGAATTAGGATTTCGTATGCACTTCAGAAAGCATGAATGTAGCGGGCGACTCTTATTATCTTATTAATTATAATGAGTGCATCACAAATAACAATATCTGTATGCCATGTTGGTGATCCTACCCTTAGGAATATCACATGATAGGTTTGAATAGCTTTAGATTACATAAAGGCATTTCAAACTTGGTGAAACTTTGATTTATACTACGATCAAAAGCATTCTAACCTTACTTCAGCTGAAACATCTCAAAATTAATAACTCTAGATATGACATTAGAGTTCAGTATCTGACGTCATATCTAGACTTGTTAATTTTGAGATGTTTCAGCTGACGTAAGGTTAGAATGCTTTTGATTGTAGTATAAATCAAAGTTTCATCAAGTTTGAAATGCCTTTATGTAAATGTACTTTTGGTTGGGTTTCAGATTTAATATGAATTCTTTTCTTTTCCATCACCCACCAAAGGATTTTTCGTGGTTGTCTATCATAGTTTTTGCTAATGACACCCATGCGTAGATCTTTCTTCTTTTAGAGATAAATTTTCATCAATGTTCTTACCAAGAATATAGCTTCCATTACAGATGTATTAGGCATAAATCCGAATTGATTCTCTGTTACTCTTGTCGTATTTTAAGTCAATGCTCTTACACTGTTTTGTGGAGTTTCATCGTATGATTCATGAGTTTAATGCCACGGTATTTCACACAATTCTGAATATCTCCTTTGTTCTTATAAGTTGGAATCAGGATAGTGTTTCTCCACTAGTCAGACATCCTATCACTTCTTAGTATAACATTGAATAATTGGTGAGCCATTCTACTCCAACCTCTCCAAGACACATCCAAACATCTAGGGGATACTATCTGGATCACAATAATTCTCATATTTTGGTGGCATCCTTTACCTCCATGTGCCTATTTCTACAGTTGAGCCAAAGTTTCAATTGTGTGCAGGCATATGGAGGTTTAAAATGTTGTTCCCTTCGTTCGAGTTGAACAATTAATCAAAACAACCTCTCCATCTCTCCCGCCAACATTTGACCTTCTAACCTTTGCTGCTTAAGGTAAATCTTGAATTAAGTTGATTACATATAGTCATATAAAATGCAAATTACTTATAGTACTGTTTGCCTCTACCTTTAATTTTTTTGTCTTTCTGAAAAACCATTAAACTTCAGAGTTAATTTGTATGTTGTATTCTTAAGGCACCGGTTCAAAAATCAACAACAGTAGTACCTAGCTATTTTTTAATATAATCCTTCCACATGGTACAAACACTCTATTCACGTCGAGCATGATTCTTTTTTTTACAAAATTTAAAAAAATGAGTCTTTTTTTTACAAAATGTATATAGAGGAATATGAAATCTTACTTTTTGGAGATTTTTTTCTTTGAAATTGATATTGAAATTTTGCAGATTTCACAAACAAACGCTGGTTTCAAATCAAAATGTGAATTTGGGGTCCCAAATCCTATGACCAAACGCCTACTTAATTTGTTTAAACTGTAAAGGATGAAAACTGAAATTGCTATTCCAGAAACTTGTAAGAATAAACCCCCCCCCCCCCCCCCCCCCCAAACCATTCTTGTCAGTGTTGAACAAACTGTTGCCACCAACTTATCGTACCACACAAACCAAAATTAAAAATGCCAAACTGTACCAGATTAATTCAGCATGGCAGTGGTATAGTGTTTTTCATAATAAAACCGTACTGTATCTTACAATGAACACATCTTCTGAAGAGTTATTGATGTTATATTTCAGTATGGTTGATTGGCTCCTTTCTGAATCTATATGCTTGTTCGCTATATAATTTTGTCCATTTGTTTGTATATAATTTGACAAAATCAAGTAACTATTTCATGGACCTTTAGTTGCTGAAACTTTATTTTGATGTACATATTAAAATAAAGTTTGTTCTTTATGTAGTCTATCACTTTACAAAACATTCAATTGTCATAAACCAGACTCTTACATTGTGCTTGCCTAATTCTGTTTTTTTGTTCCTTGTATGTTTCCCAGGATTTTAGGCATGGCTCCAGCAAAAAAGTCTAGAACTGCAAATAAACGCTTTTCTCCTACAACTGAAATCTCTCCCAGTAAAGATGGTATTGGGGACAATTCAAAGAAAAGCTTGCAACGGGTGAGTTCAACTATTCTTTTGTTTGCTCTTGTAGCATTACATGAATAGAGATGAATGGCTTTGTTAAGGATGTCAGGTTGTTGCTAGAAATGTGTCAGTGAAGTGAAGACATTTTCCTGCCTGATTTTCTTTGAAAGAAAAAGGAGAATATGGAATGAGAAAAAAAGTTTGGTTTCGACTTTCTCACATTTTGGATGGATTAGATGGAAGTTGTGGGAAGTTTTCTCTTGTATTTTCCACAACTTTCATCTTGCTAAAGGTTGAATATGCTGTAATGTTAAAGTTCCAGATCTTTCCTTCCCTATTCTTGTCAATCAAATGGTTCCTTTAGGAAAGTGGTAATATGTTGAGTTGGAAGGAAACAGATTTCATCTGGTTTCATTTTTGTTAGATGTAAAGCATTCTTGTGGAATTCTGAATGCATTTTGATGCGGTTCTTTCTATAAAATTGCAGAAGAGGAAGTTGTCTGACATGCTAGGTCCCAAGTGGAGTGATGAGGACCTGACACACTTCTATCAAGCATACCGCAAGTATGGTAAAGATTGGAAAAAGGTCTGTCCAAATTCAATGTGTAATCCATTAATTGAAGTTTATTGTATATCCCCAGTAGCTTGCATATATTTGCTGTTGATTGATCTGTAATGCTTGCCTCTAAGAGCTGCTTTATATTTATTACAGGTTGCTGGTGCTGTGAAACCCCGAACTGCAGAGATGGTGGAGGCTCTTTACACAATGAATAGGGTAGGCTTTGAATGTAGACAACAAAGTAACACCACACGTCTTTATAGTTGAATCCTCTTTGCTTATGAAATCATCGAGTGATATATCTTGATTGGCATTACTTATCTTGATCTTCTTATCTATTTTCCAAACTATGTTGCTGCTGATTTATAGCTGGATTTAAATGTCATCTATACATACTCATTGCATGACGAGAGAGCCCATTTGTGAGAATCTTGTTCTAACACTTGATGTTGTTGGCTTGTGACATTATTCATTATAAGTGATTTGAGGAGCACGATACTCTAATAAGTCAAATCTTTTTACAATAAAATCTGGTTAGGGTTGTCTACTTTTGTGGGGCTGCATTCATCTTATATTCAATTTCTCTTTTTTCTGGTAGACAATTATTTTACGTGGACTGCGCTTTCCCTCATAGCCTTTGTTTCCTGTCTTAGTTTTGAAATAATTTAGCCTTTTGTCTTGCATGGTCATGATTGCTGCTATGGTGATATGCGTGTCGTTCTTTTATCATAGACGCATGTGGATGTATTAATATGAGCTGCAGTCAATTATGTACTTGATGTTTGTTATTTTTGTACTCATCAGCTGCAAAGATTTTAGACCTCCAAAAGGACAGTTCCTTGAGTACTCTGAGATTGTCAATTAATCAAGCACTTCCATACACAGTTTCTGTTTTGTACCTTGTAAGAATGATGTGTCCACTCAAGAACAGTAGGAAAGGAATACTTATCTGTTCAGATTTCTCAAAATAAAAATAAAAAAAAATAGCAGGAAAGGAGAAGAAAACTGTTTAAGGAAAGAACCTAGAGCCTGTTTGGATTGGCTTATTTTGTCAAAATAGCTTTTATGCACTTTTGAAGTGATTGGGTAAATTTAAGAAGTGCTTATAAGCATTTGATTTTAAGACAAAATGATAAAAATAAAGAGCCAATCCAAACAGGCTCATAATCCCCGGCTTTTGCCGGCGGACATCGATCTATTAACAATAATATGACTCTATATTATGCCTATCAAAAAATAATATGACTCTTAGATTCTGTTTTTCCCTCTCTGTTTCTTTTATAAGTAGGACATTTTAGTCAGCTGTAACTAGAATTTAACACTTTTATTATTGAATTAGTTTCCTTAATTTGGCCTGTTGCAATATCATCCTCTTCACTCTCTTTCTGTCTGCTTGGGCAGTATCCAGATTCCATGTCATCTCAACAAGTTTAGTCGACTTTTAGTGCTACTTTGTTTTCCTTTTCTGGATCCTTATATGGAGCAATGCAATCCCGTGAGTAATTGATATTACTGGAAAAGATTTGCATCAAAGATGACTTAGATTCATAAATCTGCATTACCAGTGGGTTAAATGATTTGTTCATTTCTTTTTGATGCTATTTTGTTGCATTAATACAGTGAAACACTTCTCCATTGCACTTGAAAAAGAAAAATGTTGTTTCCTGGTGAAGCAAATGCTACTAAGAAAGAGCCATCTCTTTCAGAAGAGAATATGAATCATCTTTTTGACTAACTTTTTGGGATAAATATGAATTATCACTTAACTTGTGATCATTTTTATGCTTACATGGTTATGTACATAAAAGCACCGAGTGCCATATTAATCATCATAAATCATTGTCTCTGTCAAAAGAAAAATTATAAATCATGGTTTGTTGATTTTTCCCCGTAACAGATCAGCAACAATTCGAACAATCAATTTGATCATTATTCTGTGGAGACACTATAATAAGATTTAATTAGAACAAATGACAATGAATAATTAATCTGCATGAATATATTCAGTCATACAAAATGAAGATAAAATTACCTACTCTATTCTACTGTATTCTCAGGCCTATTTATCTCTTCCAGAGGGGACTGCATCTGTTGTTGGGCTGATTGCCATGATGACTGATCACTACTGCAACTTGGTAAGGCTTGAGATATAGAGTATTGAGCAAGAGGAACCTCTGTGTACTATATGTTTTATCTGACATCCCTCACTCCCTTCTGCACTCA
Organism: Solanum lycopersicum; assembly: GCF_036512215.1. Classification (NCBI taxonomy): domain Eukaryota; kingdom Viridiplantae; phylum Streptophyta; class Magnoliopsida; order Solanales; family Solanaceae; genus Solanum; species Solanum lycopersicum. The sequence continues at coordinate 68,016,911 of NC_090811.1, read as the reverse complement.
TGAAAATTATTTATACCTTCCCTATTTTGTTCAAACTGAGAGAGTAGTGTTGCACTACTCCAAAAGTCAGAACAATGCTTTGCTATGGGCCTAATGCCTAGAATCATCTTTCCTGATGCTTATTTAGTAACAGCTTGAAAAGAGCTTTCTGCTCAAGACAAACAGCATTTTTCAATTGAAGTATACAAGCTATTCCATACACTGATGCCATGAAGCTAAAATGTTGCATGTGATGATTTTAGCTTCATGGCATCAGTGTATGGAATTGCTTGTATACTTCAATTGAAAAATGCTGTTTGTCTTGAGCAGAAAGCTCTTTTTAAGCTGTTACTAAATAAGCATCAGGAAAGATGATTCTACGCATTAGGCCCGTAGCAAAGCATTTTTCTGACTTTTGACTGTTGACAAGAAAAACTTTTCTAAAGAGAAGCGAGTTTCTGCTCGGTGCTCTCTTATATTTGTTCATGGCTTCTGAGTCCCAGTGTTTATTTATTGTACCTGAGTCTTAGTTTTGTTGAAGTAACGTTACCATGGGATTTCAGGCAGCAAGCGACAGTGAGCAAGAAAGTAATGAGGATGCTGGAACATCTAGAAAACCTCAAAAACGTGCACGGGTAAAGACTCAGCCTAATGTTTCTAAAACATCTGAGGTGGCATCCCCAACGTTAGCAGCTACGCATGGCTGTTTAACTTTGTTGAAGAAGAAGCGTTCAGGAGGTGTGTTGTCCTTCTACCCCTCCCACAACAAAGAAGGATGAATTAAAAGAAATGAAGAATTATTCCTATGGAAAATAAAATAAAATGTCTTTAAGTATCTCCTGGATGGATATAGATTTGGATCTTTGTTACTTGTTATTGTTGCAAAATGTCTTGCATACATTTCTGTTACCAGTGCATTTTACTTGCATGCAGTGTAGTAGCTTTTCTTTGGATTTCATTTTTTTTAGCCATCTTCCACATGATCTATTTACTTATTGAACGGAGGCTTGACATCTTTGAATGTTGACAAACACAATATCTCTTTTTATTTATCTGTAATCAGGGGTAGAAGCCTATTTTCTTCTTCTATTTTCTAAGGATTGAGCCCTTGCCATGTGATATTATTGATAAAGTTTTGCTGGAGTTCCTTTCAGGAAGCCGGCCTCGTGCTGTCGGAAAAAGAACCCCACGCTTTCCTGTTTCTTTTTCTCATGAAAATCCGATGGGTGAGAAGTATTTTTCGCCAAGTAGGCAGAGTTTGAAACTTCAGGCTGATGACAGTGACACTGATGAGGATGTGAAGATAGCATTAGTTTTGACCGAAGCGTCACAAAGAGGTGGTTCTCCTCAGGTTTCTCAGACACCAAACCGTTGGACGGACAGTGCTATGTCCTCACCTGCTGAAACTGCTGGAAGAAAGGTATTCCTCAACTTTCATTTCATATTTTGACCTATCTCTATAAACTATGAGTCATCAACTTTTTTGATATTTTCTTATTTGTTTACTCAACTAGCGTGTTAAAATGGGTATGGGCGATGGAAAGCTTCTCAGTAATGAAGTGGACGAAGAAGAGGGAAGCATGGAAGCAGACACTGGAGAGCTGTTGCGGTATAAAAAGGATTTGACGGAAACTGGAAGCATTAGTCGAACAGCACAAAAGGGAAGAAGACCTTATGGTGAAAAGTTGGATGTTGATAGTGTTGACAACCATTTTGATGATATCAAAGAGGCATGTAGTGGTACAGAAGAAGGTCAAAGATTGGGCTCGGTGGGGGGTAAACTTGAATTGGAGGCCTCAGATGAAAAGAATTCAAGGACCTCTTTACAAGGCCATAGAAAGAGGAGCAGAAAGATGTTTTTCAGGAGAGGTATTGCAAAGTTCTTTAGATTACTGAATTCTGAAAAAAATATATTTGTAGATTGCTGTTCATCAGAACTTTCCATTCCAGTAATTTTAAGTTCTAACTGCATTATATATGCTCCTTTTAGTCCTCTTTGATTATTCTATTTTATCTCTTGCCATTATTCTAAAGGGGGAAAGGGGATATACTCTTGGAAACAGAAGGAAAGTCGAATCCCTAATAGGACATGGACATTTAACAAAGTTTGATGAGAGGGATGATCAGTAAGTGTGAGTAGTTGCTATCGCACTAACCCAAGTCAAACTAGGGCTAATTCCCTTGGAAGGAGAATGACAATCTTTAGTTTCATCACACTGACTGTTTATTCTATCAATTTCAATGTACATATGTGCATATCGTATTGTATCTCTGTGTTCTTTAGTAGAAACCTATGTTGATGTCACAGCCAGCCCACTAGTGATATTGTTCTTTGTGGGCCTGTTGCGTACAGGTTTGAAACATGTCATTAGGGTCTAAGGCTTGCTTCCTTACAAACCCAGCATGTTTCCTATGTTTTGTCGTTGTGAGATTCACCTAGGGTGTTACATACACCCTCCTGAGGAATTCAACGTCCTTGCTGAGGTTTTCCCCACCATTTTTCATGGTTGCACGTAGAATGACTCTGATACCATATTTACAGCCCAACCCACTAATGTTATTGTCTGCTTTGGGCCTAGGTCCGCACGGGTTTAAAATGTGTCACCAGGGTCTAAGGCTTGCTTCCTTATATATCCAGCATCTCTCCCGTATTTTATCGATGTGAAATTCACCTAGGGTGTTACAGTAAGCCTCAAACATCATCTCCTTACCACCTCCTCCCTTGTCATGTATAGTACAAATCATTCCTCCCTTCACCCTTCTTCTGGTATTCTTGACATCCTATTAAAATGGATGGAGAAAAGTTTTTTACAAAAGAAGACACATCTATAGGTTTGCAGACTGCTTACTGAAAGTGCAGGAGGGTGTGTGTGTGTGTGTGGATGAATTTAACTCTTCTTTGATTTTCTGTTCGACTATTTAGGAAGACAATAAAGAACACTTAAAGAGCATAAATTGTAAGCTCTTTTGAGGTTTGACTTCTACAATTGTGACGTAGTGTAATTTTTACCTCTATACACTATCTCTTTTTTCGTGACTTTTGATACAATGCCTTACCAACAATATTTTTCCTCTCTTCTCTTTATTGGGTACACAATTAATCTAGAATGAGATACAATGCTTATTAAGAGTAAAACTAAGGAAGCTTCTGAAGGTTTAGACAGAAGTATGTCTTCCATCTTTCTTCGAATAACTTTATGTAGTCTTTGAACAGCTGTGGAACTTTTTGACAGAGATGACAATATAAGAGTTTTGATCTTCGGAAAGAGGAGTTAGATTGATCTCTTCCAAGAATGAGTCTAGAGCTTTCCATTAGTTACATTGAGCAGATCTTCAAACTTGATTTGTTGTAGCTCGTTACCTTCTAGGGGTTTGACGAATTTGAGCTCTTAGTACTTGTTTCCATAGATGTGAATCTTGGCCTTCAATAATTGTTGAGTCTTCTTTCCTTAGCCTTGGCCGCTTGCGTGTGAATCCTTGTTGAGGCTTCTTTCCTTCGCTGATCTTGATTGATAGTTTTCCACAAATGAGTGTTGGAAGATACTCATTTAATTTCTTCTTAAAATTCTCTTTTAATAAGTCAACTTTCCTTTATGAAATTTTTGTGTATTCATGCACATGCACTTGCACATGTAAACTACGCACTTACATTAGTTCTTTCTTCATTAAAACTAAACCCTAGCGATTTCCCCCCTTTTTGATGATGACAATAAAAAAATTAATAGCTCATTTTTGACTTCCCTGTTTGTAATGTCTCTAGACTTTGCAATGAGTTGACTCTCCCTAAATGTAAGCACTTAGTTTAGAGAAAAAACATAATGATACATCCTACTGACCCTAGCACTTAGTTTAGAGAAAAAACATAATGATACATCCTACTGACCCTCTTTTCACAATATACCATAATAATAGTAAGTACATAGAAAATCCTATAAATATTGACATCCTATACCAAGCATGGTAAAAAAATAAAACCGGTGGCAACTTGTCTAATGGGTTAATATTCTGAAAGTTAAGCATTAACCAACAACTGATTCCTAAAAGTAGACGACTGTAATCCATGCCACCATTAGAAAATATATTAGAACAAACTACAGTATCCAATAATCGAACTTACAATATTCAACTACAAACTACAATATTCAATATTCAAACTTATAATATTCGATTCAAGAATGCAATATTTAGCTTTAAAATTACTGTATGCAATTCAAATCTTCATTATTCTGTTAAGAAATGAAGTATTTAAAGGACACCTAGAATATTCAAAGAAAAAATTATAACATTGAAATGAAACCTTCAATATTCAATTCAAAAACCACAATATGCAAATAAAAACAACATTCAAAGCAAAAGTGAAGTAATTAATATTAGAAAATTAAATGCCGTGTTTAAATCAAACTTACAGTATTCGATTACTAACTGTAGTATTCAATATTTCAAACTTACAATTTTATCCAAGAATATATTTTTGAAGATGATAGAGATATATAATGTAATTTAAAAACTTAATATTGTTAGCAGATGGAATTTAAATACAACGATGTTAAAATGTGTGGCTTTTCGGGATAACGCAGAGGCAATTACCACAAATATAAACTTGTAAATCGTATATGATGCATAAAGAGAGCAAATGTAATTGTCACAGCCGCATAACAAACAAATTAATAGTCAGCTAGACTTACATTTAGACAACACAAAGTTTATAACAATCTAGAAAATATCTAATGGGGCCTAAGAAAGTACACCAGGGTGTTAGCAATAGCTTCCTTCATGGCATTAAACTTTGTGTCAACAACACCTTAGATCTCCTCAAACTTGTTCGACATTTTGGTGGGAAGGTCTCCAAAAGTTTGACATCTTTTTTGATCACTTTATCCAGCTTTATCCTGAGATGAGCAATATCAGCATCTGTTTCCTTCGTAGTATCACAAATTTTCTCGACATTGCACAAGGTGGAAGCCATAAGATCCTCCTTGATTGACTCAAATTTAGCATTAGAGTAGACAGCTTAGCAAGCACATCCAGAGAGCACTTAACAGAGGCCGTGGAAGGAGAAGCACGAGATGAATTTTTGGTTTGGGAAGGAGCAACAGTTATGTACCGTCAGAAACATACTTTGTACCCAGGTATCACTGAACAAGCCCATACTACCAAAAGATCTGGAATTGTAGCATTGCTTGATAGTGATATTAGGATGATCATCGAGGCAGATGTGGCTAGCTTCAAGAAGAAGGGTGATAAGAATACCATAAAAGATGCAGAACTCGAAGAGCATAAAGTAAAGTGACACCAAATATTTTTGTACCAGTTGAGATCCAATGTGAATCTTAGTCCAGTCTCATTATGTTGCAAGGGTGTTCTTAGTGAGCTATTTTGAGGTCTTACTTGTACAGTTGTGGTGTAGTGTAATTCCTACGTCTACACTTAATCTCTCTTCTCGTGACTTTTGATACGATGCCTCACTAGCAATATTTTTCCTCATTTCTCTCGTTTGAGTACACAGTAAATCTAGAATGAAAAACAATTCTTATTAAGAGCAGAACAAAGGAGCTTGGGGAGGTCTAGATGAAAGTATATCTTCCATCTTTCTTTGAATGGCTTGAAGTAGTTTTTGAACTCCGTTGAACATCTTGACAGAGATGAAAGCCCAAGAGGTTTGATCTTTGGAAAGAGGAATTAGATTGATCTCCTTCAAGAATAAGTTTAGAGCTTTCCATTAAGGCTGTTGAACAGATCATCAAACTTTATTTGTTGTAGCTCATTTCCTTCTAGGGTTTTGATAAATTTGAGCTCTTGGTACTTGCATCTATGGAGTATGGATGTGATTTAATTCGCCTTTAACAGATGCACTGAGATCTTGATTTTCTTCTTTCCTTGGCGCTTGCGTGTGAATCCTTGCTGGATTCTTCTTTCCTTTCCTTCACTGATCTTGATTGAAAGTTCCCCATAAACGAGTGTTGGACGATACTCATATATTTTCTTCTCCTCAAACTTCTTTTTTAGCAAGTCAACTTCCCTATATAGAATTTTCCTGTATTCCTGCGTATGTAAAACATGCACATACATTGATTTGGTCATCACTAAACTTAACCCTAAAACTTAACCATCAAATGATGTGGCCCAAGTCTGCCTTCAACACTCTCTTATTTCTGTTCCGTCGAAGTTGTTGTAAGCTAAGCTGTATTGCCATTCTCGGGGATTTCTTCCTTTTCTCCAGTTTTTCATCTGACAAGGCTTTACTTTGGCTGGCACTAGATCAGAACATTACTTTCATGACATTAATATCTAGGGAGTTGCTTCATCTGCAGAAGGCTTAGACACCAGAAAAAGGTAGATAAAGCCTAAAAGAAGTACTCAGAATTACAAGTTCTGGATAACTAATGGCTTTGGGAGATCCATTGATGTTCTGTTATATTTCAAAAATACCGTTTCTTCTTGTCTCATTAGTTTGTCTTTGTTTTCCAAGTTGGAAAGCAACAATTATTTCTTTGAGTTTTGTTATTTCAATGCAAAGTAGCATATGCTATTTTGGTAAAAAAAAATTAACTGTAAAGTTGTATCATGTCAATCTCAAAAAAAGAAAGTAAACTTGTTATGATGTCATTGAAACTATAGGTGACAAATGGGCGGGTTTGGCGGAATTTGGTATGTCAAAATGGGCTAAGTTAATAATTGGCGGGTCAATACCGCAACTCTTACCAAGTTTTAATTGCTTTATTTATTCTTTTATAATGTTTATGGAACCTGGGCCTAACTCAACCCCAAAAGCTAGCTCATGAGGGGAGGTTTGTCCAATACCATATATAGATTCTCATCCCTCTACCGATGTGGGACATCTTAACACTCCCCCGCACGCCTAGACCTCAACTAGAGCGTGAATACTTCTAAGTGAGTGCCCATGATCGGTGAACAACAAATTGTGGGATGGGCCTGACTCTTATACCATGATAAGATATGGTACGTGGGCCTGATTCAACCCCAAAAGCTAGCTCATGATGGGAGGTTTGTCCTAGTCCACGTAAGGAGACCAAATTCCCATCCCTCTACCGATGTGGGACATCTTAACAAGTACTTTATAAAATCATTATTTTTCTTTATTATTTACTATATATAATATGTCAAATAGAATAAAATGTATTTTCAAAATATTTTGACAAGATTTATCAATGATCAATTTGGGCAACATATCAGCCCAAACTTTTAGGGGCTGAGCTAATAAATGGGCGGGTCAATAATCAGCCCAAACTTGGGTGGGTTGTGCGGATTATGATTCCATGGGTTTATTAAGGCACCTCTGATTGAAGCTGTTATATATCTTGGTAGAATGTACTCTAGAGGATAAATCTGCTAATTTTCCTTTTTCCTCTTGTAGATGAAGACTCCCCTTTTGATGCTCTGCAAACTTTGGCTGATTTGTCACTTATGATGCCAACAGAAAATGAAGATGGTAAGTTTATAAATTCTGTTTCTTTAGATCTTTGTATGGAGCTTGCTTGTTTGACTTTTGGAGAGATGCTGGGTGTTGCTAGTATCTCTCTTCCCCCCTTTCACATTCTTGCTGTCGTATCCTGTTTTTTTTTGTTAACTTAAACCTCTATGCATTGGATGTGCTGACTATCCTGTGTCTTCATCACAGTTCATGTGTTTCCACTTGATTTTTCAATTTTTTTGCTGTTTTAATTGGGAATATATTGGTTTATATTTTTTTTGTTTCAGAGTCGATCCCTGCCAAGGATGATACTGATGATCATGTTGATGAATCTGGCTCCGTAGAAGCATTGCCTGCAAACAGACAAAGAGACAAACATGGATCAGCGGGGGTTAAATCAAGATGGAGTCAACCTGTATCAAAGTCTGGAGTTGCATCCAGTAAGACATTAAAGCATGGAAAAGTTAGACCTACTGATGTTAGTGCTGTTCCTGAAACAAAGCAGGTGAGGAGGGCACAGAAAGCAATGTCGTCTAAGGTATTAAAAGGCAGCTTTCCATGCCTACTCAATATTCTGACGAGGTAAATGATATGTAACAATGCTGACAATAATCTTTCAGGCTCGAAAAAATGAAGGTCACATTAACAATGAAGTCACAGACTCTCTGGAAGCTGAGGTGATTTTCTTATTTTGTCTATTTCAAATGATCGTTTAGAGATTTAGACAGATGTTTGAGACATTGTCTTAAACATTTTGCCAGATTGGATATCTTAATCAGCTGCATTATTTCTAATTTGACTTGATCTTCCCTCCTATAGGCAAAAGAACTACCAAATAAGTCAACAAATAAGGGTAAAAGATCCAATCAGAGCATGTCACCGAAATTAATCAAAGATCAGGAGCATGCATCATGCATAGATCCAAGAACAGAACGAAGTGATTCAGCTCAATCAACTGCACAGATCCCTGTGGAAAACCAGGTTAATTTACCTGCTAAAGTCAGAAGCAGGCGCAAGACGGACCTGAAAAACCCTCAAAGACAGAGAAAATCGAAGATTTCTGATAAAATTTTGGATGATACGAGTGCATCCGTCACTGCATTTCATGACAGAGCATTCAGTCTTAAGGTTAGTTATTCACCTTTGTCCGTTGTAGTGCATCTTCGTGTTATAGACACTATTTAAGTTAAAGACATTGCATGCAGGAAAAGATTTCCAATCGCCTTTCCAAGCATCAGGTTCGTAGTTGGTGTATTTATGAGTGGTTCTACAGTGCAATTGACTATCCCTGGTTTGCCAAAAGGGAATTTGTGGAGTACCTGCATCATGTTGGATTGGGACATGTTCCAAGGTTAACTCGTGTTGAGTGGGGTGTCATAAGAAGGTAGTTTCTCAACTTTGCTGAAGTTTGGAAGTCTTCTCTATTCCCTGGGCAAGTCCTAAATATTAAGAAGTTTGTTATTTTATGTTAATGATGGTCCGTTGAATCCTCATCTTTATGTAGTTCTCTTGGAAAACCACGGCGATTCTCTGAGCAATTTTTGAATGAAGAAAAGGAGAAGCTTTATCAATACCGAGAATCTGTCAGAACACATTATAATGAGCTTCGCGAAGGTACAAGAGAAGGTCTACCCACAGATCTTGCAAAGCCATTGTCAGTTGGGCAGCGTGTCATTGCTATTCATCCTAAAACAAGAGAGATTCATGATGGCAGTGTGCTAACAGTCGATCGCTCCAGATGTCGTGTTCAGTTTGACCGACCTGAGCTTGGGGTCGAGTTTGTCATGGTAATTCATTATTGCTTAGTATATGTTCATACTACATTCTGGCACCAAGATTGGAACAAGATTAGAAATCATTACAGTGGTGGAAGTAACACACATATGGTAAAATGAGGATATATCTTTAGATGATTTAACCGACATCCTAAATAGACCAACATATGCACTTTTCTTTAGGTGCAACATTTTGATCATTGAAGTGGATAGAAAAAGGACGCAGTAGATCTAATATCGTATGGATAAAGTTGTACCAAAGGTTATATAATCTCTTGATATCTATGTTGACAACAACATACCTAGGTGTAATCCTACAAGTGGGGTCTTGGAGGATAGGGTGTACGTAGACAGCATGCTGGAAAAAAGAAATGTAACTACAACAAAATAACAAAATAATTCAAGTGCAAGATACAACGTATAATAGCTGACATCAAAGGACAAGAAACTCTTGAGTAATACTACGATTACAAGTAAGGAAATATAAGCGAGACAACATCCTATCAAAGGTCATTTCCCCAGTAAGCTGGAGCTGCTACATGTCCTGTCTAGTCACTTCTTAGTATTTCTTTGGCTTACCTCTACCTCTTCTGAAACCATCCATGACCTCCGTATTGGAGCATCCGTGTATCTCCTCTTCACATGTCCGAACCATCTCAACCTTGCTTCCCGCATCTTGTCCCATCGAGGCCACTTTTACCTTGTTTTGAATATTTTCATTTCTAATCCTATCCCTCCTAGTTTGGTCACACATCCATCATGGCATCCTCATCTCATCTGGACAGATTTCTTGACCGATTAACGCTCCGCCCCATATAACATATTAGGTCTAACCACCACTCTATAGAACTTGCATTTTAAGTTTGGTGGCACCTTCTTATCACACAAAAATCCGGATGTAAGCCTCCATTTTATCCACCTGACACCAATACGATGTATGACATCATCGTCAATCTCTGCTTCTCCTTGGATAATAGATCCAATATACTTGAAACTCTCTCTTTGGGAATGCCTATGTATCAAGACCTACTCCTACACTAGCCTCTTGTGCTACGTCACTGAACTTGCACTTCAAATATCCCGTCTTGGTTTCTGCTCAACCTAAACCTGTTAGACAGTAAGGTCTGTCTCCACACCTCTAGCTTAGCGTTAACTCCTCCTTGTGTCTTGTTAATCGGAACTATGTCATCCGCAAATAACATACACCATAACACCTCAACTAGGATGTATTGTGTTCAAATCATCCAACACCAAAGCAAATAAAAACGAGCTAAGAGATGATCCTTGGTGCAACCTTATCACAACTGGGAGGTTCTCTGAGTCCTGTCCCGCTCCCACTCTCCTTACCCGGGTCTTGCTGCTATATACATGTCCTTGATCACCCTAGTGTATTAGCTAAAATATAGAGCACAATGGAATCAGGGGGTCCACATAAGCTATGCCAACTAGTTTAGGATTAGGGTTTAGTTTCTATTACACTTGCATTAAGTCCAAAGTTTGACAAGAGTTCTACGTTCACTGTACACAAGTAAGTGTAAGATTTAAAGAAATCTTTTAGTTTTAGAAAACCTCCCATTTGCCTTCTTTAAGACATGATTTACTATTTGAATAAATAAAATAGTAGGTAGGCTATGTTAAAGTAAGCCAAAATGTATTCACACTGGTCCCATTCTCCAAATATGGTAAGTCTAATACCTCTTCTGAGGATACTTCTGAATACGAGAAAAAAGAAAAATAAATACATAAACCAAATTAAATGGATTACTCAGCCAAACTGATATATTACACTCTTGTGTCTAATCTCTTTTATCTATTGGAAGACAACCTTATGTGCCCTTGTAAATAGTTTGGGAACTTGGTTCACAACATGTTGTGTGTATGAATTAGTATTTCAGTACTTTTGGTTTTGAGGTGGTTGTTTTCTGGACTGATGGCTTATTGGATAATTGAATGCTCTGGCAGGACTTTGAATGCATGCCTCGAAATCCATTTGAAAACATGCCTTCATCACTTAAAAGGCACGCAGATGGTGTTGATAAGTTTTTTGAGAGTTTCAATGAGCTCAAGGTGAATGCACGAGCACATGAGTTTATGAAATTTCCAGTTGGTGACAACATGGAGAATGGAGATGTTTTCTCTCATTTCTCCCCACCAAGTCATCCCATAAGTAATCTCCTAATGCAGAATAAGGTTGCTTCTCCTCATACTCTCCCTTGTATACCTTTCATTATTTGTATATTTTCAGATTTATCAAACGCCTCAATTGGTTAATTGAGGCGAAATACTACGTCAAAGTAGGCCACCTAAACAGAAAGGCTATATATTTAAGCTTTTCGATTTAGAAAGCTGAATCTTAATTCGGTTTACCTTGTAATGGAAAACCCAATATTCAACGTGAGTTTTGGTAGATTTCATGATTATCAATTTTATACCTGATCTCAAAATCTTTGTAATACCATAGTTGATATATTACCTTGAGAAGTCCCTCTAGAGTATTGATCATTACCCTCCTTATTATGTGTGACAATTTCTTTTTCACATAATTACGGAGGACGAATAGTTTTTCTTAATGCTTTTTCATATTATTCTTCCACATAATTTGCAAGTACCTTGATCGTCAGGTGGCTTCAGCAGAAGCTGATATGCAATGTAAATCTGGAGTCATGGAAACTGCCGCATATCAACAAACAACATATTCAAAGCTTTCTGTTGCTGCTCAAATTCTAGGAAAGGAGGCTGATGTTCAAGCTCTTGTTGAGTTCAATCGGGCGCTAGACAAAAAGGTGCAAAACTCATTGTGTTTCACTTCATTATTTTTATGATCCATGAAAGAAGATAATACACATGAAAACTAGGTGGCTCTCTCTTTCTTTCCCTATTATCTTGATCTGTTTATGTAATTGTTGTGGACCTAAATAGATCTGTTTGCTCTCTCCAACTTAAGCATTTACATTAGGCGGTATACAATTCAGCATTGTATCATAGCGACATAAGCCTCACCGGCACCCAAAGAAATATTTTCACGTGCTTGACTCAAGTTAACTAATTAGGCTTGCATGTGCGCTAGTGTGTTTCTTTTCTTTGTTTTTTTGATAGTGTATTAAATGAGAAGCGGCACTAAGTTGGTGGGACGAACACAGTTACGCGTTGTGCAATTCTCCAATCATATGTAACAAGATATCTGTATCTTGTATGTGAGAACGAACAAGTAATTGAGGGAGAACAAAACTTGATTGTTCCCTTAAGCTATTAGGTTTTGAATATCTATGTTTGCATGTCCTATTCTAGAAAAGAAAATCAATTGCATGATTACAATATAATTACAGAAGGTAAATCAAGCCATACCTATAACTACAATATTCTAGGATATTGACATGATTCTACCACTGTACAACAACTAGTTTGCACTAAAAAGCTAGCAACGAAGTAGCTCTGAAGTTGAGGCGTTAAGGCTAAGAATGTTCTACTTTTTGCCTTTTAAGATTTTTTTGTTGTTTATTTTTGTCTAGACAATCCACCAAATTGCTTGGGGTATAATACCAAATTTTGAGGGACACATAAGTTCACTTATGTTCCAATACTAAAAAAACTTTGGAGTGGATAAAGGCATAGTCTTAGTCATGCCAAGAATAGGAAAAATTTGAACTCCACTACTGATATGTGTTTTCACAGTGGGGAAAGAGGTGATTGACATTTCAGGATGGTCTTCACAGAGAGGACATCTGCAACAAAGTTGGCATCCTCTTCTCTAAAGATTGCTTTGGGTGAGGCAGGCCTTCCTTGCCACTAACCAGGAGCAACAGTAGAGTTTCAAGAGAGCATTGTTCACCCATATTTTTTTCCAAGAGAGCATTGTTCACCCATATTTTTTTCCAAGGCGAAGAATCACTGTTATCATTAAAAGACAGCATCTTGTATTCCTATAATAAAATAAAATAGAAGTGAATATCTTGTAGCATGATTTCATAGGAAAAAGGCATTTGGTGTCCTCACCACATTATAGAATCCACTTTCTGATAGTCCAGTGAGATATTTGGTGTAGATAACAGCTCACAAGTCCTAGACGCTTCCAAATCGTTTAAATTCTTTCTGAGTCCAACCTTAATTAGTGAACAAATCAGCGATCACTTCATTGTGAAGGGAGGAGATGCTGCAAAATCTGAGCAGTGAATGACCCAACCACACGTCCTTCCAAAATCATAATTTTCCGCTGTTTCTGAGAAAAACCAGAACTTGCAGAAAATTTGTGAATATGCTTCTCTAGTCTGTACCATATAGGGCGTTTGACTTTTTTTGGTTAACAATTAGTGTTCAAATGTGAGAAAGTGTGTTCCAAACCTATAATTAATAAATAAATGTGCTCCTTTAAACATTTTAAAATTGTTGAATGAGATGATCACAAAATTCAAAAGTTCTTTTATTCAACTAAATAGAATGACGATAAAACTTGTAGGTGTTCATGTCAAAATTACCAGTACAAGCTAATGACGGAGATATAATTCTTTTCCGAAATTGAAGGGTTTATTTGCGTAGAAAGAACAACAGGAAAAAAAATTGTAGAAGGGGTAACCTTTCATGAACCTGCAGGTTAAGGCTCTATATACTTTTTAAAAAACGAAGGCCAAAGAAGCTTTATAGAACTTAGTCTACATACTGGCATATGCTAGTCTGAGAAAATCTGTGGAGGTTTTCATTGAGCATTTATTTGTTTATGAGAAAATCTGTGTTCAATATTTTGTTTGAGGTTGGAAATACTTAAGGTAGTGGTGAGCTAGTTTAAATTGATGCTGCAACCATATTGATGACTAGTTTCTTTCGTTTTAGAGTTGTACTGCTTCTTGTCTTTTATTTTTTGAGGTAGCTGTTAAGTTAGGCTGTTCTTGTATTTCAATGTATGTCTTTGGGACTTCTGTCAAAAGATGTATTTCTAGTTGATGTTATATATATGAGGCATGAATATTTTGTGTTAGATGTGCAGTGAGCTCATGACATTGGGCTTAACTTGTAGGATGCAGTGGTTTCAGAGTTGAGGCGCATGAATGATGAAGTGTTGGAAAATGAAAAGAGCAATGACTCTTCTCTTAGAGACTCAGAGCCTTTCAAGAAGCAATATGCGGCCGTGCTAATACAGTTAAATGAAGTCAATCAGCAAGTATGTCTGTCCTCTTATTAGAATTTAAATTTCTAAGATGCACAAAGTTTGCTATAGCATTCATTGATTTGGCAGGTTTCATCTGCTCTATATCGCTTGAGACAGAGGAATAACCATCCGGGAAACATGTTACTTGCATTGCCAAGGCCAGTTACTAATTTCATTGATCCTAGTGTGTTGAGCACTTTTGATTGTTGTACAAGTCAGCCGGATGAATCAGGATTTCTTGTCAACGAAATTATAGAAAGTTCAAAAATCAAAGCCCGGACTATGGTAGATGCAGCTGTGCAGGTACACAATCAATCAACTGTTACTTGTGTTGGAAATCTTTCTAAAAGCAGTGATGGCGTGACCCAAATCAGTTTTAAATGATGTTTGAAAAGATTCTAAAGCGGGTTATGATTCATAACATGTTGATATTTGATAGTTTCTTCGGAGATCTCATTCACATGGTTGCCTGGTTGAGTCATTCCTGACCTCAGTAGATTGGGGGGTATTCAAATGTGTTTCTTCAATTGCAGCCATCAATATGCTCTTTCAGTAATAGTATTTACAACATGAAAAACGCTACACTTTATGATGATGCTTGTTCATTGTTTAATTAGTATAAATGAAATTCATGGTTGTATGCTTATGTCCCTCTTTAATCTGAGAGGAGAGACTTTTGCATAAGTTACTATTTACTGGGTTTTACCTATGTCTTCTCTAGGCTGGT
Source organism: Solanum lycopersicum (assembly GCF_036512215.1). Lineage (NCBI taxonomy): Eukaryota > Viridiplantae > Streptophyta > Magnoliopsida > Solanales > Solanaceae > Solanum > Solanum lycopersicum. The sequence continues at coordinate 68,001,858 of NC_090811.1, read as the reverse complement.
CTACCCATTTAATTTATTTTCCCTTTCATGTCAACAATATTGCTTACTCAATGTGGTTTTGTATTGCAATGTCTCCGGACTTCTATTACTTATCTTTTCCATCTTATTTTGAAAGTTTTATGAATGACATTGTGTTCTGATTGCCAGAGTTGTGGATACCTTTTCATTTTGATTTAGCTAGTTCAGTTGGTGATGTCTTAATCATTTTTTAAGAAAATAATTCTTTTGTCAGGAACTTTTTGAAACTTTTAGGCCCTTCGACTCCATTTAGAAATAGTATGTGATTTGCACCCAAGTTGTGGCGTAGTACTAGGTGATTTCTTCCCATCTATCCAAACCTTGGTGGACAGAGTTACCTAGTACCTGTTGGTGGTGGGAGTTGACATGTATCCCATGAAATTAGTTGAGGTGAGCGCAAGCTTGCCCGGACACCACGGTTATCAAAACAAGAAGTGATTTTGCATAAATTTTGTATCATCTTCATGTATATAGCCAGATCAAAATATCTTGAAAAAAATACATCAGGATTAAAGTTTACAGAGAAGATTATACCAGTACACTTTTATTGAGACAATCTTTTGAGAACTATTTATATTTAGCTTATTTAAAACCTTTCGGGTTCTTAACCAAATTTGATAATATTAGACTTCTTTTAATCTGTTTAGAATTGATTTTATTAATTCAATACTACCATATGGAAAATATTATGTTTGTTTATAGCATCCTGATTCCTAATATTTTTCATGTTTCTTCTCTCGTTTTCGTGACCTTGACACCTCGTCAGTTTCTTCTGTCGTTGTTGTAGATTGTTTACATTTTGATTAATTTATCTGTGTAGGCGATGATTTCATTTAGTTGTAGAGATAACGCAACTGAGAAGATTGAGGTGGTTGATTATGTGAATGATCGAATTCCACTCGATGACTCTTTCATGCCCACTGTGAGATCTTTTACTAATTCATGTTCGCTTAGTCGCTACATTTGCTTTATAAATTGATTTAAAGTTCATTGATCTCCTGCAGCCACCTGATCCTAAGTCAAAGAATATGTCAGATACAAATGAAGCAGAAATTCCTTCCGAACTTATCTCAAAATGCATTGCTACTTTACTTATGATTCAGGTAAATACAATTTATAGCATCAGTTTTTTCCTGTCTTGTTGACTAGTTCCTTTATTCCATAATTCCAGTACATTTCCCAAGCTTTTATGTTTTTTCTGGACTGGTTATTATGAAATGATTAATGCTTTAGAATGTCCGAGATGGAAATTCCCTTGCTTGGATTACCTATCACTTTCTGTCCTTTACTGAACTTTGGATTTCCGTGTTGAGTGCCTCTTTTTTGCATGACATAAAATGTTCCATAACATCCAAATGATGCTCCCCATTCTTCCCAAAATTTTGCTTACAGTTCAATACAAGCTAAGTAGACGATGTATTGTGAATTGTGTTTTTGGATCAATGATCAATGGAGGGTAAAGGAGAGACCCATACAACATGTTATGAAAAGAAGTGCAAGCCATCTTTCGCCACCAAGTTTTACCCCAATAGTGATTGCTAGATAGCCTTGGAAGATGAGGGTTAAAAAGAATTTGTAGTTTCTGGCTGTGTATTACATAATCATGATCTCCAGTTAAAAAAACTTGGCTAAATACATAAACAACCCCTTGAAGTTGGCACCAATTTTCATTTTGGCTCCTTACTTGACCTTGTACCTTATTAGTGACCCATCAAAATGTAACTATTGCACAATGAGGTGCATGACATGGAAAAGAAACTAACAACTGAGTGACAAGTGTAAAATAACATCCGAAGATAATCCCTTCTTTCTTCTCCTCTCCTCTTCCCTTCAGTTTGTGTTTATCAATTCCAACCACCACAATACCACTATCACAAGGCTGCTTATGGAAACAAGAGCTGAACAGACTCTTGAACTTCAGATTGCAATTCACCACATTCATAAACATAAATACATGGCATACTGAGACCGGAGATCCCAAAACAAAAACCGTTAACCTTTGAACGGACAACCTTGCGAGTCAACTCATTTTGGTCAGATTGGAGCACCCAAAACCCTGATCTTACTGGAGTTTTGACTCGACCGACAAAACTTTTATCTATCGGAAGAGTTCTGTTGATTTTTTGGTGGGTCTGTTTGTCTGGTGATGATCGAGTGTTCTGGTGTGGTGGTTAAAGAAAGGGTTTAGATAGGTAGGTTAATCCATGGTTGAAGGATGGAAAGCAGTGTATGCACTCGAGCATTTTCTAGGCGAGGTCGTGGGGAATGTGTTTTGGCTGAAAGAGTGAAAATATGGCTAGTAGATTAGCCGAAGAGGAGCTGTAATGTCTTTGAACCTTCATTTGATTTTGCTTCAAATGGATAAATAAATCTTTTAGAACTAAGAGACCACTTCAACGATAAGTAGAACTACCAAAAAAATCAAGATATTCAACTATAATTGGATATAGACAAGCTTTCACCCTGCAAATGGGGACTTCCTCTTCGTTTGCTATCACCGAATTCAACGAGAGAAATACATCTGCGTGAAGCATAGATTTGAGTGGTTTTATAGTGAGGAAATTTCAAAAGATGGCATTTCTTTTGAATGTATTAGCATCAAGAACTTTGTGACACTCAAGTGTGTAGAGTGCATCTAATCTCACCGTAGTGATTGTTTTGCTCTTCTTGGGACGTGGTTTTCCCCCTAGTTTAGATCTTCCACGCAAAAGTATTGGTGCCCTTATATCCCCATTATCTTAAATGTGAATATTTCTGTTGGCATTCTGTGATCCCCAACAATACCTCCCGATTTTCCATCTTTATGTTTTGACATTACTTGTTTATCTATTGTATATTTTTGCAGAAGTGTACAGAACGACAGTTTCCTCCTGCTGATGTGGCAAAAGTACTTGATTCCGCTGTAGCAAGCTTGCAACCAAGTTGCTCGCAGAACACTCCAATCTACCGTGAAATACAGAAGTGCATGGGAATCATCAGAAACCAAATTCTGTCATTGGTACCAACGTAGACCATGTGTAAGTTGCACGGACTCTTCACTTTCGATGCCGTACCCGTATCGGATTCTCTAAAAAAGTACACTACATTTGGAGAACCTGCCACACACCCGTTGACATTTTTGAAAGTCCGAGCAACATGTTTATCAACTCTAGTCTTTTTACATCTTGTAAACTCAGTATGCAGATAATAACCTTATTCATCGTTCAGCTCTTAGACCAATTCAAAACTTAATTAACTGCCTCAATGGTGATTTCTGTTTTTCTGTTCCCCTCCTAATGGAGAGTGGTATTGTTGAAAATCAGTATCTGCTACTACCTGTTGGATTGCAAGTTAAAAGAGGCATGAAATGATGAATTTTGTTTTTTGGACTATTCCTATGACTTGAGCTTCTTTCTTGTCTGTGAGTCGTAAAGTTAGAGTCTTTCAGAAACAACCTCTCACCTCCACGAGGTAGTGGTAACGTCTGCTCACACTCTACCCTCCCCAGACCCCATTGTTGTTGTTGTCCACGAGACTTGACCCATTTTCTTTGTGAAAACTGAAAATTAGTTCTGTTCTATATGTTTTTCCCAGTGACATACACATTCTTGACATGGATATAGTGCCATGGAAATACAAGAAATCTGTCAAGTCAACAGATTTTGAAGGAAATATTTTGTATTTTGCCTGTGTTTACGAACTAAAACTTATTTGGTGTAGGCATTATACATCCTCTTTTTAATAGGACTCTTCTCATAGAGTTTTGCCTGTTTGGACTTTTATTATTTGATGTGAATTCAAGTGATGCTTTAGGCATTCATTCAGGATTTTTGCAAAAAAAAATTTCATGTGTATTAGTCTATGAGTTCTGGACATATGATCAACCAAATCTTTTCGACCCAAAACTTTGTGGGATCATCCGCAATGATCTAGTAAATGATATTCATAGCCTCCACATGATTTATGCCACTTTTTTTAGCGTTTATGAATCACGAATTAGGAATTTAGAATTTCTCAATTTTTACGTGTGTATTAATCCATGATTTTTTGGTAATATTTCTGATAAAATATTTTTTGCTTCCAAATTTTTTGGGACCATCCGCATAAAATTCAGATCACTTTTTTATTGTTTAGGGGTCCCGAAATTGGAATTCAAGATTTCTTTATTTTGCATGTGTATTAGTTCATGAACTTCTGAAAACATGACTGATTGAACCTTTTTGGACTCAAAATTTTGTGGGATCATTTGTAATGACCTAATGGACGATACCTATTACTTCTACAAGATTCATGGTATTCATGATTTTTTTTTTCAATTCTCCGTGTATATTAGTCCATAAATTTTTGAAAATACGACCAATCGAATGTTCTTGTCCTAATTTTCTTGAGTCCATCCGTAATGATATTCATATCCTCTAGGCGTTAAGGGTCACGAAATAGAAATTCATTTTTTTTTCAATTTTCTGTGTGTTAATTCAGAGTAGGTAAACCCCCATTTTATCGATTTTCGTGTGCTATAGTCCATTGATTTTTGGTGATTCAGAATTCATATGTCTTTTTTGTTCAAATTTTTCGTGGACGTCTATTAAGTCGTTACACGGCCAAAACGACCAATTTTCAAGGTCAAAGGAGTCCCGAAGCAGGTAAATTCCATTTTATCGATTTTCGTGTACTATAGTCCATATATTTTTGGTGATCTGTAATTCGACGTCATTTTTGCCCAATTTTATTTTGGACGTTCGTTAAGACATTATCTATAGAGCTAGTTAGCCCTGACGACCAAAACAACTCATTTTGAAGGTCAAATGATTCTCACAAGTAAACCCCTCATTTTGTCCATTTTTGTATGCTATAGTCTACGATAATGTTTGGTGATCCAGAATGTCGGCGTCCTTTTTTGTACAATTTTTTTGTGGATGTCTGTTAAGACGCTAGCTATGGATCTGATTGGCCCTCAGGGTCAAAACGACCCATTTTGAAGGTCAAACGAGCCCTAAAGCAAATAAATCCCTATTTTACCAATTTTCGTGTACTATAGTCCATGAATTTTTGGTGATCTAGAATTTCTATATCTTTTCATCCAAAATTTTGTGGACATCCGTTAAGTCGTTAGTTATTGAGGTAGTTGGCCCTGATGGCCAAAGAGGCCAATTTTCAAGGTCAAACGAGCCCCGAAGTAGATAAATCTCATTTTACCAATTTTCGTGTACTATAGGCCATATATTTTTAGTGATTCAGAATTCTGACGTCATTTTTGCCCAAATTTTTCATGGACGTCCGAGATGTTATCTACGAGTCAGTTGGCCCTAACTGTCAAAAATGACTCATTTTAAAGGTCAAACGAGCCCCGAAACAGGTAAACCCCTCATATTGGTGATTTTCGTATGATATAGTCCATGATTTTTTTTGAGATCTAAAATTTTTGTGGAAGCCCGTTAAGACATTACTTATGGAGCCAGTTTGCCCTAACAACCAAAACTACCTATTTTGAAGGTGAAACGAGCCCCAAAACAGGTAACCCCTCCCCCCCCCCCCCCCCATTTTCCCAATTTTGTGTGCATAGTCCACAGATATTTGGTGATTCAGAATTTCGACGTCTCTTTTACCCATATTTTTTATGGACGTCCGTTAAGATGTTAGCTATGGAGACAGCTGGCCCTTACAGCCAAAACGACCTATTTTCAAGGTCAAACAAGCCCTGAATCAGATAAACCTCATTTTACCGATTTTCAAATACTATAGTTTATGAATTTTCGGTAATCCAAAAATGCGACGTTATTTTTGCTCAAATTTTTCGTGGATGTCCATGAAGAAGTTATCTATAAATTCAATTGGCCCTGACGGACAAAAAGACCTTTTTGAAGGTCAAACGAGCCTCAAAGCAGGTAAACCCCTAATTTTGCCAATTTTTGTGTATTATAATCCACGATCTTTTTCGGTGATCCAAAATTTTGACTCTTTTATTTGCCAAATTTTTTGTGAAATTCCGTTAAGATATTATCTATGGAGCCAGTTTGTTCTGACGACTAAAACGACCATTTTGAAAGTCAACTGAGCCCAGAGAAGGTGAATCCCCCATTTTTCAATTTTTCATCCATGGTTTTTTTATGATCCAGAATTTCGACATCTTTTTTTTCAAAATTATTCATAGACGTCAGTTAAAACGTTAGCTATAGATATAATTGGCCATGATGGACAAAATGACTTATTTTCAAGGTAAAATGAGCCCCGAAGTAGGTAAAACTCATTTTGCTAATTTTCGTGTACTATATAGTCTATGGGTTATTGGTGATCCGGAATTCTGACATTTTTTATTCTAATTTTTTTGTAGACCTATGCTAAGACGTTATCTATGGAGTCAGTTGGCCTAACGGCCAAAACTATCCATTTTGAAGGTCAAACGAGCTCCGGATCACGTAAACATTTCATTTTGTCGATTTTCATATGCTATAGCCCACGACCTTTTTGGCGATAAAGAATTCTGACGTCTTTTTTGCCTAAATTTTTTGTGGACGTTCATTATGATGTTAGCTATGGATCCAGTTGGCCTTGATGGTCAAAACGGCCCATTTTGATGGTCCAGTAAGCCCCAGAGCAAGTAAATCCCCCAAATTACCGATTTTAATGTGCTATAGTCCATGAATTTTGGTGATTCAGAATTTCAATGTCTTTTTTGTCCAAATTTTTCGTGGACGTCCGTAAAGTCAGTAGTTATAGAGCCAGTTGGACCTAATGGCCAAAAAAATATATTTTCAAGGTTAAACGATCCTAGAAGCAGGTAAATCTCATTTGCTGATTTTTGTGTATTATAGTCCATGAATTTTTGGTGGTTCGAATTCTGATGTCATTTTTGCCCAAAATTTCCTGGACATTCTTTAAAACATTATATATGGAGTCATTTGGCCCTGACGGCAAAAAAACTCATTTTAAAGGTCAAACGAGCCCCGAGCATGTAAACCTCTCATTGTGCTGATTTTCGTGTGTTATAGTCTATAATCGTTTTTAGTGATCCAATTCCAACGTCCTTTTTGTGAAAAAAATTATGGTCGCCCGTTAAGACGTTAGCTATGGATCCAGTTGGTCATGACAGTCAAAACAATCCGTTTTTAAGTATAAACGAGCTCCGAAGCAAGTAAACCCCTCATTTTGTTGATTTTTGTGAGCTATAGTCCATGAATTTTTTGTGATCCAAAATTTTGACGTCTGTTTTGCCCAAATTTTTTGTGGATTTCCGTGAAGACGTTAGCTATGGAGTCAGTTGTCCTAGAAGGCCAAAATGACCTATTTTTAAGGTCAAGCGAGCCCCGAAGCAGGTAAACCATATTTTGTCAATTTCCGGTGTATCATATATCATAGATTTTGGTAATCCATAATTTTAATGTCATTTTTGCCCAAATTTTTGGTGGACGTCCATTAAGACGTTATTATGGATTCTGTTGGCCCTGATGGCTAAAATAACTCATTTTGAAGGTCAAACGAGTCCAGAGTAGGCAAACCCCTCATTTTTATCGATTTTCATGTGTTATAGCCCATGATGTTTTTTGGTGATCCAGAATTTCGATGTCTATTTTGTCCAAATTTTTTGTGGACGTCCATTAAGACTTTAGCTATGGAGCTAGTTGGCCCTGCCGGACAAAACGATCCATTTTCAAGGTCAAACGAGCCTCGAAGCAAGTAAACCCCATTTTGTCAATTTTCGTATATTATAGTCTATGATTTTTTTGTGATCCGAAATTAAGACGTCATTTTTACCCAAATATCTAATTTTTTTGTGAACGTTCGTTAAGACGTTATCCATGGAGCCAATTGGCCTTGACGGCCAAAACGATCCATATTGAAGGTCAAACGAGCCCTGGAGCAATTAAACCCCCCATTCTATTGATTTTTTTTGTGTTATAGTTCACGGTCTTTTTTGGTAATCAAGAATTTCTACGTTTTTTTGCCCAAATTTTTGTGGATGTTTGTTAAGACGTTATCTATGGAGTCATTTGGACCTTACGGCCAAAACGGTCAATTTTGAAGGTCAAACGAGCCCCTGAGTAGGTAAACCCTCATTTTGCTGATTTTCATATGCTAGTCCATGGGTTTTTAATGATCCAGAATTTCGACGTCTTTTTTTTTTCAATTTTTTCGTGGACATCTGTTAAGACATTAGCTATGGGGTTAGTTAGCCCTGATGACTAAAACGACCCATTTTCAAGGTAAAATGAGCCACGAAGCAAGAAAATTCATTTAGCTGATTTTCGTGTACTATAGTCCATGAATTTTTGGTGATTTAGAATTTCGACATCATTTTTGCCCAAAATTTTTGTGGACATCCGTTAGGACGTTATATATGAAGTCAGTTGACTGTGACAGACATAATGGCCCATTTTGAAGGTCAAACGAGCCTTAGAGCAGGTAAACCGTTCATTTTGCTAATTTTCATGTGCTATAATCCACGATTTTTTTGGTGATACATAATTCCTACGTTTTTTGCCCAATTTTTTTAGAATGTTCGTTAAGATGTTAGCTATGAAACGAGTTGGCTTAACAACTAAAATGTCCCATTTTGAAGATCAAACGAGCCTCCGGAGCAAGTAAAACCTCCATTTTCTCAATTTTCGTGTGTTATAGTCCATGAATTTTGGTGATCTAAAATTCCGACATCTTTTTTGTTCAAAATTTTCCTAGACTTTCGTTAAGTCGTTAGCTATGGAGCTAGTTGGTCTGACAGCCAAAACGGTTCATTTTCAAGGTCAAACGAGTCTCGAAGCAGGTAAACCTCATTTTACCGATTTTCGTGTACTATAGTCAATGGTTTTTTGGTAAACCAAAATTTGACTTTATTTTTGTCCAAAATTTTTGTGAACGTCCATTTAGACATCATTTATGGAGTCAGTTGGCCCTGACGGCCAAATCGTCTCATTTTGAAGGTCAAACAAATTACGGAGCAAGTAAACCCCTCATTTTATTTATTTGTGTGCTATAGTTCACAATTTTTTGGTGATTCAGAATTTCTACATCTTTTTTGCCCAATTTTTTAGTAGACGTCTATTAAGACATAAGCTATGGAACCATTTTGACGGCCAAAACAGCTCATTTTGAAGGACAAATGAGTCCCGAAACAGGTAAATCCCTCATTTTACCGATTTTTGTGTGCTTATAATCCATGAATATTTAAAAAATGGACTAATCAGATCTTTTAACCTAAACTTCAACTTAATCTCCACTAGGAACTAAACAATCTTTAACTCGTCTCCATTGTGTCTCGTGGAGTCCTATTAGATCTCTTAGTAAGCCCTTGTTGGCATATCAGGTGCCATTGAACACAGTCCAGGGAAAGCATCTATCTATAGTGATAGTGATCCATCGCCTTGACTTGAGTCTCCACCATATCTATGTCCTGTTGTCATGTAACATAACTTTTGGAGTTGTCTAATCATTTCGTAAGTTGGAATTTTCAACATGAAGTATATGAAAAATATAGTTAAAAGTACTCACAAGCAACTTCAAAAGCCAATATAATCATTCATCCACTTAAAGAAAAGTAGAAAATTCACCATCATTAAAGGTTTTTTGGTTCAGAAAAAACACCAACTCTCATAAGTGTCTTCAAATATGGCAAAGCAAAAGGGGATGCAAATACATAATGATGAAAAAACAAACTGAGTCTTGAACAACACTGCTCTTTTGAACTACTAATGGATCTCACAAATTTGTCTACCTATATGAATCTTGGCGCTTCGGTTTGCTTTGAACAATAGCTTCAATCTTCTCCATCACAGCAGGTGTTAACATTGGAATCACATTGATAGCTTTCATGTTCTCTTGAATCTGCATTAATGTAGACCAAACATGAGATACACCACGTAAAATTTGCTCGAATCCTAACAAATGTTGTTGAACCATATGTACTGCAATTTTGGAGGATCCGACATATGCCTAGGTTTTTTTTTAAAAGAGTCCAAGCAACATAGACTAATATTACTTTCTGTTTCATTTTTTATGACACTCTTTCCTTTCCAGTCTCTTCCGAAAATAATGACAGAGTTCATATGGTACTTATGTTATGCGCCTAAAGTCTTTTATTTCTTTCTTAAACGTTGTGCCTAGTCGAACATAGTCATATAAATGAAATGCAAAAAGTTAAGATTCTGTTCAGTCAAAACATTAGGAGAAAGTGAAAACAATGCAAAAAGAAGATTGTTAGTCTTTTTTTGCTCAGATGTCTATGGAAATAAGTTGAATCAGAAGAGATACAAAGTAGAAACAAAATCAAAATGAGTACATATTTCGAAACCAAAGCAAGAGGATTCTTCCTTTTAGTACTTTTTAACTTTGGATTCGGGTGCTGGTGGGGGTGCGGGTGGGGTTATGAGGGCTTAATACAGTTAGCGGACACGTAGAAAAACTCTAAAAGTAAGCTCAGAAAGGTATAAAAAGCAACATGTTTATCAAAAAAGAACGAGAAACTCCATGAATGCATGCTTTAATAACAGAAATAACACAGGCTGTACACTGGAATCTCAACTAATCCAGATTGATATCAGTTATTGAAGTGAGAGTTAACACTGAAGAAAAGAATTATTGTCTGAAAGGGAAAGCTCATGAAATGAATAACAGAATAAGGGAAAAACTAACGGACCTGATACTCTTTGGTGGCACCAGTAATAACAGATGAGACATTAGGATTTGCAGCACACCAGGCAATTGCCAGTTGAGGCAGAGGTACACCTAGTTCCTCAGCAATTGGTTTCAATCCATTTACTTTCCTCAGCACATCATCCACCAAGGATCTGCTGGCAAGATTCTGCAATGCATAAGATTACTAGTCAAGTTTCTTCAAAAAGGAGTAAGATTAAAAGAGTGGCAATTCCCAAAGAAAAGTTAACAAAATAACAAAGCATGCATATATATACGCATTAATACATGAAGTTTGATAAGCCCGCACATACATATATCTGATCTTACTTACACGGAAAACTTTAACTTTCGATTATTGGACTTTTGGTTCATCAATTTGGAAGCAACTCATAAAATAGAGACTTTTATAACATATGAACACAAATCATGACGAATAATAAAAGAATTCTGAATCCACTTGCCAATAGCACTTCCTTTTCTTGTAAGTGACTTTTATCTTATAGTTCTAGGTTGTAGCACATAAGAAAATGTAAAAACTTCTTTTTTTGATGTTCTAGACTAGAATTGTTAAGAAACAGGTTTAGGACATCCGCTCACAAACATTAAGAAGTAAGAAATATCTGCTTGTGTCCAAGTAAGGGAAGAATTTCTTTTGGCACACATATACCATCTACCATCCGTTTTCAATGAACGAAGATACTAGTTAAAATCACAAGAACTATTTGCTTGAAAGATCACTGAATGGTCTTAAATTTGGAGAACTTCAAACAGCTGACCACTCAATGAGCTGCTCAAAGAAATTTGCCATATATTTATTTAGGAAGCTGTAATATTTTACCATTTTTTAAAAAATAAAATAGGAAGCTGTGAACTAGGAATTAACAACGATCTAAGTGAATATAAGAAGAGCATTAACTTAAAAGACAATAGGAGTGGAAAAGTAGAGCTCCCAAACAAACGGGATTTTCTTGTAAAACTTTGAGGGTTCTACCTTGTAATTTTCCAGTGCAAATCGACTGTCTGGTGGAATGTTCCCTGAGGTATATTTTCCAGTCAGAACGCCTGAAGCGAGAGGACTCCATGTGGTAAGACCAATTCCATAGTTGCTATAGAGAGGGAGGTACTCAGATTCAACCTGCAACCATTCAATGAGGTCCATGTATTTTTAGAGTAAAGACACATGGCAAGTTGCAAACAGGGATAATGACATTGGAGCTACAAGCGAAGGCCAATGCACTAAAATCTGACAAGTTCAGGTAATGAAATTCATGTCAGCATAAAAAAATGGCAGTCAGCCAATATGTAGCAGCCAGCAACGTTGAACCACTCAACAAAAACAGCCTAAATCAATAACAGATCCTGAGGAAGAAGAAACAATGGACAACATTGGAGCTCCTACTGTCCTACACCATACTCAGAGTTGGAGTACACCTTCACAGAAATTTCTACAGTTGGCGACATGTTCAATGAAAGGCAACAGATTTTTTCCACATACAAACTAGACTTGCAATACCCTGAAAATCCTCCACTGAAGTTGTCACAACAGTACCTTGTACGTACAGCTGTAAAAGAATGCAGTTTTGCACTGAAAGGTTTAACTATAGAGAGACCTAGAGGATGTCAGGGAATATCTCTTTTTTTACCTCAAACACCTTGTCAACTAATTATCGCCATCAATCCACTCCGTCTATTTTTTTCATTTCACGTGTCCTATTTTGACATTGATTTGTAATATGCACCAGATCTAGCCTGTGCATTCATTCAGCAATTTATATGAAATGAAAGATTAATCTTCTATCTAGTTGAACATCTGCATATTCTACTACTCTTGGAATTAAGGAATCTATACTAACCATATTAAGAAAACAGAAGTTACTGTCACAGCATTTGCTCAACTAAGGCATCTGGTTAAGCTTCGGTTCTCAAAACCAACACAATACACAAAGGTACTATATTGGGAACTGTTGACAAATCGCCCTTACATTAATCAACAAGCATGGTGATTCCCAAACAAGTTGGGGTCGGCTGTATGAATCCCATCTCTTCATTAAAGCTCATTTATAACATCATCATACTAAAAACAACAAACCATAACACAACAACAACAATTTTGCATCATCCCCAAACAAGTTGGGATCGGCTGTATGAATTCAAGTTCTTCACTTTAAACTTATTTCATATCATCATCATACTAAAAACAACAATAAGTCATAACACAAGAACAACAACTATGCTTCCATCCCACATAAGTTGGGATTGGCTATCTGAACATCACTACTTCATATAAGCTCATTTCATATCATCATCATACTTGAAACAACAACAAACCATAACACAACAGCTATGCCTCAGTCCAAATAAGTTGAGATCAGCTATATGAATCCCATCTCTTCATTTAAGCTCATTTCATAACATCATCATACTCAAAAACAACAACAAACCATAACACAACAACAACAACAACAATAACGCCTCATCTCCAAATAAGTTGGATCGACTATATGAATCCGTCTTCTTCATTTAAGCTCATTTAATATCATCATCATCATCATCATCATACTTAAAAACTACAACAAACCATAACACAACAACAACAGTTATGCCTCAGCCTCAGCCCCAGGCTGTATGAATCCCATTTCTTCATTCTAAGATCATTTCATATCATCATACTAAAACATAAGCAACAAAAAACCATAATATAAACTAGAAACAATCTAAATCCAAGAAGCAGAGTCCAAAAAATTACCTTATGCCTAGACAACAAGTTATACTCAGGCTGCTCAACAATGGGACCAACAAGATCCAATCTTTGAGCAACCCCCCATGCTTCAGTAATCTGCTGAGCTGACCATTCACTTGTACCCCAATAAAAAGCCCACCCTTTATCAATCACATAGTTCATAGCCCTAACAGTTTCTTCAATAGGTGTACTTGTATCAGGCCTATGACAATAGATCAGATCTACATAATCCATATCAAGTCTCTTCAATGAAGCTTTTGTTCCTTCAATTATATGTTTTCTTGAAAGCCCTTTATCATTTGGACCAGAACCACCCCAAAATATCTTTGTTGACACAACAATGTCCGATCTTTTCCACCCAAGTTCACGAATCGCTTGACCCATGATTTCTTCTGCTCTGCCATTAGCATAAACCTCAGCATTATCAAAGAAATTGACACCATGGTCACGACAACACTGTAAAAGGGTTTTTGCTTCTTTAACATCAAGTTGATTTCCAAAGGTAACCCATGCTCCATAAGAGAGCTGTGATACCTTTAGACCTGATCTGCCTAAATTCTTGTATTGCATTTGCATTTTTTGAGGGAGATCAAGAATCAAGAAAAGGGGAAAAAGATTGGTCTTTTTAAGAGAATTTGTGATAGAGTTTAAGTTTCTTTGGTGTGTAGATTAGCTGTTTACACTTGGCATAATAAGTTGTTGGGACTGACAGTGAAACTATTGATCTAAGCACTGAAATTTGTTGTGATGTGACATATTACGTTACGTAATTACGTGTATATATTTATTTTAATGTGAATGAAATTATGATCGTGATGTTTGAATCAGCTTATGTATACATGTTTATTGTAGTTGTGATTTGATACGTTTTGATGATAAGAAATTATAATCGTGATATTCAAATCAGTTTGACTGTACATAGTGACGGATCTAGGATTTTAATATTGTGGGTGCTCTAAATGTAGCGGAGTGATGTGATGTTAGGTGGTGTTCGAGTTAGCTTGCGTAGTTGTGTGCATTTAATTGTTTAGATGTGACGCTGATTAATTACGAAATTATGATCGTAATGTTCGAATCAGTTTATGTATACATATTTATTGTTGTTGTGATTCGATACATTTGATAATAAAAAATTATAATTGTGGTGTTCAGATTAGTTTGAGCGTACATATTTATTGTGATATGATGCACTTTGATAATAGAAAATTATAATTATAATGTTTAAATCAGCTTATGTCTATACATTTGGCTTGATGTGACACACTTTATTAATTAAAAGAACTATAATTGTGGTGGTCGGGTAAACTTGTGTGTATACATTTGTTGTGATGTGATGCACTTTAATAATAAAAATTATAATTATGGTGTTCGAATCGGTTTGTGTGTGCACATTTTTTTATATGAGCTTATGTGTACGCATAAATATAAGATAACTCGATCCATCAAAGCTCGAATATGACAATGTTATGATTTGATTGAGTTGATCAAGTCAAAATGTGAATCAAAACTATGTATTCTGTATATTTTTAAAATATATACGGTAATTTAGATACTTTTTCTATTCACTTTTATTTATCACTTATTTCTAAAATAATTTTTTATTTTTACTTGTTACTTTTGACATATTAAGAAAAAATAATTATTCTTTTTTCACGTTTTACCCCAGCATTGATACTACATCCATATAATTTACCAAGATTCAATACTATATATGTATCGATAATTGTTTTCTTAATGAGTGTATCAAGTTAAATATTGACAAGTAAAGTTGAACGAAGAGAATAATAATTTTAAAATAAATAACGATAGATAATTTGTGACGGAGGATAGTATACTTGGCTCTTGTGACATAGGATTGTGATATGCATTGAAGTGTGGGGAATATTATTTAGCATATTTATGAGATTTAAGGTAGGTGAATCTTTTATTTTTTTAATTTCCTTTTTAGTTTATTACTACAATGACAGTATGAAGTACAAAGTTTCTGACCCTTTATATTTTTGTTCTTCTTTTGGTAGCAACATAATTATTCCATTGTGCAATTAATTTGTCTTCTATTCAAAATAAGTTTCTTTTTTTGTTATAATAGAAGAATTTTATTATAATAATTAAAGATCATTTATATAAAAAGAAACTGAATCGTATGAAACAGATCGATCAACATTTCTTTCAAGAGTATTAGTAACAAACGAAAGAGATGTTTGCTTTTGTTTGTATTTTTGATATCATGTAAACTATTTGGCTTTTTTCTTAAACAAAATTAAAATAATTATGCTAAGTCTAATTACAATTTTTCTTACTTTCTTTATAATAATGACAATTAACTTTTGAAAAAGAAAAAAACTAAATACAGTACTTGGGCTTGGCTCCTGGCTCATCCATCCTCTATTTGGGCTTGGACAACTAAAACTAATCCATGGGCCTGGTCTTGATTATTATGAAGCCCAACTTTTATTCCATCCCAAGCCCATTAATCCATTTTTGCCTCTATTAATGATCCACTTGAACCTGTTTGGATTACATCTCGACAAGAAGCAAGCCAAGAAGTACTTCACTATCCCATGCATGGGTTGAGTCGAGTTGAATTGAGTTCGACTTTAGTCTATTCCATTGTCAAACAAAGTTTGAGTCGAGCCTTATCAAACTTTATTACAACATTGAATCAAACTGAACTTAATTGAACTTTTACTAAAACTTAACCTAGCTAGGTCAAGCCTAGCCAAGAGGTATTTTTTATCACAAGTACCTAGGTACGAAAGAAAAAAGAAGTAATTGATCACTACTTAAAAAAAAATTAGTAAACGACGAATTCGATAATTAAACAACATAATTTCTCACTAGTTCTATTTCACATGAGATAATTACAAAATTTTATAAGCTATGATTTTTGTTTGATGGTCGATTAACGATAATATATAAAAGTTTTATACCATCAATTAAATGACCTACAATAACATGTAATTTCTTGTATGATATAATAATGTGAAATAAATCAAAGCATCAGGCGCTAACTTGTTATAATTAATTAAATACAATTTGAGATAAATTCTAATATTGACGATATATAAAACTTAAATTCGATATAATTAAGTCACTTGCCAACTACTTTATTCTTGATGTCATTTGCTGTGTCTTTGACTTTATCCCATGCACCTTTTTCTTCCTTTTCAGTTGCCTTTTCTAGTGCTGCTTTTGCCACCTCTGAGATTACCTAATTAATCAACATAACATTAATGAAATAATAATAATAATAATAAATTAAGAATTAACTAGAACAATTTTTATCGCTAAACAATAAATAAATCAATTCATTGCTAAGTTTATGTTAGATATATATGTTATATAATGATAAAATAAGATTTATCTTGTTATTGATCGAAATAGAATGATATTCAGAGATTAACGATAAATTTTATAGCTATATAAATAGTTAAAAAAAAAAGAGCTTACATTTCCAGCACTATCAGAAACAGTTTTTTTGACATATTCTCCCACACTTTTCACTTCTTTAGCTCCTTCTTTTACTGCTTCTGCTGCTTCTATTATCTTTTGACATGTCTCTTTATCAATCTTCATTAAAAAAAAATCCAAAATTTAAACCAAAAACAAGAAAATATTTATATGTGTATACAAAAAAAAACATTATTAATGTAATATTCAAGAAGAAAAACGAGTGTTCCAGGTTCAAATTTCAATAAAAGCATACAAATCATATACCATATAATATTATTTTTAATTATTTGTTTAAGTGATCTTAGTGAACAAAGTTACTCGATACTATTTATATTCGTAGAATTGTGCATAAGCTGAATCAGATAGTATGGTTATTTTAAAAAAGATAAAATGAATAAATTAAAGCTCGAATATTTACGTATATATTTAAACACGATTAATGCAATATATTCAAGAAGAAATATGAGTGTTTTAGGTTCAAACTTTAGTGATTAAGGCATACAAATATACTCAATGATATATCTTTTCTAACCGTGCGTTCAGATTTAATCGATCAAGTTACTCAATATCAATATTTATGCTAATGAAAAATCAATTAATCGACGTGCGTATAAGTTAGACTCGATAAACTAAACGAATAAAAACTCACTTTTTGAGAAGGTCTTGTGGCACTAACAAAGTCTCTATAGATCAATACATTTCCTGCAGGCACAATCATGAATCTAGTAGAAATACAATTGGACATGTTGGCTATAATTACTTTTAAATGAGCCATGTCTTTTTCTTCTTGATTTGCTATTTAATTTATTTCTCTTAAGACAATTATAATAATAATAATAATCTTTGATTAAAAGTTTTTACTTTTTTTTGTTTTTTGTTTTTTGTTTTCTTTCCTATGATATTGCTAGTAGTTGTATGTTGTAAATGTGAAGAAGCAAATCATGTACACAAGTGTCTCTTTTTGAGGTTTTTGTTGCTATAATGGAGAGAAAAGTTCTATGGTTAAGAACTAATCATGCTAATTAACTTGAAGAATCATAGCGTAAAACTTATCCGCATCAGGTGTTTATATCAAGTCAACAGCAATATGCTATGTGTTTAAATTTATATTTCATTTTATTTAATCATAATTAATTAATATGTGTTCTATTTCATTAAATCACATAATAACAAAAATTGTATTGACTTGATATAAACATCTGATACGAATAAATTTTTTCCTATTTTTTCTATCATCACAATTTTAACAATATCTCTTAACACAAATTAACCTTCTCTATGGTAAGGAATGATTTCTCTTACGTAGACTTTACGTGCATAAATTTAAATTAATCGGATCATTAAACTTCACATAATAATAATTATTATTTCTATGAAACTTTGGGTATATTTTCCTTTTATTGATCCCAAAGAGAGTCATGCAATTCTCTAATAGAAATTGTGTATAGGGAAATGTAAAATAGAGAATGCATGACTAATTAATTTCATCTACAATTGTTACAAGTGTTGATGAAAGAGTATGCATGAAGTTGCATGGCCAGCTTGAATTGCGTGATATAATAATTATAAACACAATAAATATACTATGAAATTTGTTTTTATTTATTTATTAATGAGTTGACATTTATAAAAACATTAATGATCTATTCTTTTCCTTCACCTAACTCTGACTATACTCTATAATGTTACTCTCGAGATGTTGTATATGGTTGAGTTTTAATGTTAACTTTTATATATATATCAGATTTATATGAATTCAATATTTTAAACGTATCTAAGAGAATAAATATAAAATTTAAATTATAAAATTAATATGTTTCAGGTCATACGTTTTTGAAAGTTTTATAGTTATACAATATTAAAATACATTTAATATGATCAATCAAAATTTTCAAAATTCTTTCATTTTTTTAAAAAAAATTATATTTAGTTCAAAGAGTATCTCATAAACTGAAACAAATGAAATAATTCATGAATTTTTTTATTTTTATAAATATATATTAAGAACTTCGAAACATAATCACTATTTTCATGAAATTTTTTCAGAGATAAATCTACCATAGCCATTTTTACAGATATTTTGATTTAATCTGTGAATTAGAAAATACTAATATTTTTTTAAAAAACAGAAAGTTTGTCAGTAGTTTACTGAAAATCTATTTCCATCATGCGTTTTTCAAATAAACTAATTCGATGAAAAATGAATAATTTTTTTTTTATTAATTAAAGATGAAAAAAAACTCGATATCTAGTAACATATTATAAATCTTTGAACCGGAGGGATGGAGGACAAGTACTATATTTATTGTCTTGTCCTTAATTACTCAATTGTCCCTCAAATGTATCTTTAAATAGACCTTTTGTCACAATTTTTTACATACCACAATTCACCAACCTTAGACTATTTTTTGTTTTGTTTGTTTTTGTGTGTGTAAGGAGATAGAAACATAAGTTTTTGGAGTAAACAAAATGGCAAATTGGTCCATAATATTCATATTTGCACTAGTACTAGTCCATGCCAATGCAAGAAATATTCCTGAGGTTCAAAATGTAAACACTAAGACTTTAAGTACTAATTCTCCAACACCAAGCAAAATTGGAGGACTTAATGACAACAAAAATTTTATAACATATGGTGGCATAGGTGGTTGTTCCGGAATTGGTGGAGTAGGTGGGGTGTTGCCAATACTTGGCGGTGCCGTTGGCGGCGTTGGTGGTGCCGCCGGTGGTGTTGGTGGAGTCGGTGGCGGTCTTGGTGGTGCCGGGTTCAAAGGGATTGGCGGCGGTGTTGGCGGTGCCGGAGGTGTTGGTGGTGGTGGACTAGGTGTTGGTGGTGGAATTGGTGGTTATAAAGGTGTAGGAGTTATTATTCCTTGAAGTGTTTTACTATATAGTGTTGGTTAATATTTTTATTTTGTTATTGCATGCATGTTATCCTAGTACTTGTGTTGTTTGAAGTGTCTAGTATTTAAATTTTATGTTTTTAATTAAAAGTGTTAGTATTACTATTATTTCCTAGATCATTGTGTTATCTAGTATTTTATTTCCAAGTTATTGTGTAATAATTAAGGATATAATAGTATAGTTTGCTTAATTAGATTGTGTTAATTATGTTCCCAATTTCATTGGGCTTGTTGGTTTAACTTGTTTTTTTTCCCAATAATTAATTCTATCCATTTCTAGTTTACTCTTTCAAGTTTTTAATAAATCATGAACGTAATCTTTAATGGATGTTATTAATAGATTCTCTTTTCAATGTCCGACGATATATTTGAGTCTTTTTTGTTATTTAAATATTTTTTCATTAAATTTCGAATTTATTTTGTGCGTTCTCAAATATTTTGTGCGTTCTCAAATATTGCTCATTATGTAAATAAGTTAACAACTCAAAGTGTATGACCTTACTTATTATACGTTTTCACCTCAGTGAACCATAAACACCTAAGCGTTTTCTGCTTAAGGATGATGTGTATTACTGAATGAGATGTGTTTTTTATGTGATAAGCTTATTTGAAATAAACATTGGACACATGAGAATATATACAACTTATTTTTTAAAATAAAGTTTTCAAAAAAAGTTTCTAATAAAAATACGTTTTATGAATTCGCTTGCTCAATTGAAATAAACTATACTTCAAAAGTATATATCTAAATGAAATTTTTTGTCAATGTTAGGATGCAAAAAGTATTAAGCCAAAACAATATCCTAAAAATATGAAAGATAAATCATAAGAGATGAGTCACACATAGTATATAATAAATATTAAATATCATTTTATTAATATCATTATTAATTATGTACATGTTCAATCTCTTAGGGAAATAATGGGTATTTATATTACAATTTTCCCATTCCATTCCCATAGAGACTATTAAACACTCCTTGATAATAAATTATAATTACTCCAATAGTACAAACTATATATTATACAACCTAATCCACATCTCACAAATTATATCTACCATATAGTAAAAAATAATTTGTTCATAACTTCATATATATATCACCTCCTTTTCACCACCTTAGCTTTGCTGGAAAATATTTCTCAATTAAAGACATATAATAAGGTTTTACTTCTTCCACATTAACATGAACTTTGCTTTTACTATACAAATCATATTTATTAAAAACATGAAGCCACTTCAAATTTTCTTCATCTTCATCATTCATTAAATGTTTATAACCTCCATTTTTATGCAATGGATAAAATGAATGATACCTTATAATAAAAAGTCCAGCTGATGGTAATGTTGTACCATTTTCTTTAGCAACCATGTACATATAATCATCATGACCCCATGACATCATGACATTTTCTAGTCCAATAGAATCATTATATATTCCATTTTTTGTGTTATAAATTGGGTTGTTGAAATCTTGATTTTCTTTAAAATATTTATGATGAATATTTGATTCATCAAATGCACATCCTAAAGGGAATGTGTCACCAACAACAGCCCATTGAGGTAAACCACCAAACTTAGGTAAAACTAATATTTTACCCAAATCATGAATTAAGGCTGTTAAGTGTAACCAATCTTCATTAGGATAATCTTTTCTAATTGCCTCAGCACTTTGTAATAAATGTTGAATTTGTGGTTCATCTAAATCAGGATCACTATCATCAACAACATCATTTAATAATTCACAACATTCCCATATGCTCATTTTTGCTTTGTCTAATTTTATGTAATCTTCTCTCATTTTCTTCACAAAATCATAGGTTTGATTTATATGTTGTGTTTTGTAGAATTTTTCTACCCCTTTTTGCCTTTCACTTTGTGCATTGTTGTAGTCCCTAAAATCATGTCCAAATGCATTTGTTTGAGGCACCATAAATTGGTCTTGGTCTTGGATTTTTTTTCCCTCTAGTTGGATAGTCATTTTTAATGATTAAAAAAAAAAGTGAAATAATTTGAAAAATCTGGCTCAGATTGTCAACTGGACCTTAATTTTTACTCACGATATTGTTACAGATAGAACTACAACAAAGAACACAAATCTCAAATTTGAGAATAATTGAAAGTAATTAAAGCAAAGCAAAGAGGGATAGGATAGGTTAGGATAGGATAATTAATATAGTAAATAAGATAAAAATAATAATTTGATTTTGATGGGATACTTGGGTAAAAAAATATAAAAATTTCAAGTATTTATAAGTGTTGGTAATTAAAGTCATTCCTTAAAAATCTCTAACTAGATATTATTTTCACCTCCCATTTTTTCTTTTGTTATAATAATTCTATTTTTATTTATGCTTATTATTATCAACTTGACAAATGTTTAGTTTGGATACTAAATTATACTAGAGGATAAGAACAAAATATAGTTTGAGGTTTGGGGATAATGTGGATTTGCCCATGTAAATAGGTGTTTAGTTTTAATCAAATAATATTTTAACAAATTGTCAATATTTATATTAATATCCCTTAAATATATGAAAAATCATTTTATATATGCCATAGTGAGTCATTACCATGTTTAATGTAACATGCCCTTTTTGAGTACAATTGTCATAAAATATATATATTTGTTAGCTGTTATAATAATTTGAATGATCTGTCTATATTTTTAATTTTTGGTAATTCGATGTTCTATTTGAAATTACATAATTTTATAATAAGATTCGATGTGGATTTCATCTTACTTAAATATTTCGACTTTTACTTTTTTTGTGTGTAGATTTTAATTTGCAATTCTTGAAAAATCATATTGCACCACTTATTGTACATGATCATTTCTAGGGTCAGCACTATTATAGATAAAGCTTAAAGTCATTGAAAAATATGATTTCAAATAATATAAGATAGAAATACCTCCATCATTATGTATGGTTACTTTCACATAACAAATTTTTGCCCTCCATTATGAAAACCTAATCTATATATTTATTTCCTTATGCCAATCAGTGAAATTGTTTGAAGATCATATCAAAAGATTTGTTCTTATATTATTAATTACCCGAATTGGGAGTTTATTTATATTTTTCTGCATGTCCAGACCTGTCGATTGGAACGTAGATTATAATATATATGGAACTGGCTCAACATAAAACTATTTAAACGAAAAGTTAAAATTGATCTAAATCTGATACTACGATAAAGAAATGCATCTCAGATCTAACTAAATTTAAAAAATTAATTCATTACGTAAAGATTGTTCAAGATCATATGTGGAGACTAATGATCAATATCATTTAATGGATAACATAATTAAATGATCGTAAACAGGTGTGGTGGGATAGATGTGATCCTTCAGAGGTCTCGAGCCTTGAAAAAAAAGAGAAAATTACGATTGAAAATGTTTTTTTAATGAATTTTATGGGACATGAAATTGAATTAGTCAAATTAGTAAACAACAAAAGTCAACCTCTTTTAGTGTATTCATTTCAACCCATAAAAAATTGGGCTAATATGTGATCCAAATAATTAATCCATGAGAAATCTTATTTAAAAAAAATATTTTAAAAGACATTTTGCTTTATTTGGTATATCATATATACAACCATATTAAAGGGAAAAACATATTTTCGTTAGGTACTAAAAATTCATAAAAAAATCAAACAAAGAAATTAAAATTTAGGAGGAATTGAGGGGATCTGTTTATAACTTTAATATGCTCATATATTAACTCAATCTATTTTAATCTGTCAATAATACGTCTATTTAAAATCTCTAATATCATATCTATGTAATTCAAAAAAAGTAATCATAAATATCACGATGACCAATTATTAAAATCTTGAACAATATTATAGGATCAGCATGCTTGTTACATCAATTAAAGACGTGGAGATTTTAGTATATATAAATGTTCAATCACTAGTCATTAAACGCAGCTAATCGATCCTTAGGATAAAAAGGAAACTTTATTATAGTGCTTGGCCATGATTCATATTTATCACGTACGGAGGCGAAATTAAGAATTCATAAATATTTATAAATATTTAAAATTTAAAGTCTTAGATTCGACTTTAGTAACAAAGCTTATATTAAAGTTACGCAAATAATTTTGACTTAATATTTTAATATTTATTCAATTCAATATATAATTTTTTCTTTTATAAACTTAAGATTTTGAATAAATCACGATTAGTCCGAATGTTTTTTTGCACAGTAAAATCACACAAAGGTCTAATCAGAAAAAATGCACACATTAAACTATGCTAGTTATTTACCTAAATTTTTGGGATATTGTTTTTGAGTTTTCTATAAAAATATTTCTTTTTTTTATTCTTTATCTTATATCTTTAGCCTATCGATTATGCATAACTAGGAATAGGACCATGAAAGCAACGACCATACTTGAATAAAACAAAAAAAATAAAATCAACAAGAGTTTGATCATAATTTTTTTTTAGTTAAAGTTAAATTTCGCAAAATTAAACATATTTAAATTAAAATACTAGAATTTACTTTAGAAATTTTAAGAATTTCAAAGACATCAAAAAGTTATTTCACTTTACGTGCACTAATTCACCCATTATTAATGCTTCAAAAAAGTACTACAAATTTAAGTGACCAAACCATGAGGTGCTAATCGCATATTCTACTTTTCTTAAAGGGGTTTCGTAGTAAAATTAAAAAAAATCAATACTATTACTATTAGCATGACTAATTCCAAATACTTTTTTAAAAAAAAATTATACGTGTTCAAGTAACTTATACACATTTAACTGACTATACTAGTTTATCATCTTCGATCTATCACAAGTATAGACGTGAGTTAATTTTGTCCATCAAGATTTAGATAACTAGAAAAAGTTATATATTTTTTTGTCCTAATTATTTATATGACATTTTCCTTTTGAAGTGGTTTGGGTTTGGGACTTCTATGTTAGAGGTTTCAAGTTCGAAATCCCTCGCCAGCGTAAAAGCAAGGAGTTCTTATGGATCGAGCTCGTCGCATCGAATTTACCTAGTGCGAGTTACCTCTCCTATGTGATTTGTGAGCTATTGCAAAGGAGTGGAGATATTATCCTATGCATTCCCAAAATGATAGCGAATGCGTGTTTCCCTTGTCATAAAAAGAAAATAATGACACTTTTTTATTTGACAAATACACTATCTAACATTTTATCCATATTGGGTCCCACTTATTTGACAAAAAGTCCATTAAATATACTCATATTAAGTATAATTTTGAAACATTTTAAAATATTTTCATATTTTTTAAACGCTATATCAGTCAAACTCTATACATCATATAAATTGAGATGAAAAAAAATCATATTTTAGACGCAACTTGATTAAATCTAGAGGGATCATCTTCCACCTCCCATAAACATAATTATCGAGTAACTCTATCAATAACTTTTTAAATCCGCTTTATTAACCACCAAGTCAGTCTATCAAATCCTAACTATTTCAAATACATGAAAAATATTATTTTCATATTCATGGTACACCACTTTACCATAAAGGAATATAATCATGTAGCTAGTTGCCTATATCTATATATAGCCACTACAACTTCAATTTTTTTCATAACCATTCATTCATAATATATATATTACAACTACATAGTTTATCACACACACAAAAAAAAAATCATGAGGCCACACAACATTTTTCTCCTCATATTAGGCCTTGCTACTTACATTACTTTCATTTCTTTAAAACAACAACCTCATCATTATAACCACTACTACTATTTTGGTAACAACATCTATAACATCCACATTATCAATGGCTTCACCAACAATTCATCTCTCCCATTGATAGTATGGTGCTCGTCCGATGATGACTCCGGTGACATCGGGGGACGTGCCCTCCAAGAACGCGATGATTTTAGTTGGAGTGTCGAAACGAAATTTTGGAAGAACACTATGTACTTGTGTACAATGAAATTGGATCAAAAAAGGAGGAAATTTCAAGCATTTCATGGAAATAGAGATGTTCAAAGGTGCAATCCTACTAAGCATTGTTTTTGGTTGGTCAAAGAAGATGGTTTTTATTTTAGTAATGATGAAATATATTGGCAAAAAGATTTTTCTTGGATTTAAGTGATCTTGAGATGTATTTTTGTTAGTCTATTTTTTTCCCCCTCATCATGACGAGAGGTTATGTTTTTCGAATGAGTTTAACTTATATATATCGAGAATATATTCAGTTTTGCGATTGAGTGTTGTTACGCCAAATTTTTGAAAACTAAACTTTAAATTATTTGATCAAAATTCACAAGATATTTCTTTGTTACTTACCTTAGTCTTTTTCTATAAATTCAATCTCTTTCTAATATTTCATTTTGTTATATATATGATGACTAATCCTTTTTTTTAATTTTGGTCCTTGTGCTCTTTATGTTTTTAACTCATGCGAAGCACTATATATATGTACGTCAAGGACATTTTATCATGATAATAAAAATAGAAGTCATTTACTTGAAAAATGATTATTATATAAAAATGTATATTTTAATTAGATGACGAGTGAAAAAAGATACATACTAGTGGTTAGGGTATAAATTGACACCCTTTTGTTGAAAAATCACATTCCACATAAATTAATAATTTTTTCTATCATATATATATATACTATATGTTAAAATCTATCGACCTATTTCTGCATGCTTGCTTACTTATTTATATTTTGCGGTTCTAACACTTCCTATTAAAAATTTTAGCTTCATCGTGATCATGCACTCTCTGATTTTGTCAATTTTGTGTAATATTTTATAGTTCAAGTTTGTATGACACGAATAAAAATATATTATTTTATAGTTTAATCATCTTTCATGTGAGAAATTTTAATAACTCAATTGATCAAATAATAGAACTTTTAATTTTGTTAGTCTAATAATAATAATTTTTTTTAAAAAAATAAAATAATCGTCTGTTATTTCAACCATCTCTTGTGCTCTCCACTTCAATTAGTTTCTAATTTTAGACTAAACTTTTTCTTAAAGTTTTAGTGTAAGATGGGACATAATGATCACATCCAACTTTTCAAAATAATTTTTTTTTAAAAATAATGTATATCAAAATAGTTAATTAAGACATGTAGATTGAAATGCGGCTATGTATATAAAATTATAAAATTAAAAGTTAGCCAAAAAGAAAAAAAAAGATTTTTTTTTGTTCCACTAATAATAAAATGATAAGATAGTGCGTTTGCCCATTTAAGAAATTAGGTTAGGAAAAAAATTCTTAATGAATCATCCAAAATTGAACACCATTTTTAGTGGTGTCTCTTGTCATTTTCAAAAATTTGATAGCAACAAAGTGTAAAGTGTGTATAGGCATGGTTTTTTTTTACAAGTGTATCGATCTGTTGTCATAATTCATTTTAAAACGAGTTTGAATTTCGATCGGTAGGGTTTAAAGGTTAATTTAAATTTTAAGTTACTGTTTATCATGTATCATGAAAAGAAAAAATGACAGTGAAGAAAATATAGCAACTGATTAGTTATTTGCATCTTCTGAACATTATATTTCTTCGTCGGTACTTTGCAAAATTTACCTTTAAGTTTTGATGGTACCTTTTTGTTACACAAGACTTCGAATGCCGCAAGCCTACTCTTCGTCCATACACACCAATTCGATGTAAGACATCATCGTCGATATCTCTACTTTCTTGATATAAAGAGTCAAGATATATACTTGAAACTATCTCTCTTGTGAATAACTTATGTGTTAATTCTTATTTCCACGCATGCCTCATGTATTTCATCATTGAATTAACGCTTCAAATACTGTGTTTTTATCAAAATTCTTTGAACTTCAGAGTATATCGCTACACCTTCAATAAACAAACCATTTTTCAAGCTAAACAACTAGCCTATGATAGCATTAGGATAGGATCTTTGTGGGACTCAATGAATCAAGTTTTTTAATTGAGCTAAAGTTGCAAAATTTTCTTTTGGATATATAATATATATATATATATATCCAAAAATAATATTATATTTAAATATATCTAAAATATGATATCATATTTTCATCAAATTGCCAGTTATAAAGTATAGATGCATTCCATTTAATAAACTAAAAAGAAAACAAAAGACAACAATTTTTGTTTGTATCTCTAATGGTGTAAATTTAAACTCCTAAAGCTTTTGTTTTGCAACTTGTCCCATTTATTTAGTCCAGTTAATAATTGATTTTTCGTAGTGCTTTGTTTTTAAGTCATGATAATCTTATTTAATTAAGGAAATTAATTAATTAATTGACACCATCGTTTTGTCCCTTCTCAATCATTGAACCAGACAACGAATTCATCTGAATTCAGTATTTTTTTTTATATGTCAAATTCCACCAAAATTTTAGAACTATTGTCTTCGATCTTATAATCGTAAAAGTATAATAAGTTTGAGTAATAAAAACTCTAAAAGTCGAATTTATCAAATTTAAATATTAAATCCGTCTCCAAATCGAACTTCTCCCAAGTTGTGCAATTACCTTTCAAATTGTGTTAAAGCCAAAAACTTTATGAACTTATGCATCACCAAAGTAGCTATTTTAGTTCTTTTTTTAATTGATCTTGATAAGTAAAACATGCAAATGCTTTCTGTCAACAGCTACCATATTCCACAAAGATATATACAACTTTAATTTAGTTTTATGTCACTTGTAAGTTGTAATTTGTCCTATATTAATTTAGAAAAAAAAAATGAGCTATAGGTTTATGATTGCAAAAAGGTATTCTTAATTAGTTAACTATTGCTTTAATAACCTATAGTATAATTGAGGAGTAGGGTTGGTAAAATGGTTTAAGAATAAGTAATCGTTTTGATTAATTTCATTAGATATATATCGTGTCAATATGTAAAATATATACATAAACATATTTTTATTTTTTGGGAGTCTAGTTTACTTTGACTTTTAGCTTGTATAAATATTAGAACCAACTTGCTTTGTTTAATAGGATTTTGAGAGACGTCTTCACTTTTTCTTGTCAACTTACTCAGTGATGTATGTAGAAATATTTACAAGCTATGTTGCTCGAATTTTTTAAAAATAATGTCCGGTGTATGTCAGATCCTTCAAAAGCTATGTATTTTTGGAGGATCAGACAGAGTAACGTGAGATATTATTTACATTTTGAGAAACATGTGGTAATTCTATTATTCAACTGTAGAATACAATACAAGAGCTAATACTAGAAAGCATATCAGTCTTCGCGCTATTTATATATTTAACTTATGTTGTTCGAACTCTTCAAGAATGCCACCAGATGCATGTTGAATACTTCAAAACTAGTACATGTTTTGCGAATCGGACACGGGTGATGTAACATTTTTGAAGAGTCCGAGCAACATAACATAATACATTATGTTTCTGTCATAGGGAGATCAACTTTGAGACAAGATGAAGTTACCTTCTTGCTCATCAGACTCCATCAACATTGACACAACTTCGCGCATTGAAGGGCGATCAGCCGGGGACAAACAAGTGCAGACTAGACCAATTTTCAGGACTGTAAGCATGTGACTAACAGCAGTTTTATCTGTCAAATCCAATCGGATATCGAGTACCCCTGGTGTCAACGAATTGTCTCGAATAAAATGCCTCACATAAGTGACAAGATCACCTCCTTGATCGAGTGGCTGCACCGGTGTTCTTCCTGTTAGCAACTCCAAAAGGACTACTCCGTAACTATAGATATCACATTTTTCTGTTACCTTCATGGTGTAAGCATATTCTGCAATGGGAAAAACAGAACCGTTAAACTAAGTAGACGCGTCTCCTTGCTCTCTTCAAATGGTATTACCCTTATTTCATGTAGTTTCTAGCTTTTGGTATATCTATTATCATCTGTTGTTTACTATGTTTAGGTGATCGCATTATGTTGTTGATGTTACTATTCCTTGCATGTATACTCTGTACTCTTTTCTACTAGTTGTATTGTTCTCTTCGTTTCACTTGAGTCGAGAGTCTTTTGGAAACAGATTCTACCTCTACGAGGTAGGGGTTAGGTCTGTGGACACTCTACTCTTTCCAGACCACACTTTGTGAAATTTCACTGGGTATGTTGTTGTTATTGAGTATAACAAAAGAAGCAAAAACGTTCACCAAGGAAACACAAACACTAGTACTATTTGCTAGTCAAAGTGTGAGGAAAACTAACACACACTAGTCAGCTCAGAGGAGGAACTATACGTGAGATTTTTCGTGTACATGCACTGGATTTCGGCGAAGAGTTATAATCATTGCTTATGTATAATATATATTAGTGTTGAGCATTAATCTAGACGGTCATATGTTTCTTGACATTATTAGCAGACAGTAGACGGGCTATACTACGGAAGTCTCTCATGAAAAAATAATGAAATGTACGTACCAGGAGCTATGTAGCCATATGATCCTGCAATTGCAGACATCGACTTAGTTTGAGGCATGTCGATAACTTTAGCAAGACCAAAATCACCAACATGAGCTTCCAACTTCTCATCGAGCAAAATATTGTTTGACTTTATATCGCGGTGGATGATCTGTGGTTTGCAATCATGATGTAAGTAAGAAAGTCCTTCAGCTGCCCCAAGAGCTATCATAAAGCGTTGAGGCCAATCCAAGCCACAAGATGCACCGTGAAGCAATTCACCCAAGCTACCTTTTTCCATGTACTCGTAAAGAAGCAGATTAGAACCTTGATGATAGCAAAAGCCATACAGTTTTACAATGTTACGATGCCTAATCTTTCCGAGAGTTGAAATCTCTGCTCGGAAACTCTTTTCTATGTTATTACCCTCTCTGTTAGAAGCCAGCTTCTTAACAGCGATTTTTCGTCCAGATTGCATGACTGCTTTGTATACCGTCCCAACAGCTCCTCTTCCTACAACATAACTGTCTTGAAAATTGTTTGTAGCCTCAACTAAGTCTTGGAAAGTGAACTCCTCTTCGGGAGGGAAATATATGTCCGAAGCTGGAAATGACATGTCCTTATCTTTCACTGATGCAACCATCTGATCAACTGGTTTCCGCTTCATCACATACAAAATTACCATAATCAAAACAAGAAAGACACCACTACCAACAGCCACAACAACAATAACAATCTTCTCTCTTGGACCACCTGCATTTTTGGTTGGAGGATCAGAATTAAACGGAGGAGATTCTTTACATCCACCTAAACGACCACCACAAAGCCCATTGTTTCCAATAAAGCTGCTGACATCCATATTCTGAAAGAGTGGTAAATTAGGCAATGGTCCAGTGAGGTTATTGTATGAAAAGTTACAGCTCATTAGACTCGTTAAATTTCTGAATGTGATTGGTATTTCACCACTCAGATGATTATTGTTGAGATAGAGAGACTCTAGTAGAATAAGATTTCCAAGCTTAGGCGGTATTGAACCAGAGAGATTGTTGTCACTAAGATTCATCGCGATCTGCAGACCGGTAAGATCACCCAATTCTGATGGCATTTCACCTGAAAATGAATTTCCACCCATCTGCAGTTCGTTCAAACGAGAAAGCCTCCCCAATGATACTGGTATCTTTCCAGAAAACTTATTATCCGAAACCAAAAGACGTTCAAGCTGTGCTAGTTTTCCAATTTCATCAGGTATAGTACCACTAAAGCTGTTCCTACTGAGATCAAGTCGTTGCAACTCCTTGCATTTCAGAATTTCTAGTGGTACTTGACCTGACAGCAAATTAGACGAGACATTAAACGTCACAAGTGTTTCAAGATTCCCTATCTCACGTGGCAATTCATGTGTGAAATAATTGCCTGAAAGATCAAGTCTTTGCAACTTTCGACAGTTTCCAATCTCAGGAGGAATTAAACCACTGAACGTGTTTTGTCCTAATTCAAGAGCAGATAGATTACTCAATTTGCACAAGCCATAAGGAAAATTTCCTTGTAGCCAGTTACCGTCAAGACGAAGTTGTACCAATGAGTCACACTTAATAACACCAGATGGAATGACTCCATGCAAATTATTTGAACCAAGATTAAGCCAAATCAAATTAGAATCCCTACAAATATTCGGAGGAATTCCTCCTGTTAGGTAGTTGTAAGAAAAATCAACAACCCAAAGTCGGCTATAGTTCCCAAGACCTTGGGGAATAGTTCCACTAAGAGAATTCTGAAAGAGCTGTAACTGAACCAGTTCAGTGAGATACTGAAATGAAAACGGAATAGAGCCATATAAGTAATTAATCGACAGATCAAGACGTTCCAACTTTCTTAAACTAGAAAGTTCCCGAGGTATCACACCATTGAGCTGGTTATTAAAAAGATACAACAATTTCAGCCCCTTTATTTGACTGAACTCATTTGGTATGTCTCCTATCAGATAGTTCTCTGAGAAGTCAATTTCTATCGCTGACGAAAGATTCCCAATGACTCTTGGAATTGTACCGTTTAATCCATTCCGGTATAAGTATAACCTCTTGAGAGATTTGAGCTTACCTATTGCAGCAGGAATTTCTCCAACCAGGTTGTTCTGGTATAAAGCAAGCAGTTCAAGTTTTGTACAGTTTCCAAGTTCCTTCGGGATATAACCCGAGAGTTTATTGTCCCAAAGTACAAGTTGTTTCAATCTTTTAAGCATACCGATCTCTTTGGGTATATTTCCTCCAACATTGTTTTGTGCAAGACCAAGCACTTGTAAGCTCTTGCAATCACCAATCTCCGGGGGTAAGGTTCCAGAAAGCGGATTCTGCCCCACTCGAAATGTTTCCAACTTTTTTAGTTTCCCGAGTGATCGAGGGAGTGAACCAGTGAGATTATTGGTGTATGCAACAAAAGAAACTAAAGAAGAGAGTCTCCCAAACTCCTCCAATATAGAACCAGATATCATGTTGTTAAACAAGTTTAAATCTTTCAAATGAGAAAGGTTATACAATTCATCAGGAATCTGCCCGTAAAACTCATTATCATGGAGCTGAAGACTCTGCAGTTTCGAGCAGTTTCCTATTTCTTTCGGAATATTCCCTGTGAATCTATTGAAAGACAAGTCAAGAACGGTTAAGCTCACGAGACCACCAATGCTAGAACTCAAAGTGCCTGACAGATTCATTAAACTCAAATCAAGAGATTGCACAACTGGATTATAATCAAAAGTGCAATTTACACCTTTCCATCTACACGGCGTCTCATCACTAGGATTCCAATTTCCAAGATTGTTAGACTCGTCCTTTAAACTCTTCTTTAACTCAAGTAGGTACATTCCTTCAGCATTCAATCCTTCTGCAGGACAAACCATCGTAACGGAAGCCAACAAAATAACTATCCAAATCAGAATTAAACCAGTTCTTGAGTCATATACTCCAGACATTACGAAAACTCTCAATAATCCAAACTTGAACCTTGATCTGTTATCCAACCTATACTGGTACAAATACTGAAAATTTTAGAAAAGAACTCACACTATCACACATTCAATCATCAAAACAAAGCAAATGAATCAGCAGAGCTAGTTAGAGAGCAACACTGACAAAACCAGTGATGGATGTAGCATATAGTTAACGAGTTCAACTGAACCTAATATTTTCAACTAACAACAACTATGCTTCAGTCCCAAACAAGTCGGGATCAACAACCTAATACTTTACACATGGAGTATAAATATATACATATATGTAAAAGACTGAACAGATCAAATTTAAATCCTCAATTCGACAAACCAAATCAAAGACTAATCCAAATAAATATCCAACAGATTGACAGATTAACCATTTCAAAGAATTCCAAAACTCAGAATTGCCAAGAAACTCCACCAAACAATGTAGAGCCAATATGCTAGATTAACAAGTCAACTATATAAAGAAAATCCATTAAAGATCAAAACTTTATCATACCTCTAGACTTTTGTAGCATCTCTTCTTCAAAATGCTGGAGACCCCACAGCCCAAAAAAGCAAAGACAACCAAGAACTGTCAAGTGATTCCTTTTGTTGATAACACAGCAAAAACCATAGAATCTTGAAATGGGAAAATTCTATATATAAAACTAAAAGCTCTTAACTTTTTCCAAGAATTGTGGAGATCTTCTTATCTATATGCACAATTTTATGAAAAGGGCAAAAAGATTCAAACTTCATGTATCTAACAAGCAAAACAAAACATGGGAAATCAAATGTAATGTTTCTAAGTGAAGATTTTTCTACCCTTTTCTTTATAGATGAAAAATTCCATATTTATGAAACTAAAAGCTAATACTTTTTTCCCAAGAATGGTGGGGAAAAGGGTAAAAAGATTCAAACTTTATGTATTTAACAAGCAAAAAGAAACATGGGAATTCAAATGTAATGTTTTAAAGTAAAGATTTTGCTACCCTTTTCTTTATTGATGAAAAATATTGAAAAGATGGTTTCAAGAATCTTATCTCTCTCTCTAAAATGTTGCTTTTGAGTGCTTCAAAGGGTCACTAACTGTCAACTTTCTAGGCATTTTACATACACTTTTTTCAGAAAAATATTCATATGGACTTTTGAGATTGGACAGCTTCTTCTTTGTTGTTTTTTTTTTTGGAAAAATTGTACATGAGGACTCAGATGAAGTGAAATCAGATGGTGATGCTAGCAATGGTGTCATCTTCTGTTTTTTATTTGAATTTTTGCAAAAAATTATTGCTTATAATATATGATGCACGTCTAGATACCTCAATTTGTTTTGATTGCG
This sequence comes from Solanum lycopersicum, assembly GCF_036512215.1. NCBI lineage: Eukaryota > Viridiplantae > Streptophyta > Magnoliopsida > Solanales > Solanaceae > Solanum > Solanum lycopersicum. The sequence continues at coordinate 67,967,472 of NC_090811.1, read as the reverse complement.
TCTATGATGAAATTGCTGGTATTCAAAATCTTGATGAAATAATAGGGGGTAATTTTTAGAACTTGAACATAGTACAATAGGATTGTAGATTTGGAACGCTGACGTGACACATAAATTTACATTTAAACACTTCATGCATATCTAGACACCTCAATTCTTTCTTATTATATTATATCTGCAATGACATTGTTCATATTCACGACTTTGATGAAGTAATGGTGATTAATTGAATTTGAAAAGGGTATAATAGTCATTGTTCTAAATTCGGAATCAAATAACGCTGGTACTGGTATTGGTAAACACTTGATGCTGACGTGACACATAATTTTTAAAGGTGTTTAAATGATTATTTAGATACTTCATATATATCTAGACACCTCAATTCGTTCTTATTATGTTTGTGATGGCATTACTCTTATTTAATTGTTAGTTAAGATCAAGTTAAATATCTAACTACATATTATATTTATTTTTTTAACCGACGACTATCATAAAATATTTTCATGTACATAAAATAATAATACAGATTACTATATACACATTATCTTCTCCCGACCTCATTCGTAAAGATATTGATTGATTGTTATAGTTCTAACTTCTAAATATCCTTTTTTTTTTTTCATTTGGTGTTGGTATAATTTTTTAGGCAATTAAACTAAATAAGAATATGCAACGTGATGACCATTCTTCCCCTTTACCTACTCTATTTTTCATCCTTTTTACAATTAAAAAAAAATCTTTGAAGATTAATAATATATATATATATAAAATTCTAAATTTCATAAATAATGAAATCGTTTATATGTTCTTGTTGTTTGCAAGGAATATATCAATAAGGCTCAAACTCAAAAATCGTAACATATATCTAACACATAAAATATCACTACATTAAAACTTTGAAACTAATGTTATTTTTATTTTTGATGTTAGAATATCTTGAAGATAAAATCTTTAAACAAAATCAATAATTTTGTATAAATTAGGGTAAGAATATCTTTGAATATCTTCTATGCTATATTAATCAATTCTATCCCATCAAATTATGCAAAAAGATTCTTTTAATTTGAAGTCAACGTTAAATCTCAATTTTGTCCTTAGATAAATGAAACAATAATTTGGTCAACATGTACTACAAATCAATTTATTTTATCTTCTGAACCATTAATAAAATAATAGTAAAAATATACATAAACTCTATACGCCGACAATTTCTATCATTAACGCGGAGAGTAACTAAATTTATTATGGTTATATATTCCTTTTGTTTCAAAATAGATGTAATTTTTATTTAAATATCTGTTTCAAAATAATTATTCGTATAGAAGTTGAAAATAATTTGTTTTTACTTTTACTTTTAGTAGTAATTGTTTTTGAAAAACTTCATATTGTTCTAAGCATAACTAGACCGATTTAATTTTTGAATTCAAGATTAAGAAAATATATCTTATTGAGTAATAAATAGACTAAGTGCTAATTAGAGCTGTCAATATGGGTTAGGTCCGTTGGGCCGGCCTGGCCTAACCCGAAATTTAATAAGGCTAAGCTAAGATTTTTGAAATCCATTTAAGAAAAAGGTTTTTTTTGCCCGATTTGAATAAGTCTGCTTATTTGGGAGGCTTGAGAAATGTCGATAGGGCCGGCCATGGGCCAATAAAAATTAATTAAAAAATATAATATAATATTAAAATTTAAAAATAAAGAGAGTCCAAAATCAAAACAATTAGTTTAATATTTCTATTTATATATTTATACTTTTAGTTGAAAAGAAAATTAATAAATATCAAGGAAAATGCACAAAATACCCCTAGACTATGACCAAAATCCCAGACACACCTTAACTAAACTAAGGTCCTATTACCCCTGAACTTTTTTTTTTAATTTTATACATCTTTTGTCTTACGTGGCACTCTATTTGACTCCACGCAATTGAGGCGCGTCGGAGATATTTGGATGCCACGTAAGCCAAAGAGATACACAAAATTACAAAAAAAAAATAAGTTTAGGGGGGTAATACGACCTTAGTAAGGTGTGTCTTTGGGATTTCGGACATAGTCTTGGGGGTACTTGTGCATTTTCCCTAAATATTATAAAAATAATTTTATTTTTGAATTTGATTAGCAAGTAGTGACATTAAGGTCTCATTTTTTTCCCATTAAGATTAAGACGTCTGAGTTTGAATACGCATTTAAATATTAAGATGTGCATTAAGATCTAGATGTGTAAATCTGAATAAACATCTGAATATTCAAATATTGTCTCTGAATCTGAACACTAAATTATTGGTACGGTTTGTTTTCAATATATGAATGCACATATGAAATTTAACGTTATATCAATAAAATATTATCAAAACCTTGTTAGTAAAATAGTATTTTTCATATAATATAATATTTTAAACATTTTTTACCGTAACAAGGTAATATGATTTATCTTTTAAGAACTTAACATCAAGTTACATCATTAATATGACTATTTTTTGCATTCAAAATACTTTGAGAATCGAATATAATGCAATTTAAAATAGTTTATATAGAGTAGTAAATATATAGTTTAGAAAAATATTTTATTTTATTTTACTTTAGAAATTTATTATTGTTATCGATCAAATAACTAATATTTTTTTTATTTTTTGAAAACCGTGCTAAATATTATATCATGGGAGTGCTTATCAATTCAAATATATTGATTAATTTATGAAAGTAAAAGATGTATATTAAGTTAATATGAATAAAAGAAATTATAATGGCAAGTATGTAATTAAATATTAATTAAATAAGAACACAACTTTTATGAGTTGTTTTGATTTAGTTGAATTAAGATAGGAGTCTTATTTTTTAGTCTAAATAGTGTTAAGGGTGTGTTACAGATTCATTCAGATATATCCAGACCCATTAAGATGCTTATAATAAAATAAAACAAACAAACTTCATGAACTGAATCTGAATAATTAAGATTCAGTTCTTAAAAACAAATACATGAGGCAAATCTGAATGATTAAGATTCAAATCACATTAAGTGCAAACAAATGAGGTCTAACATAATGTAATATTGTTTTATCGATATTTATGATAATATTTTTAAATTATAATTTATAAGTTAATTTAATAATTATAAAAAAATATATTTTTTTAAAAAGTGGATTGGCCCGGCAAGCCTGTAGCCTACGTACTTGTGGACTGGGCCGACCATTTTCTGGCCCACACTAAAAATGGGCTAGCCCAGCATGACCCGTAAAATGTCAAAGCCTGTATGGGTTAGCCCGGATGGGGTGGGTTGACCCATATTAACAGCTCTAGTGATAATATATAAGCAATGACTCTAGGACAGAATAGCACTTCTTAGTGACTAGGAGCGGAGAGCCCGTTGCACCTTGTTTTTCTGGCCTATCTTCTTTCTATAAGCAAGCTCCCTCCGGCAATCCCTGTACGGCTCTCGGTTCTTGAGCATGTTGGGTGATTAGGCGGCAGTTGAAAGAGCTGCTCAAAAGTTTGACGAAGAAGCGAAAAAAGCCTATCTATTCTCCTTGTTCCTGTTCCTAACTCCTCTCCGGGTAGTTCCCAATGTTTGGCACTTTCCATACTTCATGGGTGCAATATCAACAAATTCGCTCATGATCAAGTTACAACCTAAGATCTATGACCATATTATAATGAAAAATATTACTTCAACCTCTAAAATGATAAATGGAGCAAAGAAGTAAAGTGAGTTATTTGATTTTTTTAGTTAAAAATATCATTATTTATTAATTCAATTTGAAAACGATAAATATATAAATACAAATGAAAAAAATGTAAAGTAAAAAGACAATTTAGACCTAAATAGAAATACTGCGAAGGACGACTGCCTCCATAGTTAGGCCAGGCCCAAAACAACAAAGCACGCCCCACTCAAGCCCTTCGCCTGTGCTAATCAATCCTTCACTGATAGAAGCTTTCCTCATCTCATCCAAAACAAACAGTATGGTGGCACAACCCATATTCCCATAGCCACTCAAGACATTTCTTGTAGCTTTGAGTTTTTCGGGCTTTAGGCCCAATTTTAATTCAATTTGATCTGAAATTGCACGTCCGCCTGGATGAGCTACCCAAAAGATGGAGTTCCAATCAGAAATGCCAAGAGGCTGAAATCCTTCCAGTAAGATTTTCTCAATATTTGTTGAAATTAGCATCGGAACTTCCTTATGTATATGGATTATTAACCCAGCCTCACTTAGGTTAGAATAAATAGCACTTTCGCTATTTGGGAGAAGAGTTTGAGTTGTGAATACAAGTTCAAACAAAGGCCTTTCTATTGGTATGATAGGATCTGAACCAATAATGACAGCTGATGCCCCATCGCTACTAAAAGCTTGCCCAACCAAAACATCTAAGTCAGTGTCCCTTGGGCCTTGAAAGCTCATCAAATTTATTAATTCTGAGCAAACAACAAGGACACGAGCTTTCTTGTTGTTTTCAGCCAAATCCTTAGCCAATCTAAGAACAGCTGCACCACCAGAGCAACCTTGTTGGTACAACATGAATCGCTTAACTGATGGATCTAGCCCAAGAAGTTTGGTGAGCTGGGAGTCGGCCCCTGGCATGTCCACACCACTAGTGGTGCAAAAGACCAAATGTGTAATCTTAGATATGGGCTGGCCCCATTCTTTGATAGCCTTTTGGGCTGCCTCTTGGCCTAGTTTTGGAACCTCGATAATTGTTATTTTTTGTTTAGCATCAAAAGAAGGTGTATTGTAATCACAAATATTAGGATTCTTCTTCAAGATTTCCTCGGTTAAATGCAAATATCTTTTCTTAATCATTGTTTTAGCACCTGTAACATATAATCACAAATGTAAACCGAACACTAACAAAAAACACATTCAAGTCTCGAACATGAAAAACTCAAGAAAATTCAATACGAAATCATCTGAAAATAATTTTCATATATCCTTAACTAAATATATTTTGTGAAATTAGGTCTTAGGCCTAACTCACACCCTAAAAGCTAGCTCAAAGGGAGGAGGATTGCCCAAGCCTTATAAAGAGTCCACCCATCTCATTAATCACCGATGTGAGACTTTTGTCATTCTTTAACATATTTTAATTAAAAGAAAGAAAAACACTTTGAATAATTGGAATTGTGCAAATCAAGATAACAAAAATATTAAACTTACACATTTGCTTAAACTTTCGTTTAAGTTCACTCTTATGTTCACTATTAGTGATACGAAAAAAATAGTCAGGATAGGTGCTTTGATCGATACAATTGGAAGGATTGGCTGTTCCGATGGCCAACACATTAGCAAGTCCCTCGGCTCGTTGTGCCTTATGAAACTCTTCGATAGTGACTATTTTCGCCGATGGCGGTAAATTGGAACACAAACATTTTATCATCTTTATAAAAGATGTTGACACCCAATTTTGACCCACATTGGTGTAAATTAATTATCGAGCTTCGAGAATTTTTAAAATTATTTAAGTTAATTAGTTTTATAAATCTTGCAAAAATTTAAAAAAAAAAAAAGAAAAGAAAAAAAAAGAAAAAAAAAAGAGAAGAAGATTTTAAAAATATATATACATGTATATATGTATATGTATGTGTATATATATACATATATATATATATATATGTATGTATATATATGTATATAAATTAAAAATATACATAATGTATGAATTTTATGTTACTTCGAATACGCTTTGACATAATTTTCGATAATATATATATATATATATATATTTTACATAATTATGTATATAAGTAGTATATCTTACGATTATTTCACAATCATCAAGATATACATTTGAATGTTTTATTAAACTAGCCTTAGTTTAAATTAAAATTATACGTTTGAATCACTTTTATGATTTTTATAATTATTATATATAAAGAAGCTCGTTAATTAATTGATACGAATTCATTTTTTATTTTGGGGTTGGGCCAACTTGGATATTCATTAAACCAACCCATCCTTAACTTAATTTGTTTTAGTTTGGGCCATTCGCACAATCCTCAGCAGCCCCAGGCCCACTCCCTTCTACTCTATTTTCAGATTAAAGGCCCAATTCCTTTACAGCCCACCTTATACCCAATATTCCCCAACAGCCCACAAACTCAAGGCCCAATTTCCCTTCAGGCGGCCCACGTCCTTAATCCAACCCACTAAATTAAATCCAACCCAACCCAAACCACTTAACCCGCCCCACAACCCAAACCACTTAACCCGCCCCACGACCCAAACCCGTTTCCCCCTCTTTCTTCCTCCCCTTCCTTCATCCCAACAATTCCCAAAAAACACAGAAAAACAGACGCCATTCCGAGAACCCAGAAAAAACGCAGAAAATCTCCCTCATCTCCCCACGCTCTCGTCCCCCTCACGCGTCTTTCTCTCCCCCCTCCCATCGCGACCTGCAAAGAAAAAGAACAGAGCTGCGCCGAAAACGCAGCAAAGACAGACACCAAAAAATGCAGCAGTGCCGTGCTTTCGGCTGTGGCAGACCTGCTCTCTCGTCCTTGCATCGCCGAGATGACTCCACGTAGCTCGCTAGTACCACGATTTCATCTCAACCCTCCACCTCGCCTCAAACTCCCTTCCCGCTCGAAATTTCGGATAAGATTTTGAGATTTTGAATTGAGATGCGCGGAAACTCGTGAAACCCATCCCAATTTCAAAAACCATAGGGATTTTTCTATATAAACCCCCATTCTCGTCAGTTTGGGGGTTGGATTTTTTTTGAAATTTCTTGGGTTGAAAATTGGGAAATTCTGAAGAAGGAAATCGAGCTACTCTGTTATTGTGAGCGTTGGAAACATTTTGGTTTCTCTACTGTTGGTTTCAGAAGAACTAAGGAAGTCGGATTAGTTTTAGAGAGAAACACTCTGTTTCGTTAACGAGTGTTCGACAGTGGTGTTCCGTCGAAACGTCGTAGCAACCTCGGTGTGTCTGTTTCGTCGAGCGTAGGTGTGTCGTTCCAGCTCAGGTATTCGAGACAGAGGTTGGTTTGAGGTCGCGATAGTGGTGCTTCTCCCTTGCTCGTAGCCCCCAAGTTCGTTGCTCCCCAAAAGGTAATGTCCAGTTTATTTTAACGTAACTCGCCATTAGTATTCCTTCATCTACTTTTTCTTTACGCAAGCAAACTCATGTGTGGATATTCGAGATGCTTTGAGTGTTGTTGATCGCTGCATAAGTGATAGGCTATGTTATTGGAAGTACTCTGTGTTGGTTTGTTTCGTTGAAGTTCGTATGCTTTGTGTTCTACACCTATTTTCTGAGTCCGTCGTCGCGAGGCAGCCATTGTCGTTGGTTGGCTGACCTTGCACGATGTATGCCGACTCTAAATTTTATTTCACAAGCTGTTCTGGCGATAAGCATCTGTTTCCAGCAAGTTTAGATGGTGCTTTTGCATCTGTTTGCATTATGTCTACCCCTACTCTGTTTCGGCCTAGCTGTTTGATTTTCGGTTTCTTTCTCGCTCGAGTGTTTTTCATTTCACCTCCATTAGACTGTCTAGAGGCAGCACGACATGTTTCGTATGTGTTTTCGTGTCGATGACAGCTGCTGGTTCGTCGGATGTCTTTTATTCTTTGCTTGGCTCGTTATTGCTGTATTAAGGTGTTTGGGTGAGTCGAATGAAGTTAGCTAGTCGGTCAACGCACCTAATGAGTTACTTATGCGAGATATTCGTCTTCGAATATCCATGAACGCAGAGGATGGCGCTCGAGCTTGCTTTGCGTTTTCTTCGGCTTTATTCTATCTCGCTGTGGGTCTTTGCTGATTTTACGTTCCAGACGTTCAAATGTATGTCGCTGTGTTTCGTGTCGGTCTAGATGTCATTTTTTAAAGAGGTCGAAACCATGCTTATATTTTTTTAATTCAATTTTGTTGGTTACACTTCGTTTAAGGTTATTCTTCATTTCGACATGAGCCTAGTTGAGCTTAAACTCGTTTATTCATACAGTGTGGTGTGAATCTGTTTGAACTCCGCTTGGCTTAATCAACTGTTGGGTTCAAGTAGGAATTTACTTGATAGTCGATGCATCAGGAAACCTTTGTATAGTTGTTGTTATATATGGTGTGTTGGTTAAATCACTGTGAGCTTTGGAGCCTGTTCTCTTGAATATGTTTCTATTATGATCTTCTTCTTGCTTTAAGTACGTGGTTGAAACTCATGAGGGTGTTATTTATTAGTTTGAACATGAAGCTTTTGATTAGATTCGGAAATTAATCCTTCTCCGTTTCTCCGTTGCTGTTGGTTTCCTCCATTGTTTGAAATACTCGACTTGCATTATTTGTGTATTGTTTGAGTTCATTTATGTATTAAACTAATGTTGGACCTTTCTTGGTAAATCGCTAACTTCTATTTTTTTTTCTTCTTCTTTGCATAACTCTCTCTCCGAACGAGTCCAATGGACTCTCCCCTTTGGCATCTTTAAGAAAGGCCATAAAAGGCTTGATTTCTTTTTTGCTGAGTCAAAGTCATAAAATCCGGCGGACCGCTCCTCGAAATTGAAATCCTTTGAAGATTGAAGAAATTCGAAGAAGAGGATTAGAAGACGTTTTACTTTATTTTTTTATTTTGTATTTCATTCTGTAATGGGCATAAGCCCTTGTTGTTTCATTTCCTTGAAATTTATTTTGTATGTTTAGATTAGGACAGGTACGAAAGAGAAATGGGTCAAAAACCCAAAGAACCGGTGGGTCCAAAACTCGGTCAAGGCGAACAGAACCCGAGTTTGGACCCAAATCTCTCTCTCTCTTTCTCTCTCTCTTTTCCGTTTTACTACTTGTTTATATTTTTGCTTTAATTGCCTCTTAGTCTAGGACTAGAAAACTCCAAACCCCCTTCGAAACGTCTTTCTTTTTATCTAGTTCAGAACTATGCCTTGAAAGTGATAAATGTTTTCAACTCGTAAATTCGTCTAAAACTTTTCCTAAGTTCAAAAAATTTTTCTACAAGTTTGTTCGAATATAAAGTGCCTTAACCTTAAAAAATGGAATTTGCGAAGTCATTTCAAAACTTATAAAGTTTGCCTAGATGGAAAATCTTAAGAATAACGAAAAAACAAAATAGTCAAATAAGTTAGTCGTCGGAAAACCGTATTAACGGAGTATCTTAGGTGCCTTAAACACCTTCCTAAGATACTAATAGGAATCCCGAACCCCCTAAAATATTTTCAAAACGATTTTTTTCTGTTTAAATTGTTTTGAGAATAAGTTTTCTTGATTTTTCTTAAAAATTAAGTGGCGACTCCTAAAGGTCGAAAATACCCTTTAAAATAAACTTTTTCGAAAACCACTTTTTTTCGATAAAACAGAAATGGCGACTCCGCTGGGGACTATTTGGAGGATTCTAACCTTAAGACTAACTTGTTTGACTAATTGTGATAATTGTTCACTTGCTTAAATACTTTAGTTTTCGAATAATTGCATTTCATGGCATAACTTCCGCCAAACGGCAAATAGACTGCATTAGGAAACTGAAGTTACGCGGCTTACCGCGACTTCTCTCAGAAATACCTCAAGAAATCATTTGGGAGTATCGAATAAATAGTTGGAATGCGGTCATCCGACGTTATTCGATAGCTCCATCCCGATGTTTGTCCGACTCGGGTAACCGTCTATTTGAAAACAATTCTAGAAAAGCCTAAGTTAGAGCGAAACCAAAACCAAAATTAGGCATTAGCCTAGGATGACTTAATACCCAAGGCGTATTAAGTCCATTTTAGTAGAAAATCACCAAAATCGCGTCTAAGGTCTTCGACCTCACGACGCATCATGTTATTTGACATTCGAAAGTGTATGTGTGAAAACCAACTTGGGGTAGGGGAAAGTCTAACGGGTTTTTGTTTTGCAGGTATGGACCGCTTCCCCAAATTCAACATGGTCATCTCAGCGCCACCCCAACTAACAATGTGGCACAACGACTTAGACGGAGATCATAGGCGGACTTTCAACAAGTATGTAGGGGCCTTGACCGAGCTAATCAACATGAATGGTTGGCCAGAGTTGATAGAGGTACTCACGGGGTATTGGGACAGCCAGAGAATGGTCTTCCGTTTTGGAACGGCCGAAATCACCCCTACATTAGAAGAGATAAGGGATTGCATAGACACCGTGGGAACGGGCCTAGAAAGAAGAGCCCGAAAACAAGAGGACGTGTTTATCCCCAACAAACCTTCCGTTGAGGACATCTCGGATTAGTTAGGACTAAGAAAAGATTTCACTTATTGGTGTCAAGATTCCCACATAATGTTCAGAGATCTGTACGTTAGATTTGGACACGCGAGTTTCTATGCCGCGTATAATCGGGAATTTAGAATTTCCTACAGGGAGTGGAACGAGCTCCGCCCATTGGCGTTTGCCATAGCCTTGTTGGGAACAATGGTCTTCCCGCATGGCCCGAGCCTGAGTATCAACACCAGAGTCATAACACTCGTCCAGACGCTATTCAAAGGGTACGAGAATCAAGGAACGACAAAGTACTACTCCGTAGCCCCGGTCATATTGTCAGACATATATCGCGCTTTGGGTAAGTGCAAAGAGGGACATCGGTACTTCCAGGGCTGTAATCTGCTCCTCCAATGGTGGATTCTCAGCCACTTGGCGAAGCGTGCCGGAACTCGAGAACTGCACACTCTCGACAACAAGAACACCCTCAAGGACTTGAACGACTTGTTATTCTGGGCAAACATGAACAATCGGAAGACGAGAGGGAGATGGGCCCAAATTTTCTCCGAGTTGAAAGAAGAGGACCTCCAATGGATGCTCGACCGCTTCATATCCAAAGAAGTTGTCGTAGAAAGTCGAAGATGTGTCGTGCTTCCTTTACCCGGTATTCGAGGGATCCGCCCTTACGCGCCGTTTCGAGTCTTGCGACAGTTCGGAAGAAAGCAGACTGTGCCTAGAGAAGCGTATTATGGTGCTTATGTATATGACATCGGGGACGACAGGGTGGACGACGCTACAGAGATGCTCAGAAAATGGAAGAATGCCAAGCGCATGGGCAAAGACAGTATCGCCCCTGACCGATTCAACGCTGGATGTGACGAAGGCTACAAAGCATGGTTGAAGAGGGATATACAAAACATCTCCTTTCAGATTCCGCGTAGCTTTCGTAGTGTGACAGACAAAGAGGCCAAAGCAGAGGCTGAATTTCGAGAATTAAAGGAAGAAGCTAATGAGGTCTACGCCAAATTCATAGAGAATCAAGACGCACTCGAAAGGGCAACTCGAGAGATCGAGAGACTGAAGCAAGGGTATGAAGAGTTCGACAACTGGATCCAGCAGAAAATTGAGAGGATGCGATACGAGAGCCTGGAAGACAAAGGGCGTCTGGGCGAAGGCTTTTTGTTGATACTGAGGTACATGTTCCAACAGCACAAAAACCAGAAAAACGACGACGGAGCGGGATCGTCCGGAGCAGCATAGTGGATATCGCCCCTACGCGGGGTTTTCCTTGTTGTATTCGCATTGCTTTAGCCCCTGCGTGGGCCCAATATTATCGCACTTTCTAAATAGCCCCTGCGTGGGTTTGTTTATTTCCCTTTTAAAACATTTCACTCATTGTTAAATATTATTCTGGGGGGAATCACTTGACTGGTTTAAACTCACACGTACATCATTCGAATGCGTTAGGCCTACCCTTGGCACAAAAGGGTCCCCATGCATGATTAGGACGCGTTACCTATGTGCACTTAAATGCTTATGTGTTACGTTGCTTTGAATGAAGATATTGTAAACCCACTCCAAGCCCAAAACTCTAAAGAGTATACAGAAGCCACTATTAAAATGTCCGACCAAAATTTCCGAGTCTCTAGTTTCTCACGCAAAATCCATCTCCCACCACAAATCCTAAACACCGCTCTATCATCCCAGGGAAGTTGAATCACCGCTATGGACAAAGGCAAGAACGTCCAGACGGAGCTCACTGAGGAGGAACTACGAAGAAAGATCGAACGAATCACTCGAGAGATTCAGAGAATTAAAGAAGAAGGACTCAAAGTAGACGTGACCACGACGATCTACAAAGCTGCGGTCACAACCTTGGATGAAGATCTGGCGTCACAGATAAAGAGAAAGAAGGAGGTTGAGATGGAAACCGAAAGCCTAAGGAAAAGGTTGAACCTGCTTCGTTTGGAGATACACGAAGGAAAGGCGAGAGAAGCGAAAATAGATATCGAGACTGCCGTGTCGTTGGCCAGAAGTGCGGCACTCGACGAAGAATTGGCAACCCATAGCAACTTAAAAGGCAGAAAACATCCCGCCCGTGAACAGGGAACAGATCACAGTAGCCCCGGCTATGAAGTAATTGAGGAGGACGATGAAGAAGAAATCGTCTACAAGCCTCCATTTCCGACTGTCTGAAAGGAAAGGAATGACGCCACCACAAGACAAGAAATCGCCAAATGCTGTTTGCCAGAAATTTCAATGTTGTTTTCCAATTCCCTTGTAATCACAATGAAAGAATGAATGAAAATTTTCATCCTTGTATTCGAACTACGTTGGGCCTGAATTCTCCTCGTGAGATACGTAGGCAGCCTTTCCCGGCCCGGCCCCTATCACCAAAAATTTTCATTCTCCTCCGTGTTTCGGAGATACGAAGATAAGATCAACGGACGACGAAAAGCAGCTGCAAGAAAACCATAGCTCAACGTGATTCAGCTTTCCCGAGATGACGTCAAAACAAACAAATTCCTGTTTGTTCAAAATATATTTCCGTCCTCATTCGCGGGTTAAGATATCCTCAAACAAAGTGACTTGTGTGTTTATATGTTTTATGTGCGATATTATGCATTTTGTACTCCGGATATGCACTGACAAATTTGCCTTTGAGTTGTTTTTTCATCACAGGTACCTCTTACTGATCTGTGTCGATAAAGCTGGCAGATCACCACTACTTCACCAGATCAAAAGGTCGCGCAGATTCCTTCCCCAGATCAAACGCAAATACAGACATGGGCGACAACAATGAACAAATCAGCCTCACAGATGTCGTGGTGGCTCAGCCCACCGCGGCAGAGCAGAATGAGCTTATTGCGCAGCTGATGCAGCAAATAGCTGACATGAGGGTAGAGATGCAACGGAGGCAAGACACCTCTCTGCCCGGATTCGGCCCCAACTTTCTCGACGCAAGACCCCCTACATACTTCCCCTCGTCCAGCTCGGATCCTACTCAGCAACGTCCATCGACACCCGTGCATAACCCCTCTAGAATAGATATAACCACCCAAAACCCCCAATACGCGTCAGTCTCCTATCAGGCTCCCTCACCACCCCCAGACAATCCTCCACAAATACCACCACACCCCCAAAGCATTCCAATAGCCCCATTACCCCAAAATCAAACCCAAAATCCCGCCGCCGTCAATTCCCAAACACCGCATCCCCACTTTAACCAAGATACCAATCCACAAAATTTTCCGCAAAATTATCAAACCGCACAGAACGTTCCAAGCCCTTCCATAGCTCCACCCCTCCCCAAAAGAACCACTTTTCAAGTCCCAATCCCAGTCGAGCATGAGGTGCACGGCTCCGAGCTGGACCACTATGAGGAGCAAGAAATAGAGTGGAGGTCGAGGGAAGAAGCAAAGGTAGACATAAAGGAGGAGATCCGGAAGGCAATGAGGGAATTGCAATGTACTCCAGACGTCGCCGGGTTAAGCTACGCAGAACTATGCATCCACCCAGACTTGAACCTGCCTGAAGGGTTCAAGATCCCGAAGTTTGATACCTTCGGTGGGGCGGGCAACCCCATGGCACACCTCAGAGCGTACTGTGACCAACTCGTGGGAGTTGGCAAAGATGAAGCCTTGCTAATGAGGTTATTCAGCCGGAGCCTGTGCGGGGAAGCTTTGGAGTGGTTCACATCCCACGAGACTCGACAATGGCCCAGTTGGAGTGCACTGGCTAAGGAGTTCATCGACAGATTCGCGTACAACGTCGAAATAGTCCCTGATCGGTACTCCTTGGAGAAGATGAAGCAGAAGCCCACAGAAAGCTATCGCGAGTTCGCGTACAGATGGAGGAAGGAGGCAGCGAGGGTGAGGCCTCCAATGACAGAGAAGGAGATTGTGGAGGTGTTCGTGCAGGTGCAGGAGCCCGAGTATTATGACAGAGTCATCTTATTAATCGGCGCCAAGTTCGCCGAGATAGTCAAGGTGGGTGAGACTATTGAAGATGGCCTGAAGTCGGGGAAGATAGCCCGAGTGTCTGCATCACCTGGGTCTTCCGGACTGGTAAGGAAGAAAAGAGAAGAGGTTAACGCCATCTCACACGGGGGAAGAAAGGCCCCCAGAAACTTACCACGTCCCCAAGGCCGCCCTTACCCTCCATCACAGCCTCATCAAGCCTACAGTCCAAACTCAAATCATTCCAGCCACTGCAATGCCGGCCCCACTTATCCAGAAGCCCATATTGCGTCGTATCAGAATCCACCCCCGATTCCCCAAAATTTTCCAAACTACCTCCAAGCCTATTAAGTCCCTCTCCACTACCAGAATATCGCTCCCAGCTGCGCTAATGTACAGCCAAGCTATCAAGCGCCATTCCCCGCATATCAAATACAAACCCCAGCATATCAAAGCCCCCATCCAAATTACCAAGCCCCAAGGCCAAACCACCAAACAAATCCCTACCCCAGAACCCAAGCTCCACGACCAAACGCCCGCAATTACCAACAAGTCCCTCCCCCACAGCAGGGCGGGTATGATCCCCCTCGCCCCAGGTCTGAGAAGAAGCCCTCCAGAAGCTTCACCGTGTTGGCTGAAAGCAGAACTAAATTGTTCGAAAGGTTATCCGCGGCTGGATACATCCACTCTGTGGGCCCCAAGCCCGTGGATGTCCATTCCAGATTCTACAGACCGGAGCAGAGATGTGCTTACCATTCCAACAGTGTTGGACATGACACAGAAGATTGTATCAATCTCAAGCACAAGATCCAGGACTTGATTGACCAGGAAGTGGTCTCTCTTCAGCCCGCGGCGCCAAACGTCAACACGAATCCGTTGCCAAATCATGGGGGTGGAAACATCAACATGATAGAAATTGACGATGATGAGCGTGAAGCCAAGAGAATTACTCCTATTGTTCAGGAAGACTTGGAGAGGGCTGTCGCTTCTTTGAGCGTCAGGGAGAAAGGAGAGTTTGTCATTCTGACACCTGCAAAGGCTGTTGCCTTGGTGCCCTCAAGGACTCTCCCCAAACCCAAGTTTGTGATAGAAACGGCCGTGGCTCAAGGCATGACTAGGTCCGGAAGGTGCTACACTCCTTATGAGCTTGCTCTCGGAGGACAGAAGAAGGACCATGCTAAGAGGCCGATAAGCGAGGGGGAAGCAGAAGAGTTCTGGAGAAGGATGCAGCCGAAGGACTATTCCATCGTCAAACATTTAGAGAAGACTCTAGCTCAGATATCTGTATGGGCCCTGCTGATGAGCTCTCAGTCCCACAGGCAGGCCTTAATGAAAGCTCTTGATGATACATACGTGCCCTCAGGCACAAGCAGCGACAATGTAGCTGCTATGATTCACCGAGTCATTCAGGGACACCGTATCAGCTTCTGCGATGATGAGGTACCATCCGAAGGGAGAGCCCACAACAAAGCTCTACACATCACCGTGGTATGCCGCGGAAAGATCGTCAACCGTGTTTTGGTAGACGACGGATCGGGCCTAAACATATGCCCCTTGTCCACGCTGAAGCAGCTGAGGTTTGACCTCGGAAAGTTGGAGAAAAACCAGGTCAATGTGAGAGCATTTGATGGTGTGCAGAGAGAGACGTTAGGAGCGGTGAACTTGATCATCCAAATGGGCCCCGCGGAGTTCGAGGCAAAATTCCAGGTGTTGGATATCGACACCAGCTATAACCTCCTTTTGGGAAGGCCATTTATTCATATGGCTGGAGCCATCCCTTCCACTCTTCACCAAGTGATGAAACTAGTATGGAGAAATGAAGAACTAGTTATTCACGGGGAAAGGAGCCATTCAGGTAAGCAGGTGCCGATCTTGGACGAGACGCCGCAAACTTCGGACTTCTACACAGTGGAGTTGGTAAATGCCACCGATAAGGGCCTGGCAGCACAGACTCCCATGCCGGCCGTGTACAAAATGATTGCCACGGTAATGCTGCAGAGCGGATTCGACCCAGGTTTCGGATTAGGAAGGAATGCACAAGGGATCATCGAGCCAATTCCGGTCCTTGCTATAGGATCAAAGTATGGTTTGGGGTACATCCCCGCAGATGATGATTTGAAGATGAAGAGGAGCAAGGATCAAGGGTTGACTAAGCCGATCCCACATCTCTATCACTCCTTTCCAGTCCGGGAGCATGCCGAGTCTGCAGACGATGGGGAAGGAATCTGTGACCTGTTCAAGGAGATCAACGCCGTCATCGAGGGGGAGGCTGAGCCAGCAGGCATTCGTGATGCTGAACCAGGGGAGATGCTGCAAAATTGGACGTCCACGCCGATCCCGATGCCCCGAACTCTGTGGTAGAATGGAGTTATTTTGTGCATGCCAAAATCGGTGGTCGTTCGGAAGAGGCCCGAGACCCACCATTTCTGCATTTCTTGATTTTGAATTTTGTTATGATTGTTTAAAGGGCGACACGGCCTTGTGCCATGACCCAAATTTGCATTTTGATTCAATTTAAATGAAAGCCTCCTTATTTTGACTTTGTTTATTCGATTGCTTGTTATATTTTACTTTTCTAATTTTGTCTGTTTATGATTTCAGTAACGTAAGTTACAAACCTGCCAATGTCATGTCATGTCACGAGCTAAACGAGCAAAATGAGGCAAATGACGACGAGGCTGACGACTACGACGACGAAAGTGGGGAACCAGACTATGTGGTAGAAGAATTTCGGCAGTTCGAGAATCAACATAAGCCGAATCTGGAGGAAACAGAGACGGTGAATTTGGGAGATTCAGAATGTGTCAAAGAGGTTAAGATCAGCACTCACCTGAATGAAACTCAGAAGGTGAGCCTGGTGCATTTGCTTGCCGAATACAGCGATGTGTTTGTTTGGGAGGTCAGTGACACGCAGGGGCTGAGTACCGATGTCGTATCTCATAAGCTGCCTATCAACCCAGGGTTCGAGCCGGTGAAGCAAAAGACTCGGAAATTCAAGCCTGAATTGAGCCTGAAGATTAAGGAGGAAATCACCAAGCAGATAGAGTCTCGGTTTGTAGAAGTAACGCAATATCCCACCTGGTTGGCGAATGTCGTTCCGGTCGCCAAGAAAGATGGAAAAATCAGGATTTGTGTTGATTACAGAGATCTCAACAAGGCTAGTCCAAAGGATAATTTCCCGTTGCCAAATATCCATATTCTGATTGACAACTGTGCCAAACATGAGATGCAGTCATTTGTGGACTGCTACGCGGGTTATCACCAGATTCTGATGGATGAAGAAGACGCGGAGAAAACGGCCTTCATCACACCTTGGGGGGTATATCACTACAGGGTGATGCCGTTTGGGCTCAAAAACGCCGGTGCCACTTACATGAGAGCCATGACGACTATCTTCCACGACATGATTCACAAGGAAATTGAAGTGTATGTGGACGACGTCATAATTAAATCCCACGAGAGTTCGGATCATTTGACGCACCTACGAAAATTCTTTGAACGTTTACGTAGGTACAACTTGAAGCTCAATCCCGCCAAGTGTGCTTTTGGAGTCCCAGCTGGGAAGTTGTTGGGATTTATAGTCAGCAGAAGAGGTATTGAGCTCGACCCTTCTAAGATCAAAGCGATTCAAGAGTTACCTCCGCCGAAAACGAGAAGAGAGGTGATGAGTTTCTTAGGGAGGTTGAACTATATCAGCCGGTTTATAGCACAGTCGACGGTGGTATGTGAGCCTATCTTCAGGTTGCTGAAGAAAGATGCCCCAACTAAGTGGACTGAGGAGTGCCAGACCGCTTTCGACGCTATCAAGAGCTACTTGTCTAATCCACCAGTATTGGTTCCTCCGCGAGAACGGAGTCCTTTGTTGCTGTATTTATCTGTTTCAGATAACGCCTTTGGATGTGTACTGGGTCAACACGACGAGACAGGGAAGAAAGAAAGGGCAATCTACTACATCAGCAAGAAATTTACTCCGTATGAGTCTCGTTACACTCTGCTGGAAAAAACATGTTGTGCTCTGACGTGGCTTGCCCAGAAGCTGAGGCACTATTTGTCGTCGTATACTACATATCTTATCTCCAGAATGGATCCATTGAAGTATATTTTCCAGAAAGCGATGCCGACCGGGAAGTTAGCTAAATGGCAAATGCTATTGAGTGAGTTTGACATCGTGTACGTGACTCAGAAGGCAATAAAAGCACAAGCTTTGGCTGATCATCTTGCGGAAAATCCCGTTGATGAAGAGTATGAACCTCTCAAGACATATTTTCACGATGAAGAAGTGTCATTTGTGGGTGAAGATATCTCTGAAGCTTATCCAGGTTGGAGATTATTCTTCGATGGAGCGGTGAACCACCAGGGTAAAGGTGTTGGAGCAGTCTTGGTATCAGAATCTGGTCAGCACTATCCTATAGCGGCTAAACTACGATTCAACTGCACAAACAACATGGCTGAGTATGAAGCTTGCATTCTCGGTTTGAAAATGGTCGTTGACATGAATGTCTACGAGTTACTGGTTATTGGAGATTCAGACCTCTTGATTCATCAGGTTCAGGGAGAATGGGCTGTGAAGAACCCGAAGATTGTACCTTACGTACAATATGTGCAAAATCTGTGTAAAAGGTTTCGCCAGATCGAGTTCAGACATACTCCCAGAATACAGAATGAATTAGCTGATGCTCTTGCCACCATCGCGTCAATGATCAAACATCCGGATACTGATTACATCGACCCGTTGGATATAGACTTGAAGGAACATCCAGTCCATTGTTCACATGTTGAATCAGAACCAGATGGTTTGCCCTGGTATTTCGACATAAAGAGGTACTTGGAGTCTGGGACATATCCAGAAGACGCCGCATCTAATCAAAAGAAGTCGATACGTCGTATGGCTCTCAATTTCTTTTTGAATGGAGAAGTCCTTTACAGGAGGACTCCAGATTTGGGCCTTTTGAGATGCGTGGATGCTACTGAAGCCGTGAGGCTTATTGAACAGATACATGCTGGAGTCTGTGGCACACATATGAACGGGCTTACCTTGGCAAGAAAAGTCCTTCGAGCCGGTTATTTCTGGATGACTATGGAGCATGACTGCTGCAAATTCGTGCAAAAATGCCACAAATGTCAAGTGCACGGCGATCTGATACGGGTGCCACCTCACGAACTTAATGCTATGAGTTCGCCTTGGCCATTTGTAGCTTGGGGAATGGATGTCATCGGTCCTATAGAGCCAGCCGCTTCTAATGGACACAGATTCATTTTGGTTGCCATCGATTATTTCACCAAGTGGGTGGAAGCAGCCTCTTACAAATCGGTAACCAAGAAAGTGGTGGCCGACTTTGTCCGCAACAATCTGATATGCCGATTTGGAGTTCCAGAATCCATCATCACGGATAACGGTGCAAATCTCAACAGTCATCTGATGAAAGAGATATGTGAACAATTTAAGATTATTCACCGAAGGTCCACTGCTTATCGCCCTCAAATGAACGGAGCTGTAGAGGCCGCCAACAAGAACATCAAGAAGATTCTGAGGAAAATGATTGACAAGCAGCGGGGTTGGCATGAAATGTTGCCATATGCTCTACTGGGTTATCGAACGACGGTCAGAACATCAACTGGGGCTACTCCATACTTGCTAGTATACGGAACAGAAGCAGTCGTACCTGTTGAAGTCGAGATACCGTCACTGAGGATCATCCAAGAAGCTGAGCTAAGTAATGCTGAGTGGGTTAGCAAACGGATTGACCAACTAGCTTTGATTGATGAGAAGAGGATGGTTGCTGTTTGCCATGGCCAGTTGTATAGACAAAGAATGACTCGCGCTTTTCACAAAAGAGTAAGAGCCAGAAATTTTGAAGTTGGTCAGTTGGTTCTTAAGCGTATTTTTCCTCATCATGACGAGCACAAAGGAAAGTTCGCACCGAACTGGCAAGGTCCTTACATGGTTCGCAAAGTACTATCTGGAGGTGCTTTAGTCTTGTCAGAGATGGATGGCGCTGTATGGCCCAAGCCTATCAACTCAGATGCTGTCAAGAGATATTACGCGTGAAGTTCGTTTTGCATTTTCCATCATTTACTTGTAATCTTCTGTTTGCTTGTATTTGTTCGAATTTGAATTCTTATCCCTCTTGTAACGAACTACGTTCGACCTGAATTCTCGAGAACGAGATACGTAGGCGGCCCATGTCGGCTTCGGTCACCCCATTTATCCCCTTTAATCATTTCTTTGCATTGGAACTACATTCGACCTGAATTCTCAAGAATGAGATACGTAGGCGCCACAACGGCTCGGTCATATACCCAGAAGATTTCCATTTCTCTCCATGATGGAAACTGGGACAGAATTTTTGAGAGGATCTCAAAAATTCATTTGAAGTTGGACTTCTTTAACAAGTCAAAACAGAAGACCAAATTCTACGACCTGAACTACGTTCGACCTGAATTCTCGAGAACGAGATACGTAGGCGGCCCATGTCGGCTTCGGTCACCCCATTTATCCCCTTTAATCATTTCTTTGCATTGGAACTACGTTCGACCTGAATTCTCAAGAATGAGATACGTAGGCGCCACAACGGCTCGGTCATATACCCAGAAGATTTCCATTTCTCTCCATGATGGAAACTGGGACAGAATTTTTGAGAGGATCTCAAAAATTCATTTGAAGTTGGACTTCTTTAACAAGTCAAAACAGAAGACCAAATTCTACGACCTGAACTACGTTCGACCTGAATTCTCGAGAATGAGATACGTAGGCGGCCTGTGTCGGCTTCGGTCGGTTTCTTTGTAAATTTTATTCTTGTTAACCTTTAAGGGGAACTACGTTTGACCTGATTCCTGCCGCAACGGGATACGTAGGCGCCACAAGGGCTCGGTCATATATCTCGTAAATTTTATTCCCCCCTTCTACAATAGAAACTGGGACAGAATTTTTTAGAGGGACTCAAAAAATTCTCCAGAAGGAACCTTCTCTTTAGCGGATCAAACTAAAGACATTTCGAATTTGCGACTGGGACAGAATTTTTGAGAAGATCTCAAAAATTCCGAGATCTGTGCGATTACAATGGAAAGAGGAGCAAGATACTAAACTGGGACAGAAATTTTGAGGATAGCCTCAAAATTTTGTCATGGGACTTCCCCACAAGTCCGGAATGCCTCTGAAATTCATTCGACAAGCGTCGGACTCAAGGAAGCTCGTTAAGCCTGACATGACATGACTTGGCATTGACTTTTTCGAGATACTATTTCTTAAAAAATTCCTTGCTTCTCTTAAAAATTTCCCTTTTATATTTCATCTGTTTTGGCATAAGATATTTTCTTATCTATCAAGAGTCGGGAAATCGGGAAATCAACCGAGGACGTCAAGACAAGGAGCAAACAATCGAAGGGATCGACACAGATCAGTATGTTTAAAACTGACAATTTTTCTGTGGATGCAGGTTTATAGCTTCACTTCGAAATCGGCCGAATTCTTCCGACTGATTGAATACGGAGAAGGAGAAAACTATCTCCAAAACCAGTGATTTTATTGAAAGCGGGAATATCGTTTGCGTCAGGATGCTTATGAATGTGTTTGTTTATTTCAAACCATTCTCAACAATGGGAAATTTACAAAATATCCAGTCAGATTCAAAGGTGAATCAAACGGGAATCTCAGCGAAGATTTCGTGATTTCTATAGATAGCGCTATTTGCATTGCGTTATCAAAGCAAGATGATTATTGTCGATCAAGGCCATGCATTACCTCAGAAGAGACGGTTATGCAATTATTATTTTATCATTATCGATCAAGTCGATGTATTATTTGGAGATCATCTTATCGTTACTATTCACAGGGGCGATATAAATATTCATGCATCACGAATTTATACACTGAAGAATCATGCATACCGGAATCATGCATCGCGGAATCATGCATCGCGAGTCAATAATTATGCATGACGAGAAGATTTCATGCCTCGTCAAAATTTATACATCGCGAGAAGAATTTATGCCTCGCTGGAATTCATGCATCGCGGAATCATGCATCGCGGAAATCATGCATCGCGAGTCAATAATTATGCATGACGAGAAGATTTCATGCCTCGTCAAAATTTATACATCGCGAGAAGAATTTATGCCTCGCTGGAATTCATGCATCGCGGAATCATGCATCGCGAGTCAATAATCATGCATGACGAGAAGATTTCATGCCTCGTCGAAATTTATACATCGCGAGAAGAATTCATGCCTCGCTGGAATTCATGCATCGCGGAATCATGCATCGCGGAAATCATGCATCGCGAGTCAATAATTATGCACGACGAGAAGATTTCATGCCTCGTCAAAATTTATACATCGCGAGAAGAATTTATGCCTCGCTGGAATTCATGCATCGCGGAATCATGCATCGCGGAAATCATGCATCGCGAGTCAATAATTATGCATGACGAGAAGATTTCATGCCTCGTCAAAATTTATATATCGCGAGAAGAATTTATGCCTCGCTGGAATTCATGCATCGCGGAATCATGCATCGCGAGTCAATAATCATGCATGACGAGAAGATTTCATGCCTCGTCGAAATTTATACATCGCGAGAAGAATTTATGCCTCGCTGGAATTCATGCATCGCGGAAATCATGCACCGCGAGTCAATAATTATGCACGACGAGAAGATTTCATGCCTCGTCAAAATTTATGCACGACGAGAAGAATTCATGCCTCGTCAAAATTTGCACATCGCAAGAAGATTTTATTCTTCGCTGAAAGTTATGCATCGCGAGAAGATTCATATCTCGCAGGAATTTACGTATCGCGGGAAGATATTCATGACCCGCAAGAAGACGTACTTGGATAAAGAAAGAGCAATACTTATCCATTGGCCTCGACTGCATTATGTTATTTCTTATAAAAATAAACATCATGGAGAGCATCGAAGATGACAACAAAAGAAACATCAATATCGCATCAGCATTTATTTATTTATTTCGACATCAAGTATGGAATACATTGAAGATGATATTGCAAAACACAAGGCATAAGCTTTATTTGCTGGACGTCAGACCGGTCGAGTCGACGTCGAACATGGAGGAGAACAATGAAGTGTCGACATGGTAAAAGACACTGTCTCCCATCCTAATTGCATTTTTTAAGCTGACGAGTTTTATCTCAGTCTTTGTCGAGAGCATCCAAAAGGATGAATTCTCCAAAAACCACAGGTGCGGACGACATCAAAAAGGATGCAGCACAACGTGGAACTTTTTCTTAGCAGCGAACTGGGACACAGTCCAAAGAGGAGTGTCAAACTCTTAGGACGCGAGCAGAGGAGCGACTTCCACCACAATCGAACCACCCTCTCGAGGCTTACGGGTTTTCTCTAGTTCTGTCAGTTTTTGTCTCGCTTCCGAAAGTTTTGTTTTATCGGAAGCAAGTTTCCAATCTGAGTGACAATACGCCAAAAGATTTGGAAATTATGTCCGTATAAGTTCTTAATTATGGGTGTGAAGCGCGCCACATTCATGGCTAAGAGGTTACAAGCCTCTTTTTCATACTCGTTTAATGTGTCACTCGTCCAAAACCGAAGGTTAGCTAGCATAATAGTTTTCCTTTTCCAACGATCGAGTCGAACTACACACAGCCTGATTCCGAAGGTTTAAGGGTATGTAGGCGGATTCAATGTTGAAAACTCGGCTGTATTCCAACATTCGCTCTCGAATTCTATTCTCGAGCATTTCAATACCTTCATAATCCGGTATCGAAGTGGCTTTGATTCTTTCAAAATCGTGCGATAAATCAATCTATTTGAACTACAAGTGGCCTGAATTCTCATATAGCCTGAGATATGTAGGAGACCCGTTTGCAAGGGTTCGTCCATAATTCATAAATCCTATGTCAAATCCTTTCTTTAAAATGAATGGAGTTGGTCAAAATTGGTTTGGTCAATTTCATTTTCCTTGAGTTGCTTGCATCAACCCAAGAAAAATGAGGGACAGTTGTTGACACCCAATTTTGACCCACATTGGTGTAAATTAACTATCGAGCTTCGAGAATTTTTAAAATTATTTAAGTTAATTAGTTTTATAAATCTTGCAAAAATTTTAAAAAAGAAAAAAAAAGAAAAAAAAAAGAGAAGAAGATTTTAAAAATATATATACATGTATATATGTATATGTATGTATATATATATACATATATATATATATATATATGTATGTATATATATGTATATAAATTAAAAATATACATAATGTATGAATTTTATGTTACTTCGAATACGCTTTGACATAATTTTCGATAATATATATATATATATATATATATATTTTACATAATTATGTATATAAGTAGTATATCTTACGATTATTTCACAATCATCAAGATATACATTTGAATGTTTTATTAAACTAGCCTTAGTTTAAATTAAAATTATACGTTTGAATCACTTTTATGATTTTTATAATTATTATATATAAAGAAGCTCGTTAATTAATTGATACGAATTCATTTTTTATTTTGGGGTTGGGCCAACTTGGATATTCATTAAACCAACCCATCCTTAACTTAATTTGTTTTAGTTTGGGCCATTCGCACAATCCTCAGCAGCCCCAGGCCCACTCCCTTCTACTCTATTTTCAGATTAAAGGCCCAATTCCTTTACAGCCCACCTTATACCCAATATTCCCCAACAGCCCACAAACTCAAGGCCCAATTTCCCTTCAGGCGGCCCACGTCCTTAATCCAACCCACTAAATTAAATCCAACCCAACCCAAACCACTTAACCCGCCCCACAACCCAAACCACTTAACCCGCCCCACGACCCAAACCCGTTTCCCCCTCTTTCTTCCTCCCCTTCCTTCATCCCAACAATTCCCAAAAAACACAGAAAAACAGACGCCATTCCGAGAACCCAGAAAAAACGCAGAAAATCTCCCTCATCTCCCCACGCTCTCGTCCCCCTCACGCGTCTTTCTCTCCCCCCTCCCATCGCGACCTGCAAAGAAAAAGAACAGAGCTGCGCCGAAAACGCAGCAAAGACAGACACCAAAAAATGCAGCAGTGCCGTGCTTTCGGCTGTGGCAGACCTGCTCTCTCGTCCTTGCATCGCCGAGATGACTCCACGTAGCTCGCTAGTACCACGATTTCATCTCAACCCTCCACCTCGCCTCAAACTCCCTTCCCGCTCGAAATTTCGGATAAGATTTTGAGATTTTGAATTGAGATGCGCGGAAACTCGTGAAACCCATCCCAATTTCAAAAACCATAGGGATTTTTCTATATAAACCCCCATTCTCGTCAGTTTGGGGGTTGGATTTTTTTTGAAATTTCTTGGGTTGAAAATTGGGAAATTCTGAAGAAGGAAATCGAGCTACTCTGTTATTGTGAGCGTTGGAAACATTTTGGTTTCTCTACTGTTGGTTTCAGAAGAACTAAGGAAGTCGGATTAGTTTTAGAGAGAAACACTCTGTTTCGTTAACGAGTGTTCGACAGTGGTGTTCCGTCGAAACGTCGTAGCAACCTCGGTGTGTCTGTTTCGTCGAGCGTAGGTGTGTCGTTCCAGCTCAGGTATTCGAGACAGAGGTTGGTTTGAGGTCGCGATAGTGGTGCTTCTCCCTTGCTCGTAGCCCCCAAGTTCGTTGCTCCCCAAAAGGTAATGTCCAGTTTATTTTAACGTAACTCGCCATTAGTATTCCTTCATCTACTTTTTCTTTACGCAAGCAAACTCATGTGTGGATATTCGAGATGCTTTGAGTGTTGTTGATCGCTGCATAAGTGATAGGCTATGTTATTGGAAGTACTCTGTGTTGGTTTGTTTCGTTGAAGTTCGTATGCTTTGTGTTCTACACCTATTTTCTGAGTCCGTCGTCGCGAGGCAGCCATTGTCGTTGGTTGGCTGACCTTGCACGATGTATGCCGACTCTAAATTTTATTTCACAAGCTGTTCTGGCGATAAGCATCTGTTTCCAGCAAGTTTAGATGGTGCTTTTGCATCTGTTTGCATTATGTCTACCCCTACTCTGTTTCGGCCTAGCTGTTTGATTTTCGGTTTCTTTCTCGCTCGAGTGTTTTTCATTTCACCTCCATTAGACTGTCTAGAGGCAGCACGACATGTTTCGTATGTGTTTTCGTGTCGATGACAGCTGCTGGTTCGTCGGATGTCTTTTATTCTTTGCTTGGCTCGTTATTGCTGTATTAAGGTGTTTGGGTGAGTCGAATGAAGTTAGCTAGTCGGTCAACGCACCTAATGAGTTACTTATGCGAGATATTCGTCTTCGAATATCCATGAACGCAGAGGATGGCGCTCGAGCTTGCTTTGCGTTTTCTTCGGCTTTATTCTATCTCGCTGTGGGTCTTTGCTGATTTTACGTTCCAGACGTTCAAATGTATGTCGCTGTGTTTCGTGTCGGTCTAGATGTCATTTTTTAAAGAGGTCGAAACCATGCTTATATTTTTTTAATTCAATTTTGTTGGTTACACTTCGTTTAAGGTTATTCTTCATTTCGACATGAGCCTAGTTGAGCTTAAACTCGTTTATTCATACAGTGTGGTGTGAATCTGTTTGAACTCCGCTTGGCTTAATCAACTGTTGGGTTCAAGTAGGAATTTACTTGATAGTCGATGCATCAGGAAACCTTTGTATAGTTGTTGTTATATATGGTGTGTTGGTTAAATCACTGTGAGCTTTGGAGCCTGTTCTCTTGAATATGTTTCTATTATGATCTTCTTCTTGCTTTAAGTACGTGGTTGAAACTCATGAGGGTGTTATTTATTAGTTTGAACATGAAGCTTTTGATTAGATTCGGAAATTAATCCTTCTCCGTTTCTCCGTTGCTGTTGGTTTCCTCCATTGTTTGAAATACTCGACTTGCATTATTTGTGTATTGTTTGAGTTCATTTATGTATTAAACTAATGTTGGACCTTTCTTGGTAAATCGCTAACTTCTATTTTTTTTTCTTCTTCTTTGCATAACTCTCTCTCCGAACGAGTCCAATGGACTCTCCCCTTTGGCATCTTTAAGAAAGGCCATAAAAGGCTTGATTTCTTTTTTGCTGAGTCAAAGTCATAAAATCCGGCGGACCGCTCCTCGAAATTGAAATCCTTTGAAGATTGAAGAAATTCGAAGAAGAGGATTAGAAGACGTTTTACTTTATTTTTTTATTTTGTATTTCATTCTGTAATGGGCATAAGCCCTTGTTGTTTCATTTCCTTGAAATTTATTTTGTATGTTTAGATTAGGACAGGTACGAAAGAGAAATGGGTCAAAAACCCAAAGAACTGGTGGGTCCAAAACTCGGTCAAGGCGAACAGAACCCGAGTTTGGACCCAAATCTCTCTCTCTCTTTCTCTCTCTCTTTTCCGTTTTACTACTTGTTTATATTTTTGCTTTAATTGCCTCTTAGTCTAGGACTAGAAAACTCCAAACCCCCTTCGAAACGTCTTTCTTTTTATCTAGTTCAGAACTATGCCTTGAAAGTGATAAATGTTTTCAACTCGTAAATTCGTCTAAAACTTTTCCTAAGTTCAAAAAAATTTTCTACAAGTTTGTTCGAATATAAAGTGTCTTAACCTTAAAAAATGAAATTTGCGAAGTCATTTCAAAACTTATAAAGTTTGCCTAGATGGAAAATCTTAAGAATAACGAAAAAACAAAATAGTCAAATAAGTTAGTCGTCGGAAAACCGTATTAACGGAGTATCTTAGGTGCCTTAAACACCTTCCTAAGATACTAATAGGAATCCCGAACCCCCTAAAATATTTTCAAAACGATTTTTTTCTGTTTAAATTGTTTTGAGAATAAATTTTCTTGATTTTTCTTAAAAATTAAGTGGCGACTCCTAAAGGTCGAAAATACCCTTTAAAATAAACTTTTTCGAAAACCACTTTTTTTCGATAAAACAAAAGATATTTGCTTTTTTACTAAGAAATTGTTCTAGTATTTATTTGAAGAGGATTTTACAAGCAAATGAATTAGTTACTAATCGAAGGTTATATATTAGTGGTTCATTTTCCATTTTACGTGTCGTTTAAAAAAATATATGAAAAGGAAAGAAGGGTATTTTAGTTTATTTACTCTTAAAGGATTAACAATGAGAAACTTTATGATATTTATACGTTTAAACAAAAAAAATCAAGGGAAAAATGAAAATAAATAAATTGATATTATTTTAATTTTATAAACTGACTAGTAATTTAGGACAATTATATGGACAAATAATATGAAGTAGAGTAAATTTGAAATCTCGAAATCAGCTATTTAAGGAGTATTAAATTTTTAGATGCTACAACTAGCTAGAAATCATAGATTGGAAATATTTTCTACCCCATTATTGAGCATTTGAAAAAAAAAATTAGTGATAAGAAAAAGGAAATTAAAAGGTAGAGAATTGAATCCTTGCTAATAAAATGAAATTACGCTAAAATAATAATTAACTGAATTATTAAAATTTTAATTCAAAACAAGATACACATGTAATATTAAAAATCATCAATTAGTTGTTATACCAATTAAATAACATAATTTTCAAATAACAATAAATCATATGATAATTAAGAATTATATAATCCAGAAAGATCATAAATTTCGAAATTTAGTTATTATTTTTTTAAAAAAGGATATGTATTTGTATTTCTTTCGATAGGTTTAGTCAAAGACCATAAAAGTTGACTACTCATATTGTATCATAATTTATTTAGAACTCAATATAAAATTATTATTTTTAAAAAATTTATAATTCATAAAGCATATATCTATTTATTAGACACCAATAATACTAGTGATATTTAATTCAACCTCACATTATTTCAATAAGACTAATCAAGTTGTAGATTGTTTGGCCAAATTACCTTCTAATGTTGTAGAAGGGTCCTTTTTTTTAAATAAAATATTTTTCTCATAAAATATATATCTTTGTGATGAAGAAATTCTACTGGTCTATAAATAACATGTGAACATGTAAATTTTGAATGGTTATCAATATTATATTAACTGCCTATCTAGTTTTTTAATATAACAAAAGTATACACAATATATATACTATTAGTTTATATTATATGTCTAATATATGTACTTTTAGTATAAAATATATAGTTTTGCGTTGTTAGATCCACAAGATAGTGTCACGTAGGCTGAAAAGGGGTAAAATTTTTTAATAAAATAACTTCAGGGAAGATAATAGGACCTTAATATAGTATAAGTGTGTATCTGAAATTTCAGACATATGTTGAAAGAATACTTATGCATTGTATCATATATATATATATATATATATATATATAACGAATAAAATCTCTTTATAAATATTATAATTTTTTTTTTTACGAAAGAGATTCAATATTTAATCGTTCTTCGATCTTAATAGGCTATGCCCTAGGGAACCCACGTATTTCTTCTTCTCCAATTTATTTTCATGCATTATTTAACAACTCCTATCTATTATCAATCATAGGGTACTGTACTTGACACGCTGTTGAAAAATTAGGTTTGATAATTTTAGTTTACGATTTTTAAAATATTATATCGTTATTATATTAAATTAATTTTGTGTTAGATATATAAAAATTCGATTTTAATATTTTACCGAATGATAAAGCGATGATCATAGATCGATCAGCTTCCAGTTATATATATTTGTATGATAAAAATTATGACTTTGACTTTCCAACAAATGTCTCAATTATATTATACTAATATCTTACACTAATAGAAATATTTAAAATTAAGTACGAACAATCCTCTTTGCTAAATAAATCACCTAAAAATACCATTTAATATATTAAAATAGAGTAGTCGAAATTTCAACATCTAAATACGATAGTTATTTAATATCTTGTAGTTGTCCTATTATAATTGGTTTTATTCTAAGTTCTAACATATACTTTCAGACAAGAAGATGATTTTTATAATTGCCTCCTATCCTTGTCTTATTGATTGCTTCTATTCTAAGTAATAATCTTTTTGGGCAAGTAATATTGGGCAAAAAAAAGAAAAAGAAATAATGGGATCGAAAATTTATCGAAATTTAACTAGTTTAGTACTTAATTATTTAGAATACATTTTAATTTGTAATGTTGTGAATTTTATCACATTTTGGTGCATTCTACTACGTTCAGATACATGTATCTCGGAATACATAGAGTGTGTAATTTATTTTAGATATATTGTATTTAATTAGTGAATTTATATGCATTTGAGATAAATAACAAATCTCTCTCGCCTCACTTGTCTCTGTTCGATCTTACTCACTACTCTCCTCTGTATTTGGTATTCCAAATACATGCGAACCATATTAGAAACATACATATGCATGTATCTAGTGTATATTTAGTGTGATTGCATGTATTTGATATTCATAACTTTCTCACTCATTTCTCTCCCTATTTTAGTGTACCTGGTTGCGAAAATGTCTGTATCTTCTTCAATATATATTAAAAAACTTTTAATTAGTGGTAAGATATGTAATTATTTAAAATTATAAATATAATAGATTTATATAATATAGATATATATCTAATAAATAGTTTTTTCAAAATATTTTATTGCTAAATGCCATTATAATTTTTTAGACTTGACATATTTTTCTAAAAATAGACATTTACATTTACACTTGACAGAAGTGTCTTGACATGTCTCCATTATGCCTAAAATGAATAAATCAAGAATAGAGCTAAAAGATTAAAAAACAAAACAAATGGAAGACTCCATAATTATGAAGTGAAAGAGCTAGAAATTATGGACTGAACCATATACTTTGTGTTATATATATAGTTTTTATGTTAACTTTATAATAAATTAAATCAACTTTTAAAAAGCCACAAATAAAAATATTTGACGAAAGTATTTTTTTTTAAATCAATTTAAACGGGCTAGTAATTAGTCTATTTTGCACGTTAGAAGTTGCTTTTTATACATATAGGTGCTTGAAAAACACTTCGTAGAGTTCAAAAATTAGACTACAATCTTATAAAAATATTAAGTTTAAGAGGTTATATATTATGTAAGTACCTATCCATATCCTATTGTGTTTGATTTCATTCTAACTATTCTTTTTGGGTCGTGTCAGGTAAATTGTTCAGTCAAATAATGATATCGTCGCACGATTTTAAAATAGTACGTTACTAAGATTTATTTATTTATTCTTGAACTTTTTTTCGTATTACTAATAGTGAGGATAAAATTAAACAGCGCACTTGTAAGATAATCTATTATTTCTCTTATGGTACATATATTCCATTTTACTTTGAAGATTAGAAATGTATTATTAGGGTATATAAAGGGATTAGAAACATCTGCCTAGCTCTATGCATTACTTTGAAGATTTTGGATTTAATAAAATTTGGATTATATTTAGACATTATTTTCAACTAAAAGAAACAAATGCATATTCAACCAATAAACAGATATTATAAACATTTTTAAGTTTAAAATTTGGACTATATTTTGACATTATTTCCAACTAAAAGAAAACAAATGCATATTCAACCAATAAACAAATATTATAAACATTTTTAAGTTTTGACTTTAAAATATCAAACACAAACTCTTCTCCCAAATAGTGGACATGCAATTATTGAGAGGATATATCATATATGTTTGTACTCAATTCAAAATTAAAACATTATAAGAAAAAATAAAACACAAATCAAATTCATTTTTCACACAATTTATAACAATCCACCATTCTTGTTTAAGCCCCTCGATCGAACAAAAGCCGTTTGATCCTATATAAAAACGCGTACTCATCGTGGTCGTCCCTCAGTAAGATGAACAGTAATCCTTAACAATGTCTCAGCACCATCAATAACATGTTGCCCTGTTGGTATAAGTGAACGAATCTCCGCGAAACCACAAGCATTTTTAAATTTACCAGTTCCTCCTGTAACTGATATTCTTGACATTGTGCTTCCAATTCTATAAACTCCGAAAAAATTGAGGCTATCGCCATATTCGCCTCCTTCCATCATGGCGGTAAACGCCATCATTTGAGTACTTCCATCTGCAGAACTTGATACATATACACCTTGTGCTTTTCCAAGGTTTTGTGTGCCTAACTCAGGGGACAATGTCAAGTAGTCATCGATAACTGTGATGGTACCTGTCGTGACATAATATAAAACGTAAGTGTTATTGGATTCAAATTGCACTTCCACCTTTAAAAGTAAGAGATACTTCCACCTGGTTGACTAATGAAAAAGAATCAGGCGCTCATGTTTGATGTATAGTCAAAATAGATGAGATGGTCAGACTATTCAATGTGTTTGGCCAATAATAAATAATCATGTTGACACGTCATTGAGACATGGTAAAGAACACACTATGTAGCACAAAAAATAATTTTTAGCGGCAATAAATAGACACATTAATAAAGAGTGTTAAAGTTTTTACCGTCATTAGTTAAATGTCATTAGATATAACGTCGCTAAAATCTTCAGGGATATATATGGCTGATTGCCGAAAAAAATATATATTTAGCGACAATTGTTTATTAATTGTTGCTAAAGCTTATTTTTGATGTACTGATCCTAGGTTTTAATACCGCAAGGAAAAAGGGCAATGAAAAAGAAGCAGACCTACACGTGTGAAGATCATGTTGAGACATGATATAAATGTAATCAAGCAAGTGGTTCCTATGTTCGAATCTCATCATCACCGAAAAAAAGAAAAAACTAACCAATAAAAAAGAATCAGAACAATACGTGAGAAAACATATCAAAGATATAATATAAGTTATAAGGTAATCAAGAATATAATAGTATCTCTCTAACAACTTAAATTTTTACGTACCAAACCCGAGGCCCAATCCATCAGGGCCTAATTGAGTAGTCACACCACTAGCTTGGCCATTCTGATTTCCAGCAAATATTGTGCCTGCTAAGCCAGTTCCTAGTGGAACACCATTGATATTAAATGTTGGAATTGCACCATTAGAATTAGGAATTGCTACACCATCTGTAGGTGGTTGAAAACCTAAAGGCCTTGCAAAAGGAACTTGTCCACTATATATATTCCCTAATAATCCGGTAATTGGTCGAGCTGTTGGATTATTTCCTCCCAGGATATCATGCATGTATAACTCGAGTATCGATCCTTCGGGAACTTGAGTGTCAATAGCAACAACAAGGGGTGACAATTTGGTTATGGCTACTAAGAAAATTGCAAAGAAAATGGAATATGGTGATAACATTTTGAGATTTTGGTTATAGGGAAAAATAAAGTTTTCTTTTTCTTCTTTATGATTTGTTTGATTGATTATGAAATTATGGTCAAGATTGAAACTTTATATAGATATATAATCATAATAGGACATAATAATGGAGTTGTTGTGATATAGAGTTATGGTGCAATTGTTGGAGTTATTCCAACAAAACCTAACATTTTTTTGTGTCATTATTCATTATGTTAACAATAAAAAGTTGTATACACATGATTAATTTGTGTTATAAAATGTGTTAAGAGTGAGTTCGTTACATTTTGTTAAACAAGGATTAGCTTATTTATTGAACCTAATCCATCTTTAGTTCTCCCTTTTATTTATTCTTATGTTTACCTTTCACCATTATATTCCATAGTAAAGCAACTCCACTGTTCGTACCTTTTTGTTTTGGACTATTTTTTATCGAGTCGAGGGTTTATTGAAAACAGAGTAGGAAAAAAGTTTGCATATATTCTAGCCGCCTAGTGCCTCTCTGGTCTAGACCTCATAATTTTATGGGATTATATTAAATATATTGTTGTTGTTGAATATGAAAGACTTATATAGATAACCCCGATTAGATTATAATTAAAGCGTAATTGATTGATTGATTGATATTGATGGTTTCTAGGAGAGTAAAATAATGCATTTATTCAAAACTCAAAAAAAAAATAAAATCATAGTCCCAAACAAGTTAGGGATCGGAACGAATAACTAACCACTTTATAAATTAATGAAGTGGTTCCCATTTGTAAGGATTATATTTCTTTCCGCTAGCATCTTCCAGAAAAAACCCTTGATCTGTCACTGTCCATTTACATAAAAGAGTCCGAGTACTAAGCGGTGAATCTCTAATACATCCTTGGAAGTTATTGAATACTTCAAAAGCTCTTTCTTTTAAACCCCACCAAAAATGACAAAAAAACATTGTGTTGGCAAAATATTTCTCTTTGAATGACCATTCAAATTTGTTATTTGGACTAAGGTCATGAAATCCCATATCATTATCTTTAGAAGCACAATGAATTTTAATACTATTAAAGGGAAATTTAGTAGGATCAATGTTATTCACAACTTGAACTTGGAATGAATTAACACTTTTTAAATGTAAAATATTTATAAACAATATGATCAATAAAAGAAAAGGTGATTTGATGTATGAAGAACTCATTTTGTAGGGTTTTTTTTTTTCTAAGGAAATTGTTAGTTTAAATTTCTTTGTTATTATCAATAGTACTTGAATATATAATGCAAAATTATAGCATTCAGTTACAATGTAATGGTAATGAGAATTTTTATGATGAAATGTGAATTATATAAGTAAAGGCCATAAAAATGCTAATTATTTTTCGTTACGATTATAATCAGTCGATAATTCATGAGGTATACATTTTTTTGGTTATTTGAGTTGTTTTTTTAGTTCATCTCCTATTGTTTATTTATGAGTCTCCTTGAAAGATTTCACATAAATGTAAACGTATTAGATAAGCCTGGTATGATGAGCTCGATTAAAAAATATATTAATATGTGAATCATGATCGATCATCGACCTCCCTTACCACTTGTTGCACCAATTTAGACACCTTTACGGAGAGTTAGTCTTATTTTGTTTTTTCTTTATTATCTATAAAGAGGTCCATTACAGATCAGAGAATAGTTTATAGCCCAATTATTGAACTTAACCCATCTTAATTCTCACTTTAATTATTCTTAGTATTATATTAATTTCTTCGTTTTTCTTCCAACGTTATTGTAGCATAATATAGCAACTTAATTAGGGATGACATAGAAGCGACGCGATTATAATTTTAAATTCATGTGGAACAATATGGGTATAGAGTGGAAATATAACTCGTCAGGTGTCAATCACGATATTATTTTTTATTGTAATGAAATATGAATAGTTAACTTTTTCCTTTTAATTTATTTAGTATGTAAAATTTATTGACTTAATTAATTGAGATGTATATCGCATATAACAAGTAAATTATATGAAAAGTAACTTTAAGGAATGGACAATTTGCTTGAAAATTGTTATGGAATAAATGAAAATGAATAAAAAATGGTTTTGCTACTATAGATTATAGTCTCTCTAATTCCTTCTTAATTAGTCACTTGTGATTAGTTATGATTAAGGATGATATTTAATAAACTTCATGTACCATCTACTACTTAAGAATAAATTGTAAAGTGAAACATATTAAATCAAAATAAAACACTTATAATTATCAAATATTTATAGATATTAAATAAATTTCTTAGTATATATACAGGATCTAGATTTTCCCTATGCGCATTACATATAACAATGCGTTTATTCCTTCAATAATGTACACCATATAAGAATATTTAAAACTCAAAAAAAAAAAAAGACACACGCTTCACAATCCCAAACAAATTAGGGATCAGAGCGAATAATAACTAACTATTTTTACTTTTTAAGAGGCTCCCAAGCATAAGCAATATATTTCTTTCCTTTATCATCTTCCAGAAAAAATCCTATATCTGTTATTGTCCATTTACATAAACGAGTATCGGGATTGAGTGGTGCATTTTTGATACATCCATGGAAGACATTAAACACTTCGAAAGCTCTTTCTTTTAATCCCCACCAAAAATGACAAAAAAATAATGTGTTAGAAAAATATCCTTCTTTAAACGACCATTCAAATTTGTTATTTGGAGTAATGTCATGAAATCCCATATCATTATCTTTAGAAGCGCAATGAAGTTTAATACTATTAAAGGGAAATCTAGTTGGATCAATATTATTCATAACTTGAATATGGAATGGACTTGCAACAACATTTTTTAAATTTAAAATATTTATGAATAATATGATCAATAAAATAAAGGGTGATTTGATGTAGGAAGAACACATTTTTTAAGTTTTTTTTTTTTTTTTTTTTGAATTTTGTTAGTTTACATTTCTTTGTTATTGTTTGTATTTGAATTTATAATGCAAAATTACAACATTCACCGTTAGAATGTAATGGCAATGAGAATTTTAAAGAGGAATGTGAATTATATAATTAAGGAAAGCCATAAAAAATGCGAATTATTTTCGTTTATTTAGTGAGGCTTAAGATTTTTTTTAGCGAAAGAATTAGGATTTTCGTGAACGAAATTTAAAATACGAAAAAGTAAGCATACAAAATGAAGGTCAATGAAAGTTCAATATCTATTATATATATATATATATATATATATAAAAATTAAAAAAAATAATTTTAATCATATATAAACAATATAATTTCTTGTCGAATTTTTTTTAACCCCCGGTACTTTTGTTTAGTGTGTACATGTGACTAAATTATTATTTTGTGGTTTAATGTTGTATACTATATATAAACTTTGAAGGTTCTTAGAATTATAACGTAAACTAAACTATATGTAGAAGTTGCATATTAATTTGTTTATGAACTTCAATCGATGCATATACTATTGTACATATGGCTGACTAATTTTTTATTTTATTTTTATATATTATAGATATGAAAATCAGTAAATTCATTTTTTTATTGAATGGAAAATTCAGTATAGCTAATTTGTTTATTTTGTGGAAAAATTTTAGATTATGATTTATTATTATATCTCCGTATATTAATTTCTCGTGAATCCACACACCTATTTTGCATGTGAATTACAATTTGAACATGAAATATTTTGGGAACACAAATATTATGAAGTTTGAAGCTTCTTACTAGTAAAATATTTATGAATAATATTATCAATATTAGGAAATGTTCTTTGATGGGGAAATAACTCATCTTATGAGTTTTTTTTTTCATTGGGCTTATCGAGCGATACATTACGATAAAAATAACTTTTAACGATAATAAAGAATATTAGAAACTTTTATTAAGTATTAGTTAATTGTCAGTAAATCTTAGATTTTAGCAACATTTACATTCAGATATTGTTGAGAAAATATATAACTAATCTTATATCTTGTGTTCTGATTTATTTTTTAAAAAATCTTAATGTTAAAAGAAATTAATGGGTTTTAGTTAAACAAAGTCCAATTTGCCTTTTCAAGTTTTCAAAGAGTCATTATATTAATAATAATTAAAAATAAAGGGTTTAGTTGAAAATATTACTGATTCTAAAGAATTTTTGATATTTTTGGATTAAAAAAATCAGTTGACTTTTTCATTTACATTCTTTTAAAATGATAACGTACCTAATCATCTACTATCAACTTTTTTATTCTATTATAATATTACATTTGTTGATCAAATTACTATAAAAAATAAATTATTTAATGACAAACATAGACTAAAATTTATTTTCCTCACGTGTCTACGTTATATAAGCGGATAAATTAAATTTAAACAAATTAAAATAAAATGAGTTAATAAATAGATAAATATGTTATTTTTACGGACTAATTTTATCATTCAGGCACAAAGAGTATGAGGGAATAAAAACTTATTTGAAACTTGCAAGTTGCAATATTCCCTAAGAAATACTTGTTATAAATACTACCTAGAGCAAGTGAGTTTTTTCATTCTTCAATTTTCCACTCAATAGTTAATATTTCATCTTTTTTTTTTTTTGGGAATGGAAATAGTAAAGTTAATAGGTACTCCTTTTAGTTTTTTCACATATAGAGTTATTTGGGCATTAAAGCTAAAGGGAATAAATTATGAGTATATAGATGAAGACATGTCCAAGAAAAGTTCTTTGCTTGTAAAATACAATCCAATTCACAAGAAAGTTCCAGTTCTAATCCATGGTGACAAGATAATTTGTGAGTCTATGGTCATCGTTGAATACATCAACGAGACGTGGAAACTGAATCCATTACTTTCAACTGATTCATATGAACGAGCCACATCTCGATTTTGGGCTAAATATATCGAAGAAAAGGTATGGTGTTATTATGATCAATATTTTCTATTGTGAAGCACTACTAGCAATTCACAATTTTCTTTTTTTCAATCCCGCTCTATGAGCTCCCACCTTTTTGATTCCTTGGTAACTCGATTCCACAATCTTAGGATTAGAAGTGAACAATGTTTACCATCCGAGCAACTCCCTCTTGTTCCGTAATTAAAAAAAATGAGATTACATATATACCTGTTGAACCCCCCTCCCCCTCATCCCCTCGTACATAAATTTCACGCCTAATTAAATTAAGACACTTAAATTGAAAATGAAACATCATCGACTCTAACGAGTATGCAAATGGTTCTTCTTAGTTAAATTTACTCATCCTTCTTTGTTTCCACTTAGCTAGTACTCAAAACTCACACTGTTAAATTTGTCGAGGATATAATTAAGTAAATAAAATGTGATATTACTTAACTTTTTTTTTTTTTGGTTAAATTGTGATGCAGTCGCATAGTTCATGGAATGTATTTTGTTACACTGGAGAAAAGCAACAAAATGCTATAAAGGAGAGCCTTGAAATGTTCAAAACCATAGAGGAAAATGCTTTGGGAGAAAACAATATATTATTTGGTGGTGAAAATATTGGATTTGTTGACATAGCTTTTGGAGGTTATTCTCTTTGGATGGAAATTATTGAAGAAATTGTTGGGATTAAGTTACTTAATCCTCACAATTTTCCTCGTATTAACAATTGGATAAAAAAATTCAAAGAAGTTCAAACAATCAAAGATAATTTACCTAATCGTGATGAGATGTTTGTGTACATGAAAAATGCTAGGGGGAGGATGTTAGCATCTCCTTAACGAGGCAGGCTCGAGCTTTGAGTATAGAATCGTCTCTCTTAGTCAGAAAACGCTTTATATTTCTATGTGAGACTTTCCGGTGAATCACGTTAATAAATTTATGGGTTCATGTTGC
Organism: Solanum lycopersicum; assembly: GCF_036512215.1. Taxonomy (NCBI): domain Eukaryota; kingdom Viridiplantae; phylum Streptophyta; class Magnoliopsida; order Solanales; family Solanaceae; genus Solanum; species Solanum lycopersicum. The sequence goes on along the minus strand of NC_090811.1, from coordinate 67,928,384 downwards.
TTAGACCATGTATTTCAATAAATGTATACGAATCTTTACCTTGGAATCAAGTCGATTTGTTCAGTGATTATTGTATATTAATTTAAGATTGTTGTAATAACTCACAAACACAAAATTGTAGAGCAAATCGGACTTCAATGAAGATATAAAAATTATCAAAAAGAAAAAAGGAACATAGTTCATTAACTTTTAGGTATTAAATAACTAGGTTTTTCGATCTTGATATATGAACTCTTTTTATGCATTTTTATTCTATGCAATCGTCGAAGAATATTGTAAAGAATATGTATGATATGTTTAGAATCACAACAACTTTAAAAATGGGTTTATATATTTAAAAAGAAAACACTTTAGATTGTTATAGTCACAAGAAAATCGTAATATATTTAGATCATCTTCTTAAAGAATTTGAACACGTGAAATTCACTTGTTTCATGTTAAAATTCTATTAATATCAAAATAACTATTAATAAAATGATATAAATAAACCAGAAATATAATGGAGTGTGAAATCATACAAAAAATAAAAAAAAATTTAATAGCATAAAGAATTTGAATTAGCTATAAATTTGTGATACACAAATATCAATGTCAAACACATATATTATACGTGACTTACTACATTTTTAAGATTTAGATTTTCAGTTTGGCAAGGTTAAAATAGGAGTAAAAGTTTTACGACCTTAATTCTATTTTAAAAGTAGATAAAATTATATCCAACTATATAAAGACGAATGTAAATCTTTTACTATCTATTGATTACCTTCTTTTCCGCTTTTTAAAGTTTAATTAGAAATCTAAATAAAGAATTGTACGACCAAATAAGCCGATAGAGTTAGAGGCAGATCTACGTGATTCCACGGATTCACTCAAATCTACGGTAAAAATTTACACTGTAAATATATGATATATTTTTAATATTTTCGTATGTATACTAATTTTAAATTACCTTAATCCAAAAAAAGAGATAGTCTCATAGTACTGGATTGTGCAACTTGAACTGCGAATTCAATCCCCAATTTATAGATTTAATTTCTAAATAGCGTAACAATTTTCTAAAATTATAGAAACATTTTTTTTTAAGAAAATGCTCCCTCAATTTTTAAAAATTTCTATTACAAGTACATTCAATATGACGAAGCTTATCATTCCAAATCAAAAATGAAACAATCGATGGTAAAAGACTATACATATAATTTTACCAGTTTTCAAACTTCTAAAATCAAACTTATTTTTTAAAAAAAATAATAAATAAAAAATCATAAAAATAAATTAGTAAAAAATAAAGAAATTTCTCAAAAAGAACCCAAAAAAAAAAAACAAAAAAAAAAAAAAACAGAGAGCCGTTCGGTTCTCCCTCTAATTTCTCCCTTTCCAAATCCATTTTTTAGATTCCTTTTAATCCAAATTTAGGTTCTTTTTCCTCTGTAATCTCACAAAATTTCCATTTTTTTTGCTATGAATTACCCAAAATCAATAATTAAGTTTTTTAATGCATCAAAACTGATCTACAGATTCACTTACATTGCTAATTGATCTGTATTTTAGTTGAAAATCTGATAATTATTAGGGTTTCGGATGATGATTTAAGGGAATTTTGAATTTTTTTTGTGTGGATTCGAATGGCATCGGCTCAGGTTTTGCGAAAGCAAGAGCTTTTGCAAGCTGGGAAAAAAAAGGTATGATCTTTTTTCAGAAAGATTTACGATGATTGTTGTATTGAATTTAATTCGTTTAGTTAGTTGGATTAGTAGATTCTAGGTAAAATTGTGTATTCCCGGACTCTGCATATAGCGGGAGCTTAGTGCATTGGTTTGCCCTTTTGTTTTTAGTTGGATTACTAGATTCTAGGTAAAATTGTGTATTTCCAGAATCTGCCTATATGGGGAGCTTAGTGCATTGGTTTGCCCTTTTGTTTTTAGTTGGATTAGTAGATTCTAGGTAAAATTGTGTATTTCCTGACTCTTCGAATAGCGGGAGCTTAGTGCATTGGTTTGCCCTTTTGTTTTTAGTTGGATTACTAGATTCTAGGTAAAATTGCGTATTTCCAGAATCTGCCTATATGGGGAGCTTAGTGCATTGGTTTGCCCTTTTGTTTTTAGTTGGATTAGTAGATTCTAGATAAAATTGTGTATTTCCGGACTCTTCCTATACCGGGAGCTCAGTGCATCGGTTTGTGCTTTTGTTTTTAGTTGGATTTCTAGATTCTATGTAAAATTACATATTCCCAGACTATGCATATAGCGGGAGCTTAGTGCATTGGTTTGTCCTTTTTGTTTTTAGTTGGATTTCTAGATTCTAGGTAAAAAAATTTCATATTTCGGGACTCTGCGAATAGCGGGAGCTTAGTACATTGGTTTGTCCTTTTGTTTTTAGTTGGATTTCTAGATTCTAGGTAAAATTGTGCATTTACGAATCCCGTGTATAGAAGGAGCTTAGTGCATTGGTTTGTCCTTTTGTTTTTATTTGGATTTCTAGATTCTAGGTAAACTGTGTATTTCCGAATCCCATGTATAGAAGGATCTGACAATTCATCGGTTTGTCCTTTTGTTTTTAGTTGGATTACTAGATTCTAGGTAGATTTGCACATTTCCGAATCCCGCATATAGAAAGTGCATCAGTTTGTCCTTTTTTTGTAATTGGATTACTAGATTGGGGGAAAATAATGAATCTTTTTTGATTTAGGATGTTCTAACACGTTATTTGAGCAATGTTTTATGTTTTTCTATCATTTAATGCTTGTTCTAGATCGAGTACTGCAGTGAAACGGGTGGAAATAGTGGAATGGTTGTTGAGGAAATTGGTTTACTTAGTGTTTATTCTGATTTCTTAATAATATTAGTGAGCTGAAGATTTGTGGTATGCAGGAATTGAAAGTTGAGCATTCCTGGACCCGAACATTGTAGTTTCTTAGTGCACTGGTTTGGCCTTTTATTTTTAGTTGGATTACTAGATTGGCGGAAAAGAATGCATCTTTTCTATTTAGGATGTTCTAACTATCATTTAATGTTTGTTCTGGAACGAGTACTACTGCGAAACAGGTGGAAATAGTCGAATGCTTGTTGAGGATATTGGCTTACTAAATGTTTATCCTGAATAATATTTGTGAGCTGAAGATTTGTAGCATGAGGGAATTGCTAGATATATACTCCTCCATTTCAATTTATTTCGTCTCATTTTAACTTGGTAGGCAGTTTTAAAAAGTAAAAAGACTTTTGAATCTTGTATACTAAAATTAAAGATACATAAAGTATGGTTAGTGTACCAAATTTCCTTTAATCTCGTGGTCTTAAATATGCTATCTGGACTGTTGGAATTAAAAAGTTGGCAAAAAAGGAAACATACATTTTTTTTTGAAACTGACTAAAAAGGAAAGTAAGGCAAACAAATTGGTATGGAGGGAGGCTTTATTTTGTGCTTACTTAGATTAACAAAAATAGTATCTATTGATATGTCCCAATGATGGGAAAATTTTGAGATGGGCTGCTCCGATCTGACTTTAATATAGCTTTTCTCGTGGGTAATTTCTATAATCAAGGGCTGAATGATCCTACTGCAGGCCACTACACTACATTTTAAGCAACATTTTAGTCAGTGTTGTCGAACATTCATTTAAGGTCCACGCCCTGAAGCTCAGAAAATCTCAGGCAGGCGCTTCACCTCGCTGAAGTTGCGCTGTGAAGGCAAGAAAATGAGGCTTGCACACCACTGCCATGAATTCTAGCTTGAATGGAGCTGTATTAAACAACAAATTTAATCGGCATATAAGTGTATTACATAGTTGTCAAGGAAAAGATTATGAATGAAGTTTGTTACCTTTTACTTGAATTACATATTTATGTATAAATATGTTTTTCCCCTCCCATTGCACCTTATTTTTACCAAGCCCACACTTCAATTTCACATTGCACTTAAAGATGCAATAGAACTAACACGCTTTTTAGAGCCTTTTACCTTTGGTGCAAGTTTCAACTACATATTTAATCACACAGCGAAATCAGTTGATGTTGCTTGAGAACACATTTTGTAGCACATTTTTCTTTTATACTAGTTTGAATAATACTAGCTTTCAGCAGTCATAAAAAGTAATACTTAGGTGAGATGCGAGGAGAAGTTATCATTGCGTAGACCATTTTCTATGTCAATTGAAGAGCCTCTAATATCAGAAAATGTAAAGGTAACTAGTATGCTTTCCTCTTGGTTTGAGTTCAGCCGAATATGCAACATATGATTGTTGTATAAAGCTTTTCGTGGAACGGATTTCAATTAAGATCAATTGGATCTCATCAATACTTAACTTATTTGTAAATTGTGATCACATGCACATTATCCTTTATATAGGGTGAACATTAGCAGGACTTTTTTTCCCTTATGCCTATTATTTGGAGAAAGAATATGCCTATCATTATGCCTTGATTAGCAACAGAAACAATATGTGATACTTGTTGGTTAATTAATGAGTATCCGGTTGGAGTATTAGCTCATTTATAGCATGTGTTCCATTATAGTACTAGCTAGTTATTGGCGTGTATACTTGTACACCACTGTCTCTAAACAACAATCATTATTAAATTCCTGTACATTCTTTCGTCAGGATCAGGACACATCTCCTAAAAAATCTATACACAACCAATACATTTACTCACAAGATACTTATACAGTTATACCTATTTCATATGAGTCACACCAAAAAGATGAATGAAACAAGATATGCATCACGAACTTTGTAGTTTGTATCGGCATTACATATAGGGCTTTAGCCTTCTATTGAGTAAGTGCCTGAGTTGGAGATAATAAGACTTGAACAGTTGATGTTTTCCATGGTTGCAAGAAAAGAATATCTCGTTCTATGCTCTGGTGATTGGTGATCTCTAGCTTGCCAGACACGCGAACTCCAGTCATTCTCCAAATCATATTCCATGATTCCAAAGAAGCCTATTCATCTATGTTATAAAAGAAGAAGTCTATCCATCTATTAGCTTCTCTCGTAGATCCACTGCGGTAAAAAAACCACATGCATTTTCATTGATCAATCAAGATAGTTGCCACTACTCCTGAAGGCTAATTCTTGGATCATACAATTCTTGTTTTTTGTTTCATGCTTTATGCCTTCTCTTTTTTCATAATGGTAGATAAATTGCTAATCATCATGAGTTGGATGATAGCCATTACCTAGTTCTCCTTTAATGGTCAAAACCTTTTTGGCTCTGTTGTCCTCCTTGTTGTCCTATCAATGTTGTTAATCTGCAATTGTGTTGCCTGAATTCTGAATATAGAATCTTTTCCTTTTATTAGTTTTGCTGTAATTTTTCTTTCATCTCATAATTCTTTATCTTGTATCATTTGCAGCTAGAAGAGTTCCGCAAAAAGAAAGCAGAGAAGGCAAAAAAGTCAACTTCCAATAATCAACCTCATGGTTCGGGTGGAGGCTTTGATAACCAACCTTCAGACAGTGAACACACAAGAATCACTGACTCTCGTGGAGCTGGTACATCTGATGCCCTTGATGGAGCTGTTTCAGAGTTATCTCGAGTAGACGTTACACATGATTTCAAGAATCCTGATCTTGCACAGAAGAGTGGTTTCGCTTCTTCCTATGAAGCTAATGCTAGTCCTACTCATAGTTTACACAACAATGATAATGATGCTAGCGCTACTTCTACTATTAGTGGAAACAATCATGGTTTTACTTCTTCCATCTCCACGCCATCTCATTTTAGAGATAAAGTGCTTAAGGGTGATGAGAAACCTAAATCATCTGAACAATTCAGTGATAGTTATAATCCCCCTGAGAAGACGGAGAATGATGGAGCCTTGGGAAGTATTGGATTTGGATTTAATACTAGTCATTCTACACCTAATTTTCTGTCATCATTCCCCAGTTACAGTAAATTTTCCGGTTTGTTTAGTCATGATGGTGTAGCTAAAAGTGAAATAGAGGGAAAAAAAACAAAAGATCTTTCTGTAATGAACTCTAGTACTTCTCATGCTTTTCCTGCTAATGTTTCACCTGAAAACTCCCGTGGTCCTCATCTGCAAGAAAAACCAGGTTTTATGGATCGTTGGGCTAGTGGGTTTACCTCCTCATCATATGAAGGTAACTTTATGGTAATTTGGAGTTCCGTTTTTTCTTTTTTTAATCCTTTATTGTGCTTCCTTTTTACCTTAGAGAGCCTCATTGCGTACCTGCGATTCATCTATCCAGTTAATTAATTGGGGTTGCATAATCTGACATCTATTTCCCTTTTTTTTTTGATAGATCATATGCGCCCCACAACCAGCAGTACAAAGTTTTCTTTGGAAGATGGGCAAAGAGATGGTACTGTTGAAGCTAATAGTTCTATAATTTCTGATATTGGGTATGGCCAGTTCAACAACTCTGGTTTTTACATGAATAATAATTCGTCTTCTTGGGCATCTGATTCTAAACATGAGGACATCAGTTCTGAAGCAAGAAGTTCTTCTAGTAATTCAAAATTGTCTACAGCCACTGTTGGGAGGAAATCTCGTCCGTCTTTCCTTGATTCCATCAACATTTCAAAAGTTCCTGTGGTATCCCCTTCTCCAACTGAATCAGTTTCTGCAGACAGATTTGATCCAAAGGGTCATCCCACGGACACTTTGGAATCGTCCAACTCCAGGAACATGATGACTTCTTCAACCTTTTCTGCAAGTGGGTCTGATCAGTTGAATCATCATGCTGAGAAAGACACGGGGAACATGGACAACCGTTATCAGTCTTTTGCACAAAAACAGAATGAAGATTTTGCTGCTTTAGAACAGGTTTCTCCACATTTACTTCCCTTGCTTTAGAAAGTGATAAGTTTAGGTCAGGATGTCTTCAAAGTCAAAATTTAGTTTGAAAGTACTGCTAATTGATGGTTAATATATGAAAAGCACTCTGCTGCTTCAGGATAGAAATCAGTCTTTATTAGAATGGAAAACCTTTTCGTCTTGTTTGGCTTAGTCATTTTAAATTGTCTCGATCAATTGTCCCTTTATGAAGCAAGTTTTTCTCTGTTCGACTAGGATGTTATGAATCCTTCTTTACTTTCTTTCATGCTCTTTCCCCCCTTCTTTTCTCTTCTTTCCTCTAGAACTTTGAAGTTTAGGGGAAGTTGTGATTTTTTGTCAGCAAAGGCATTATAATTTAAAAACTGCCAGAACATACCCAGTGTAGTCCCGCAAAGTGGGTTATGGGGAGGGTAGAGTGTATGCAGGCCTTACACCAATCACAGAGGTAGAGAGGTTGTTTCTATAGACCCTTGACTCAAGGGAAAACAGTCCAGGAAAAGAACAAACGGGATTGAAAGCATAACAAAGCATTCTGAACACTAACTGCAACAAAATAACATCATTTGAAAAGATTATTCTTAGTAGTCAGTACATTGGACCAATAATAGCCATCTCGTTACCAGTTATTTGAAGCACCTTGGAGAGAACTGCAGAAGTTGATAATTGAAGACACGATTTCGAGTTTTTCACATTGAAATGTGTAGACTAGAATTAACTTTTAAATATAGTGGATTGTGGCTCAGTGAAGTTGAATGCAATCGAGAAAATGTTAGTAAGCTAGAATAATGCCGCTAATCTTGAGGTGTGCATTAGTCAGGTTTGTTTACTTTCTATATTATTGTACATGAACCTGGAAAGGTCTGTGATTGTATAGAGATTAAGCTTAATTAAGTAAAATAATTTAACACATGAAATATCTTAATAAACAGACTCTGATGTGAAGTGAACACCTGCCAATTACATTTCTTGTTCTTTCATCTTAAAAAAGATCTTTTTGTTATAGTTAGAAAACACTTTCCATCTGATAGTTATTTCGCTTGTTCAATGTGTCAGTACAAGAGCACTCTTCAATTGCCTGGTCAGAGAAACTGGCAAGATTAAAAATTGTCTCTTGCATTTACAATGAGGGAAATGGACGAGGATGATAGAGGTCATGCATGATTGCATGACTCTCAGGGATGTAGCATTTCACAGCAGGTCTTAAATTGTCAAATACTTGCATGATGTATACTTTTACATTTTTTGACAGCATATTGAAGATTTAACACAAGAGAAGTTTTCTTCACAACGTGCTCTTGAGGCTTCACGAGTTCTAGCAGAGTCTCTAGCTGCTGAAAATTCAGCCCTGACAGAGAGTTATAATCAACAGGTACACTTTTCTGTTTATATATAAAATATATATTCCCACACTCAAAGAACACACATTTAAACTTGTAGGAAGTTGAATAAATTATTTATTATGAAGCATATTACAAGCTTCAAATATGTAGTGTACACTAGCCACATCTGCTCCTTAAGGGTTTGATCATGTAACACCAGCTAACATTTGTTGTACTAAGTATAATATGCATGTCTAACATTCTCGGAATTTTTTGTTATCTATTTGAAGAAATGAGTCTTGCTCCAATCAGTTGCTTAATTTTCTTTTCCAGGGCAGTTTTGTTACCCAATTAAAGACCGACATAGAAGAACTGCAGGAGGAAATTAAAGCACAACTGGTTTGTAACAAAACTCACTCGGTTACTCCCAATTATTGCTATATTCCCTGATCTGTATTCCTTTTTGAATGTACACCTTAAGTTACATTGCACAACATAGCTAAAATTGTCAATTAGTACAAGGTAGTGGGTGTTAATGACTTCCACTGGTTTTATCTGGATACATTTTCAAGTTGATCGACAAAGAAATGAAATGACCTATTTTCTTTACTATCCTTGATATGCCATTTTAAAAGTTGTAGCACAACATGGATGCCACGGAAAGTTACGTGCAGTTTTCTTCTTTTGTTTCTAAACAGCAGAAATTTTGGCCAGGCATTTCATACATAACTCAATTATAAAAATAAAGAATGGAAAATGCAAACAATCATATTTATTTCTGCTGTTTAGAAACAGAAGAAATGCATAGTCACAACTCACAAATAATTATTTGATTGACTTGGACAAGAAAGAGGGGTGGCCAGTCTATATGTTGAAGCATCCAATGATCTTTCTTGTCTAAGTACGTCTCATTGGTGGTTTATATTTTTATTTAATAAAAATAAATTCACAACATTAAAACCTTAGTTCTTGGTCACCCCCTTTCTTCAGTTTTGAGGAGGCTTCATGAAGTTCCTTTGTTTTGTCTGTAATTTGGTCAGCAAGGTGCAACAAATTTTCTATGTGGTGTTCAATGGTTTTCCAGATACAAATTTCATAAAATAGATACCATTTGAACCGTATCTGCTATATTAAGATGTTGAAGAACGTGTTCATTCATCTTAACTCTATATTCAACGATACACCTGTGACCCTTATGTTGGAGAACACTTTTGGAATCGGTATTGTGGAATGAACTGGTTTCTCATGTTGAGATTAGTTCAGATGTCTGGCAAGCTATCTTTGTACTAACATGTCCTGTTGAGTTCAGTTCATCATAATGGACTTGATTCTTACCATAACCATTGAGGTATGTGATTTTCTGTCATTGCATCTAATGTAAGCAGGTCGAACTTGAAGCTGTGAAAATGGAATATGCAAGTGTACAATTTGAATGTAATGCTGCAGATGAACGTGCTAAGCTATTGGCTTCTGAAGTGATTGGTTTGGAAGAGAAGGTAACGGATAGTGGCATTGCCTTGTGTTGCCAAATCCTTCACAAAGCCCTTATTGAGAATTTAAAATGAATTTTAACATCATTTACATCTGCAAAGTTGTCCTATTTGATTAAAAGAGATAGTTAAGGTAGACATATTCTGTTTTCTTATACTTTGGAAGAGGAACATACCCTTGTTCAAAAGATAAATTGTATTACACTAGAACTATCATATTGAAAATCTAATGTTGATAATGTTTAGTTTTTATTGATATTTCATATTTGTTGAACTTGAAGCAAACTTAGTATTGTGTATATTCTGTTATATTGATTAGCTGACACATCTAATGCGGAGTATCTTGCTATATTCACTTCTGAAGTGTAAAGTGATACTCTATTAGAACCCATATGGTAGCCTTCACTATGTCCTCACTCAGGTATCTTTTCAATGTCTGTCACATATAATACTTTTTGTATCAATGTTTGCCGCTTGTAATACTGAGGTGGTATGTGGAGTCTGATGTTTTGTCCTTGTTCTAATGGTTTAGAAATAAAATTTAATATCACTTGGATCACGATGCTGTAAGGTATATATCCAATATTTGTTATGATTTTAATTTTTCCTTTGGATCAGTGCATCGTCGATTATACTTCCTGTTGATATTAGATCGGAACGGTCTACTCACCTTTTTGAAACCGTGCCTTTTCTAGATTTCTTTTCTTCGAAATTGATTATTAAGTGCAGCCATTTGTTTTTCAGATAGATGATAATTTCCTCCACTTTGAGATAATAACTTTGTCTAACTTATCTTGTAGGCACTTCGTCTGAGATCTAATGAGCTTAAACTGGAGAGGGAATTAGAGAAATCACAAGCTGAAATATCTTCTTTCAAGTATGCTCAAAACTTGCCTGTGAACACTTTTAACTCTGATCTGGTCATAGTCATCTTTCGCTTTTATTGTTCATTCCCTCCCATCTCTCCTTTATCCACTGGGATAAAAGCTAAGGGAAACTAGATAGCATAATCATTTTAATGAAGTCAATAGTTTATTACAATGAGAAGGATATATCACTTATCAGATATTCATGTCTACCTTTATGTAACACCATTCACTTCCATATAATATTGAAGTGCTGCCAAAAACTTTATGTGCCTCTCCTGGTGCTTGCAATGGAGGAAACTTTAGTAGTTTTTGTAACGCATATTGGTTACTTCCATCTACTTGTGAAAATGTATATTAGCAAGAACAGTTAGCGAAGATTGCTATAAATTTTAGAAGTCAGAATTGAGTCGCTTTGCCTTACTCATTAACTCTTGTAAATTGCAATAAATGTGGGTGTTGATGTCATTCGACTCTCTCTTAATCGCTGCAGAAAGAAAATGGCTAGCCTTGGAAAGGAACGCCAGGATCTGCTGTCAACAATTGATGCTCTAAAAGAAGGTAAGATGCTGATAGTTAAAGAACCTTTTTTTTATTCGAGTTATTTTGCTTGTAATTGGTTTAGAGTGATATAGAGTTGCTATTTCTTTCCACCAGTTTCTTGTACACATAACGACATCTTTGTTTTCTTTCTCTCAACAGAAAAGAAGCTCTTGCAGGAGAAACTACGAAAAACTTCTGATAGTGGCAAGTCACTTGATGTTAGCAGGAGTATGCCTAGTAAAAAGGATGTATCAACTTCAACAGAGGATCTCCGTATGTGGTTTCAGATTTCACAGATTACATCTTCAGGATGCCTCTTTATGTATTTTTTAACATTATTGTAGATTTCAATTATGTGGTGTTGTATTGATTCAGGTGAAGAAAAAATCGTAAATACTACCTTGGATGGCCCTAACTTGGGAGCTCGCAGTTCTGAGGGCCCCACCTTTTCATATCTATCTGAGAATGACCAGCTCAGTCTTGAAAGTTTATCGACGACTGTTCCTCCAGATCAGATAAGGATGATTCAAAGCATCAATACATTGATTTCTGAGGTAGCTTCTTGCATAAAATCCTTGAGGCTGATCATTTTTGCACCCTCGACTACCTGTCTTCTTAGCTGTTTATATATTTCAAGGCATTTTTACCATTTAAAAGAATTGAATAATTTTCTTCCAACTTGGATGCTTATAGTTAACCTTGGAGAAAGAAGAGTTGATGAAAGCCTTGTCACTGGAATCATCTCAGTGCTCTGAATTGCAGGTAATTTGAGGGAAGCTGTCCTTGTCACTTGTTAGTATTATCATCCAAAAATATTTCTCCTCAGGATCTAATATGTGAGTCAAATTAACGTTATCATTCTCAAAAAAAATATGAGTCAAATTATTTTCACCTTTAGGATTCTTTTTCATCCTTTTCCTTTCTGTTGCTTCTAATATAAACCACCAATGTTCTATTGCAAATGTAAATTTTTTTGATCAAGTCTCCCTTTTGTAAGTATGCTTGCACATGTTCTTTCAATATCTATTAATTTTCATGTAGTGCTTTGTGTTGGGAAGTGCAACTAAAAGTTCACTGCTTGGATACTAATAATATTCTCTCTCTACACTTGTTTGATGGATTTTTGTTTTGTTCCTTGATGAGCATAGGAGTTAAACAAGGACTTAACCCGAAAGCTTGAAGCTCAAACACAAAGATCGGAGCTTTTGACTGCTCAAAGCATGGCAACTGGTAATAACCAAACAAGGCTACCAGATGCTTTATCTGTGCAGGACAGCACCACATATGCTGATGAAGGTGATGAGGTAAAATGACCTACCTTGAAACTTTTCATTCAATAAAGGTGCTGTGTGAACCTTTCTTGTACTGTAATATGACTTGTAAATATAACTGCTTCCATATGCTTATAAACCTCCATCCTCTTAAAGTTATCTTCTGTGCCCCTTTTATCTGTTAAAGTTTTAAAATTTTTACTTATATTTCACTTTGTATTTCGAATTAAAGTTAAAATTGGCATGGAATGCCAATACCATTGCGGCTTGTGCCCTCAGATTCGTTATTCAACTTATAAGTTACGCTTCAAGAGTAAGCTTTTTTAGTTCTTTTATAGACTAAGAGAGAGCTAAGTTTGAAATTCTTTCTTTTCCTCTAAGCTACTGCTGGAGCTTAATGGATCTATCAGTGATGTAGAAACACCATAAAATAAATACCAGTTTTCGAACACCCACAAATGGTAGAGGTTCTTGTTAGAATGTATCCCCAGACGGCCAGAGCTTTCTTCACCACATAATCAACCGTTTCCCTTCTGCTTGACTTGTGAGAGACCTGGTCCCTTCTTTTGTCCTTGTCTCCTCCAGGCTTGTCATATTCCTTGTGCATCTCTGATTAAGTGACATGGTTTACCACACTTGTGGCACAAGTCATTTAAGTTTGTAGCCCTGTTGAGATTTCCTTTCTTTATGAGACCTCCATGTTTTCTCACGATTTTTTGAAATCTTCAAGGGAGATAGGCCATGTTCTCATCTATTTTAGGATTTGACTTTGTGGCACCTTGAGAGCAAGTGATTTATTCATTTTTGCATCTTTCTTCCGATCAACCTCATTACTTGGATCCAACCTTTTGTCTTTACCTTTGAGAATGAGACCGTCCTTTCTTATGTGCATCTCATGAACTTAAAGATGTTGTAATAGAGCATCCAACATCAGTATGTACTTTAGGATCCCTTATATCATCGACAACATCAACTTCATCAGTACAAGATTCTGAGAGGATCTCCTGTATCTTAGTGACCTGTTTGCACGCAGTGCTAGGTTCTTTAGGAACATGATCTCGTTTGTAATGGTGGAGAATCTAGTGCACATTTCATGAATAGATTCACCTTCTTTCATGGTGAAACTTTTAAACTGAGTCTACCAAAAGGACGTTTGCTTTTTTTTTTTGAGAGCCAGTCAAACACTCTTTTCTCCAACAAACTCTAACCTTCTACAATTTTGTGTCATTTAGAGATATTGGACTAACAGTATTACACAGCTTGTCAGATGGTTTTGAGGTGTTCGTCTTCTTGGCGTCAAATGTTCTCACTCTTTTGCTTCCTCATCTCCTTCTAATTTAAACTTGATAGTCGATGCCTTGACTATACTTTCTTCTTTTGTATCAGGTGGTGGAACGGGTCTTGGGATGGATAATAAAGCTATTCCCTGGAGGACCATCAAAGCGGAGAACCAGCAATCTTATTTAGTTCAACGAGTTTTGTACATCATATAAGCTCTTTTTGCTCCTCCGCGCCTTGTATTTTTGGTAGCCAGATGGAGATGGTTTTCGTGTTCTATTAAGTGATTCATAGTCCTAATTCATTTCCCAGAAGAAGCAAATTGCTTCAAAGAGGTATTTAGAAGAAATGATTGATTACTTCACAGATTTGACAACAAGATGAAGTTTGGTTTAGTATTATAATTATTTAGAAGATGTAGTTTTACTTGTGAATTAATAGTGGGAGAAAAGAGGAAAAGGATCAAATGTATCATTTACCTATCGAAAATATTGTCTTTTTAATTACTCTTGTTGTAGTCTTAGTACTAATGTATTTGTTAATTTTGTTTTTAGGCCTAATACCTACTCGTCACCTTTTTGCTTATCGAGAGTCAAATTGAATGGATTTCAATAAATATTTTAAGTTGTAATCCTGTCATATTAAGATTATGAAGATTGCAACTAATATGGTATTTTTAGTGTAGTTTTTGACATTTGAATTTAAAATTTTAATAGAACCTAGGAAGGGATAACATGTATACAAATCTTATGCCACAATAGGGTAGATAACTTGGTTTTGATAGATCCTTAGGCTTAGCTCAATAATAAAGTTATGATATTACTATACGATGAACTTGAACTCAATTTTTTGGTTCCTAGATTCGTAGTTTTTCAAAATACTAGATTTTAATGGCGACTTCTATAAGAATTAGTGGCGGTTTTATTTGCCACTAATACTATCTTTTAACGGCAATTGTTATTTGATTTAGTGGCGGATTAAATTGCTGGTAAATAAAATACCTTTTACTGGTGACAACAAATGCCGCTTAAACTATAATTTTTTGTCACAAAAAAACCTTTTAAGCGGTGACTACAATTGCTGCTAAAACTATAACTTTTTGTCACAAAAAACGCCTTTTAGTGGCGACTATAACTGCCGCTAAATCTATAAATTTTTTGTCACTAAAAATACCTTTTAGCGGCAACTATAATTGCTGCTAAAACTATAAAATTTTGTCAAAAACACCTTTTAGCGGCGACTATAATTGCCGGTAAAACTAAAAAAAATTGTCACTAAAAACACCTTTTAGCAGGTGAAGCAGGAGCGACTATAATTGCCGCTAAATCTATTATTTTTTGTCACTAAAAATACCTTTTAGCGGCGACTAAAATTGCCACTAAAACTAAAAATTTTTGTCACTAAAAACACCTTTTAGCGGCGACTATAATTGCCACTAAAACTAAAAAAATTTGTCACTAAAAATACCTTTTAGCGGCGACTATAATTGCTGCGCTAAAACTAAAAAGTTTTGTCACTAAAAACACCTTTTAGCGGCGACTATAATTGCCGCTAAAACTATAACTTTTTGTCACTAAAACGCCTTTTAGCGGCGACTATAATTGCCACTAAATATATAATTTTTTGTCACTAAAAATATCTTTTAGCGGCGACTAAAATTGCCACTAAAACTAAAAAATTTTGTCAAAACACCTTTTAGCGGCGACTATAATTGCCGCTAAAACTGAAAAATCTTGTCACTAAAAACACCTTTTTAGCAGCGACTATAATTGCCGCTAAAACTAATATTTTTGTCACTAAAAAGCCTTTTAGCAGCGACTATAATTGCCGCTAAAACTAATATTTTTTGTTACTTAAAAATACTTTTAGCGGCGACTATTATTGCCGCTAAAACTAATATTTTTTTGTCATTAAAAATATCAGCGACTATTATTTTCGCTAAAACTATAATCTTGGGAAAAGGGTCTGATATACCCCTCAACTTTGTCATTTGCAGCTAATATACCCTCGTTATAAAAGTGGCTCATATATGTCCTTACTGTTATACAAACCGCTCACATATACCCCTGTCGTTACAAAATAGCTCACATATGCCCTTCATTTAACGGAATTTAAAAAATTAATTTAAATTTATTTTTAATACTTCTAATTTTTTTAAAAAAAATTATTTAAGGGTATATATGATCCTTCTATCAAAGTTCAAGGTATATTTTCATATTTTTTCATACATAAATTATTTTTTGACTTCTTTTATTATAATTATTTGAGTTTCTTATTCTTAATTTATTTATTTTTCTTTCATTCCTTAGTTTAAACAAAAAAAATTAAACTATTTTTTTTGTGTGTATTGTAATTTAATTTCGTATTCGAAGAAAAAATTTGGTCATCTACAATAAATTTTACAAGAATATTAGTGAAACGTAAATAAATTTGATTATCAAAATAATAATTATAAATTTGTCATTGAAATAAAATAAGTCAAAAAAAATATGTCTGACGAGGAATAAATTTACTCATATGGGATTATATTTTTTAGAAAAAAATAATAAAAATTTAGATTATTTTCATTTCCGTTAGAGGAAAAGGGTATATGTGAGTCATTTGCTTACAAGTAGGGGTACATATGAGCCACTTTCATCAAGGGGTATATCAGCTCTAAATGACAAAGTTGAGGGGTATATCAGACCCTTTTTCCTTATAATCTTTTGTCAATAAAAACACTTTTTAGTGGCGACTATTATTGCCACTAAAACAAATATTTTTTTGTCACTAATAATACCTTTTACTATTATTTTCGCTGAAACTATAATTTTGTCAGTAAAAATACCTTTTAGCAGCGACTAATGCCGCTAAAACTAACATTTTTTGTCACTAATACCTTTTAACGGCGAATAATTCATGTAATGAATATTGTTTTAATTTTAATTTTGTAAATCCACTCGTGTCACTTGTAATTTTCGAGGAGCAAAGTACACTACTTTTTTTTTTCAAGTTCAAGGATCATAAAACAAATTTGTACGATTATCTTTAACTTTTTATGCATATTAATCAATATTTTTTAAAAAATATATGTGATCGACTCTGTTTAAACTCAAACTACTGGTATTCTTTGAACAAGAAAGCCAAGTGAAACCATACTGCTAACTTGAATAAATCTTCATATTGTTGGTAAACATCAATTTCATTCTAGTGCACATTTTTCTCATAGTACCTAACTGTTTAAGAATTATTTTTGACAAATATTATTATTATTACTATATATATATAAAACATAGTACTAGTATTTTTTTAATTGTTAGATTGGTAGGCTGCCTAGAATTTTGAAATGCCCTATTATCCTATGTATGACAATAAAGAAAGAAAAAATATTTTTAAATATGGTTTAGTGGTTCAATCTAGTGCATTAGCACTATAAGAATTTATTCTCTAGAATGATCATGATAAGTTTTTTTATATGTCTAGTATGATAATTAGTACTATGAAATTGCCAAGAAAATCATTAATCCTAATTAGTTTCTAGGAAGAATACTTCTAGATTTATCTAAATTTGACACCATATATTAAATGCATATCTAAATTCTACTTTATTATTCGAATCTAATATTTTTATGGCATCGATCTTTCTAAACGTTAATATGTCAAAAAAACACGAAAACATTCTTTCTTGAAAAATACCAAAAGATTATATGGTATAACATGTTAAGCTGATACCAAAAAAAAAATATAAAATCTACATCATCAATTTATATAATTTAAAATCAAATAATATTTATCATAATGTTGAGCAATACCATGCTCAAAAAGGTATATATTTATATATTCAAAAATAAAAAATTATTGTCAAATATGCGCACCATGTTTTCCTCCGTGATTGTAGGCCCAATAATTATTAATATTATTATAATTTATATTTATAAAAAATAATAATTGGCCAAATAGATACAAAAAGAGATCTAAAAATTCAATACCTCACAAAACACACGCTCCTATAAAGGATTTACATGTGATTTTTTTTATTTGTAATATATAAGATCTGATCAATAAATTTAGAATAAATGAAAAAAAAATAATTAATATTTTATTTACGTTGAAATTTGAATTTGAGATCATGTAAATTCTCAATGATAGCTAGATCACGTCCTTGGATACTTATTTTATATGTGATTTTGGAATTTAGTGGATTTATTCTATTCAATGTGTCAATTTTTTCAAAGATATTGACTTTTATTTTTTGTGTAAAGTATGTATCACAATTCACAAGCATCTTTCACAGTTTCCATTAATGAATAATTGAATTAGTGCTATCACTTCACATTTTATTATGTTGGTGGAGCCTCTTTTTCAGGCATTTATGTCTCCTTCCTACACTCCTCTTTTATTGGTCCAATATATATATATATATATATATATATATATAATGGTAAGAACTTTAAAGATCGAGTTCATCTGAATTCAGATCACGAAAGTCACTTTTAGTTACCTATATTATTTTTTAAGTTATTAATTTCGATTTGTTATGAATTGTTATATATTGTTATATTTTCATAATCTAATAGTTTAACAATTTTATATATCAGCGTATATAAATTTAACCATTTTAAAATTAAATAAATAATGATGATTTTCGAGTAAAGCTAAAAGGAAATGAATCATTTTAAAAAAGTAACCCTTTTGATTATATGTAAACGGTTGAATCTTCTTGAAGATCGATCGGAGTGTAAAGGTTCAAAAATTTACTAGTCACAAATATAAAATCTATATATATTTAAATTTTTTATATAAATTTCTGACTCAGCTCGAGAGGTAACTCTATTTTTAGAAACCTCCTAAATGGACCCTTGTACTAAGGCACCCCTTCATTAAAACACACAACAAAACCTGAATATTCAATATTCAATAACTTGCTATATATATACCACATAGTCACCAATATAAATAGTTCCATTATTAGTAGAAGAAGAAAAATAAAAAGGCAAAAGGGAGTTGAAAAAGACTTTTAGCAAAATGGGAAGTCTTCAAACAAAAAATCATAAAAACAATCCAAATGCCAAAATTATTGAAGAGTTGAAGTATAAAGTAAGGTTACTTCAAAAAGAGGTAAGTGAAATAATGTGTATAAGGGAAAATGAGAGTGAAATTTACAATCAAGAAATGATTGTTTTTGCAGTAAAAGAAGAAGAATGGAAGCAAGAAAAGAAGAAACTTAATGAAGAATTAAATGATTTGAAGAAAAAATTGGAAGATTATAAAGAAGATAAAGATAAAGTGGAAAATCAAGAAATGGTAAGTGAAAAATGTGATAATAAAGAGTATCATATGTTGGTGAGAAATTCATTGTTGGAGCAAATTAGAGAAGAGGAAGTTAGAAGAGATGAAGCTATTGAGAAATGGAAAAATCTCTATTTTGTTATTAAAAATGAGCTTGATGAACTTATTCAAAGGACAAATCAAGGTAAATTTAATTATTTATTATTTTTATTATTTTATATGTTTATAGTCCTATTTGGTTTTTACACTTTTTATATGGCAACGTATAATTTGAAATTCGAGTTATTTTGCTACATAACACTTGCTTGGAGGTAGCTCCTAGAAATGCATTCATTCATGTCCTCTCATGTTAATCCCTCAAGTCTCTTTGAGGGTTTAATTGAGTCTCGTTAATCGACAAAATAGTAATATACAAATAGGAGTAAGAAAAATTAGTTTTATTAATATATAAATTGTTGAATCTTATCGACTTAAAGAAGCTTCTAGTGTTGTAAAGGTCACTCCAAAGTTCACACTCTTGAATTTATTGAAGTCTTGTAACCTATAGAGTCTAACTCCCTATCCAATTAGTAAAATTTAATTATATAAACGGAGCTAGAACTCTAGTTACTTTCGGTGGAACTCATTAGTGTTAGCCCAACATTCTATATTTATGTTGAGAAATCCACTTGATATAAATAAATAAGTTATCTAAAATTCAGTACTTACCTTTCTACAATTCGGAACTTATAAACTCGAAATTCTGAATCTGTTTCTGCTCAATTGTACCATGCAAAATGAATTCTATCATTCTTGATGGTGTGTTTAATTTGTTTTCATAGGAGAAAGACTCTGCTGGAGAAAAGAGGAAGTGGAATTATTAGAAGAACTACATATGGAGTTGAAAGCAAAAGAAGAAGTCATTGCACATTTAAAAGAAAAAATTGTTTCAATGGAGAAACAAGAAGTTAAGAGGGAGAGGGAGATTGATATTTTGAGGCAAAGTTTGAAAATTATGAGTTACAACAAAAAGGTTTCTAGCATATCTAAAGTTTTTTACAAAAACTAGAATTTTCTAAGATGTTCTGTATCAGACTCGATCTTGTGTGAACACGAGATACTTTGTGCACCGAACTGATTGTTTATTACAATTTCTACAATGCATTGGAAAGCAAAGATCATAGAAATACCAATATTTGTTTGGTTTCACTAAGGTATAAATGTGTACTCATTTGATATGTACTTCTCATGAGGAACAATGTTACTTGCTAGCCTCATTTAGCAATTTAGTATATATTTTGGTTAATTTATGACCAAAGGAACTGTTTTTTCGTAAAAGTAAATGATTGAGAGGAGTTATGTCTGACTACCTAGTGATTTATAAGTATCTTTTATCATATACTTTTTTATATATTTGTCTCTATCTAATTAACGACATCTATAACGAAGAGAATCAAACTACAAAATTAGACTAGGGACCATGCTCCTCGTTGTTTTTCTAGGGCTACATACTATAATATCATGAAGAATAAGAGTGCCATTACAGCTATAACTAGTGATTTTATAAGCTCCCTCGCTAGATTTTTCTTATATTTTTGTCTTCAACTAATCAAAGACGTCTACGCCATAGAGCATCAAGCTCCACAAAAACATGACTAACGACCATGCTCTAGGTTTTCTTATGTTGTTATCCTATGAACTCAAAAAACCACCATATATTGCGTGTAAAGAGAAAGATAGCAAAACTTTAAATGCTTGTGGAGCCCTAAGCTCAGACATCTCAAACTCTGAAAGTACCCTTCCATCGATATCGAAAGCAAAACTATTTGACTTATTTTTTTCTCTTATTTTTGGTTCATTTTATAAATAATCTTAATGCGCAAACACACACCAACAAAAAATAATTGTGACATGCTTATATGATTAATAATAACATAGTGATAGATAATTCTTATTGGTTACAAATCCTTATATAACATATTAGTGAACAATAATTCTTTTATTTATTATTTTTAGTTCCAATTCCAAATGTGTTCTTCACCCCATCAACTGCATCTTGAGCCATGTGCAACATTTGCTCTCCAGTCTAAAATACAATCAACAAGAAAAATAATTTAATACACCAAAAATATATTTTGATTTTTTTTGTAATCGCGATTTCGAGAGTAGTTTACGCACACTTCGACTATTCAATGATATCTAATAAAATTACCTGGTGAAGAAATCCAGAATTATGTTCCCTTTTTTGATGAGCTGATTCACAAGCTCTTTGAATTGCATCTTCAACTTTGCTAACAGAGTGATTTGCCTACCAAAAATTGCAAGTTTATAAGAGTAGAAGGAAAAAAAAGATAAGGTAAAAATTAGGAATTTACTAAACCATAATTTTTATATAAATTTGTTACGTCCGTTTCATTTTATATGACAGTGATTTGATCAAATGATGAGTTTTAATCATATTTTTTCGTGCATATTAGAAGTATCCTTAGAAGTTTGTGAAATTAAACATGTCGATATGCATCCATGGTTATAAGAGTATATTGTTGAGGGTAAAAACTAAAGTTATATAGATATGGTGTTTACAGTATAACTTCAACAGAACTCAATACCTTCGACTCGAATTGTTACAAATTACAAGCTTAGAACTAGTAAGCTCAAAATGGCTAAAATCTACAAATCATAAATTTTAAATCTTGAATCGACATTTACTTTCAAATACATAAATTGATTATTCTTTTATCATATAAAATGAGATGGAATAAACAATATATTCTAAGATATGATATTTCACCTGAGCTTTGCTATGGAATTTATCAGAATTGCATTGAGCACTTGCCATATTGATTCTTGATATATTATATAAAATTATATATACGTATATATTAAATATATAAAACTCCTTAATTGTTAATGTTTTTGGTATTCAATATATATGAAAACCTTCTGGGCTAATGAGAAGTTTTTATAGAGAGATTCTTTAGTGATTGGTTTTGATAAATTGAAATCCACATTTTGCTGCTATTTTATCCGCCTTTTGTGGCTAATTTTTGTGTGACATTGAGAAAAATATGCTAATCCATACTTGTTTTAGATTTAATCATGTTTTATTTCACTCATTTTTTTGCATCTTTATCTCTTTTTTCTTTTAAGTATTTGTTTTTTTGACAACAACGGAAACCCGCAGCCACTATCCTTTTTGGATGCTCACAGGGTAAAGCCCTGCTCCTATGCAATAGCTCGTAAACCACATAGGAGAGGTAACCCGCACTAGGTAAGCCTGGTGCGACGAACTTGACCTAGAAGGCAAATCCCTTGCTTTCGCTGGCAAGGGATTTTGAACTTGAGACCTCCAACATGGAAGTCCCAAGCTCATACTACTTGGCCAACCCGAAGTATTTGATTCAAAATATATCTAAACATTGAGCGAAATTACTATAATAATCCCAAACTTTGGGTAGACCCTATTACTCCTGCACTATTTAATAATGTATTTTAAAAATATATATAGGTGCCCACGTGAACATCATAAATATTGCATCATTCTAAATAGTAACCTATCCAGTTGGGTACAAATATCAATATCGCCACAAGGTTGTAAATAAATCAAGATATTTGCAAAGGATCATAAACTTTTTTTCTTCTGAGAATGGTAACAAGTACAAAGGATGCTAAGTTCCTAATGTTCAAGTACATACACAAATGATGCCAACAATGTCACTAAAGCTACTATAAGCTCAAGAAGATAGTTAATTCTCCAGTTTTATTTCAGTCCTTTTCACGGACGTGTACTCGGAAGCAACAAAGCGCAGCCACAGAAACATGACACTGGTCATTGGGAACATTCACTCAAGTACTTAACTTCCAATGCTCAAAATATTCCCGAGGGAGCTTCCGATAGCACGCACTCAATGGATTAGTAGATATGCACACAAGCTGGCTAGAACACCACCGTTATGAAAGAACGGATAAAACTTGGGATAGAAAGCAAGAATTTCAATCTTTCAAACAAAACCAAACATGCATTGTTCGCAACTATACATGAACAATCGAAAGACATAACCTATATGAGCATTTTGAAATGCCTGTGTGTTCCTGCAATGCCTATGACATGGATTAACCTTCCAACATTAGGTAATATGCAACATACCGCTATGCCAAAAAACAACCTTCAAGAAAGGCATACAATTTATGCTTCTGGAAAGTACGAACGACATATATTAAACTAAGCCACTATAGATGCGTAACAGAAAAGAGGAACCAAGCCAGCCAGAGTATTGTCCTCTGTATCACATAAACGGTGAAATGACAGAACACAGCAACCTAAACTTAAGTGTCGCATAAGCAATTTGACTCTCTGAGAAAACGACAATACAGAAGACAGCTCAGGTTCCACAAGAAGATAGTGAAATAGAATGAATGGTGTCGCACAGTTTTCTCCAGAAATATCAATTGAAAACCTGAACTGCCAAATCACACATCTGGGTAACCACCATGCAAGAAATATGAGAAGGCCAATAACTAAAGGTCTACACCTAAATCCCAAATTAGCGTCGACTACAATCTACATGAATCAGTCATTCTACCTGTCATGACAAGAGCATTCATCCGATCAGACACAGTCAACCTACATAGCCTTCCTTCTTTATCTGAAATTGGGGCGAACAATGGTTTGCACATGTAAATTTGTCACAGCAATGACAACCAAACCATAAATTTTCCAATAATATCAGCTACAACTCAGTCCCAAGCTAGTTCAAGTCAGCAGTATGAATCCTCATCACCATAAGCGCTTCGTTTGAATCCATATTATTTCATTATTCTAGACTTAAACTACTTATCTAACACTCCAAGTTCCCTAATTGCTCCAACGATATATACTAAGAGTCCCTAGTGATTTTTTATCATTTGCTAGAACTGACTAGATTTCAAATTAGTATAGATGATTGTCTTCCATAGAAAAACCATATTTTTTGGATAGATTTGCTAACAGAGAGACTCGAATCAGCTCTTACATCTAAGAACTTAACAAATGATCAATCAAAAAGAGCAAATTCAGCTCTTAGAAACTACCTATACCTCACAATCAGCTATAAATTCAACATACAACTAACTATTGCTTCATAAACAGAAACTCAGAACACAACGCCCGAAAAGCTTTCAAAATAACACAAAAAAAAAATCGATGTGAATAAGCAAGCTATGATAAAATTTCTAGAGCATCCAAAAAAATTGCTTTATTCCTTCAGAAAATTAAGTACAACGTACCATAGGCAAGAGTAAACCCTAGAAGGGAGAAGAAACAACACATGTAGTTGTTTTTTAGGAAAGGAAGAGTTTTAGTTGATAGATTTAGTTGATATCTGAGTCATCGAAATCATCCTGAAAGAGATTGAAGAAGTCGGAGTCGGCGAGTCGGAGGTGTTCGCCACCACCGAGTGGACCTTCGCCGAACATGTCGATTGTGTCCACGTCATCAACGTCCATCGCCATTGTTGATCCTTGTTCTTCCATGTCTGCTAAATAGTCTACTACCATCGGCTTCATTGTTGATTCTTCTTCTTCTTCTCTCGCTGATGCAATTGGAGAATTGGGATTGTGAAGTGGAAAAATTCAAAATGGAAGGTGCAATAGCCTATTTATATAACCGGAATCGGGTCAAAAATATGGACCCGACCCGGACATCCGAATTATCTGATGGTTCGCACACTACACTCCTCGTTAGTTGCTATGTTTTTTCTATTTTTCTACTTCGATTTAATACACTTTGAGCCGATGAATTTTCGAGAACAAATTCTCTATCTTCACAAAGGATGTTTCGAAAACAGTTTCATGAAGATAGTGGTAATGTTTGTTTACAGTTTACCCTCTCTAAATCTCATTTAGAAAATTTGACTGGATATGTTGTTGATATAATATTTATTTAGTTCAATTAAATTTCGACTATTAATCAAATTAACTTTTGAAAAAAGTAAAACATGACCGGTAAAAAGTAAAGAGTGTTAAGAATTTCCATCTTAATCTCAATTTGATTACCTTCCCATGGAAAAGTCTTACCATTTTGTTGGACGACTCAATCGCTGCGAGAAGTCAACAGGAAGCTTTATATTAAGAAGGCGGCACAGTTGTTCCATTTCCAATAGTTCAAGGGTAAAATAGACACTTTTTAGAGCAAAGAGTTCAACAGTATTAGGAATTGAGTTGTCCCTTTGTTCTTGGTTCTTTGTATGTACAAACATCAGATGCATGTATCTGGTTAAAGAATCAATGGTATCTACAAACAAAATGTTGAAAAAGTAAGGTATTTTCTTCAGATTGCAGGATTGAGTCATTTTGAGAACAACTCGACTCTATCTATGTGGCAAGCAGCAGCAGGATTTTGAAGGCAGTTACAGAAGCTCTCGTCGTCTTTTGGAAATGATGCTGGCAAAGGATGGTCCGGGGTGACACCAACCTAGAAAGACGATACACATCAATAACCATATTTGTTTGTGGCATGTATATATCAGAACGAGAGTGAGGAGATAGAGAGTGTGTGGACCTTGTCTATATCGTTGTGAGCAGGAGTTTCATACCGAGCAACTGTAACAGCCACGCCAGAGCCATCAGATAGCTGGAATACAGACTGGATTTTACTGTATCAGAAGAAGAAACAAGTAAGAATAGCATTCTTCTTTTGCCAGCTAAAGCGTATTTGCATGTAAGTAAATAAAGTTATTACCCCTTGCCATATGTTGGTTCACCAAACAGCTGTGCACGCTTGTTATCTTTCAAAGCACCGGCTAAAATCTCACTTGCACTTGCAGTCCCTTTGTTTACCTGACAAGCATATGCACGTGAGTTTGGCCCGGGGAGAGTTCAGGGATTGGCGGAATCAGTGTGTGAAGTGTGAACTTGAGTGATTGAAAGAGAAACTAGAACAACTTTTGGCAAAGCCAAAGATAAACTTAAAATGCTGAACTGTGACAGAAAGTGAGCCTCTGACTGGAAAGATTTGCAGTGCAAAATACGAAATTCATGTCAAACTCAAATACACCGGAAGAATAGGATCATTATACATCATTAAGCACCAATATTTGATAAATGAGAACTACAGTCCAGCCGCGAGCATCACAAAACAAGAAGATGCGGTGGAATTTAAGTGCACAAGGGGAAAAAACAAAACCAACTCAATTGTCTACCTTCATCACAAAAACCACTTAGCTGAGGTTAGGCTAATCCATGTCAACATAAATGACTAAGTATGAATACACTTACCAGCACAGCTAGGGGCTCTGAAGCAGCTACCACATTGCTCCCATCCGTGTCATAAATATCTCGAACACCACGGCTATCACAAATGTATACAATCACACCTTTATCCAACCTGGTTGGCAGTGAAATCCATTGCATAGCACAGTTTAGTCTTCTTGCATAGCAGTAGCAGTAGCGTCAAAGGGGCAAACATTAGAACGAAAAAGCTAGAGAATAATAATATGCTGAACCAAAGAAAGAAACTTCATTGTATCACTAACAAAGTAATCTCATAATCTCTCTGTTGTGAATCGAAAATATTATTTTGACTAGACTACATTGTATTAAAAGAACTTCTAGTATTTAACAGTATATAGACCTATGTGGCACTCTTATGTAAAAAGAATAAAATAGGGAAAAAAATTTCATTGTCAACACCTACATCGACCCTTGAAAAGATGAGTAATACTTATTGAGAAACTAGCACTCGAGTACATTGGATCATCAGAAGAAAACTAAGCAGACACTTCAAACTGGAAAATCCAAACACAGCTTACCAAATTTTTGCTATCTCAACTCCTTCAGGGAAGAGACCACCACTGCACAAGATCTCAACTTTCAGATCACAATTAAAGACTGTGAAATGAAGACAGGGTGAGAGCTTATCACCTGTTATCCCGAAGGTCCAAGACAAATGCCTTGACATTGTTTTTCCTTAAGGTTTCAATCGCCTCTCTTACAGCACCTATAGGGAGATTTACATGACTACTTAACTGGAATTTATGAAAAAACTACCACGATGTTTAACTCTTCAAACACGTACTGAAATCATCACATTTCTAGAAAATTTTAGTGGAAGCATGCATAAAATGATAGATATAAAGTGTAGCAATATGAAATGCAGGATTCACTTTCCAAATGATTTCATTGTCATTGACAGAAATGCTATATTCAATGATGGCATACTAACAGTGAAAATACCAGTAAGATCAAGAAAATTCTAAACATGAAGTGTGTACAACTTCTGATAACCAAATCAGAGAGTAGAAAAAAGTCTCCGATTTGATGCAATGCATCTGCATAGTGACAAACCACTCCCTAGAAGGAGGAAAAAAGAAGAAGCAAGGCTACTAGTTCAGATAATAGGCGATTTGAGAGTAGTCTGGTTTTCTATTAAGTAGGATAGTGTTTTTAATATTAGAAGTAGTTGATAAGATAGTTTACCAGAAGCGTTCTGGTTGAATGTTGATAGTTTGATGTATCCGATCAGAGGAGCATCATCTCCTCCAGTGGGTAGCTTGCAGATTCTTGATTTTACAGGATTCAGAGAAACTTTTTCCCGTCTGGAAGACAGCACATTATTAGTATTTGTTAAGAATAGGTATCTCTCTAGCTAAGAATATAAAAGAGCATAATCATAAACCAAAAAAAAAAAACATTTACATATGTTTTACTGTAATAACAGCTAAGGAAGAAGGTACGAGCTTAAACTAATTAATAGATGCATTAATAGCAATAGTCATACTTAAAAATAAAAGAAGTATGCAAGAGTCATATATAAAAGTAACAGAAGTATGCAGATCATAGAAAACTTTAGTAGAGTTCAACAAGATGAACACACATTAATGGTAGCTGCCTTCTCTCGGATCCATGAAGTACAGTTAGTTCCACACCACTTCCTTCAGGTCCTCTGTATGTCAACAAAAATAACAATAAATAAAGAGGAAAATATATGCATATAAACTTAAGCTATAGACATAATCGCCAGGGGAAAAACAGACTACCAACCTGTTGATATTGAGATCTTAGAATCAGAAAATATTATGAGATATTGACCTACAGTTACAAACCTATTAGCCACGTGATTCTTGTTTATGAACTCATATGTATGATAGCAGAGTAAAATTACTTCTACTTCAGCGTTCTCTTTTTTCTTTTTGATCAGTCAATGTTTCTCCCTCATTAATTAGAAGTAATACTGTTTCTCCCAGGAATATTTCCAGTTTGATTCAGTATAACGTGAGAAGGATTATGACCTCTGACTTATAGTTCTAGCATGCAGATCCTATCATTAGGTTTGTCAGGTGCAATAGTTATGAGTAAGTAACAACAGCAACATGCCCAGTGTGATCCCACAAGTGGGGCCAAAGAGTATAGAGTGTACACAGACCTTACCCCTACCTTGGGAGGTAGAGAGGTTGCTTCCCATAGACCCTCAGCTCAAAGGAAGGTGTATCAAAGCAGATTGAAAAAGAAATAACGGAAGTGAAGAAATCATGGCAAAATACTATTAAAAAAAAAGCATGGCAATCGTTACAAGTAAATTCAATAATTTTACTGATGTTCAAGCTCTCAGTCGTTGTGCTTCACTTGTCTGGTAAACCCAGAATAAGACTTCATCTCATCAAGAATTTGAACTGTGAAGCATAAAATGAAACTGCACGTCAGGACCAGAAGAAAACTTACTGTAACCGTTCTGCTGCATCATATATACCCATGTTTTCTGTGCTGGTATTGTCAATTTGTAGGATGATATCACCAGATGAGATGCCAGCCCTATTTGCAGGACCTCCTGGAGAAGCTGAGATAACGACCAGTCCAGAGGCCGATTCATTTTTCCCCAATGGATAGCCAATTGACAACCCTACTCCAGTAAGTGCATTTTGAGTTCCCGACTGCCTTCAAAAAACATATGAAGAGATCTGTTTAGGAAGCAAATTTTCAATCAATCGTGGTGGAGTTAACTCACCAGCTAATAAGACAAGAGAAAACAAGAACCATACCCGCAAACTTTTGAACTTTTCAGGCTCCAGAAAACGGGTGAAAGGGTCATTCAGAGTGGCGAGCATCTTTTTTATTGCTGCATCTGGAGACAGTGTAGTGCAATGATTTAACAATATGTATTTAAGGGATGGAAAACTACAGCTGTAGCTGAGACAAGTCATTTCATACTTCCAGACAAGTTTAAAGCTTCAAGGCTGGTTATTGGAATCTGTACGTTTCTATGACTATATATATTGATAAACAGAGTTTCCTGCCACAAATGGCATGGTTCCATAAAATAGATGAGGTTGCTTAAAGCACACATCAATCAAAAATTCAGAACTCAAGATACAAACTATTAGTCCATCATGCAGGTGAGCTTGACCAAAAGGTATATCAACAGACTGATGGGCACAATATAGCATCTTGTCGGCAAAAAGAAAATAGAAAAATGTGCCGGGTACTATTTGCTAACTTGCATCTTGTTATACATGTATGTAAGATTAACTAATACATTTTCCCTTCTATATAGATTGCACACTCTAGTCCTCTACCTACTCGGAATAA
Organism: Solanum lycopersicum; assembly: GCF_036512215.1. Classification (NCBI taxonomy): domain Eukaryota; kingdom Viridiplantae; phylum Streptophyta; class Magnoliopsida; order Solanales; family Solanaceae; genus Solanum; species Solanum lycopersicum. Next base: position 67,899,015 of record NC_090811.1, on the reverse strand, counting down.
TGTTTTCTTCTTTTTCAATCAAAGCTTAAACGCAGATGCATAGCAGATCATTTCTTCCCCGAGTATTCTGCAAAACTTCATGCAGATAATCACTAACAGACCATCCAAAAAAAGGGCAAGACTTACATGTTTCCTGCCTTGTGTTCATTGGTTCATTTCGTAGAGCGTCTTCTCGGTACCTAAACCAACTTTGACCATTGAAGGTCTTGTCAATATATGCACGGTCAATTGTTCTCCATGCCTCCAAGAAAAGTAGATTTTCTTCAGTGAGAGCAACTGTAAAATGGGAAGAAAATAGGAATTTCATTACTTATATTTGAATAATTGAGTCTTACAACATGGAAAAGCTTGACATGATCCATCAAACTGACAGACTTACAAGAAGGCGCTTTGACAACAGCAGCATTGACAGCCATAACCAGCATTAGTCCTATGCAGGACCGAACAAATATCTCAGGTACTATACTCTTACAAAGTTCAGAATGCTTTAATGTTTTGCGGAGACTGGATTTGAATTTTCTTGGTATAAAAGCTAAGCCATTTTGTATAACCAGCAAACTTTGCTTATCTATGAATATTTTTCTACACCTCCGGATTGGCTGAGAAAACATTCTGTTTCTGTACATTTGCTCAATGTAGCATGAAGGAGAGCAACTTCCAGAGTTGTCATTGCCACTTCTTTTCAGACACAATATAGGATGATATACTCGAGATTTATTACTTCCGCTGTACAAAGAATTCCATGAAAGCACCTGCAGAATGTTTATTGATTAAGTCTACTTGACTATCTATATCGTGTAAATTTTGCACTTTTGCACCAAAAACACAAAGACAAAGAGAAAGACGAGTAGCTTTTAGTTTGGAGATGCTTTACTTCTTGTTTACAGAACGAACATGTTAATTTTGTTCCTTCTAGATGGTCCACCACATACAAGCAAGAATAATTCCTCATGATCATTTCTTTGCCTTCCAGCTCCTTTAAAATTAACTAAAGGGAAAAGGTTAAATTTTCCCGATTACTATCTAAAATTGAGCAACTTTTGCCTCTATAAACTTTTGGTCTATTTTACCCCCTCCGCTGTGAAGCAGTCTTATTTTTACCCTTGACCCGTACTAATGAAGCTCCAAAGTAAGGTTGATGGATAAATTTGGACATTTTTTCTCAAAAATTTGGACACGTAGAGTCCACCAATTTTACGCTGGAGTTCCATTAACAAAAAGGAAAACTACGTGGTGATTTGTTAACAACAAGAATATGAATGAACCAAAAGTGTGACAGAGGCAACATTGAGTGATTTAAATAGTACAGGGATAAATTTGGACCTTCCCCCTTTAATTAAATCATAATGTTTAAAAGTATATGCTTTTTGGTCTTAAAAGACCAATTATGTACCAGTACTGCAATGAAATAGCATGAATAGAGTGGAAAGGATATAGCGGAACCATGTTGCCTGCACCAACTAGTTTGGGGCTGACTCATATGACTGAACGAAGGAGTCAATTTTTTACCTCTCTGATTCAAGCCTCTCAAATAATGTTCGGATCTTTCAATTTCTACCTTTTCTTTCATTTGACACACTAAATATCGTGAGATTATCATCAAATGAAAAACAATGTAAAGTTTCAATCTTAACTCGAATTACTGGCTCTGTGAAAACTTTAAAATACATAAGTACTTGTTTACTATATAAGTTTAAACAAGGATTTCCATGTTTCACAATTGAGAAAACAGACTGCTTAAATAATGAACTCTTCTAGTTTTAAACTTTTAATCTATACTACACTCTTTCCCTTTCAAGAATTCAAAAATAGTACACACAATTCAGTCATTAAAATTATTTAATCCAGGCCAGCTAGTGCAAATCTTCATTATTCCTCCAGAGTTAGGCAGATGTACAGAAATCACTATATTTTCTCCTGTCCTAAACTTATTTTACACTTCAATACTTTTCTAAGCAAACTAAAACTATCTAAGCTAATTAATATCTTCTTCTACTACTATTCATCTTGAGACAAGGGTTTATCGGAAACAACCTCTCTACCCCTGAGGTAGGGACAAGGTACGGAGCCAAGTAGGATCAAGGGCTTCATCCGAACCCCCTTTTATGGAGAATCATACTGTTTATTACATGGTTAAAATTATCTTTTATATATATAAAGTAGATGGTGAACCCCTTGATGAAAATTGCAACTCCGTCACTAGGTAGGGGTAAAGTCTACGTACACTCTACCCTCCCCATAGACTACACTAGATATGTTCTTGTTGTTGAATTCTACTACCATTCATACTACACAATACCATATTAGTACTATTTCAAACTCCAGTCAAACACCGTCACATAAATTGAACCATCAGGAAACTTATGAAATCAAGAACACCAACTAAAATAACAAATAGTAAATATGAAATATTAGGGAATTTGTCCACTTGAACAAATGGGGTTATTTCAAGAACCATAAAAAAAAACTTCAAAATTTCCAATTTTCACATACCTTAAAAGAAATAATGGGGTTTCTTCTACTACCATTCATACTACACAAAAATCAAATTAGAACTATTTCAATCTCAATTTCCAGTCAAACACAATCACATAAATTGAAACATCGAGAAATTAATGAAATCAAGAACACCAACTAAAACAACAACTAGTAATATGAAATGGAATTTGCCCACTTGACCAAATGGGGTTATTTCAAAAACCATAAAAAACTAAACTTTCCCATTTTTTCACATACCTTAAAAGAAGTAATGGGGTTTCTTCTGATGATGGTGAATGAAGGAGAATTCGAACTTCCCAGTAGAGCTTCCATTGCTAGCTCAGAAATGAAACGAAACGATTTCAGTCGGTAGCCAAATTTCAGCCACAAAAAATTCTTTTCAATTCTGTTTATTATCGTTTTTCTTCTTCTTTTAAAAAGCTTCCGGATGAGTTTTTATTATTATTCGTTTTCTTATTGACTCGAATTCATAATCCGTAATTGAAATTGAGTGGTATTTTATCATTCGAGAAAAGTCGAACACCCAATTTTTCATTTGATATTTTGTGTTGGATATCTATTTAAATTTGAGATAAGGGTTTTGTATCGATTTTAAAAATAATTAATTATCTATTTGAGAATATGTTAAACTGTTAGAATATTAATTTATCGTTTATTGATTATTATTGATTCGATTATCAATTTAATCATTAATATATCCCTAAAAAAATAGTAGAAAGTGTATTAAAGATATACATAAATTTCGATTGAGAAAATATATGTATAACAATTAAAAAAAAAAAAACTCTCCACTCTTTATCTTCCTTTTCTTTTCTTCTTTTTTGATAAAAATCTAATTTGATTATAGAGTTTTTCATGGCTTGTCATCAGAGTACAAATCAAGAAATTAATTTCATTTGGACCTTTGAATATTTATTCAAATATAATAAATAATAGTGAATGAAAAGATTATTAATTATATAATTCAATTTATTTGAAAAAGTATTTTCAAAAAATGAATTACAATACTGTAATTCTATACTCCTTTTGATGAAAAAGTATGTATATTTAATTTTAGAATGACTAATCAATTTAAAAAATAATTATAAGCAGCAATAATCTTTCATCAATATTCCTAAAAAACATATTAAAATGTACTTTTTACAAATTATAACAAATCTACTTGTAGAACGTGATGGAATGTTTCATCCATCACAAAAAAGTGGTAACAAGCAGAGGCCCACCCAATGTTAGATCTCTTTCACATACAGTAAGTACTATTGGTAGCTGTAAATGAAGTTTCGAAAATTTATTGATGATCCCTCCTTCTCAACCACTTGCATTCACTTTCTGTCTAGTATTTAGCAATGCTGAATGAATCCACTTTCTATTCATCTTTTGAAAAGTACCACTTTTTCTTTCACTAAGGCTTTAGCAATATTCTTCAAACAATGTCTCATGCTTCTTCTTCCAAAGTTTGCAAGTACGATATCTTTTTGAGTTTTGGAGGTGAGGATACCCGTAGAACCTTTGTGAGTCATCTCTATAATGCTTTGGAACAGAGAGGAATCCATGCTTTCAAAGACGATGAACGGTTGGAGGCAGGACAATCAATTTCTGCTGAACTTTTAAGAGCCATAGAAGACGCCAGATTCGCTGTCGTGGTATTTTCAAAAAGCTATGCATCCTCAAGATGGTGTTTAGAGGAGCTTGCACACATCATAAAGTGTAAAAATGAATTGGAGCAGAATGTGATTCCAGTATTCTATGATGTTAGTCCAGCAGATGTACGCCATCAAAATTCCCCTTTCGCGGATTCATTTTTCCAACACGAGGTAAAATACAAAGATGATATGGAGAAGGTTCAAAGATGGAGAGGTGCATTTGCGGAGGCAGGCAATATATCAGGCTATCATTTACTAAATTTCAAGTAAGCTTTATATTTTTTACGGTTTCTCTCTATCAAGAGCGAAAAGGAACAAACTTTTAGCTACAATTCCACACAATCATCAGCTATACTTTTACTGAAAAAGGAAAATCGAGACGTATGTGGTTGTTTGATGATTTTAAAACGTTATAATTCATAATAGTTTATTTAAACTACCTTTGTAACATTTATTTACTCTGAGATTATTTTCCATTATATTGTAGAGATGAGGCTGAGTGCGTCAAGAAACTTGTTGATGACATATTTCCTAAGTCACTTCAAATTATTTCACCTTTTCCGGAAAGCTTAGTGGGTATGAGATCTCAGGTTGAGGAAGTAATCGAATTATTAAGTATGGAATCAAATGATGCTCGCTCTATTGGTATTAGTGGTATGGGTGGCATCGGCAAATCAGAACTTGCACGTGTTCTGTATGAAAGATACCGCCATCTATTTGAAGCTGATTGTTTTCTTGGTGATGTTGGAGAACTTCACCAGAAAAATGGACAAGCATGGCTGGCACAAGTCGTCATTCGCAAGCTCTTGGGTGAAAAGATGAGTGTAACTAGTGAACATGAAGGGATGATTATTTTAAAGAATAGGCTTCGCTGGAAGAAAGTTTTGTTCATTCTCGATGATGTAAACCATCGAGAACAGTTGGAATTTTTAGTTGGAGGGACAGAGTGGTTTGGAATGGGTAGCAGAATTATTTTAAATCAAGAGACAAGAACCTGTTGATCAGTCACGTCGGGGATAACGTGTATGAAGTCCAACTATTATCCGAGGTTGAAGCACTTGAATTGTTCAGTAGGCATGCTTTTAGAGAAAAAACACCAAAAGAAGATTTTATTGAACTTTCGAGAGAAGTGGTGAAACATGCTGGTGGACTCCCGTTAGCTCTTAAACTTTTGGGTTCTTCATTTTACAGACGAGACAAAAAGCACTGGAGACACATAATTGATCGGCTGAAGAGAATCCCTCACAAGGATATTCTAGGAAAGCTTAGGCTTAGTTTTGATGGTCTTGACAAAGATGAGAAGGAATTATTTCTAGATATTACATTTCTAAATATTGCATTTCTGGATATGGACTACTGGGCTAGATCTGATTTCGATCTTTATCTGGAACTATTACAGAGAGACCCGAATCGTGGTTTTCTAATAGATTACCTTATGGAAAAATCTCTGTTATCCATCACTTTGAATAATAGAATTGTGATGCATAATATGATAAGAGAAATGGGAGAAAATGTCATAAGGGAAGAGTATGCTAACAGCAGAATATGGCTTCCCGAGGAAATTTGTGACCTTTTTGATGGGAAGTTGGTAAGCAATATTTAGCTTGATTGATAATTTCGTTAGCTCATAGTTCTATTGTTCTTTTTTGTTTCATTTTTCTTTGTTAGCAATTAAATATACGTTTCGATATTCTTCTCAGATAACAGAAAAGGTGGAAAGCCTACATATCCCAAAATATTCCTATTTTGAAGAGAATCTTGTTGATTATAGCAATATTTTCAAGGTGATGCAAAGCTTACAAATACTCATAATTGGCGATGGAACTTTTAGCTCAAACTGCGCAATTACTTATCTTCCTTCCAGCCTGCGGTTTATTGATTGGACAGGGTATCCTTCAATTTCATTGCCAGAGAGCTTTGAACCATCACAGCTCGTTATGCTTCGTTTACGTGAAAGTTGTCTTGTTGAAGTTTTGCCAATATCAAAGGTATATTTTGGTACAATGTCCTGTTTGAGTTAAATAGATTGTTAATCAAAGATGGGTCAAGAAACTTTGTTTTTTTGGAGCAAATATAATAAATAAATCTATTGTGAAGCATGCTATATACTTGTTTCTGTGAGTTCAAAGTTCTTTAAATTTGAAAGGCCGGAATAATGGAACCATAAAAAGCAAAGAAACAATTTTCATGTGATATACTTGTAGTGTTTTGATGAATTATTAAATAGCAGACATCAACTGGATTTGTTGCGAAGTTGTTGTACAGAATGATAGGAACAATAATTCTGAACAAATAGTTGTAATTATAGAACATCATGTATATAAATTTAATACATGCATTGGCATGCTTAATGACCCAATTACCTCTCAAAAAAGCACTTTTACATCTTTTCCGCCATAATAGAGGAGGATATTCTTGTAAATAACTATTTTTAATACACCAAAGCAAACAATGCATATGAGATAATCTATACTTAACCAATATAAGCATTCCTAATACACACATTATTTTTAAACACTCTACCAAACGACTCCTAGGCGATTTCTTCCCATATGTTCTAGCTTTGGTGGATAGAGTTACGTGGGACTCCCTCTTTTTCGCATTTTCTACATCCTTCAATGATCATAACATCCCTCCTTTCATTTATTTATTTTCCCACAAAATATTTCTATTAGGAGTACTACTTAAGCTAACTGTTTTTTTTTTATGAAAACAGAAATTGAGCAACTTGAAGCATTTGGATCTCACGGACTGCTATGAATTAAGAAAAACCCCTAATTTTGGTGATATGCCAAACTTGGTGAAACTAAATTTACACAGGTGTGAGAATTTGGAAGAGGTGCATCCCTCTCTTGGACATTGCAGAATGCTTACTTCTTTGACTTTGTCTTATTGTTACAAACTTAAGAAGCTTCCAAAATTTGTGTGCATGGAATCTCTTGAGCGTCTCTATCTCATTAAATGCACAAGCTTACAAGAATTTCCAGAAATCTGTGGAGATATGCAGTGCTTATCAAAACTCTTTCTTGAATCCCCCTGGATAAGAAGCTTATCCCCGTCTCTCAGCGGCCTTAGAAAGTTGAAATTGGCTGATTGTGAAATTCTTGAAAGTATTCCAGACACTATACGAAATCTTAGTGATCTCATTATTTCAGGTTGCAATAAACTTACAACACTGCCAGACAGCCTCTTTGAATCACAGCAATTGGAACATCTTTATATACACCGATGTTCTGGATTGGTAAAGCTCCCCTCATCTCTTGGAGTTCAAAAGAATCTCTATGAGTTAGAGATGGATAGATGTGAGAACTTACAGAAGTTTTCAAGCTCTATTCGGATAGAATCCCTTACACGACTCAAGATATCTAATTCCCCAAAATTAGATACATTTCCAGAAATCAAAGGAGATATGCATTGCTTGAAGTTCCTGACTCTGACGTCTACTGCGATAAGAGAAGTGCCTTCATCCATTGGGAATCTGAGCGGCCTCATTTATCTAAATCTGTCAGGTTGTGAAGATCTTGTAAGTCTACCAGACAACCTCTGTAATTTGGTGAATCTTCGTAGTCTTAACCTCAGAGGTTGCAAAAGGCTAGAGAAGCTTCCAGAAAACGTTGGTGATTTGCAAGAGTTGTATATACATGATACTAGCGAAACTGCAATATCCCAACCACACGATCGCAACATATTGGGTGGACAATTAGGATCTTTGAGAGAATTGGATGTAAGTGGAAGCAATATTTCTTGTTCACCAAAAAGCTTAAAAGGACACTTTCTCCTTCAGTATCTGGAAGTACACTACTGTGAGAATCTTAATGAACTGCCAAGAGAGCTACCCCCAAATTTAACATGGCTATATGCAGATTATCATTTAGCCCTGAAGAGCATCAGAGATCTCGTAATGAATTGTCTTAAGTTGTGTAGGCTGGGAATATCCAACTGTGGAACTGTCTCAAGTGAACAAGTTAATGTGTTCCTACAGCATTTTCACAAGACATGCATCCAGGTTATTAATTTATTGAATATTGAATTTTCTTGTCAAATTGATTGATTTCTAGTAGTAATAATTTATATTCTATTGCATGCAGTGTAACTTCCACCTAAGGGATTATTTTCTCATTGTTTTTCCTGGAGTCAGAATTCCTGAGCTGTTTGATTACAATCGGTTTATATATCAACAAGATATGTCAATTGATCTGGACCCATCTTGGTATACCGATAAATTCATTGGTTTTTCGATATGTTACGGTCCTATTAGAAATCACACAGAATTACGAGTTACATTGGTCTGCAAATCTGGCCCTGAAAGAAAATATTCCTTGGGGTATAACAACTTTCTCGGTGAAAATTTGGAGTCTGACGATCCTTTTATTTGTTTTGCCTACATACCATTTGAAACATTGTGGAACAATGGCGAAGGCAATAAAGAAGGGAAGAATCCAAATGATTATTACATGTTGGAGTTGGAGTTGGAGTTTACTGATGAAGTAGGCTGGGGAATTCGCCTGGAGTATGAAAAGGAGGCAATGAGTAATACTAGTCATCCAAATAAGAAAAGGAAGCAATGAGGTCTGTTTATGACTTGTTTTACATCACGATATTTAAATGTTGTTTATTTCTTTCTTAAATTCCATATTCAACCAAACACGTCGCATCATCCGTTTGTGGGATTTTACTAGATATGTTGTTTTTTGAATCATTTTCTGGGTGATTGTAATAAGTGACCGCAATACATGAGCATAAGGTGGATTTTCATTTTGTAATTCAAAATATCTAAATGATTCTATAGACACATATATTGGTCAAAATTCTATATTAATTTACAGAAAGGTATCAATTTGCTGTTCATTTGTTTAATTTGTAAGTTGAAAAAAGGTACATTCTTATGTCATGAATTAGGAAAGATGATAACAAGTTTCCTATAGAAGATGAAAAAAGGTAAAGTCTTTTCTCTTTGTGAACACTATTAACAATTTTGTTCCCATTGAAAAAAAGGTCCTGCATGTGAACTTTATTAAAGGTTGGACCCATTTGATGGGTGACCGAATCCTCGGAAGTCCTCGTATTAGATCTCTTCTTATGTCGTTTATTTCAACCATATTACAATAAAGAGTTTTAAGTTGTAAAAAATGTAATGACTTCAATTAATTTCTCACAATAATGAATACCTAGGATACATTTTTATGAGTTGAAATAGCAAGATGATAAGGAGTTACCCGTAACGAGTATGACCTAGTAATTAATGAAGTGGTTGAGAGTCATGACGTCTCGGGATAAATCCCAACTGATACAAAAGCGCCAAGTGATTCTTCCCATATGTCCTTGTCCTATCCCCGATGGACAAAGTTACTTGATACATATTGCCGGTAGGTGTCTATGGGTGAATGGAAGAGATAGTTGTTTTCATGATGAGATTTGTGAAATTAGTCGAGGTGTGCTCTAGATATTAACTATTATAAGAAAAGAACAATTGATATGAGTCATTTTTCTCAATAATTCAGAGAAGTTACGGAGAAGATTCAAAGATGGAGGGATGAATTTGCTAATATGGTGTAAAAAGATGTAGTAAGTAAACTTTGTTTTTATTTGTGTTTGTTGATGGACCCATTCACAATAATGCATGTTGCAGACACAATGTGGAAAGAAGACTTCATATCAGACATTGACTTTAAATGTGAGGACTTTATTAATGATAACTTAGACCAAATTCTGAGAAATAATTTTACCAATTAGGCTTCAAATATTAATCTGAGAAGTTACCTGTTAGTCTTTAGCAATATCCTTCAAACAATGTCTCATGCTTCTTCTTCCAAAGTCTGCAAGTACGATATCTTTTTGAGTTTTAGAGGTGAGGATACGCGTAGAACCTTTGTGAGTCATCTCTATAATGCTTTGGAACAGAGAGGAATCCATGCTTTCAAAGACGATGAACGGTTGGAGGCAGGACAATCAATTTCTGCTGAACTTTTAAAAGCCATAGAAGACGCCAGATTCGCTGTCGTGGTATTTTCAAAAAGCTATGCATCCTCAAGACGGTGCTTAGAGGAGCTTGCACACATCATAAAGTGTAAAATGGAATTGGAGCAGGTTGTGATTCCAGTATTCTATGATGTGAGTCCATCAAATGTACGCCATCAAAATTCCCCTTTCGCGGATTCATTTTTCCAACACGAGGTAGAATACAAAGATGATATGGAGAAGGTTCAAAGATGGAGAGGTGCATTTGCGGAGGCAGGCAAATTATCAGGCTATCATTTACTAAATTTCAAGTAAGCTTTCTATTTTTTTTATGGTTTCTCTTTATCAAGAGCGAAAAGGAACAAACTTTTAGCTACAATTCATCAGCTATACTTTTACCAGAGATGGAACAAAGATTCTAGGAAAATCGAGACGTATATGGTTGTTTGATGATTTTAAATCGTTATAATTCATAATAGTTGATTTGAACTAACATTATTATGTGTTTGTTTTAGATATTAGTCTGACAAGTCTATTTATTTACTCTGAGATTATTTCACTGTAACGTAGGGATGAGGCAGCGTGCATCAAGAAACTAGTTGATGACATATTTTCTAAGTCACTTCAAATTATTTCAGCTTTTCCCGAAAAGCTTAGTGGGTATGAAATCTCAGGCTGAGAAAGTAACCTCATTATTAGATATGGAATCAAATGATGTTCGTTCTATTGGTATTTGGGGTATGGGCGGCATCGCCAAAACAGAAATTGCAACTGTTCTACATCAATTTGAAGCTGATTGTTTTCTCGGTGATGTTGGAAAACTTCATCAGAAAAATGGACTAACATGGCTAGAAACAAGTCGTCATTTGCAAGCTCTTGGGTGAAAAATTGACTCTTAACTAGTGAGGATGAAGGGATGAATATTTTAAAGAATATGCTTCGTTGGAAGAAAGTTCTGTTCACCATCGATGACGTAAACCATCAAGAACAGTTGGAATTTTGGGTTGGAGAACCAGAATGGTATGAAAAGGAAGACATGAGTGATGCAAACGTCTGTCTATCACTTATTTTACGTCACAAATTTCAAATTATATTTTGCTTTCTTTCTTAAATTTCGTACTCAAACCAAACACGTATCGTAAAATGGTATGGAAAGAGTATGTGCTACATTGTTAGTACAATTTGTATATGAGGGGTTTGTATCAATGATACATGGATGAAATTTTTACTAATTATAAGGCTTAAGTCATCTACGGCCACTTAAAGTTGTCCATATATTTCACTTAAACACCTTAACATGTCCATTTTCCTATTAGACACTTCAACCTTACAAAATAAATACCTATCAAATATTTTTCTGACACGTACTTAAAAAATGAAGTGCGTGCAACACACACGCAGTTGATGTGGCAAAATAACAAATTAAATTACGACATGTGGCATTTTAGTTTAATTATCTTAAATAAATGAAATAAAAATACCAAAAAATCTAAATCTAAAAAAAAAAGAGTTTCAACCAGAAAAAAAAGAAAGAAAAATCCACCTCACCCCACCCACCCCAAACCTCCCCTTCTTCTCTTTCCCTTAAAGATAATCATTTCCACCATTGTTGTTGTTCATCTAAAAAAAAGTGGAGATTTTAACATATACTAACTAAGAATTTTTTATTTTTGTTTCTCTTTATCCCGTCTTTTTGTTCCTATTTGGAATTGATATTGTTATTTTTTTACAAAAAATACGTTATAATTAATTTTGTTTTCGAATTTTGTTTCTACTTTGTTGTGGAAGAAGAAGGGGTTTTGTATGCGTCTCCATTTTTTCTGGTAAGGAGATGTGGATGATAGCCTTCATTTTTCCCAGAAAAAAAATATGGATGGCGGTATCCATTTTTTCCGACAAAAAGATGTCAAGATATAATTTTAAATCTGAAAAATTAAAACAATGACAAGAAGAAATATGATAAAACAAACATATTAAGGCTTGAAATGTAAGGAATAAAGTGATGTTTGAATTTATTATTGCCTTGGAATTCTTATGTTAATGGTGGATTGTTATGAAGAAAATAGGATCGCGGGTGGTATTATTTTGAAAAGGAGTATTTGAAAAGATTGTTATTTTTTTAAAAAAAATAATGAGAAAAAAAGTTTGAAAATTTCTGATTAAATGATTCACGCGCTTATTAAGGCGTGAATCTCACTTTTTTGCCACATGTACACAACGTGTTTAAATGGTTTAAATTCAGAACAATCCAGGTGTTCAATAGGTATAAGTCCTAGTTAAAATGTTTAAGTGAAATATGTGAACAACTTTAAGGGTCCGTCTATGACTTAAGCCTAATTATAATGTTGCTTTTGAGCCTCAAACAACTTTTTTATCATTCGAAATCTCATTGGATATGTTGGCGCGTGATGATCGAGTCATGACCAACGATACCTGCATTTTGTGTTAAAACTGACTCGACTAACCATAGACATGTGTTAAGTACGTACAACATCAAATATTTCACCAAGGTATTTGTTGCGTTTATAACAAACATAATAAAAAGTGATGATTCATTTCCCTAGATTTCACTTTCTTTGAGATTGTTATAACTTACGCATGCATGAGCATATACTTAAGAAATTATTTTTTTATATCGTTAGATTTTCATTTTGTAATTCAAAATAAATAATTAGACTACTCTGAGTATAAGAACGGTTTTGTTCTGACATAAAAGTCTTCAGACAAGTCTCTACGAAGCAAAGAAATGTAAAGTGACGTCCAATCCAGCCAGGACCTCGTTTATTTTCATCTTCTCAATTAACGTTGTCCTATAGAAAAAAAAAAGAAGAAGCTAGCTCGATTTCTTTCTAAATTCAGTATACATCGATGATATTGTTAATAACCTTTTTTGATGATTTAAATTCAGTGAAATTTTATTGTCAATCTAAACACGATAATATGAGATATCATTATTATTTTAATATACTTTGATTATCGAGAAGATTATTTTCAAATTTCAGACAATTTCATTTTTTTGAATTTTTGCAAAAATTCAAAATACAGTACGGAAATTTCACTTTATTCAAAATTTGGAGCCAAAAATCTGAAAATTCAAATCCAACTGAAATGACGACTAAAAGATTTCGCGGCTTAAGAGGCAAGTGGTCCCCAGCAAAGTAATTTTTTTAAAGTTATTTATTTATTTGCAAATATTAGTAAATTATTCTTTTTTATTGAGTGTCCCAAAAAAAAGTACAAAAAATACCTCCTAATAAAAAATAATATATAAAATCAAGATGCAAATAACTTTATATTCTTCCTTTGTTTTGGTTAGTTTTTATGTTCTTATTTAATTTCTCAAACATAATTTTATGTACTTAAAGTCAATTTATTCTTTTTATTTGTTCATTACGCTACAAAATATTAAATGCATTTTTATTTATCATGTTTAACATATTAAAGGAAAAAATATTATTTCTTTTTAAAAAATTAATAAGTTATATTCTTCAATTTTATGACTTAGAGCTGATATACCTCGTTAATAAATTGATTTACATATCCCTTTTTATATCTCATCATTAACTTTTCTTTTCCAAATTATTTCTTAATATTTTAAAATAAATATTATTAATTAATATAAATATTTTGATCGATCATTATTTTTTAAAAAATATATAAAATTCAAAACAAATAAATAAAAAAAGTTATAGTTATCCTTTAGGTGAAAAGTACCAACACTCCGCATAAATTGTCACCCACTAGGCACATGTAACAAGGAGAGCAACCTCACATAACTAGAATTAATTCTTGTTTTGTTGGGTGCTTTTTCTAGTGACATGTACATAATGGGTAAATTTTTTTTTATGAAATCAATAAATATATTCATATTATAAAAATATTTAATATAAATAATTTATCAAAAATTTGACTTAAATCAAATATGTAGTTAAATAAATATGATAGCTGAAGAGAGTTTGTGTTTTTTATAATTTTTAATGGGAGATATGATTTGATATTTGATATTCATATAGAAATTTAATTTTATTTAACTGAACAATAAAAGAAAGGTAATTTTTTTCATTATTTTGAGTAAACTTATAATTTTACAAAAATATATTTTGTAAAAATATATGATACATAAAAAAAATAATCTCCTAATTAAAAGTTAAAACTTCTTTTCTCCTTTAAAAAGACTCAACCCTTTACTTTTAATTGAAGGATCAATTACTATTTCCACTCCATTTTAAATGTTGTTTAATATTTTAATTTTTAATGCACCCCTTAATTTATTAATATTCTTTTTTGGTCCAATTCAAGTATCTTAATTATTATTCGAACAATTAAAGAATATTTTCTTTAATTATAATTTTACAAAATAGTTTCTAAATATTTGAAATTGTTAATTATTGTGACTTATAATACCTTATATATAGTTTCTAAATATTTACATCTTATAATAAAAACTGTCCAAATTCATAATATTAATCAGTTTGACTCTCGAATCAAATCAAGATAATCTTTTTTAAGCACAAGGAAAAATTAAATTTCATTTATTCAGGTAGTGATAGGACCCCATAAAATATAAGTGTGTAGTTGAAAATTTGATAATATATTAGAGACTTTTGACTATTTTTCTCTTTTTAAATATACAAATCTTATAACAAAAACTGTCCAGATACATAATATTAATCAGCTTGACTCTCGTATAACCGAATCAAGATAATCTTTCTTAGATATAAGGAAAAATTAAATTTCATTTTTTTTAATTATAAGAGCACGAAAACATTAGATTTGTTTTTGTTTTAAATAAAATAAATATTTTTTCTTTATTTCCTAATTTGATTCTTAAATACGAAAAAAAGAGTACATTTAAAAATAGATTTTATTTTATAATACAATAAAGATAAAAAGATTCCTTTATTTTCTCTTTCAGACAAATCCTCTGTCTTTTCTTTCATTTCATTTCTATGGAGAAATCTCAATATTTCTCTGCAAAACCCTAAATTTTCTCAATTTTTTCTTCTTACATGAGCTAATTTGTGTTAAAAATCTATAAATTCTTCTTGCTTTTTCTTGTTTTTCTATGGAAATGGGTTCTGTTGTTGGATTAGGAGACGTTAATTTCTCTACTGAACCAAAAACTCCAACACCCACCATGATTTTCCCTAAAATTGAGCCGAAACTTGAACCCCTTGATGAATTTACCCCTCAATCGATGAACCCCAATTCGAATTTCAGTTACAATTCTGGTTTCAGAAATACTACTACTCCGCAGCAGCAGCAGCTGAATGCTACTAGTTCTCAAACTCCAAGCTCAATCGAGGCAGGTGTTCATTCCGAGTATAATCGGATATCTGAGCTGTTTCAAACGGCTTTTGCTCAGAGTGTACAGAGAGATGGAGATGTTGAAGCTAATGAGGATTTGGGTTGTCGAGCGATTGTTCCTGTCAGCAATGGTTCACAGGTACGAGGGATTGTTTTATTTAGCTTGTATTAGAGATTTTAAATCAAATCCTGAAGAAGTTTAGGTTAAAAATTGAATAAAATGAACTTTTTTTTTGTTGGTTTGGTTTGAGTTGATTTGGTGTTGTGATGATTTTGTAGATGAATTTGATGTAATGCTTACTGACCCAGGTAGTTTTTTTGTGAGTTCGATCGATCCTTTTTGATTTGTTAGCTTAATCTCAGGTCTCTGATATTGTTATTACAAGAAGGAAGTATGAGAAGAGGTCATCAGAGTTGGTTAGGGTGACTGATCTTAAACCAGAGGATGTACGATACTTCCGTGACCTGATTCGAAAGACACGAATGCTTTATGATTCTCTACGGATTTTTGTAAATTTAGAGGATGAAAACAGCCAACATTTGGGTTCTGGCAGACAGACTAGAGCAAGGGGGGACTTGAAAGCATCACAAATGATGAGGGAGCATGGACTTTGGTTGAATCGTGATAAGCGTACTGTTGGTCCGATTCCAGGAGTGCTTGTTGGTGATTTGTTCTTATATAGAATGGAGCTTTGTGTGGTAGGACTACATGGGACACCTCAAGCTGGGATTGATTATCTTCCTGCTAACCAGAGCTCAAATGGGGAGCCAATTGCGACAAGTATAATTGCTTCAGGGGGGTATGAGGATGATGAAGATGCTGGGGATGTGATTATATATACAGGGCAAGGTGGACAGGATAAGAACTCACGGCAAGTTGTGCATCAAAAGTTGGAAGGTGGGAATTTGGCATTGGAGAGGAGCATGTACTATGGAGTTGAGGTGAGGGTAATTCGTGGCTTTAAATATGTTGGTAGTTCTAGTGGTAAAGTGTATGTGTATGATGGGTTGTATAGAATCACGGAATCTTGGTTTGATGTGGGTAAGTCTGGATTTGGAGTGTACAAATATAAGCTTGTTAGGATTGAAAATCAACCAGACATGGGAAGTGCTATACTTAGATTTGCAGAGAGTCTTAGGACCAGGCCACTAGAGGTAAGGCCCATGGGATACATTTCTCTTGATATATCTAGGAAAAAGGAAAATGTGCCTGTATTTTTATTCAATGATATTGATAATGAACGTGATCCAGCTTGTTATGACTATCTGTTGAAGACTGTATTTCCTCCATATGTCTATCAGCATGTGGGAAATGGTTCAGGTTGTGAATGCACCGATGGGTGTGGGAATGGGACTAATTGCTTTTGTGCCATGAAAAATGGTGGACAGTTTGCATATGATACGAATGGGATCTTGTTGAGAGGAAAACCAATCATTTTTGAATGTGGGCCACATTGTTCATGTCCTCCAACTTGTTTGAATCGAGTTAGTCAGAAAGGTGTGAGGAACAGGTTTGAAGTATTTCGGTCTAGGGAGACTGATTGGGGAGTTAGGTCGTTAGACCTCCTGCAAGCAGGGTCTTTTATTTGTGAATATACTGGTGTTGTTCTCACTCAAGAGCAAGCTCAAATATTTACAATGAATGGTGATAGTTTAATCTATCCAAGCCATTTTGCTGAGAGATGGGCGGAATGGGGAGATTTATCCCGAATAGATTCTAATTACGCTCGACCCGCATACCCCTCCATTCCTCCTTTGGATTTTGCGATGGATGTTTCTAGAATGAGGAATTTAGCCTGTTACATGAGTCACAGTTCAAGCCCCAATGTTCTAGTACAGCCTGTGCTGTATGATCATAATAATGTATCTTTCCCTCACCTCATGCTCTTCGCAATGGAGAATATCCCTCCCCTAAGGGAGCTCAGCATTGATTATGGAATGCCTGATGACTGCACAGGGAAGCTTGCCATCTGCAATTGACTACCTCATAGGAATTGTTGGAGTTTTGAGAGATGCAGCATAGCTATTTTTGGCACATCATGTACTGAGGTAACCATCAATAGTTAATAATCCTGTAGAGTTTGAAATTATGATAGACATCATAACATTTTCTTGAATTGCTGGTTTTGCATTTAGATTCTGTAAATTGGTCGTCTTCTTACTTTACCTGCATGTGGTCTTTGTTCTTTGCATCTTTCTTCATATGCTGATTGAAGTCCCTTCCACTTTGAATTCCCAGAGTGATTCTGCTCATGGCTGGCCGTCTTAATTTAGTGCAACGCTGACAACCTCTTTGGAATGTCACTGTCCTTGCTTTACAATTGTAGGATCCCACACAAGCTATTTGAATATGCATACAATAGATTAGTCGTAAAGGCATTTCAAAAGCATTTGAGTGTACTTCCGTTTTGAATAATTTTGAATCAGATGTCCTGTGATTATTCAGAGCCAGATTACAGTTCTATTGGCTCTACTTTTTCTAATTGTACATTTTGTTCTTTGCTTTCTATGTCTAAGAAGCTTCTAATTTTATTGAATTAAAAAAAAGAAAAGAGAGAGCGACTTCCGATTTAGCTGTGAAAAATTACATGGACTGAAAATGTTGAAATTTGAAATATTAACTGTACCAACTAGACAAAAGAAAAGAGTGTAGCCTATGCCATCTTTTATTAATTTCTTTCTGGTTTAGTACCAAATAGCATTCTCCGTCACCTCTTTAGGTGCACTTGCATATTTTAAAGACTATTAATGTTCTCATCTTAGGAGTGCTTAAATGTTTCAGTCAAAGTGCCTTAACAGATTGTGAATCATCTCTGGTAGTATCTTCAAGACAATCAAGACACTAATCAGTAAAACGTCATTTACTCACCTTTTTATGAAGAGCTAATGTATGCTGTTTGATGATTATTGATCTTGTTTAATGCTAATTGTATTATACATTGTTCTGTTCTTTTTTTTTGTGTGTGTGTTGATTTCATTCACTTGCATATATGGTGGGAGGCCCTATTATAATATACTTTATTTGAGTAAACTGAACATCATAGAACGTCCGGGGAAAAGGACTTGGAATGTTGTAACCTCCTTTCTACATGTTCTATATCCTTGTTTTGCACATCAGTATCTCGAATTCTCGATGCTTATACCTTTGTGATGTTGGAGAGAACATAGCATGAACTTTTGTAAGCTTTTGACTTATTGTAGTCACTAACAACTGTATTAGCTAAATATTCAGCTGACGTTGAATTATTTCTCGTGCAGATGAAGGCGCGGTTGTTGGTGAACGTTTTCTCTATTTCCTTTGCCCAAGAATACTCACAATCTTGATGATAGAATCTAAGTCCACATAACCTAGATTTCATGGTGTGTTCAATGACTAGCTGAGAAGATAGAAGAAAGTTTGTTGCAACAACTAACTTGGAACTTGGAAGTAATACTCTTCTCCCATTATAAGAGCTCATGTTAAGTATAAGCTACTTCTTGTTTGCGTCTTCCGTTCTCGAAAGAGAAAAAGAAACCTATTAGCTAGTAGATATGAAGATTGAACTTCATATGATCATGTATAGAGATTTGTATCAATCCTTTGTCATGGTTAGTTGTAATCGAGATCAATCGATCTTCGAATTAAATTAGAACAAAGGATGAGCCAGCTTTGTAATGCATTGGATGTCATCAAAGGCAGCTCCCTCCCCTCCCCCCACCCCACCCACAGGCACAAAAATTCAGAAATGAAAGTTCTAAGCAATTGACATCTCTTTCTCTCCTCTGCTTTAGTCCTAAAGACTTTTAGGTCATGACATTTGTTTGATTAGGCGATTATTAGGTTATCCAAAAGACCTAATCAATGAGATTTGGGACGGTAATGTTCTTTATTATTTCTTCATTAATGGGAGACCTGCATTTGCATTTGTTATCTTGTTTGATGAGTTTTCTTTCTTATTGGTTTATGGTTTATACTTTGCTTCCTAATCTGTAAAGATCGTATGTCAATGATCCATTTTTCTGAATAAGAGTATGGGTTTGGGCTTAAGTTCGGGATTTTGAATCGATCAATCGAATGGGAAAACACCTTTTGTCTTTCACTTTCTCTCGCTTGGAGCTTAAACTTGTCAAGAGAGCAATTGTCTTTGATTCCGCAACTTGCTTAATTTAGGAGGGTAGTATATTCACAGATCTTATCCTTATCTTATGGAGGTAGAAAGCTTGTCTTAGAAAGACTCTAAGGTCAAGTAAGGAAACAACGAGTAATAATAAATGGTAAGACAATAAACTACAAAAATAAAACTAATATGAATGGATAAACGAATACGATGCACCAAACTATTACCAAGCTTATTCTGTAAGAAAGCGAGACAACACAATATGAACGGATAAACAAATATGACGCACCAAACTATCACCAAGCCTATTATGCAATTATCTACTAATCTTTCACTCAAATCGACGACCTTCGTATCCTTTTATCTACGATCAAGCCTATTATGCAAGAAAGCGAGACAACACAATATGAACGGATAAACAAATACGATGCCACCAATCTATTACCAAGCCTATCCTGTAAGAAAGTGAGACAATGCACGATTATCTACTAATCTTCCACTCTAATCTACGACCTTCGTATATTTTTATCTACGATCAAGGCTATTCTGCAAGAGAGTGGGACAACGTAATATGAACGGATAACACACTAAATGATAACACACTAAACTATTCTGCAAGAGAGTGAGACAATGCAATATGAACGGATAACACACTAAACTATTACCAAGACTATTGTGCAAGAACGCGAGACAACACACGATTATCTACTAATCTTCCTTTCTAATCTACGACCTTTGCATCTTTCTATCTACGATTATGACCGGAGTAAACGGTCGAAATAACATCATAAAATTCTTTTAATATGCAAAAATTATTTAAAAAAATGTACAAACACAGGCGTGGTCGGCAGGATTCGAACCTGCGCGGGCAAAGCTCACATGATTTCTAGTCATGCCCGATAACCACTCCGGCACGACCACTTGATGTGATGTTATTTTCTAAAGTATATATATATATATATATATAATATTTAGTATATTTATTTATTAATTTCATGATGAAGCTAAGCTTAATGTTACAAACTTCTGCATATTGTTAAAATTCTATAACTCATTAGATGAAGTTGTAGGTTGAATGATACATGAATAACATGGGCGATTCAACAAATGTAGATTCATAATATATGAGTATTAATTATAAGTCTTATCAAGAGTTATACGTTGTCAAAAAAAGTCTTCGTTTATTATTTTTGGGACTTAAAGTTCACAAACCTAGTTATGTGAGTTCTTAGGAACACAATAATATCTATGTTGACGTAGACTGGTGTATTTATAGTCTTATCTCTAGTTACCTTAGAAGATAGAGAAATTATTTTCAATATATAGAAAATAGAAACAGTACAATAATAAAAAGAATTGAACTCAAAATAATGAAAGAAAAAAATCATAACAATATATAAGGATCTAGCAAGCATATGTATCAATTATATAAGGGGTTTTAAGAACTAGTAACTTGAATAAGGCTTACATTAGACAAAAAAAAATGCATAAACAAAAATTGAAACTATAAAAAGTACTCCCCAAAATGTGTACTCTTTGCTTCTCTACTTGTACTATTTTCTTATATAGTTTTTCCAAGTTGTGTTCTCATTTGATAATTTGCTAATTAAGTAAACTAGATCAATTTGCTTTGTGTCTCTCCATGTTTCTACATACAAAGTCCTTTGGCCTCAGTAGTCCTCATGATTCTTAGTCTTTTCACATTGCTCAAAAACATCCTACAAGACAATACAAACGAACAGGTAAGCAGAGACGCATTCAGGATTCGAAATTTATGAATTTTTATAACGATAATGATTTCTAGTCAAAGATTTTTGTTTTCTTATATAGTTGTGGTGTCTAGCCTAACTTGCATGTACTTTAACTAACTCTACAGAATACTTAGGTTACATTTTACTAGCAATAGATATCAGATAACTCTGTTCTAAATACGTCAAACATTTTAACTAACTATAGAAACGCTAAATTAAAAGAAATGTTTCTTTACCCCCATGGAACATCTCCTACAAGCATCCAATCTCCATCTTTATCCTCATATGTGAGAACAAACTCTGATGATCCATCCAAGAGCTTACATGACTTTGTTACTTGTTCTTTTTCTCCACCTAATTTAAATAAGCACAAATTCAATTAAGTATCATATATTATCACTATAACAAGAAAAATCACACTAACATGTACTATCTAGGGTAAAGAGAGGTTTCATCTTAAGTAAATGAGTTTATATAAAGTAAATTCAAATTAATCAGAATCACAAACAAATATCAGACGTTGGATGGAAAATAAAGTGTTTGATAACCAAGTTATTAGACTGTAATTGTATTCGATCTTTGGAGGCTCTTTAAAAATAGTCACTTTTGCCTGATCCTACAAAAATAAAATACTTTTGAAGAATCAGACATGCCCCCATTGTCATTTTGAAAAGTTCGAGCAACATAACTTTTGAGAAGTAGCACCATCAAATCATTTCAAAGATATAATTTTAGTAACTATGATAGATATGTCAACTTACAATTAGTAGTTTTGGTTGATTTGAAGAACATCTCCTCCAAGATTTTGGCTAAAGTTTCATAGCAAATATGAGAACTCAAATTCACTTTTCTTCCAATTGGCAATCCATCCATATTCACCTTTACAAAATCTACATCATTATTCTTGGTATTATTAATTCCATGATTAATTTTCTTGTTTGAACTCTCAGTTTCTTTGTTCACATTTTCTTCTTGTTGATGATCAGCATTTGTAATCTTTGATTGATTAAAACTATTCATCCTGTAAGTCCTTATTGGTGGCCATCCCACAACCTGACTGCTTCAAAAGAAATGCAATTATATTGGTTAGAAATAACTAAGGCTACAAAAAAAATTATATGAACATAGTAATGTGGATGTACCAATTAAATGTTATATTAATTAATAGAGAGAATTAAAGTAAGGAAAAATAAGCACTTTTTTTTTTATAATTGTTTGAATTTCGAAATTCATTGATCTGATTAATACCACACAAGCCCATAAAAAGAAATTGCTCCCTCCCTATCCATAGTTTATCGTTCCCAAAAGACAATAACGATAATATATATATATATTAAGTGTAATTCTACAGAAGGTAGAGCCTACTACGATTGTACCCCCACTAAAACTCCTTCAAGAGGTATAGAGAGAGTGTTTTCGTCTATCCAAAAGATCCCCAGTCAATTAACGCATATCAAACAGTGTACAAAGGTAAAGACGAAATAACATATAATAAAGGGTAAACTAGACAATAACAACAACCAAATAAAGTAATGTGATGGTCAAAACACAAGAAATATTTGATAGTAAAGAATTTTGAATATTAACTCTTTATTTAGCGAGCAACACAACGACCCTATTATGTTAGTCTTTTCACCATATACAAAGCTTATAATTATCCTTAAAGAATCACATTCTTTCCACCACAACCATAAAAATAAAAAAACAATCACTTCAAAGCCATAACTCAAGTAAAAACTCCTAATATAGTCACCAAATTTACCAAAAAAGGCTTATATCATCATCATACATTTTTTCATAAAACAAATGGAATTATCATGGTGAAGCTATAACAAAAAAAAAAAAATACTAACATTTAATCGCACAATTTAATCTTTAATTTTTATCCTTCAAACGAGCATCCTGCTCCTTACAATCAAACTTATGCCTTGCGCGAGGTATAATATCTATAAGGCTACAAGACATAACGTCTGAAATATTATAATACGAAAATATAAACTTATGTCCAACGAAAAAGTTATTTACCTGGCACTTGTAGAAGCAGATCCAATATTTTCATCAGTACAAATATTATTAAATCTTCTTGTAATAAATCCATTAGGAAAATCTTTAGCAGTCAAAATTCTACCATACTCACACCATTTTGTTGATGATTTGTTAGTCTTTGTAACACTTGGGCCTAGGCCCAAGCCCAATTCAAGCCCAGTTTCATCACTGTAAGATGAATTATTCTCTGAACACATTTTTCCAATTTTTGACAAACTACAAATATTGAAGTTCAAGAAATGAATGAGAATCAAGTGATCATATATATATATATATATTGGGAGATAATTAATTAATTTAATAATAATAATTAAAAAATTTAAAATGTTATATATGGGACCCATATGTTTGCCATTGAGCCAAACACTTTTTTAAATTATTATTATTAAATAAAATGATTAAACAAATGAATTCTTCCTCTTCAAGTTTCATTTGAAATCATTTCAATTTTCTTTTTGCCATTATATGTACTTGAATGTGTTATTTCTTTGTTCCCTATAGCTTTTAAGAACTTTTCTCCTTTCTTATTCACTTTTTTGTCCAAATGTTGGGACTAAACTTACAATGAATATAATTTTCTAGTATAACAAAAAGTTACGATAAAGTGATAAGTATTAATTCACATTCAAAGCTTAACTAAAGATGAAATTAGTTTTCGAAAAAACATTTTTTTAAGTAAAAATTTTAATATAAATTTAAATTAAGAGGACGAATATCAAACACTGAATTAAAAACAAATGAAGAAAACCATTTCTTCGACTCCTTGAAAATTCAATAATTTTTTGTTTTTATCCTCCTATGATAGTTTTGGTTCACATTTGATAGAAATAAGATTATGTACACACCACTTTTTTTTACTAATTACTATAAAAAAAAATCTTTAGTTAATTTAAGTTGGTGAATATATATGGCCAAAATCACTATTAGATCAATCTTTTGAAAGTAAGGGTAAGTGATAGTTGTCTTCTAAATAATAGACAAACAACACAAAGAAAGTAAATAAATAAAGTATATTGAAGCCAAAAAAAATAGTATATAGTCTAGACTAAGCTTTTGGCTTGTGAAAAGAATCAACCTTTTACACATTAACCCATGAGTTTTAATGCTAAAGTTGAGACACCTAAACTTGACTAATTAAGATTTTCTAAATCCTTGATTTTGTTTTATGTCAATTACAAATGCTTAATTAAGATTTATAGGCATCTAGAAGACTTATAATTAATGAGGTTTCTCCATTAGCCTTTCTTTATCCAAGTCATCATACTTTTTTATACTATACTATGATCGTACTAAACTTATAACTCAGTATAGTTTAATATTTTAAGTTTGATTTTACTATACTTCGTAGTGTGATAGATTTGTAAATCATAGTTTTGTTCAACATCGATTCACATATACTTTTATAATAAAGAAATATAATTTCGACCTTTCAGAAGCGTTTTAATTATATCATACTAACACCTTTAACATATAGTAATATTCAAAAGAAGGTATATAAAAGACATTTGTCTTCGTTTATCAATTATACAAAAAAGGGCACATTTCTTGACGAAGAACGAACACCACCAACGAAAGCACTATGCTAGAACGACAATGACACTAAGAGACAAAAGCTAGGGGAGGAATGAGGTTAAATACTTCAGTAGTCTTAGCCGTAAACGATGAATACTAGACACCGAATCAAGATAGTGTAATC
The DNA here is from genome assembly GCF_036512215.1 of Solanum lycopersicum. NCBI lineage: Eukaryota > Viridiplantae > Streptophyta > Magnoliopsida > Solanales > Solanaceae > Solanum > Solanum lycopersicum. The sequence continues at coordinate 67,874,018 of NC_090811.1, read as the reverse complement.
AGAATTCCGATGACTAAATAATTGATTTTGTAATATTAATTTATATATTTATCAGGATTATAACAACATATATGTATGTATACGTAAATATATACTTCAACACGTTATCTGTATTTTGATATGTTTTTTGTTGAAAATTGAATATCATATCGAATATATATAAAAATAAAAATACATATCAAATATTATTATATCAAAATTACGAAAACATATCTTATTATTGTGTTGTTATAATTTAATATATCGTATCTATACTGAATAAATAAAAGAAAAGAAGTAGTAACTTTTTATGCGACAATGATATTTTTTGCAGGCCTTGAAATAAAATTCATGTTTGATAGTACTATTAAGCTAATTATTAAATTAACCACATTAAAGTTTTGTAATATCTTACATATGATCTTTGTCGGACCAAATATTATTATTATTATTATTCTGTCCAAATTAACTTTTAATAAAATGTAATATAATACTCAATTAATAAACATGTTTTCTAGAGACAATGCCAGTATTAGAGAGCTTAATATATAGACAAATTGATAAATAATTAATTTTCTTTAGAAAGTTAACACCAACTAATTTTAAGGTCAAACTTGTCATAAAAGTATGTTCCATTAAGGATCAAAGCATCTCACCGACGAATGTGATGCAGTAAATGATTTGTTCTTTTTTTAATTTGAGATTTTAAATTCGAATTTTAAATATGAAAAAACATTTTAATATAGAATATTTCTTTTTGAATGAAATTCTGTACATGCTAAATTCGAACTAATCGAGTTTTAATATAAATATTAAATACCAAATATCGAATAAAATGAAATAATTAAGAAAATTAAAATTGTGATTCCAAAGCACACATTTAAATAATAAATTAGAATAACGACTTCATATCGCATGGTCAAACACAAACTAAATTTAACCTATTTTATAAGAATCTACGAACGAAAATAAATTAAATATCTATATTTCTACAAAAAGGTAGGGAACATAAAAAAACATTTTCAGTAAATAAAGGAAAAAAACATGGCAACACAAATCAGAGACTAAATAAAACAAATATATATTTGAAAAAATGAAACTTGAAGAGGAAGAATTCATCATTTTGAAAAGAGTGTTTGTTTTAATGGCAAACATATATGGGTCCATAGGGCATAATCATTATTAGTTTTTAAAAAGAAAAAATAATTTTTTGATATGAAAAAAATTATTCATTTTTTTTAATTAATTATAGTTTAAAGTAATGCACCCCATTCTTTTTGCTTAAGATGACAATGAAAATTATTTGTGTGAATAGCTCACACATTACACTTATTTTAAATTATATACAGTATATAACATGAATATTATCTTATTTCATGGGAAAAAAATTCCCTCCATACCAAACCAAAATATCTAAAAGGCATATGAAACTGACTGATAAAAGAAAATGAATTTTAGTCTGGTTAAGTTCCACCAAAGTGGAAAAAAAAAATATATTAATACAACATCTTATTAATTTAAAAAACAATAATAATGAATATTTTACTCTTTGCAAATAATGTATATTCCTTTCCCTTGTCACAATTGGGCCTTGAAATCTTTTTTTTGGGCTTTTTACACCCATGACCTGCTTCCAACTGATGGGCTTTGAAACTTTGGATTCACTCTTCTCCTTTTGGGCTTTCCACAAACACATTGACATTCATAACCATAAAAGTTGCCAAAACAAGAAAAAAGCCCACTCCCACCATCAGTATGCCTTCTCGTGTGCCGGCCCGTTGAATGATAGCTACTCGACGCCATCCCCCGGTCGTATAATGGCGGTAGTTCGGTTCTCCACCTCTCGAGCTTCGACCGGAGACCTTCGACGCTTTCATCTATACTCCAACCATCCAAAACAGAACTCTTTTCCTCTTCTAAAGGATATTTCTTTTCAGCAATAGCAGCAGCCACTTCAGAAGGTGAAGGCCCAACTTCAGAATCAGACCATACTGAATGGGCCTTTAATGGGCCTCCAAATACAAATTTCCCATTTTGCCCTTTTGGGCCTCCATAATCAAATCCACCATTATTTCTCAACATGGGCTTTCCAATAACTGGTGTTTGTCTCTCTTTTGGGCTTACATCATGGCCCAAATTCTTATTGGGCTTTATTGTAATGGACTTTTCATCAACTACCTTAGTCGTCGGTGAATCGGTTCCGGCCTTCTTTTCATTAATGGGCTTTTCTTTATCCCCAAATTCTAACTCTATAAGTTTGAGTTTGGGCTTTTCATCTTTGGGCTTGGGCCTATAATCTTTGGGCTTGGGCCTATGAAGATAAGAAGATGATTCTTTACTAACAATTGAATCACTTAATACTGATCCAGATTTACCTTTTTTATTGTTTGTTTTGGGCTTTTCTCTTAATTCTGCACCACTTATAACAGAACTTGCTTTGCCTTTTTTCTTCATCATATGTTTTGGTGGCTCAAATGAAATACTAAGTATTGAACTCTCTTTTTCAACAGCCACAACTTTTTTTTTGTGGGGAACTGCTGCAACTAATGAACTATTGGCCATCGAGCCGCTATCGAACGCGACACGTTCACTACGCTCACTCCTTGTACGACGTAGCATAGGTTTTAACGCAGTGGCATTGTTGTTGTTGTTGTCGTCCTTCTGAGCCTCTAGGGTTTTTTGGTCGTAGTTGGGTAGATGTGCATCTTCATCCATTAAATCGCGATATCCAACTGCTGACATACTTAATTGTCTATATAGTTGCATGCTTCTCATAGTACCACCAAGTAATGTCACACCAATGTTTAATATTCCTTGAGGACGCCCTGAGGGACGACGTATCTATATCCCAAAAATAAACAAACTTTTAAATGCTAGTTTTGCACATATTTATTCAAAGAAATTGTGAGTTATTGTCAAAAATCATCATACAACATACACAGTTTCAATTTGTTTGTCTAATTTTTCTGACATGAAGCTATTAAATACACAATGAAACATATGACAAAACTAATGAAATCTCACTTTTAAAAAAAAATATGAAATTTCAAAAATGGTATATTTAAAACAAATTTAAATAAAATGAACATCAAACAATAGAGATGGGAGAATATTGGACATATTACATTCCACAATTTCATCTATAAAAATATATGATTTAGAAAAAATTATAGGGATAATTTCAGAAACGAAGATTGAAGAGATGCATGCATGCATGCAACGTTCCTATTTCACGTAAACAGATATTCACAGAAAGATCAAAATATACTCGAAAGAAACAAACCTGAAGTGCAACAAAACGCATACCAATATGGTGTTGTTGATGTTGCAACCTAGTCGGAGGAGGGATAAGGTTTCCAACGAGGACACGAACGGACCCCACAAGCGAATCGCGGAACCAATGTACCGAAAAAATGTCAATTTGTACCGCAGAAGTATCCTGTTGTAAAAATTCATCATCTACCCGAAAAACAAACTTATCATTCCACGTGGGGTTGTTACCACCATCATTATCAACCCCTGTGGTGAGTTTTCGGGTAGGGTGGACCCACGCGGACGCGTAGGTTTTCATTTTCTTGGATATAGGCTCCAAATCTTGCGCGGAGATAATATTTACCTCCAATAATTGAAAAGGCTTCAAGGCTCCCATTTTATGAGGCATTTTGAAATACGAATAATGATGATCGATAACGATGATAGAATATAAAATTATATTTCCGCTCGCCGCCCGTCGTTGATGGGCCGACGAGGGAAGAATTTGGCATTAACGTGGAAAAATACCCCCAAGGAAAATTGGGGAAGGAGAGGAAGGTGATTTTTTTAGAGGACATTAAAGAAAAAGATAATAGAATACAAAAGGAAATAGTAATTAAATTCAACTTCTTTTTTTGACCATTAAGGTTATTAACATATTTGGATGATTTGTAATTTTCAATTTAAATTTTTTCAAGTCAATAATTGTGGACCTTTAGTTTTTTTTTAGAGGAAAATCTTATCATTAATATGTGAAAAGTTGAGAAATAAAATTTGCATGTGTATTTTAGGATTTTTTTTTCCGATAACCAAGTTTGATGATGATCAAAACTCAGACACATATTTAATTATTTCTTTTTGCTTTTTTCATATGTCATCAATTATTCGTTGTTCTATTTACTCTAAGTGTTACTACAATATATGAAAAAATATTTTTTGTAGACGAATTAAAAAAGATAAAGAAAAAAAGTGTTACGTAAATTATGTAGGAGGAAAAAGTATGTATGATATATACTATGCTTTTGAAATTCAATATATGATGTGAACGTTGAAAACTAAAGGCAGATGCTGGTAATATTGTTTGGTATTAGTGGTCAATTCAAAAAGTAACAAAATAAAATTCATCATTCTTTTAATAGCTTTTGCCAAAATAAAGTTGTAATAAAATCATAAAACAAAGTCCTTTTGGACCAAAAGGGATTTGGAATGTTTGAAAATCTATAAATCATATTTTCACAAATAAAAATTTTAATGTTTCATTTTTTAAAAATTATATTGTTAAAGTGTGTGATTATCGATCCCATTTAATGCTTAAGTTATTATAAAAGATTATTATTAGTTTTGTCTCAAATACACTTTTTCCTTGAAGTGCGAGATTATATTTTTTTCATACGTCACACGTGGAAAGTCTTCTTGATAATGAGTGATGGTGAAACTTATAGTTAATTTAAAACATTTATCTGCTCTAATATCATATCAAAATATTTGATCATCTCATAAAAAATGTTACTATTATCGAAGAGAAATCACAACAACAATTTACTCAATATTATCACACAAATGACATACGAAAAAAAAGAAACTCTAATTTAATTGGTTATGCGTTCAACAACATAACAAACACACATTACTCAAATTTAAAGCCAAAATTCCAAAAATTAAACTTGTTAATTCTTAAAAAGTTAATTAAATTAAAACCATTAATTAAACATAGGCAAAAGGATTAGCAAGAAGATATGCCTCAACAAGTTTGAAAAGTTCAATAGCTTTGTCTCTATCTTCTTTGATTTCTTCTTCTTTGACTATACAATTACCATTTGTATGATACTCACTTATTGTCTTGCAAATGCACCCTCCATTTTCACATTCTTCAAATCTAATATAATAAGAAATATGTTCCAAATTTTCTCCAAGAACTTCTCCTTCAATTAATGAATATTTTATTACCATGTTCTTGTCGTCAATGAAATGGATCTTGTGTTTTAAGTATTTTATTGGATATCCTGTCATCATAAAAACATAAATAATTTAGTTTTTGTCAGTTTCACCGTAAGAAAATATGCTATGGAACAATCGATAATTTCTAGTTAATCTGTTGCTAAAATATTTCTACACAACTGATTTTTCTTATAATTTATCGTTAATCTATAGCTAAATGAGATTATCTATAAAATTTTACCCGTCTTTAAAAGTTCTTTGTTTTCTATACTATGTTATAATCTTTTATTATTCTATTTTTCAAATGTTGGAGAAGTTATATTGTGCCTTCAATATAATCATTATATAAGAATTTAGAAAATTATGAAGCACAAACAAGAAATGGAACTTTCATGGCAACTTTATTATAAAAATTGGAAAAAGTCATCACAAAAGACTTTTTTCCTTAAAGACTTTTGAGTTAAGATTTTCAGAAAGAAATTATAAAGAAATAGACATATAAAATATTCAATATACTACACAATGTACCTAATTTTTCTTAACTTATTTTTGTGGAAAATAAAGGGGTCATCATGTAGTTATAAAGTCATCAGAAAAATTAATTAACCTCATTTCTTGTAATGAAAAAAAATTACCTTTTACCTTATTTGATTAATTGTCATCCTACTCTAAAAATCATATTAAATTGGATAATTATTCATCTAAAAACATAAATCATTAAAAAGAACACACTTTTTTTATTTAATTATATCTTCAACACAAACGAATCAATATTTAAAAACCTAAGTTAATACCTTCAACAAAGTTCATCTTCTTGATGTTTCCATCATGATCTTCAATAGTTTCAATATTTTTAACAGCTTGTGACATCAATTTTGGTATAATATTATCTGCATCAAGAACCAAAGCCTTGAAAATCCTATTTGCATCAACTTGTGCTACAATATCTTGGGTATATGTAGTAACACCCATAATTAATATTAATTTTTGTCTAAAATTGATAAAAAAAAAGAAAAGATTATAATAGTTATTGAGAAAGATTTGAGCTATGTGGATAATGAAATATTAATTTGAGAAGGTATTTATTGGAAAAAAATGGAGTGAGAGACTTTAGAGTTGAGTCAATAAGTCAACTTTGTAAATTTCAACATTCATAGCACTCCATTTTAGACTTTATTATATAAATGCATTTTTTTTTCTAAATGCCCTATCCATACTCTTTTGAATAATAAATTTCTTGGTGAAAAAAGAAAAGAATAATAAATTTCTAGGTGAAAAAAGAAAAGAATAATAAATTTCTAGAGAAGTCATTTATTCACACCCTATATATATTCCACTTCAAACTTACATATGGTTAAGTGATTGATTAGATGAAAATATGTTGTTATTATTATTGATTCTTATTAAGTCAAAATTAAAAAATATATATAGACAAACATAGGGGTGGACATTCGGTAATTTGGTTTCGTTTCTTTTTTTTTTTAGTTTTTTCGGTTTTCGATTCTTGTACAATATGTACCGAACACCGAATCGAAATAATTCGGTTTGGTTCGATTTTTATTATTTCGGTTCGATTTTGTTAATTCGATTTTTTTAATGGGCCTGCTTAGTTGGACTTTTAAAAATTTACAATTTTTTTTGTTTGATTTTTCAGCTTAATGAGCTAAAAATAGTTACATCAAAAAGTGTCTTTTACTTTTTACTTTTTTATTTTAAATTATAATATTTATTATTTAACATTAATAATTAATATAATATAAATATATATTATAATATAATATAAATATATATTATAATATAATATATTTCGGTAAATCGAAATACCGAATAACACAAAATTACATAAATATCGAAAAATACAAAAATATATATCGAATACCGAATTGAAAATCGAAAAACCGAAATACCAAAAAAATTTGGTTCGGTACGGTATTTCGGTTTTCCAGTGTTTATGCCCAGCCCTAGACAAACATATTAGGGTTGTGTATCGGCCGGTTCGTTCAGTTTTGAAGTTTATTGGGTTGACTTATTGGTTATCGGTTTGTAGAGATGCTAAACTGTCATAGAACCATTAAGATATTGACTTATCGGTTATTGGTTTATCGGTTTTTGATCGTTATCGGTTCGATTATCGGTTTAACCGTTAAATCTGACACAAAAGAAAAAAACATTGAAAATCACTTAGATAATAAGTCGATAAACCAAATAAACCACGAACTTGAGGTCACAAGTTACATCTTGCTCACAAAACTTTTACATGGTAGAATAACCAAGTATTTGAAACAACAAAAAATAAATGTAGAAAATTAAACTCTAAGTCGAGTAGTTTATATACAAAATGGTATAAATATAATTATTTAATTTACTATCAGGTTATCGATTAACCTGTCAAGAAAAAACTTCAGACTGTTAAGAATCGATAATCTGATAACAAAAAAATCAAATAGTTATCAAAACCGCTAAGTCGATAACCCAATACTATAAACTAATAACTTTTTTATCGATTCAACTTATCTGTTTCAATTCAATTTTTAACAGCCTTAAAACATATGTTATGCATAATTAGATAGTCCATTTTAGGAATAGATTCAAAATATTGAGACTGACTATAAAAAAAATGAATTATATAAATTATGACAGAATAAATATATTTTTTGTTCGATAAATATTTAATATCAAATTATATCATATAAATTAAGTTGAAGAAATATTTTTTTTTAAAAGTTAGATTAGTCTCCCCTCGAAATATGATAAAATAACTTAGTCTAGAATGTTTCTTATTTTCGATTCTTAACTAAAAATCTTGATTTCAAAGTCTTCTATTTTAAAAAAATAAATCATATTAGATAATGCTTTTTTTTTTTTGGAATAACCTTTATAGGATGCAAATACTAATTTATCTATCCAATATAAATATCAAAAGTCAAATAATTAAAAAAAAATTCAATTTTTCATCAAAATTGATATTTTTTTTTTATATTTTAATTTTTTTTGGTATGTTCTGTTTTTTTTCCGGCTATTACGACAATCCTCTTACTGTCTCTTTCACCAAAATTTCCTTTTTCCACTCTGCAAAATCACCAAAAAAACAGCAAAATTCAAATTAAAGAACCCATTTTTACCTTTGAAAATACCAATTTTTGAATTAAAATTCAAAGATTCTGAATTGGGTAAGTGCAAAAAATTAGAAAAAAAAATTTAGAAAAAAAAAATGAATTCCATAAAGGATACAGTTTCTGAGAAGCTTTCACGTCTTTTTTCTGATTCTCCTTCTAAATCTTCAGATCAACAACCTCAGGTTCTCTTTTTCTATTTTTCTTATTAAAATTTGCTAAAAAAATGATTTTCTTATGTTATAATGTTGTAAAATTTAGATCTTTTGCTTTTGATATGTTGATATTATGATTTTAAAGCAATGTGTTTGTTATTTAATGACTAAAGTTTCAATTTTTACGAGCATCCATGAGGTATCATGTTTAATTTTAGCGGACGCGAAAAATACTAGGTGATTTTTTTCTTGTGTCCAATATGTGTTATGTGTTGGTGGGGTAGGAGTTATTTCGTAGAATTAGTCGAGGTGGCATTGACACTACATTTAATGAGATGAGAGTAAGGCTACGTACAATAGACTTTTGTAGTTCGAGTCCTTCTTGGACTCTTGTGTATAGCGGGAGCTTAGTGTACTGAAGCTAAGCTTCTCTATTGTATTGAGATGAGTAATGAGAAAATGCATTAAATTGGTTGTGAGTTTGAAAAAGATATGGAGAGCTTTGTAATTGTGTAAGTGGCGCTGCGTTTGTTTCCTTGTTAGAAGGATTGATAGGTTGTTTATAATTGTTTAGTTTTTCGTTTTTTTGATGATTGCAATAGTCGTGTTGGTGTGTAGTTAGACCAGGTGTTTGTAAGCTCCCTTTGAAGTCCGTTCAGAGATTTGTATGTCAGTAGAAAATGTAGAGAACTTGGAATGTCAAAGGACCTCAAGGTTATTGAGTATTGGAATGACGTGTTGGTGTGTACTTAGACTAGGTGTTTGTTAGTTTTCTTTGAAGTCCGTTTAGAGATCTGTATGTCAGTAGAAAATGTAGAGAACTTCGAGTGTCAAAGGAATTCGAGTTTATTGAGTATTGGAATGAAACATGACCAAATGGATCAAAATGGAAGTTGAAGAGTTGTTATATAACAAACACAACATAGTACATGTTTCTTAATTTGGTCCTTTCGATTGGCTCATTATTCGTGACACTGTAGTTCTCTGTGTTTAGGCCAGGCCATACACGAAAGAGGGAAGATCTTTATCATCTGTACTTTCTATCTTTCTACCGTCAACAAGTTTTAGTAAGTTCAAAGATGAAGATGATGTCAACTCGTTTCAATCACATTCTTTTACGTGGAGAAGTAAGAGTTTCTCATGGCGTGATAGACCTTTGGAGAGATACGCAGAATGTGATGATCATAATGATCACATGGAAGAAGGTGAAAATGGCTTGGTCAGGAGTTCAATTGGTGTGTTGAACGAATCGTTCTATACACCTAGGTGTAATGAAGAACCTAATTCTGCAAGGAGTGTCGCCAGTGGTTTTGAACCTTTCGAAGATGCACCTGATGGAGACAGTTTAGAGCAGTCTATGCCTAATCTCGTTGAAGATTCTGTTTTCATTTCTCGGGAGTTGTATGACTTTTTCCAGTCTTCTCTCCCTAATATAGTGAAAGGCTGTCAATGGTCCTTGTTGTATAGGTAACTTCGACTCTGAACTAGTCTCCATTGAAGATCTATAACAACTTTTGCGGTTCAATATTCATATTTACTCTGTTTATTTGAATGAAGGGCAGCACCGCGAAACATGGTATATCACTTCGTACGCTAATTCGCATGAGTGCTAATTCTTCTGGTCCTTGCTTACTGGTATTTTTGCCTCCACATTACTGCAAAAATTTTATGTCCATGCATTCCCAATATGTTACTCCCCCGTCTCAATTTATGTGGCACCGTTAATTGTTTTCATTTATAGAAATGTGACATATTCTTTTGGATAGACTAAAAAGGAAAGTATGTCACATAAATTGGAACAGAGGGAGTGTATCATTTTTCATATTCTTTTTCCTCATCGTTGATGTGAATTTCTATTAATCATGCTTGTTCCAGATTACCGGGGATAAGCGAGGTGCTGTATTTGGTGGGTTGCTTGAGTCACCACTCAGGCCAACCGCGAAGCGGAAGTACCAAGTAAGTAATAATTTTTTTCGCCTTTTACACAAGACAAGTGACAATAGCCCGTGTTCACTTTCTTTTAATCAATTCGAACTTATGGTAAACTAATATCCAAAGAACAAATAACTTTTGTTGTCTGGTGTTGTCCTTGGTAATTTTACGAAGTCAAACACCGTTCCTATGAAGAGTTATTGTATATTTATGTACATAAGACTTAGTGTCGTTTGTACAAATACCCTTTTCCAAGTAGAAATATCGTATATTCTTGTAGGTATCTTGTGGAGAATCGTAAAATGTTTTAGATTGTCTACTTTTTTGTATGTAAACAGGGGATTTTTCCGTTGTTAATAATAATGTTTGAAAAACGGTAGAAGATTTGTGCTTATTCATCGTCATTGATCTCATTTTTATATCCATTACTAAGATGCTTTTATTCTATTATCCTGACAGGGAACAGTTCAGTCATTTGTATTCACAACTGTATATGGTGAACCAAGGCTATTCAGACCTACGGGTAAGTATATCAAGTCGATAAACCCTTATATCTTATATCTCTTTGACTGAAGTCCTCGTTATATATGAGGTCGACCAAGCTACTTATCTTCAGTATAAACCTATTTGAATTTACAGATGACCGTTAAGACTCTCTTCAAACTAAATTTAGGTGATAAACCATATAAAGCCAACATTTTGTGATGATTTTCATCAAAGTTGACACCCCTTTACTTATCTATTGAGTTAGTACACCACACAGCTTGACTTCTCTTTCATATTTAGTCGAAGATTCCTGCTATTTTCGGGGTGTTGGCGTTAGTTTAGGGAAAATACAAGAACGAGAGACTCACGGAGTCTTTGTAGTTAATCTTTAAGACTGTTGAGGAATTCTATCGTACTATGTATTTCGTGTACATTCTTAAATTATACACACTATCGCCAAAAGAGATTATATATTGGTCTAATATGTGTGTATGTATATAAGATTTTCTTCAACCATAACATATACTGATCATATAGTTGTTGGCTTTTGTATGATACTACTCGTTCGAGTTTACTAATGCACGATACATAAAAACTTCCAAGAGCAAATTACCTAGTCTTCTTTTCGTTTTTTTTTGTTTGGGACTAGGTGCCAACAGATATTTTTACTTATGCATGAATGAAATCCTTGCGCTTGGAGGAGGTGGACATTTCGCGTTATGTTTGGATGGAGACCTGTAAGTTTATCGACATTGTAGCTTGCAGTTTACTTTCATTACAATTTTCTGAAGTTCCATCATCGTGATGAGATAATTTTTCGATGAAGGTTATCTGGTAATAGTGGACCTTGCGATACGTTTGGGAACTTATGCTTAGCACATGATGAAGAGTTTGAGTTGAAGAATGTTGAGGTAATGTACTACCAAACTTGTGCAGAAAAACTATGTTGTTTTGAACAATTTGCTGAATATTCCATGACCGATGATTTGAGAGTTTCGTTCTCTTGATGCAGTTGTGGGGTTTTACACATGCATCTCGATACCTCACCTCGTAACAAGTCTGAAGTGTTAAGTTTTTCGATTTTATTCGATAAAATTTAGAAATATGACTATTTATTATTTGATGTCCAAGTAGTAGTTTGTCTCCATTTTAATCTTGGAGAGTTCTTGGTGTAGTTGTATCAAGAAATGAGATTCTTTAGTTTGTGTATAGGTATACATTCTTCTTGTTTATGACATGAACTTTTCAAGTTTTGGCATTCCATAAGTGTAATGATATAAATTCTTCATGAAAAATGTGTTTTGTTTTTATTATATACATCTATCTTACGTTACGTGTACCTCAACTAATTCCATGAGGTATCCCATTATCTATCACTAACACGAATACTAGATAACTCTATCCATCGAGGTTTGGACAAATGAGAAGAAGTCACGTTACGAAAGGGAGTCGAAATTGTTGAGCATATCTTGGTTTATTTTCAAAAGCAATTAAATTTTAGGATATGACAAAAAAAAAGAAGAAGTTAATTGATAGGCTTAATCTAGAATGAATTTGTAGTCATATCATATTAGAATTTCAATGTCTTGTTTGTACAATGTAAGAATGATGCTCAATGATCATTAGAATATATTTTTCAAAAACTTTAGAATAGAATATGTCTTAAATTCTAATTTTAGCTTATCAGAATATATAGATTTTAATTCTATAATTTGAAGTTCTTTCCCAAAACAATTAGAAAGTTAGATGTACCTAGCTAGAGAATAATAATGTGTGTTTGCTAATTATAGTTTTAATCAAGAATTAAACCAAGAGCATTTGCCCCAACATTAGCCAACCACAAGTATATTTTTTGAGTCATCTTTTGTTATACAAGGTCATGATTGTGTAGGCATTTGTTCCCTTTTTGAGGGTGGGGGATCTTTTTAGGCCTTGATATATGGAAATATGTATTTATTCAATTAATAAAATTTATGTTAGATAAGGTTATTAAGAAAAAATGTTAACACGCGTTGGGCTCACAAGATAGTGTCGCGTAAGTCAAAAAAATTATTTATAAAATAAGTTCAGGAGGATAATATGACCTTAATATAGTATAACTCTGTCTCTAATTTCGGGCATAGATTAAGGGATACTTGTACATTTTCCTCAGGCTTTATGATAAAATCACAAACATATTAAATTATTGACATAATACATATATTAGATCCTAAACTTGGCTTCAAATTTTAACTTTGACCTCCAACTTTCATAATGCACAAATAAGCACTTTAACTATCCAACTTTTAAATAAATAAACACATGAGTCCTACATGACACAATACACGTAGGACACCACGTAGGACAAAAAATGACATGTAAGGAGACATGTAGGACATGTGTGTCTATTTGTTCAACTTTATAGAAGTTTAAGTGTCTACTTGTGTACGCTCAAAGTTGAAGGACATAAATATAATTCGAAACCAAGTTAAAGTGCATATTTATGTATTATGTCTAAATTATTTATTGATCAGGTACATAGTTAGAATGACACACACATATATATAGAGAGAATTTTTACATAGATAGGGTTTCTAGTGTAATAGTAGTAAAAATGACTCAAAATTATTTTAATATTAATTCTAGTATTTTATTCGAATTCTTTCGTTAGAATTTCTCTCTTTGTGTCACTCTTCAAGCTATAGTTAATCATAAAGTACAAATATGTGCAACTTTTTAATTTTTCACAAATATCACGAGAGGATGTGGTGTAATAGATGAAACTGCTTCTCTCTTAACTAGAGGTTTCGAATTCGATTCCTAGGTATAAAAAAAATCTTGGTAGAAAGCACTTCCCGAATGAGACCTTACGTGGTGCGATTCAAAATAATTAAACTTTAATATGAATATCAGATACCGAATTAAAAAAAGAGATGTCAATTTATGAGATTGTGATCATTGTTTGATACCAATTAATTAAAGAGGCCAAATAATTCAACGAATAAGAAACTTGTGCTACTCTTAGGATAAGGTTTTATGCTTAGACATAAATATATTACTCCTATATATTGAAATTGATGTGTTTAAGAAAAAAATTATGATAATTTACTTACTAATACTAACATTCGATGAGAAAATCACATTGATATTTAATCCCTAATGTTAATAATTTGTCACTTCTAACTTAATTGTATTCAACACAAAACTAATTTAGATATAACTTTAGGTGAAGTATTCAAAACAATTAATTAGAACTATAGTATTGAATCTTAAATATTAATTTAGGAGGTTATATAAATCTCTTTAGATTAATTATAATATTTTTTTAGAAGGAGGACAAATTAATGGGCTAATTAATTACCAGATTAATTTTAGGAATCTATCAACTAAGAGGTCATTTTCACAAATGCTATTCCAAAAGTTCTCTTTTACAAAGTGGAAAAATAATTTTTCTTCACACATACAATTAATATAGATGAGTTTTATTATAAAAATTACTGTAAATTTTCTCTATAAAGATTTGGATACTTTTGTATTAGATAGGAAGTGACTTTGACTGAAAAATACTTGAGAATAAAGTAGGTTTCAAGAAATTTACGATTTCATCTTATAATGTTCACGTTTTAAATATTTATATATAAATATAAAAAAAATATTAAATATCTCACGAAAGAAAGTGGTTATATCTTTTTATAATTTTGGACTATCCTTAACTTTTGAGCTATCTAGTTTACTAGATTATTATTTTTGAAATTAACTATACATTTCGTCGTTAAATTACTTATAGCTATGATTTTTTTTTAATTATTATTCATTGATAATCGATTCCTAAATATGATTACTGACGATTTTTTGTTATTTAGCTAAAAGATATTTACCGTAAAAAATATTTTTTTGAAAAAAAATCATTTGTTCAATACGTAAACAAAAATAATAGCCTATTAGAAAATTTTTATTTGGGGTTTTTATAGTTGAATAGATCCTATTAAAGAGCGTTTTTCCCTTTTAACGTGACTTGCATAAAGCGAAATTAGAATTATATGGAGTTTCAAATTAAACGAATAGTCTGATACTAATAAAATATCAGATTGAAAATAAAAATATAAACATTCTTCAATATTCATGCAATGATTCAACTTTTCACAACATGAATTGTATTATTGTGTTTCTTTATTTTTAATAATAATCTATCGAAATTTACTAATCAAAATCTATTAAACTCATTAACTAAAGAAATAAACCATCAACGATTGCTATCAAACACCTCAAATTTTAAGATTCGAACCTGAAATATCTGAACTATTAATCCAACGCTATTTCATAGTAATGATCCTAGAAAATGAACCTAGGCCAACTTAATTTGTTCAAACTTAAGTACATATTTTACTTTACAAAAAACTTTATAAAATTATTACATGTCTCCACGTGTCAAAAAACTGTAAAATGTCTTATAATTTGTCTGGCCCACCGATAACCTAGGTGTATGTAACTCAATTGTACGGTCAAACATGTACCTATTATATATATAACTAACTTCTATTTCTAGTTATTTATATATATTTTTTTCATACCCCCACCCCCCTCCAACCCCCTACCCCACCCCCCATAAAAATAAAATTCTTCATATTATTTACCTTGTTGTTCTTCAAATCAAAATCTCTTCTTGTTTTTCTCTTTCTCCCCTATTTTCTTGCATGGAATTCTCTCTTCCATTGGTTCAAAACTTGCATTTTGTTAAGGTAAGATGAAAAAATAATAATTTGGAAATCATAAATTCAAGATGGAAATTCAAAAGACTTAAAAAGAAAAAAAATCGATTTATTTTCCTCGAGAAAATGTTGAAGAACATGGTTAATATTCAAGAAAATCAACTTCCCATTGTACATATCTTGTTTTAATTAGCTCTAATGTTGTTCTAGTTTGAGATCATGAATTATATTATTGAATTCTTTTATCTTATTCTTGACACTCTTCTTTTTTTAAATTAATTAAAAACTATGGAATATTTAGCTTTTTTCTAAGTGTAATTGATTATGTTTTTTACAAGAGTGGTAAAATGATTCTTGAACTTTATTTTTTTTTTGTAGAGAGAGCATTTCACATGCATATGGGATAGTATATATATTAGTGCTATACTAAAGTTCTTTATTGCTTGTCAAAATTTGGAGTATCAAAATTCTATGAAAACTTCCATATTCTTTGTTTTTCTTTTTTCCTTTTCAATTTCTTGTTTTTCATTTTTGGATCCCACATGTCACATGTGGAGAACAAATACATGTTTGGAGAACGTATTAGACATCTCTGGTATTCTGTTATATCGGAAATAACATAACGTTCATGCATCTTATTATTATTTTGCAGGAAGAGATGTCAAGCCCTCTTAGTGATCAAATTCTGAATTTTTGTGAATCTGAATTTTTCCCAAATGTACAAAATTCAGAAGTTGCTTCTAGCTCAAATTGTTGTAGCTATGAAGAACAAAGTTCATATTCAAATAATCTTGATATGAACAAGTTTAGTAACACTATTGAAAAAAATGAAGAAAAAAATGTCACAACGGTTACATCTAATGTTATTAGCCCTTCAAGAATCAACAACGACGATAACAACAACAACAACATGAGCAACAACGATCTCTCGATTATGTTTGACACTCAAGAAGATCATCAAATCGAGAATGATATATCCGCTTCTATAGAATTCACACAAGATGGAAATTTCTCAATCCCACATCATTTACTTCAAACTCAACATCAAGATTTATTCGATATGAATTCTCTCAACGATCAACACATGAAAATGACAGATCATGTTTCGGATGGATCACTTCATCAACCGTATCCTCACGATCATCATCATCAGCAGCATCATCATCAACCCCCTATCGTTCCACTTATGGGGCCACCATTAGGACATTACTACGAAGACGATTCTTTATCATCTATACCTTCTTACATGCGCGTTCCTACATCTTCATCATCTCCCCTTCTTGATCCTTCACTCGCGAATTACTTACCTTTAAACACAAACACCAACATGCCTAACGCTGAATGTTCAGCTATACTTGCTGCTGCTGCTGCTGCTGCCCCGGGAGGTAGCTTGTTTTTCGGAACAGAGTTTCCACCGGTACAAGAAATGGATTTTCAAGGAGATAGTAGTAGACTATTCTGCCCCGATTCCTTGCCACGAGTCTATAACTGTACTTCCGACGAGCTTCAGGTACGTCTAATCTGACAAAAGAACAGTTCCAACAGATTCATCATACTGAATCAATCATTTAAAATTTTCATTGATGAAGGCACTAAGCAATGAGAGTCAACATTTGGTTAGTGCTAACCCTTTAGCATCAGAAATAACAAATTTGGAGGACACTACTTATAAAGCTGTTAAGTGCACGCCGGAGGAGAGGAGGGAGAAGATCCATAGATACATGAAGAAACGAAACGAAAGGAATTTCAGCAAGAAAATCAAGGTCTAACCCTTTAACTCAAGGAATAAGAAATGTTTATAAAGTTTTATGTACTAACAGTATATATATATGTATGTCCGTATTGTGTTTAGTATGCATGCAGGAAAACGTTAGCAGATAGTAGACCAAGGGTAAGAGGAAGATTTGCGAAGAACGATGAATTTGGTGAAGCTAGTGCTAAGACAATGTCATGTGGTACAAATGAAGATATCACACATGATCAACAAGATGTAAAACTCAATTTTACATATCATCAAGATCCTAACATGATGAATACTTCATCAGGACATGATAATAATGGACGGATTTTCACTTCGAATTGTCACTCGTCTACGAGTCCCTACGATATTTGCCCTCCTCTGTATTGTACAGATGGACAGTTACACTAAACTCCGCGGATGAACAAGTACTCTCCAAGAACTTGAAACCTATTCTGTCATGGAGTACCTATATAACATTTTGCTAATACGATTTTTTTTTTGTTTTTTTGAAGTTCAATCTACACGAGAAGAACCGGTGAAGTCATATAAGATACCTTTGGTGTAAATAATTTCAGTCGTCGTCGTTCACCAATCTTGGATTTCATCAGGCAGATTTTTACAGTATGCTTAGTTTTTTCAAAGTAGCAGAGCCAAAATGTCCCAATTAATATAAAGGGAATAATTAACATTTCAGACATATAAAGTTTAGTATAATAATTAACTCAATGGAACTTCTTCACAAGTGAGGACATGTAAATTTTGTAGATCTATACTATATAATTAAAACACAAATTGTCAATAATAATGGAACTTCACAGTGAAGAAGAGAACATGTAAATTTTTGTAAATGTGTATTGACAAAAGTTGATACTTTGTCAAATCTCTTGAATTTTTTTTGAATTATAGGTTTGATGAGTTGCAACTTAACAAACAAAGTTGTGTTTGTAGATGTTACAATTATATATATACACTTCATTTTACAAAACCTATGTGTTCTCGACTCCAAACAACAAATGTGTGATATAAAAAAATCTTACCCGAGCTAAATTGCGTAGACTTCTGTCAAAATAGAATCACGTGTGTACTTGATGTATAACCTCGACAACATCTTCCATCAGAGCCAGATGTAGTCCTGTTGGAGCAGAATCACATATGTACTTCATGTATAACCTTTACAAAACATGTGTTCTTGACTCCAACAACAAATATGAAATGTAAAAGAATCTTACCGAGCTAAATTGCAGAGACTTCTGTCAGAATAGAATCAAGTATGTACTTGATGCATAACCTCGACAACATCTTCCATCAGAGCCAGATATAGTACAGGAGCAGAATCACGTATGTACTTGATGTATAACCTCGACAACATCTTCCATCAGAGCCAGATATAGTCCAGATATAGTCCTGTTAGGAGCAGAATCACATATGTATTTGATGTATAACCTCGACAATATCTTCCATCAGAACCCCAAATCGGCAACAAAATATCTTCCATCAAAACCCCAAATTAGTTGCACTTCAATGAAATATAAATAGCTCAATAGACTAAATTTTCGAGAAATGTAAAATCGAAATTCAGGACATAAATTTTGTGAATTCGTACAAACACACAAAAAAGATTACAAAGAACAGATACTACAGAGAGATCCGATTCTGGTACGAAGGTAAATATACTGGAATGTTCGACTAGTAGCACTCTATCAAACACGCAGTTACACTAACATTCAACTAGCAAAACTCATAACGCCAATTCGGATAAATACTATTAGCAATCAACATGCACAAAATACAAGTTCAATACAAGGCTATTATTGCCTTATTTATTACAATGTTGCTTCATAATAGACTTGCCAACTATTCTTCCTTCAACCATCCTTCATTTTCCTTTTCCATTTGTATCTTGGCGCAATACTCGAACAAACTTCCATCGAAGCAACGCCTTATAGCTTCTTTAGAAAGAAAACCGTCTTGATCTCTAGCAAGAACATACAGAACTCCCCACTCCATTTTGCTCGCCACCCTAAAAAAAGCCAAAAGCCTTGAGAGACATTACTTCGGGGACATTCGGGTTTGGATTGAGAGAAAATTAAATTACCAGCCAAATAAGTCGAACGCCTCTCTGTTGCCTTCAGTCATTTCCCAAAGTTCTCCAAGAGTAAGCTTATCAGGCAGAGTTCGGGCGTACTTGCTAAAAGCGTTCTCGAAATGCACGGGCATGAACCTTAAGGAAATGTCGTCAATTTGACTTGACGAGGATGGTCAAGAATAATATCGAAAACGGAATAACAAGCGAATTAGTATACTAACCTTCCCTCACTGTCATAGGTGTGAGTATCACTTCCATGTTTGCACTTGTGTATGTTGTAAATATATATTGGGAGGAAAGGAGAAGGTATCCACCCCTGTATCACATCGAATATCAACGAAAAAAGAACCTATACATAAACAAACTTCTATATACGTCGAATCGAGGGAGGGTAGGACGTACGCACCCTACATCAACCTAAGTAGAGAGATTGTTTCGTATAGAAACTCCGCTCATTAACCTATTAACCAAATATACTAAAAGGACCAAAATCCCACTTCGACGGATCTTTAAGTCGATATATTAGCAACGTTCTTTCAATTTAATGATCATTTACTATTAACATTTCTAAGAACAGATCAACTTACTTGCAAACTACTGAAGTACGATAACTCGAAGCAGGAACTTACCGGCAAAGAAGGATAACTCAAACCAACATTGATGACAATGGCAATAATGAGAGATGCTATCATATTGAAGCCAATCTGACGTAGCCCTGTTTAAAGTGAGGGGAAAAAGGACCGCACGAGGTTTTCAGTTCAAATATACAAGAACTATGTATATCATGTTGGATATTTGATCGCATTAGTACTTATCGAATTGCACATGATAAAATGTCAAGTCTAAATGCTACCGATGATGCATTTTTCCTCCGAAAATGGTGAATAAATCATATCCTTACCTACTTAAAACAGTTTAAAATTTAAATTTAATGGTTTCAACTTTTAAGATTTTTAATATTGAACTCGTTGTGATGTTAAATTATGGGTTCACATCTCATAGAACTGCCTATAGTGCGAGTAGCGGAAATGGAATGATTACCTGAGTAAGTTTCCCACGGATAGATGATGCCATTCTCATCCTGATCGAAAAACGCAACGTGCTGTTGAAGAACGCTCATGCCGTGGTGCCTATGACCAGGAGTACCATGGGGGTGCTCCATATCAGGAGCCACCAATCCCCTTGCCAAATCTGAATATACATAACACAAATCTTTTAAAACATAGCATCGTAACAATCCTCGAGTAAAACTACCAAAAAATTGAAGGAAAAACAAATCGACTAAAATGTAACATGCTCCTGTTTAAGGCTCAGCTGCTCAAATAAGATGAGAGATACGTATAACGATCCAAGCATCGAGCTAGGAGCTTTGATTGATTGACCCCTTCAATTAATAGTTGTGCCAATTAGAAGCTCCACTCCAATAAGGCTACTTTGACACACAAGTACAACGGCTCGGGTCCGGACTATTCTTTTTGGTTTCCCAAAATTTGGTGGGCCTAACTAGATCCAAATTCACACCACTAAAAACATTTTAAAAAAAAAAACTCCATCGCGAATCAATGGAAAATTTGTACTATAGATTATGCTTTTCCAACTCATCTCACATGAAAAGAGATTCGCACGGTGAAAAACAAATTCTCACGTAAATAAAATTAACATAATACATAAATATGTCATTTTAACTTGCTTTAAATCACATTTATGTCCTTAAATTTGGGTGTGCACAAGTAAGCACTTAAACTTATATAAAATTTGAACAAATACACACTTATGTCCTATGTGACATCCACGCCCACAGATCATTTTTTGTCTGTTAGGGTGTCGTACGTGTATCGTGCTAGTGTATTCGTGCCACGTAGATAGATGTTCAAGTTTATACAAGTTTAACTGTGTACTTGTGCATATCCGAAGGATGCCAATAAAATTTGTGCTAGAGATCATGATTTCCCCGTTCATTTTCCATGGAACCAACTCACTCGGAAAATGCATAGTGAACAACATATTCTCACAAAAATAATAGCAAAATTCCTACTTTTTCATATGAAACCTGTTGTGCGGAATTTGAGATAATACGAGAAAATATAAACGCGAAAAACAAGACAACAGATTTACGTGGTTCACCAATAAATTGGCTACGTCCACGGGAAGAGAGGGAGCAGTTTTATTATGGAGAGGCAAAAACAGAATTACAGAATAGGGTTTCCCATAGCGTCTATATATAGTGCTAAGCTACGCCCTAACAGGCTTGGGCCCGATTCAAGGCATTCAACAAAACCATTACTATTTTACTATTTTTTCTTAATCCACCAATTCAATCAAAACATTAGTGAAAACAACCACTAAATATTTTTCAATGGGAAAATAATAATTTTTAGCAGTGATCAGCATGTCAGGCATCAAAGATTCTTTTTGTTTCTAAAAACTCAAAACTCGAAATATCTGATTAAGAACCAACAAAGGAAACCAACACATGATAACAACATCATGCTCTTTCAGTTCATCTATTTACTTCGATCTCTTTAATTTATTATTTAAAATTAATGAAATAACTTCCTACACGGCACGAAAAATCCAACCAGACGTGAAAATTCAGATAGTCAATCAACTGAACTAAAATTTCAGTAAAACAAAAAAAAAAGTAAAACTTACAAGGTTTTGGAATAGAAGTTTCCAAATCAGTCCTAACTTGCCGTTCAACCGTCACCGGAGCCAACGGTGCCTCCGGCGACAACGCCACATTCCGATCAACCCCAGCAATCGCCATTATTTTCTCTCTTACAAATTCTTCACAAATTCCCCCCCTCTTATACTTAAAATACTCTAAAAGAAAAATACCAAATGTGTGACGAAAATAAACTTTAGTCTAAAAAATGTGAAGAGAAATTAAAAAAAAATGTAACTCAAGATGTTCGTGCGTTGTCACAATGCATGTGTTAGAGCATTTTTTGAAATATAATATATAGTACAAGTGGCATTTACATGCATGAATATTTTACACCTAGCAAGTGACATTTGTTTCATAATTTTTGACACGTAATTTTATACGTGTCATTGCTTTGCTGACTTTTTCTTTTTATGAATATCTTTTTTTTTTCTTCGCATGATGTAAGAAATATTTGGATTTATTTGCTGCCTTGGAGAGAAAAAAATTAAAATTATATTATATATAAATAAATGCCTAAAAGTTATGATTCACGTAATTTTTAAAATTTTTGAATTCGTCTCGGTTTAAATTCGATAATTAGTCACATGCTCTTATACTAATTATTATATAAGATGAAATCAATGTTGAACGACCAGTAGGGTACTAAGGTTTTTACTTTCGGTTATGTTGAACATATTTCTAAGTTTGTATTTGGAAGTTATTGATTATTTGTTAAATTTTTGTACACGTTAAAATACTATCATACCCCAAAAAAAAAACCAGAAAAAGTAAAATAATAATGTTACAAAGTTATTTATTCATTTCATAAAGTTTGTACACCATTCAAACACTAATCATACAAAAAAAGAAGCAGAAGGAGTAATTAAACTAATGACAATTATATTATTACAGCAAAGAAGAGAGTTTTAAAGAAAAATTATAATTTACAAAAAGAGATTTTAAGTATTGTACACTCTTTTTTGTTACTATCAATATGATATATACAAGACTTAATAGCTCAATAGTCTAACAAACATCTGTACACAAAGTAGAATCTATTGTCCGTACAAATAATAGAGTCAGAATTTTTAGTAATACTGTACAAAAGCAAGGCCTTCAACTTTCCCTCGAATTTCAAATTAAGAATATTGTCAACTTGTCATCCTTTTTTCAGTCTTGCTTGAAATACATGACCTGAATAAAAAAAAATAAGTAGTAGGTTAGTAGGTAATAATCATATTATTCATATTAGTAGTTGTATTATTGCTTCGATAGTTTCTTGTCCTCGATTCTGTTGATTACTTGTACCTCAATTATCGTAATAGTGTTCTTTTTTAGCTTTCCTTCTGCTACTATATTGTAGTTTTGTTGTTATTTCTTTGGATTCTTGTACTTTCGTTACTTTTTTGTTGGTTAGCTTTGTACTGTTTTCCTTGAGTTGCGCATCTATAGGAAACTGACTCCTTATCTCTAAGGTACGAGTTAGGTCTGCGTACACTCTGCTATCCCAATATGATCATGGGACTACACTAGGTATGTCGATTTTAACAGATTCGGATTACTACTAATATAAGCAGTTATTGTTGTTTTCTTAGTAGTAAGGTCGTCTGTTGATTCTTGTACTTCCGTTACTTCTTTTCCTGGTCTGCTTGTATTGTTTTTCCTTGAGTTGAGCGTCTATAGGAAACTGACTCCTTATCTCTAAGGTACGAGTAAGGTCTGCGTACACTCTGCTATCCCAATATTATCATGGGACTACACTAGGTATGTCGGTTTTAACAGATTTCGATTACTATTAATGTAAGCAGTTATTGTTGTTTTCTCAGTAGTAAGGTCGTCTGTTGATTCTTGTACTTCCGTTACTTCTTTTCCTGGTCTGCTTTGTACTGTTTTTCCTTGAGTTGAGCGTCTATAGGAAACTGACTCCTTATCTCTAAGGTACGAGTAAGGTCTGCGTACACTCTGCTATCCCAATATTATCATGGGACTACACTAGGTATGTCGGTTTTAACAGATTTCGATTACTATTAATGTAAGCAGTTATTGTTGTTTTCTCAGTAGTAAGGTCGTCTGTTGATTCTTGTACTTCCGTTACTTCTTTTCCTGGTCTGCTTTGTACTGTTTTTCCTTGAGTTGAGCGTCTATAGGAAACTGACTCCTTATCTCTAAGGTACGAGTAAGGTCTGCGTACACTCTGCTATCCCAATATGATCATGGGACTACACTAGATATGTCGGTTTTAACAGATTTCGATTGCTACTAATGTAAGCAGTTATTGTTGTTTTCTCAGTAGTAAGTTCGTCTGTTGATTCTTGTACTTCCGTTACTTCTTTTCCTGGTCTGCTTTGTACTGTTTTTCCTTGAGTTGAGCGTCTATTGGAAACAGACTCCCTACTTCTAACCCTCCCCAAATCAGGCATTGTTGGACTACCCTAGGTATGTCACTTTTAACAGAAAAACAGATTTCTTTTACTTCTAATGTAAGCTGTCATTGTAGTTTTCGCGGTATTATACATCAGTTCCATGAAAACATGCATATGTTCAAATGACTGCATATATAAT
Source organism: Solanum lycopersicum (assembly GCF_036512215.1). Classification (NCBI taxonomy): domain Eukaryota; kingdom Viridiplantae; phylum Streptophyta; class Magnoliopsida; order Solanales; family Solanaceae; genus Solanum; species Solanum lycopersicum. The sequence goes on along the minus strand of NC_090811.1, from coordinate 67,849,439 downwards.
ACATTAGCTAAAGATCAATAACATGTGACTTCAAATGTGTTGGACGTGATACCATCTTAAGATTGGAGTTAGTTATGGACAAATTCTGTCGCGAATTCTATTTAGATACGAATTAGCAAAAAATGCGTAGCTGATTCCTGTTCTATTCAGAATGACAGCAGAGCTAACTAGCTAAGCATGTTTTGCATAGAAGATTGTACACGGTATGGATAGGTAACTGCGAAGAAGGTAAATGAAGTTTTATGAGTGTCTTGTTTACTAACCTTATCGATAATATCTTCCTCGTGAATCCTTATAACATCTTCCATTCCTTTGGTACTGTTGATGGATAAATGGTCTGCAATAATCCGCCAAACATTGGTCCTGAACATGAAAAATAAGTGATGTATGTATCAGTTTTCGAGATAAAGGTATGTAGACTCAACAATAAAGGTTTCAATTCATTTCTATTATAATGAAATGGACTGCAAAGTACCTGATATTCGCATATTGAATTTGATCTTCGAAATCTTCTTTGTGTCGAAACTTTTCCTGAACTGAACTTTGTAATATTCTTCCCTTTGAACCTCTTGCAGCCTCTTTTGGAAGTTGTCTGGCATGTTTATAATCATTACCTCCTGTATTTTACTTAGATATATCAATCCTTCCGGAACCATCTCCAATTTCTTGCACTCGTCGATTTCTAGATGAACTAGATTAGGCAGTGCCCCTGTCTCCACCCTCCAGCTTTCTAAATTTAGTAGCCCTTGGAGTTTAAGAGTTTTGAGAAGTGGAAATCCTTGTGGAGAACAACACATTTCCTTTCCAATAAACGCGTTTCCACGTAACGACAAGGTGAATAGCTTAGGAAGCTTTTGAAGAATGACCATAGGGTCTTCTTCAAGTCCACTCTTTCTCAATGTTAACTTAGTGAGGCTTTGTGAAAACGAGTGGTGTTCCGGTAGCTTAGTGATGTGTCCGATTAAATCTAGCTTCCGGAGATGGTGACAACCTAACAGTAACTTCAGAATGTTTACCTCTTTTTCTGAATGAAATCTGTAGTAAATGCGAAAAGATGTCTCCCTGAGTCTACCTGATCTGAGGGTGAGGTGTTTGATCATCTCTTCCATCTCGTCCGAATCCAATGAGAGAACAGCTGATAGTTTCTGAAGTTTTGTCAACTTGAAGATATCTCGAAAAGGAGAAACTTGTGTATCGAAGTTCTTCAGTATTTCCAAGTGGCTTAACGGACTCAGGTCTAACTTATACGTGTGTTGATGTGAAGGAGGAAGATATAAATTCCTCAAGTTTTTCAACTTCTGTATGGTATTCGGTAAAGTTAAGTACGAGAAGAAATTCACCCTCAAATCAAGTGTCTGTAGGTACTTAAGATTACCTACAGACGACGAAAGTTTTTGAAAGTGTGAATGTCTTAAGCTCAGGTATCTCAAGTACACTAAATTACCAATTGCTTTTGGTAAAATTTCCTCAAAAGTGAACTTCTCGAGATGCAAAACTCTCAACATCGAGAAGTTATTGCACAGACCTTGGAATAAAGGCAGGGGATATTCTGTGCCTTCGCGTCCTGTCTGTCTTGGAAAGAAGAAAGCTGCTCTCACATGCTGAAATGACTTATCGTCCGTAGAGAAATAGTTTTGAACTTCATTGTCTACTGTGATGGACAGTCTACGTACAGTACGTGTTGATGTTGCTGTAGCTGAAGTAGAGCAGTGCATCGATTGATGCAAATGCTGAGGAGAAACTGTCTTGAGAAAGTTTTCCTCCTTTGCTTTCGACAAACATGTATCTCTCATGAGATCATGAAATCGACAAGATTTGATCCTTCCCGTTGTTTCCTCTAGTTGAACCTGAACCATGTACCTTTGAGCTAACTCGTGCAGATAACGTTCCCCTATCTCCATCATTGCTGTTTCCTCTCCTCGGTTACCTTCCAATGATATGATACCTTCAGCAGCCCATAGCTGATACAATCTCCGCGCAGAAATCTTTTGATCCTCAGGAAAAATTCCCAAGTACAAAAAACACGGTTTCAGCTGATAAGGTAAGTCGTAGTAACTCAAAGCAAGGACACCGTGAATTCCTCCATCTTGTTCAAAACTTTCACCACTCATGTGTAAGTTAAGGTTCTGGCAGGTCCTTCTCCACTCATCGATTTTAGGTCTTCTAGCCAAGAGTCCAGCAAGCACAATTATCGCTAAAGGCAAGCCTCCGCATTTACTGACCATTTCCTTTCCAAGCCTCTCCAACTCCAAATCAATCTTTAAATCTACACAAAAAAATGAGAGAATTTTCATTTCGCGATGAATAGCATATACCTACAATAAGCAATACCCCCAAGTTTCGTGCTTTTAGAAAATTGAAGGCATTATACACAAACATACACTCAAACTTCACGTCAGCTAGCAAGTATATAAGCACTCAAACTTTCAGTATACACATCTAGTAAGACACCTCAACTCGTCTCCACTATATCATCTAGACACCTCCAAAATTTACATCCCACCTCAATATCGGCTGACCACAACATACAATTGGGACGAGTTGGAGTGTTCAGTTGCCGTTTGACACCAAATTGAAGTATCTAGATGTGCACTCCCAAAAGTTAGAGTGCTTACTTTCCAGGTGAGGCTAAGTTTCAGTGTCTGTTTATGTATTATGTATTATGCCAATTATAGACAATTTTTACACATATTTGAACAAATTATTGAAATGAGACTTCATTAAATTGAAGATAAATTACCTGGAGTGTTTACTCTGGGGAATGCTTTCTTATGAAGTAACTTCCAACTCTCCTCAGCATCCAAACATCTTGGTTCAAACAAGAAACAAGTTGGATCTATGTGTGTACACACGTCCTTCTTGCGCGTTGTAAGCAAAATCTTGCTTCGACTCCCTTTCCCCTTCGGAAAAGCATGTTTTACGCTATTCCAGAAATTTGTTGACCAGATATCATCAAGCACAATAAGGCATTTTTTCCTCTGTTGAACATTGTAAAGTGCTTTTACAAGCTCATCATCCATCATCATATTAATCCTTGTTCTGTTTTCAGGTTCAAGTTTCGTGAGGATGCTCATCAGCACATCTCTTGCTTGCCATTGTCTCGAGATACTAGCCCACGCGAAAGCCTGGAAATGACTTTGTACATCAACATGACGATATGCCTTCCGAGCAAGTGTTGTTTTACCAAGACCTCCCATTCCACATATCGCGAAAACTACATAAAACTCATCATCGATCAACTCATCAACCAACTTATTCACCTCTTCTACTAATCCAACAAAGTCTTCGTCAACAAGATGAGAGTAAGACCTCGTTAACCATTGACTTCTCTCCGACGAGGTATCCCCTTGACATATAGCTCTTATACCTGTATCAACATAAGTTTTCATACATCTTTTTATGTTATCAATTCTTGACATAACATCTTTTGTCTCCAGGCCTATGTTATGTAAATTTATATTCTCCTTCCACAACGATCGATCCCTCCTCAATACGACCTTATGCATATACTTCTCGAGGATATTCTCTACATCGTAAGCAACTTCTCTGATATCTGCAATCCAGTTACGAACTGTCTCATACTCAGGTTTGTTAGCATCTGCATCTTGTAAGAAGCATTGTATTCGATTTATTTCAGCACGAATATCTTGAATTTGATTGCTTACATTTGATAGGAATTTCGCCTCGTTCTTTAGTGTATCATATAGCATTTGCAAGAGACCAAAGAGAGAACTATCATACATTTTTTTTTTGTTTGTGTTGAGAAAATAGACTATACAGGAAGATTTAGGCGTTTTAACTTTGAAGCTTTTGTTTGAATTAGAATAGATTCCTAGAAATTTCATAGCTACATGACATGTAATTTAAGACTATAGAAAGTGACATATTAACTACTTAAACTTCATGACTAAAATTAATAAGTTGAATGTAAGCTTTTCTTGATCAAGACTTGAGATTGTACAAATTGTATTTTGTTTAGTATAATTGACTTTGGAAATATTTTTGTAGATTTTGATTCCTCTATAATCATATTTTTTTTCCCTACTTTTGGTAGAGACATGTAGATCCACAATATAATATTATATTGTGAGTTCACGTGAATTCAATAACTTTTGGCTCGATCCTGCATAAGTAGAGAAAATGATTAAATTTACTCTCACTATTCAAAATGAGTCAGTTTTGACAAGAGGAAGTACTTTCAACTCTAAGGTTGTGAGTTCGAGTCACTAAAAGAACACAAATGTGTGCGCTCCTAAGGCGGGAAATAAAAAAAAAGTCAATTTTATCCTCAGTTATATTTTTGCCTTATATCTTTGCTGTTACGTCTTTGGCTTAGAAACGCTCTCAAACTGTCAAAACAACTCGAAAAATACCTTACTAACTATTGCTAGAAATGACCTCCAACTATTATACCAATCCTCTAGAAATTGACTGAAACTTGAGATGACTTAAAGGTATAATCAGTAATATAACGTGTCAAGATATATAATTGAGCTTGATTTCTTTTATTATATATCATTTCTAGAGTTAGTAAAAAAAGTTCATTATTATTAGTTTAGATATATAAAATTTAAATAGTCATATAAGAAAAGATACACGATATCATAAATTTAAAAATAAACACTTACCTAATGTATAAGGAGTCACAAGAAAAAAAGAGTTACATGTCAATCATTTTTATTTTAATAATATGTGAAGTGTTTATATACACTACAAATTTTTTTATATGTTATTATATTGTATATCATACATTCAACCGCCAATCTCTACCCCAATTTTATATTTATTAGCAACCGTTAGTAGGTTGAGTTGTTTTGATAGTTGGAGAATATTTTGATACGGAGTAAAATTGATTCATTTCGAATTATTTAGAGTATAGTCGATTTTTTCTCGCATATTTATTAAGTATTTGTAAATATTTTAATTGCAATTTCAATATATTAAGTTAAAATTATTTTAAAACTTTATAAAAATTTTAATTTCTAAATCCGTCCGCGATATCATACATGTGTTCAGTCATATTGCATCAGTGCTTATGCATTTATTATTTGTTGACTAAAGATTATTTAAAACAATTATTGTAGACGTGCCGACCATCGGTTATTATTTGGAACAAATTTTTATATAATATTATAGACTATAGTATAACTATTTGTCTATTTTAATATCCAACTTAATTGGTGGATGTTGATTGTCTGACAAGTATATTATTCCTGGACTATTTATATTTTAATTGGAAAAAAAAAATCTCTGTTTTTTAGTTGGTAAATGTAAGTAAATTTTATTCTTTTCCCCTATAATACTAGTTACATTACATATGTATTAGAATATGAAAAATTGAAATGTGTTTTATGATGTTTATATTTAAATAGGACGATTAACTTAAATTTGGACAGATTAAATTTGTGCTAAATACATAGATAATTGATTTTGTATTTACTTCAATTATTCATTCATATTAACGACTCATATATAACGGTGCGTAGATGGGTGTCATATATTAATAATTTTTTTGGCTATATTTATGGTGGTGGGGTACTTGAATCTTCTAATTTGAATCTTCCTACCAGATGACCATATTGAGAGGGCCTTATTTTCTAATTCCAAGCTTCATTTTCCAGCACAAGTTCTCAAAAGTCAAATTAATTTAATTCAATTTAGCTTAAAAGAAATAATTAAATTGACTTTAATAAAACGAAATATATACTAAAAGTAGGTAAATTAAAGGAGTACCATATTTATATGACTAAGGAATATGTACTATATTTAGTTATTTTAATATTGGAAGGATATTATACACAACTAAAAATTTCGTTGAAAGCTTAATAATACCCAAATGACAATGCATCAAAATTTTCAAATCAAACCAAGCAATTAATTATACTACTTTTTATATTATAAATATAAGAACTAAAGTCAACAAAAAACAGTACTAGTGATAAATATAGTTCAAACATTATCACAATCGTTTCGACGAAATTTAATATTATGGTACATTATTTTTATTAGGTAACATAAACCTTCTTTATTATGGTTTAATTTTGATTTTCGACCAAAACTCGAAATTGAAATTAAAATATTGGCGAGATAATATGCTACTTTAAACCAAAAAATATGAACTAATAGTATTTTTTTTTTTCATAATTGAGAAAGTTGATGGTATATTATTAAAAAATTTAGTGAATAATAGATTTGTCTGACTAACTAAAGTGGATTCATGTTTTGATAATTACATTTTCTTATAAATATCTCAAATGAAGTTCATATTTAATTATTTATATATAAATATATTATTGATTTCTTATAATATGAATAAAAACCACTAATTTTTTTTTCTATCCAATCATTCGAGGACACCTCATTGGACAAAAATAATTGTTAGAAAATAAATAACTTACATCTAAAACATTATATATAGTCATTCATCTAAACGATTAAACTATGAAAACTTTTTTGAAGATATTTTGTGGATGAACAATAGACAAATTAAATAATAAATTTAATTTGCAAAAAAATTAAAGTAGCTAAGTTAATAGATAGTTGATGTAACATTAGTCGATCAAATTCTTTAATTAATTTAATTACTTGTCCAACATAACTAAATTCATCCATTGAATGTGCCATCTACCCAATCATTTTCCACATTATAAATGATTAAAAATGATGATAATATTAATTAGAATATCTTTGTCAAAGTGTATATATCCACAGAAATTTCACATGTTCCTGTATAAGTCCAACAAGTCAGTAGCAATGCAGACACCACAAAATTTCTATATTGATTTCGTTTTGCTCTTTTCGAAAATTAAATTATATTTTGATAAATTTAAAGATATACATCTTGAGAAAAATTACAAGTTATAGTATTATTTATATATTTTTCAACTATTTAAATTTTGATTCCAAAATGTTGTAACACAATCGATAGCTTTATTTGTAATATATAAATATGACCCTTAACTTGGCGTTAATGAATAACTATGTCTTTCAACTTTGAATGTGCACAAATATGCACTTAAACTATTATAAAATTAAATAAGTAGGCACAAGTGTTCTACATGACATAATACACGTAGGATACAAAATTGCCATGCAGGGTTTTCATGTAGAACAAATGTGTTCATTTATTCAATTTTATACTAGTTTAAGTGTCTATTTGCGCACACCCAAAGTTAAATGTGATAGTTGTCAATTGATGCCAAGTTAAGGGTCATATTTATGTATTATACCTAATTTTCATCTTGCAATATATGTTGTTGTCATAGTTTTCTTGCAATCCTGCTTCGAACGCAGTTTTTTGGAATCGAAGGTCTTTCGAAAATATCTGTCTACCTCCCTAAAGGTAGGGATAATGTTTGTGTACATCTTATCCTTCTAGAATCCACTTGTAAAACTATATTGTCTGTGTTGTTATATGAATAATTAGGGTCGACGATCAGTTAAACCGACTCTCGAAAAATAATATGTGACAAGTATTTTGGAACGGAGGAAGTAATATCTAGCCATCACATTGATTTTCTAGTCCTTTATTTTACAAATTTATTTTAAATTTTATGTCATTTTTGTCAAAAAGAATAATAATAGCAATTATGTTCAAAGTTTTTTAAGCTTCTATTCAAAGTTGTTGAATTGTTCGTACTCCGTACGAGTTTTGCTACAATTGCGGTATGCTTGAAGTTTCTAAGTCATTTTATAAAGAAATCTATGAAATTAGTCTATACTTTCCATATATTTATAGATAAAGTAGAAGATATTTTTTTTATTTTTTTATTTTTAATATAATGTAATATTGTTTGAAACGAATATTTTAATATAATTAATAAAATTGTTACCACATGCATGACCAATAAATCATGTATTTGAGCCATAAATTAAGCTACATAAAATAAATTCTTGTGGTTCGATTCTCTTCTGAACCCCACATATAATGGGTGAACTACCAAAATAAATATACGTACACTCAAATTCAACCTTAAATATCAATTTAACACTTAAATTTACTGGTGATCAATTATGTTGCTAAAATTAGTCCAAGCTTTTAGATTTGGTTAAATAAAGCTATTCCCAAATTGACCCGCCAACATATATATACTCAATTCAATTTAATCCGTTCAAAAATCTATTGATTATATTTTCATGCGCTAAACTAATTTTTACATTCATAAATTTGGTGGAGTTATACGAATCTTCTAACTAAATGACTATATAATTTCTTTCGTTTAATTTTATTGAGTACTTTCTTATTTTCGTACATATATTTTCAAGAGTAGGCTTGATTTTTACCAAGTCTTTAATTTGATAATTGACGTTTCATCAAATTTCCAAGAAGTTCACTCCAATCAAAATAAATTGTGTAGTCCCCATTCTAGAAAGTATAGTACAATTTTGACATTTTTGAAAAGCTCGTCCATTTGGGCCGATCCATTCTAGAAATTGAAGAATATATTTGGGCCGACCTTAAGTGGACACCCCTCTTTTAAGCGCGGTGGAAGTCACCAATATAGGTTAAAAAGAACCTTCTAGATTGTTCATGCATATTACGCGGGTTCATCATTGCGGATTGTGCAGACTGACTTCTCCTAATGGCATATAAGAAACGTGGTAGGGGAGGTTATCGCCCGGGGTATTTTTGTGAGTCCTCGGAATGGGATAATGTCGGAAAGGATTTTTAGTCAAACATTAATTGGCCGTGTATTAGCAGATGATATATACATGGGTTCACGATGTATTGCCACAAGAAACTAAGCCATTGACATTGGACTTGTAATCGGTTCATAACCTTTCGGGCATAACCAATCTCTATTCGAACTCCCTTTACTTGTAGGAGTACATCTTGGATTTGTCGATTATGTTATGGGCGTAGTCCTACTCATGGCGACCTGGTTGAATTGGGAGGAAGCTGTAGGTACTATTGTAGGTCAATCGATTGGAGAACCGGGTACTCAATTAACATTACAAACTTTTCATACCGGAGGAGTATTCACGGGGGGTACTGCAGAACATGTGCGAGCCCCATCAAATGGAAAAATAAAATTCAATGAGGACTTGGTTCATCCGACACGTACACGTCATGGGCATCCCGCCTTTCTATGTTCTATAGACTTGTATGTAACTATTGAGAGTGAAGATATTCTACATAATGTGAATATTCCACCCAAAAGTTTGCTTTTAGTTCAAAACGATCAATACATAGAATCAGAACAAGTAATTGCTGAGATTCGCGCAAGAATATCCACTTTGAATTTTAAAGAGAAGGTTAAATTCGTTTTTCCAAAAAAAATTGAAATTAGAATTGTAGGGAGCACTCAATGAAGAGAACCCCCGCAAAAATTGGTGTATGTCAATGCAATGAGCACACAATATTCTTTAGTAAACGGCGAAAAAATAGTTGCACAATAGAAAATAAAATTAAAAAAGACATCAGCACTAAGCTCTCGTTATGCGAGGGATCTATGGGAAGGGCCTGACTAATATAGTCTATTATACAGAATTTTATCTTGCAATTCTATTAGAGGATGTTTTCACATTTCGAATCTCTTACCTCCTAATCATATGACAATAGTCTTTGGCCTTTCAGAATAGTGAGACAGGAAAAGAATTGATTGAAACTGACCGCAGAAATTGATACTATAGATAAGTGGTGCATGCATCAAGTCACTTTGTTATTGTACATGATACTCGATCTTTAAATAAAATAAAATTTTATTGAATCATATTAAAATATTTTAAAAAAACAACTTTATTGCTAACGACACATTGTCTAATCAAATTCAATTCTCTGAATTAATACGCTTCTCCAGAAGGGCCATACATGAAAGTACTTGAATCAATCCAAATAATACCAAAACAATAATGCATAGTAAGAGGAGGATTCTTCTCTTCTTCATTCTGGACGAAACTCCATTCCTTGAACAATGAGTCCACCTTTTGCTTCGAGTTGCTCAGTCTCCATTAATCGAGCATCAACATCTCCGTCTTCTCCTGCATCATTGAAAAAGTCTCCCATTTTTAATTCCATCCATCCATCACCTCTTTTGACGGGTAGTGTCTCTTTAGCTCCTCGTCCTGAAAAATGTACAACACTAGCTCGTTGTTCCGCTTCCTTTACACTCATAAAATCAACAAATCTAACAACTGCTTTAACAGTTTCAAGGCCATGGAATTTATCTTCCAATTTGAACACTAGATAAGCAACATATTTGGTTCTTTTTGATAGTCTTTGAGTTTCAATTTTGCCTCGAATATCAAGCCAACAAACCCACTTGAGTTTAGCCACTTCCCCAAATCTACAAAAAAAGAATTCACCTTTATCAATAATTATTACTAATTCCTTTCAAATTTTATACTAGTACATAGAATAGAAAGAGAGCGCAAATATAAAACCTGGACTCAGAGTGAGGTAACCATTCCCAATAGTCTGGTGTATTACTCCATTCAATATCAAGTCCTCTAGCTGCTATCATGAAACATTTCTTTCCCGTCTTCTTAATTCGTGAAAAACTCTATTTAACATATCAAATCACAAACATATATAAGACATTATAAATTATAAAATTATTCGTAAAAAGGTCTTATAGACCACTTGATAGCCCTTATGAATGGGTCGGGCTAGTAACGGTTCAGGCCTATTCTTATAGACCACTTATGTACTACTTGTTAGGTGGCCTGGTTCCAGGTCCAGGCCACCTAACAACCTTTATGAATAGGGCATGCTAGTCATGGACCCTTTCTTATCAGGTTAGGCTAGACCAGTCATGAATTCAAACTATAAAAAGAAACAATACCATTTTTCCTCCTTCAATAAGAATTGTAGATTTAGAATCTATGCCCCGATCGCCAGCGTCGTCGTCGTCTTCATCATCAGATTTAATATGTAATGATGTCATTAGTTCGTCAACAACCTTTTTGATGCAATCCGCCTCATCCCTATATGTTACAATAAAAAGAACAATTACTTAGATCGAAATGTAGAAATCAAATTAATTTTTGTCTCAATTCAACACAAAATTTAAGAAAGAAAAGAACAAATTTTGAAAATTTATGATCTAAAAAGAACCTTAAACACTTGTGTAAAGTTGTAAATCTTTTGATTAAGGGTAAACATCAAATTTAAAGTTAAATTCCTTCTATTTATATAAAAGTGATATATTTTTGTGAATGGACTAAGAAAATATCACATAAATAGACACAAAGAGAATACAAAGTTTATAGAATTTATATTTAGGGCATAATCTCTTTATGATATTATATATACCTTATTTTATTAATTTTAATTATTCTTGCACAACATAAAAAGCAGTGTGCTTCTTGAATTGCCCATGAGGGCAAAGCTAGAAAAATACTATTTCTTATATCCCAATTTAAGCTTGCATAAGGATATGCGGTATGAAGTCAAAATTTCAAATCAATATTTGAACATGAGATTTAGAGATCAGAATTTGAAATCATTCTCCCAAAAACATGGTTTGGAATCTCTAATCATGTGCTTTTTTATATGGAGAATTCAGAATTTCAAATCACATGCCCAAATACTGATTTGAAATCTAGACTTCATATTGCATATCTAAACGCAAGCTAAGTGTCTCACTTTCCTCTTTGCGCCCAAATACTGATTTGAAATCTAGACTTCATATTGCACGTCTACGCAAGCTTAGTGTCTCACTTTCCTCTTTGATTTGTCCGTAAGAGATTCTCTTTCTATATTTAATGTGTTTTTCAATTCCAACAACCTACCTAACAAGTTTAAAACAACAAAATTTCTGTTTATTTTTTTTAAAAATTTTGTGCGGAATCAAATTAAGAGATATATACTGTGGTGGAGGGGTAACAAGAAAAAGAAAAGTAATCTTACTGGTAATTTTGCAAATGGTGCCCTTTTATTTCCCCAGACACTGCAAATGCATCCCTCCATCTGTGAATTTTCTCCATATCATCTTTATATTGTTCCTCATGTTTGGAAAAAGACTCAGCAAAAGATTGAGTTTGATGGCTTACATCTGATGGATTTACATCAAAGAAAATAGGAATTAAGGTTAGGTCCAATTCCTTTCGACACTTTATGATGTGTGCAAGCTCGTTTAAACACCATTTTGACGATGCATAGCTTTCAGAAAATATCACAATAGCAAATTTAGACTCTTCTATGGCTTTTAGTAGTTCATCAGAAATTGATTTTCCAGTTTCTAAACGTTCATCGTCTTTGAAAACATTAATTCCTCTTTGTACTAAAGCGTTATAGAGATGACTCACAAATGTTTTACGTATATCTACACCTCTAAAACTCAGAAAAGCATCGTACTTTTGAATTTTGGAAGAAGAAGCGTGTGACATGGTTTAAGAATATTAGTTACAATTGCTAATTTTTCACTATTTGTTCATAGTCTTTATGGTCCTATATAATGTTTCTATCTCAAAGTCATAAAGTGAAACATAATTTTCATTAATAAGGTCGTACAAAATACAGCTAATTAGAAGACTTTTGACTTAGCACTTGGCCAAAAAAAAGCCAACCAAAGACTTGGTGTCGATAGAATGTATTCCCAAAAATAATATATATATTAACTTTGTGTATTAATAATCTTTTCTTTGCACGTAATAGTTATACATTTTATTGTGTATGAAAGACTGTATAACTAATATCATTGATTTCTGTGTATTAGTAACACAAAGGGATTCTATACATGCGCAAGTATAATTAAAAGCTCAATTACCCTTTAAACTCCTTTTTATATGTTTTCCTATTATAATTGTGGGGTACCCCTTTAAACTCCTTTTTATATCTTTTCCTATTATAATTGTGGAGGATATTTTTATAAATGTTTTTTAATGCAATTCATGTATTATTAATACCTACATAAATTCTCTTGTAATTAATTTATGTATTAACATCTGCATAACTCTAATAAGCTATTAATAAACGACTCTCACTACTTAAAAGACTTTATTGCGTGCCTTGTGGTTATTGGCTCTGCAACAAAAATTCTTCGAAATTTCCAATAACTTCAGAGTTATATATATATATATATATATATATAATATATGTCATGTAGGATGTTATGTAAGACATGTGTGTTTATATGTTCAACTTTATACTAGTTTAAATATTTAAATTTGTGCAGAATCGAAGTTAAAGGACAATTATGTGATGTAAGGCCAAGTTAAAGGGCATATTTATGCATTATGATTATAAAATTCTCTAATACTTTTTACGGAATCCTGAAGTTATTGGAAATTTCGAAGAATTGTTATGGCTATTTATATATATAACTGATATAAATATTAGTTTAGTCGTATAGCGTATTTGGTATATCAATATATAAAAAAGTTATAGTATTAAATTTATATAGTACATTATCATATGTTACTAAACAATATGCAAAAATCATATTAAAAGTCGCTTTATTAGATTTTTTGTGATCACTCGATTTGATTAGGTCTTTAGTCAATTGATTTAACTTTTCGCCAACTTGATCAAATGAGATTAGTCATGTCACAATCAACTAATTACTTCAAAACAAACTATTTGGATTGTTGAGTTTAATAAGTATCTTTTTAATTGTATTTATATTATTTGTGTATATAATATTTGAAAAATTAGTGTGCAATACACTAAACGATGATTTTTCTTGGACTAATTATTAAACCATCATATATTGCAACAAATAAATACAATATAATCGATTTCAAATATAGTAAGTGATAAAATTTCTGATGAAAATTTTGCCTTAGCATATATCAAGCTAAATCAAAAATAAATAACATATCGTCTCGATAAAAATGCCACGATACAAAATTAAAAAGGTCGTGATAGAGTAGTGAGTAATATTATGGAGTCACATGGTTGATATAGGCCTTGAATTTACATAGAAAAAAGTTATGAAACTAAACTAAATGTATAGTACTATTCAATAAGAAAATATTATGGTATAGTATGTGTTAGCTCTACTCTGGTAAGATTATTAATTAATTACTCTAAGTTGTTATGACATCGAAAGAACTAAGTATGTTTGATATTTCCACCAAATTTGTGGATGTAGTTTCTCTAGTACCATTAAATTGGTAATGGGAAATGTTTTCTTCAATATGGACCACTTGAAGTTGTGTATCAGTGTCAACATAAAACTATGAAGATGATCATATTAATATTTAATTAGGACCACTCTTTTAAATAAACTTAAAAATTATGCATACTTGTACAATTAAAATTATTGTTCTACGCGTATTTTTACCTCTAAAACTCTAAGAAGCATCGTAAAGATTATTCATAGTCTTTATGGAAACTTCTTATCGTCTTCCTATTTCAAGTCATAAAATATGATATTACTTGTGCGAGATCTAATACATGCATAATGACACTAGGTGGGCACCCTCCCATGTATAATGCCCGCCTATATTATCAGATAAAAATTTCTCTATTTATTTATATAATCTCTTTAAATTGAATATTTTCTGTGCTCATTTATTTCAGTGTTTGTTGTTTCAAGAACATCACTACTCTATAGATAAAATATGAAAAAAAGTAATTAATTTTATTTTGAACATCTAAAATGACAAAAGAAAAAGTTGATATAGTTTTTTTTTTTAAAATCATGATAGATAATTTGAGATGAAAAGATCATAGTATTTAAGTTTTGATTTGTTTTAAGTTACTTGGGAAGAAATAGATACTCATATTGTTGTTATACTCTCTTCTAAAACAAAAATGTAGCGCCACTTTTGAACCGTAAAAAAAGTAAATCTCATAGAATCATAGTAAAATGTTTAAAAAATCCGCCTTACTACAAATACACAATCGTCTAATCAAATTCAATTCTCTCTATCAATGCGTTCCTCTAGAAGGGCCATCTACAAAAGTACTTGAATCAATCAAAATGAGACCAAAACAAAAGGGCATAGTAAGAGGAGGATTCTTCTCTTCTTCATTCGGGACGAAACTCCATTCCTTGAACAATGAGACCACTTTTATCATTGAGTTTCTTAGTTTCCATTAACCGCGCATCAACATCTCCGTCTTCTCCTGCATCATTGAAAAAGTCTCCCATTTTTATTTCCATCCATCCATCAGCTCTTTTGAAGGGTAGCGTTTCTCTAGGTCCTCGTCCTGCAAAATGCACAACCCTAGCTCGTTGCTCTGCGTCAACGTCACTCACAGAATCAACAAATCTAACGACTGCATTAACAGTTTCAAGGCCACGCCATTTATGTTCCAATTTGAACACTATATAAACAACGTATTTGGTTCTCTTCGACAGTCTTTGAGTTTCAATTTTGCCTCGAATATCAAGCCAACAAACCCTCTTGAGTTTAGCCACTTCCGCGAATCTTTAAAAAGAAAATTCACATTGCTCAATAATCATATGTAGTAAAAAAAATTCAGTAGTTTCATTCAAAAAACTTATAGTACTCGCTCTGTTCCTAATTACTTGTCCACTTTTCCTTTTGTAGTTGTGCTTAGTTACTTGTCCATTGTGACTAATCAAGAAAGGACAAAATAATTTTACCAATTATATCCTCAATTAATTACTTTGAAAAAGGTACAATTTCTTGAAAAAATCTTTAATTTTTAATTCACTCACTTCATAATTAATAGGAGTAAAATGAAAATTTTACTATGTCTTCTCAATATGTATGTCAATTTAAAAGTAGACAAGTAATTAAAGATAGAGCGAGTAATAAATAGAAATCACAAACATATATAACCTTGAGTCCACATGAGATAACCATTCCCAATACTCTGGTGTACCACCCCATTCGATTTCAAGTCCCCTTGCTGCTACCATAAAACATTTCTTCCTCTTCTTATCCAGCGAAAAACTCTATTTGACAAGACAAATCACAAACATAGGACATCATATCATAAATTAGAAATCAAATCGAAAAAGGTCCTATAGAGACCACTCAACAATCCTAATGAATGGCCAAGACCATGACCACCCAACAACCCTAATGAATGGGGCCGGATAGTTATTGGCCCTTCCTTATCCGGTTGGGTTGGATCGGTCTGGACTGGCCCTGTCCACTTGACTTTCATAGTTTCACTCATACACGTAACACGATAAACATAGACATGGTCCTTTTTATTGACAATCAGTTATTTATTAATCTAAATTCTAGTATTTATAAAAATAACGCAATAAAAGAATAAAAAGTATTATTCAATATGTAATTTTTGTTGTGGAAATATGTCAAGTGTGAATTAATCATTTATAAAAAAAAACAAACATGTAGACATAATATTTTGCATTTTAAAGATTATTGATCATTATATTACTTACTAAATAGGATTTTGTATTGATAATTGAAATTGTATTTTCAAGGGTCAACTAACACTCTATTTT
Organism: Solanum lycopersicum; assembly: GCF_036512215.1. NCBI lineage: Eukaryota > Viridiplantae > Streptophyta > Magnoliopsida > Solanales > Solanaceae > Solanum > Solanum lycopersicum. The sequence continues at coordinate 67,833,102 of NC_090811.1, read as the reverse complement.
GAAACTAGCAACAAGGTACTTAAAGGAGTGACCTCTCTACTTAGATAGATATCTATCGAATTTCACTAAGACGATTCAAATAATAAAATAAATAATACCATTTTGCCTCCATCGATAAGAATCGGAGATTTACTGTCCTTGCCCCGTATGTAGGCACGAACATCATCATCATCATCATCATCGTCAATTTGCAATACTGGCAATAGTCTGTCAACAACCTCTTTAATGCAATCTGCCTCAGTCCTAAATGTATCAATGGAAAGAACAACTATTTAGTTCGAACTTTTAGAAATCAAATTGAATATTCTTTTTGAGTCAGTTTATCTGACACGTTTAGTTTGACTTGACATGAGTTAATAGGACGAATAAAAGTAATCTTACTTGTAATTTTGCAAATGGTGCCCTTTTATTTTCCCAGACTTCGCTAATGCACCCCTCCATCTTTGAATCTTTTCGTCTTCATATTTTTCCTCGTGTTTGGAAAAAGCCTCAGCAAAAGATTGAGTTTGATGGCTTACATCTGATGGATCTACGTTATAGAAAATAGGAATTACAATTTGGTCCAATTCCTTTCGACACTTAATGATCTCTGCAAGCTCGTTTAAACACCATTTTGACCATGCATAGCTTTTAGAAAATATCACAATAGCAAATTTAGACTCTTTTATGGCTTTTGGTAGTTCGTGAGGAATTGATGTTCCGGTTTCTATACGTTCATCTATGAAAACGTTAATTCCTACTTGTATTAACGCGTTATGGAGATGACTCACAAATGTTTTACGTACATCTGCACCACTAAAACTCAGAAAAACATCGTACTTTTGAATTTTGGAAGAAGAAGTGTGTGACATTGTTAAAGAATATTAGTCGCAATTGCTAAAAACTAATAGGGAAATTCTCAACTTAATGAAGAACAATACTTCACCTTTTTTTCACTTTTTATTCATAGTCTTTATGGTAACTTCTTATCATGTTCCTAATTGAAGTCATAAAAAATATATGTACCCTACTTCTTCTTTTTTATATAATTTAAGAAGACTTTTGACTTAGCCTTGGCCAAAAAGGTGAAAAAAAAATCAAAGTATAGGTATGCGTGTATTAGGTCTTAGGTTGATAGGATAATATTTGATTTGTAATTTCGAAATCCGCGTATAATATATAAGAAAATATATGTAATATTTTGTACGGAATGTATAAAAGGTCTCCATCGGTGATCCTCTAAAATTGACATAAACTTTCACTTAGATATTTTAACTAGAGTTTTTTTTCATTTTAGCTATCTTATGTCAGGTTGTATTGTGTTATTTTGACACTTTTTTCATTGTCAGCAAAAAAAATTAAAGTTAGTATAACTCACTCGTGATACCAAGTTAAATGAAGACATTTGTTATTTGACACAAAAACAATTCTTTAATAATGAATTTTGTATAAAATTATAAGTTAGCCAATGAATCAATGACACATGACATTTTTGCCCAAATATTTATTAAAGAGGACTAATTTTTTTTTTAAATTACTTTTGCAGAACACCCCCACCCACCCGCCTCGACCCTTGTCGTCTTCTCCAACAAATTAAACTCAACCCCCCTCCGTCTTCTCCGCCGACCGTTATATCACAATGCTTTTAAGTTTTATTAGTAGGAGGATTCCATTATACACAAACAAAGTGGTCAGTTTCTCAGCTTCTAATTAATTTAAGGGCTGCCATTTTAATGAAGAATTTGAGATAGTAATTAAGGTCAAATATCACATAATCAATTGTTAAATCTAGAAAAAAAATTGTTAGTGAAGTTGTAATGACGACTTTCAACCACATAATTTGAACTATAATTAATTAACTATAAAATGCTTCACCAATTTGACCATCAAATCTAATCCACGTAGAGAAGTTTATTCAACTCTAGAATCACTCTCATCACTTTTCACCATTGAAGGACCTTAAGGTAGGAAAAATGGTGGCTCAAAAATAGGAAAGAAGAAGGAAAAAATTAAATAAAAATTGGCTAAAATGGTCTTTCACGCGCTTTTAATAATTGTATTACACACGCAATATATGAATGACTAACTAAACTTTGTATAAAATAATACATAAATTCTCCTAACTGATTCATTTATTACTATTATTTGCATAACTCTAATCAACTATCAAACAACCTCGCATCAAACTTAGAAGACTTAATTACCTCGGGGTTAATTACCTCTGCAAATCAAGTCTTTGAAATTTTCAAAAACTTAAGGGTCGTTTGATACAAAATATTAGATAAAATAATATATATATTAATTTCGATATTATTTTCTTTTTATTCTTATCTTAGACATGACCAATACTTAACAAATCATAATATTAAAATAATATAATTCATTATCATACGTTACGAAACAATAGATAACAATATTCATATTAAAAGTCGGTTTATTTGAATTTTTGGCACTCGATTTGATTCGGTCCTTTAGTTAATTCATTATTAATTTAACTTTTCTACAACTTGATCAAATGGTTTTAGTTATGTCACAGTCAACTAGGTAATTACTTCTAAACAAAGACTATTTGGATCATTGACTTTGATAAGTATTTTTTTATTGAATTAAATTATTTGTGGATATAATATTAATATAGTACACAAAACGTATCTTTTAATTTGATCTTAATTAGCTGATATTTATATTCTTCAATTTTTGACATGCATAAGTAGGTACTTAAACTTGTATAAAATTGAAAAAATAGACACACATCCCACGTGACATGATGTATGTAGGATGTAACGTAGATTGCCACGTAGAATACATATATCTATTTGTTTAATTTTATAGAACTCGACCATTTGGACCAACCTTAGTTGGACGCTTCTTCAGTGTGCAATGAAGGTCACCATCCTAGGTGGTTGAGACTTTTTATCGACCATTGACCCCGTCTAGATAAGTATGTTTCCTTGAAAATCCTTTGTGTCGGCTGATGAGGAACATCTTATGCTTAAGAGCTACTAGAATGTTGTTTATTTCTAATTTAAACAGATGCTTATCCATATAATTTGATATACAAACCTATAATCGGACATCCATTCAGTCCATTCTTTTCGATCTTGTACTCTATGTAGGCTTCCACGGATCAGACTAGACAAGTGGTATATTGAACACCAACACAATCTAGATGAACAAAAGGAAAAAAAAGTACATCCTTTAACGACCTCTATTCGTGACGTGAACCACCACTTTCATATTCGTAGCCACTTTCCATTTGTTAGAGTTCACATACTGTATCAATAAATAGTAGAAGCGTGCGATAGAAAGTAGAAAAACAAATTGATTTGACTATTGAGTTCTCTTATTTCTTGAGTAAAGTGACTCACACTAAGCTACTTATTTTGGTGTTTTGTAATGCAAAAACCATTTTTAGGCAAAAGGAAGTAGTGGATGTGCCAAAGGGAAAAAACAAAGATTAATTTTAATAACAACTTGCAATAGTTTAACTTGGATATTTTAAGGAAACAAGATCCATGAATTTTGGATTGTTCTTTAATATCGTTTTAGTTAAGTCAACTTACTCAATAAATTTCTCCATCAAAAAATAAAAAAAAGTTGTCGTGGAAGACGAGAGGAGTTGCTTCTAAGCTCCCTCCAGCTCTAAGGTTGTATGTTCGAGTTACCAGGTTATTATCTATTTATTTCAACATGTAACTTAGTTTTGTTCACATTTCGGATGTGTGATTCATGAAGGGTTCTAAAACACATCTCGCGTTGTATTACTTTTAGGGAAAAGGGTCTTATATATCCCTCAACTTTGTCATTTAGAGCTGATATATCCCTCGTTATAAAAGTGGCTCATATATGCCCTTACCGTTATACAAACGGCTCACATATACCCCTGCCGTTTCAAAATGGCTCACATATACCCTTCATTTAACGGAAATTAAAAAATTAGTTTTAAATTTATATTTGTTACTTCTAATTTTTTTAAAAAAAATTATTTAGGGGTATATATGATTCTTTTATCAAAGTTCAAGATATATTTTAATTTTTTTCATACATAAATTATTTTTTGACTTCTCTTATTATAATTATTTGAGTTTCTTATTCTTATTTTGTTTTTTCTTTCATTCCTTAGTTTAAAAAAAAAATTAAACTATTTTTTGTGTGTGTATTGTAATTTAATTTCGTATTCGAAGAAAAAATTTGGTCATCTATAATAAGTTTTACAAGAATATTAGTGAAACATAAATAAATTTGATTATCAAAATAATAATTATAAATTAGTCATTAAAAAAAAATTCAAAAAAAATATGTTTGACAAGGATTAAATTTACTCATATGGGATTATATTTTTTAGAAAAAAATAATAAAAATTTAGATTAAACTTATTATTTTTTTCATTTTCGTTAGAGGAAAAGGGTATATGTGAGCCATTTGTTTACAAGTAGGGGTATATATGAGCCACTTTTATTACGAGGGGTATATCAGCTCTAAATGACAAAGTTGAGAGATATATCATACCCTTTTTCCTTACTTTTATCGTTGAAGAAATCCACGAGGCAACATTCTAACCATAGATTAACACACTTCGAGGATCGAATAGAAACGTAAAATAACAAATAAATTCAATATTTATGTACTAGGTTGAAGTTAAACTTGGAATGAACAATCTTCAAGTGTACATCTTGAACTTCAGAATTGGTAAAAACACAAACACACACATTCTCAATTAAGAATGTCGATCACTAGGCGTTTTCTTGTTGTTTCTTGGCATGGATATTTTTCAACTCATCGACAAATGCTTGGATATTGATAGCAGAGGAACCGCGCTCTGCCACTGCTTCCTCTGCTTGTTTCTTCCACTTACGCGCATTTTCTATCATCTCTGCTACCTTCGAATCATCACTAGTGGCTTCACGCAAGCATTTCTCAATCTCTTCCCTCCGAATTATCTTGCTCCCGTTCTCATCTTTGCTTAATCTTATCCCCATTTTGAATACATCAACCAAATACTTTGCGTTCGTGGCTTGATCACCCCATTGAGGGTAAGCAATGATGGGGACGCCACTTGAAATTGCCTCCATCGATGAATTCCATCCACAATGTGTCAGAAAAAAGGCGGTAGAAGGGTGAGACAAGACTTGTTCTTGTGGACACCATTTCACTATTTTCCCCCTTCCATCGACTTTCGAAAGAAAACCATCAGGTAACACAACAGGCTGAAAAACAGAATAGCCAGGGGTTGGCTTCATCACCCATAAGAAAGATATCCCCGAATTTAATAGTCCAAACGCGATCTCATCTGTTTGTTCTTGATCAGGAACTGCAACACTACCAAATGAAATGTAAACAACTGAAGATGTTGGCCTCGAGTCAAGCCACTCGATGCAATCCTCCTCGATATTTGTGCAATCACCGCGAATGTGGCTAACGATTTCAGGGTCATTAAATAACAAGGGACCAATAGTCCTAATGGGGCAAATTTTCGACATATGCCTAACCACCTCATGTTCAAGTTCTTGAAATGAGTCTACGAGTACGCAAAAAGGTTTGGACAAGTTGTTGAATTGATTCAGCATAATCCGTTTCAACACTAATTCGAAGCCACTTGATTTGAGTAGGAACGTAGGCAGATCATCGTGTTTCAAAACAGGCATACTAGGTAGGATGACATCCTTTTCAGGTTCGAGTTCACTTGGAAATGGTACTAGATTGAAATTATAATGGTAATATATCGAAAAACAAGCACAAGATTGAATCCATAACAACGCGTTAGGTATTCCAAGACTCTCAGAAATTTCACATACCCATGGAAAAAATGGATTGTGGACTATACAAGAAACAGGACGACCTTCGTCATCCTGTTTCTTCAAGATCTTAGTCAAGTTCCTTCGTCCGGTTTGCTCAAGCATTTGCATCCTCAAGTCAAAATCCTCAATAATGGATTGATCCGAGGATCCATCCTCGAAGAATTCAAACCTGATCATACCATCACCGTAAGGAGTTGGTTGATCGATGATCAAGTTCATATTGACAGCTCTCATCTCTTTGCCAACGAGCTCGGGTGCACAGAAAGTAACCAACATGCCCTTGCTAGCAAGGCGTTTCGCTAGTCTGAGAAAAGGGTTAACATTGCCTTGACCATGAAATGAAACAAGAAAGACATGGACAAGACTACTTTTTGTGTTTTGTGATGGAGAAGACATGTTTATTTCAATAGTCAATATGAAGATCAATCATCTATTTATAGTTGCAAACTTGCAATAGTCAAAAACAATAGTACAACTTATTTCTCTCTGTTTCATTTTATATGACGGTGTTTCAATAAACTGAAATGTAAATGAAGTCATTAATTGGTATATGGATTTAGAATAGTCTCGGAAAATCTTAGCAGTTCAGTTGATTGAATATCTAATATTTTCATCTTGTTGATGATGGTTCAATTTGTTACTTTGTAATCACCTCCCCCAAGTAGTCTCAGGAATCAAGATCCATGAATCTTGGATTAGAATAGACAGTCTCGGAAAATCCTAGAAGTTGCGTTGATTGACTACCTGATCTTTCACTTTGTTGATGATTATTCTATACCTCATCTTGACGTAATCATCTCCCCCGAATGGTGTTAAGAAATCTTAGTACTTTAGTTAATTGACTACCTGATCTTTCACCTTGTTTATAATGATTCGATTTCTAATAGCCTCGTCGAGTAGTCTCAAGAATCAAGATCTATGAATATTGAATTATCCCTTAATATATTTATTTCTTTTAGAAAGTCAACAACTTGGCTCAATAAATTTTTGAATCAAAGGAAATTAAATTGCACAAGTAAACGTTTCACCAACCCCCACTACCCCACCCCCACCCCAATTATCTTTTTACCCAATTATATAATGTACAGGTGCAAACATATACTAATTAAAAATAACAATTTGAAAAGAAAATCACATAATATTATTAAACACTTGAAGGTCATGAAATAAAAATATATAATAGTGCAAATTTCTTAAAATAATCTGAAAGATTAACGATGGATATTTATTCTATTTAAGGACAAATTCTTCCTCAAATTAAGTACTCAAATGCTTTAATTTGAAATTTAATGAAACAAAATGAAATGATTAATATTCTTATTGGGAGATCTCAGTTTTAATACCATATGATGATAGAGAAATTAATATAATAAGGACTCAGTAAAATATTTTTTTGATTATATAAAATAAAATAACCGAAAAATAGTATAGTATAAATTTATAAAATAATCGTCCTAACCATACCACTAGTATCCTTAGGCAGATGCGCTTCCAAAATACAATGAAAATCACTAAACTAGGGTTAAAGTTAAATGGCATAATCATAGTGTATGTATGAACTCTAAATTATTGCTTAAATAATTTATCGAATGATCGATAGGTTGTACAATTATTGATAATGGTAGGTAAGTTGTAACTGTCATAATATATTGTGTGGTTAAAAAACTTCTTTATCTTAAACATGTTAATATCATTTGTGTGGCTATAAGAGCTTCTTATCATAAAAATATAAAAACATAGCATTTTCTTTTAAACAGAACAATAAAGAATAAACATCAAATAATGACGGACACATAATTTTCATTCAGGAATTCGTAACATCAAGAAGTAAATATATAAAAATTACAAGATGAAAAAATAAAAGGGAAAAGGGTCTGATATACCTCTTAACTTTGTTATTTAGAGCTGGTATACCCCTTGTTATGAAAGTCGCTCATATATACCCCTACTTGTAAATAAATGGCTCACATATACCCTTTCCTCAAACGGAAATGAAAAAAATAATAATTTTAATCTAAATTTTTATTATTTTTTTCTAAAAAATATAATGTCATATGAGTAAATTTAATCCTCGTCAAACATATTTTTTTTTACCTTTTTTTGTTTCAATGACTAATTTATAATTATTATTTTGATAATCAAATTTATTTATGTTTCACTAATATTCTTGTAAAACTTATTGTAGATGACCAAATTTTTCTTCGAATATGAAATTAAATTACAAAAACAAAAAAAATATAGTTTAAATTTTCTCTCTCTTTAAACTAAGGAATGAAAATAAAAAAACAAAATAAGAATAAGAAACTCAAATAATTATAATAAAAAAAGTCAAAAAAATAATTTGTACATGAAAAAAATTAAAATATACCTTGAACTTTGATAGAATAATCATGTATACCCCTAAATAATTTTTTTAAAAAAATTACAAGTAAAAAATATAAATTTAAAACTAATTTTTTAACTTCCGTTAAATGAAGGGTATATATGAGTCATTTTGTAATGGCAGGGGTGTGAGTTGTTTGTATAACGGTAAGGGCATATATAAGCCACTTTTATAACGAAGGATATATTAGCTCCAAATAACAAAGTTGAGGGGTATATCAGACTCTTTTCCCAAAATAAAATAAGGTGTCCGCTAAATTATTTAACCCGTCGTATCATGCACATTTAATATATTTCCCCAATTTTGCTCTACACAATTGAGCCCTTTTAAAAAATATTGTGCCTTTTTTTTAACTCACTTTTAATGTCCTACTTTATTTTAAACTTTTTTTCAAATTAATATCCAAGAAAAGACGATTTTTATAAAATAAAGTAAAAAGTTTAGTGATTGAATTATTAGTACTATATAATAGGTAAATTAGCCTCTAAATGTCTAAAAGATCGCCTTATGATTGAATGTACCAATAATCACATATGAGAACAAATAAAAAATATATTGGAAGTACATCAACAAATGACTATAGGAAAAAAAATAAAAATTGGCATGTGGTACCATCACAAGTTCGACTAATTCAGATTCACATTCAACAGACTCATACTCAAATTCGAGAATTATAATCAGGGTGATAGGTATTCCGTACGTCTATCACACGCCGCGCTTCCTCCTTTGTACCAGGAACAACATTCCTAATTTTCAAGCCATTTCTTAGTGAATCTGAGGGGACTGTGAAAGTGAAGTAGAAATTGTTTGAAACCTGTGAAAGAGCAAAGCAATAACATACTAATTTATCAAATAATTCATTAAGGATTTCATAATAAAAATGTATCAATACTTAAATTTTTATTTTATTCTCACTTTCTATATGTAAAATATTAGTCTAAGTTTTAAATTCTCTTGAATTTCTGATTCCGTCACTAAATAATATTCGATATAAGATATAGTACACACCTCACTAGAAAGATCTTGGGGCTGTGTAACATGAGCTAGCACTTCCACATTAATCAAAGGCCTAGATGAATTTTCAAATTGTGTGTATATAACACATGATTTGAGGTGAAGGAAATCTCCAGCATCTACCTGCATTAGTAGACTATGTCTTAGCTATAATTTATATAAGACAATAGAAATATTTTCGTCCTTATCGATTAAACTTTTAAATAATATAATCTCATGTAACAATCGTATCAACGCAGTTATATATGTGTTTCTAACAAGTAACGCACATCAAAGCAGATTTAAAAGCAGAAAACAAAAGTAATGAAGACATCACAAATACTAGAGGAAACATTCCAAAGCATATAAAGAAAAGGAACAATAACCACATAGTAAAATAAAGACATAATACACAATTTAGCTTCAAATTTTAACTCTGACCTCCAATTTTCATAATGCATAAATAGACACTTTAACTATCCAACTTTTAAATAAATAAATGCATGAGTCCCACATGGCACAAATCACGTAGGACAAAAAATGACATGTAGGACATATGTGTCTATTTGTTCAACTTTATACAAGTTTAAGTGTCTACTTGTGCACACCCAAAGTTGAAGGGCATAAATGTGATTCGAAATCAAGTTAAAGGGTATAATTATGTATTATGCCTATTACATAATACACACAGAACACCACATAAAACACAGATTGTCATGTAGGATATGTTTGTCTATTTGTTCAATTTTATACAAATTTGAGTGTCTACTTATGCATTTTCAAAATAGGAGAGCATAAATATTAAATGAGACCAAGTTAGAAGGCATATTTATATATTATGCCTAATAATAACATAAACACAGTAAACAACATATACAATAACATAAATCGAAGAACCAGAAACTAGGAGAATAATATATAAACACTTACTGGTTTCAAGAAATTAACATGATCAACTTCCACAAAGCAAGGTGGAGTCCTAGCAAATGAATAAGCAGTTGCATATGCCAATTCATAAGCTTTCCTCATTAAATAACCTCCAAATATTTGTCCATGAATGTTATTTTTCTCTGGTTGGCAAACCAAATAATTTTGAAGACAAGTTTCATTAATTAAAATGTTATTGTTGTTGTCTTTAATATTTGCCAACAACAATTCATTCAAATTGTCTTTTTTTTCTTCTTTTTTCTTCTTTCTCATTTTGTTTCTTTCTTCTGCTTCTTCCCATAGATGTTTTTCTTTTTCATTTTGAGGTAAAATTTGGTTGATTTTAACTGATTTTCCTCTCTTGTCTTTTGCTACAAATGTGAAGTTTGCTGTAAGAGATACTGACTCTTTGGAATTGGTTGGTTCTGCAAGAAAATGATAAATGTCATAAGTCTTTTTTCCAATAAAAATACTCTTTTCGATTCGTTCATTTTTACTTGTCCACGATAAATTTTACACAAATATAATGAAGTGCACATTTTAGCATGATACTCATATTGATTAATAGGCATAATACAGATATTGGACCCTAAACTTGGTTTCAAATTTTAACTTTGACCTCCAACTTTCATAATGCACAAACAGAAACTTTAACTATCCAACTTTTAAATAAATAAACACATGAGTCCTACATGGAAAAATACACGTAGAACACCACTTAGGACAAACAATAACATGTAGGACATGTGTCTCTATTTATTCAACTTTATACATGTTTAAGTTTCTACTTGTGCACACTCAAAGTTGAAGGGCATAAATGTGATTCGAAACCAAGTTAAAGGGCATATTTATGTATTATGCCTAATTAATATGCGATACTCTTTAATGGACCTGAAAAATAATTTGGAATAAGTAATTAAATGAAATATTTTATAATAGCCTCAACGGACATTTATGTCCTCTAACTTTGAAAAACAAGTACACACTTAAACTTATATAATACGACACGAATTGTTATGTAGGACGAATGTGTCCATTGTTCAATTTTATACAAGTTAAGGGCCTACTTGTGCACAACGAAGTTAAAAGTCATAGTTATCAGTTGATGCCAAGTTAAGTGTCATATTTATGTACTGTACAAAAAATGTGATTTATGTATATTATAAAGACATAAAACATAAATATGTCATTTAACTTGGCTTCAAATTACATTTATGTCTTTTAGCTTTGGGTGTACACAAGTACAAATAGACACATATGTTCTATATGTCATTTTTATCCTACGTGGTGTCCTATGTATATTTTATCACGTAGGATTCATACTTGTTCAACTTTAGACAAGTTTAAATGTTAAATTGTGCATACTCAAAGTTGGAGGGCATAAATGTGAAATGAGACCAAGTTAAAAGGTACATTTCTGTATTATGTCTACTATAAACATACCCTTTATCTTGGCCTCAACCGGCATTTATATCCTCCAACTTTGGATGTGCCCAAGTATACACTTAAATAAATAAAAAATTTAAAACAAGTAGACACACACGTCCTACATGTCATAATACATATAGGATGTCACGTAGGACACAAAATAGCCTCATAAGACACCACATAGGATACATATGTCTACTTGTTCTATTTTATACAATTTTAAATATTAATTTATTTGTGAACACCCAAAATTGAAGGGCGTGACACAAATGTAAGTTGAAGTCAAGTTAAATGGTATATTTATCTATTATACCAACCGTAAATATATATTTTTTTGAAAAAAAAACTTATAAAAATACCTGATCTAGATTGCTTGACCTCTAAGTGAATCTCCAAAGATGAACATCCAACCCATGTAACAGCCCCCTCTATAGTGAGATCCTTATCAATACAAATTGTTTTTTTCAAAATCATATTATCCACAGATGCAGTCACCAATACTAATGACCTTGCTTTGCCATCATCACTAGAACAATGCTGTTTGTCAAAGAGAGAGAAACAATATGAGTAATGTATTCGAATATCGAATGCTGATTCTCAAGAATTCAATAGTTTTTACATATATTCTATATTTGTATCAAAAACCTAAGAACTATCTATTGAATTCAGAATCTAATAACAAAGAAACACATCTTATTTTCATCTAACATTAACCTCAATAAGTATCCACATTGCCCAAATTTATTGAAGTTACAACAATAACAATCATTAACAAGGGTATTTTGGTAAACAATTTCTATAGTGGGCATGCCTAGTCAACATAGGACTAGCTAAAAAGTCCTCTATTTTGAATTTTTCCTTTCTTTGAAATTCCGCGTTCAGACAAATTAAAACAAATGAAATCATGAAATAGAAAAAGTACCTTATAGGAAATGGTTCCAGCTAGTGCATCCAAGTCTTCTAACAACTTTTCAATTCGAATCTCATTCATCGGGTTCCTATACCTCTCTCGAAGTTCAAAATCCGAAGAAAATCTATACACAACACGAGTCCTGCTCCTAGACGGAGTTTTAACGATCAAATGATCATCAATTGACGATGCCAATGGAACAATTGATGAATAACTGAAGAAAATACTCGATCGTGCCTCCCAGAACGCGTTTTTCACAGGTGATTGGTTCATAAATAACAATGAATTCGTATTAACCGTGGTTGTTGATGATGGATTAGACATTGTTGTAGTTGAATATTGCCTTGTTTGAGAAAAATGTATGGATTGTGAAGTTGAAAGGGAAGAAACAAGTTTTTTTTCTTCATGTTTGAAGAAATAGTAACATTTTAGAGTGTTTTTTGGGAGTTTCATTATTGGTTAAAAAAAATATACATGAGAAATGATGAGAAATTAATTAAGATTTAAAGTGATAGTGAAAAAAGAAGAAGATGGGGAATCAAATGATGACAGCTAGATAACAATTAATAATGTTTGTTTTTAATAGATATAAATATGTGTTTCAGTAGAATGATTAAAATCTTTCCCAACACTTAATCAAAAATTTCAAATTTAAATTTTTTGAGAACAAAATATTTATTATTAAAAATGTCGCTCCTAAAACATAGTCTTGTAAATGAGCAATTTAAATTTTTATAAATATTTAATATAAATTCAAAAAGACCTCGAATTTGAATTTCTGAAAACGTAATATAGAAATTAAATGGCATGTGTACGAAAATGTAGGTGTTGTTGTAATGCGTGCTGACCGATTTTAATGCTGCTGTGCCAGCTAATTTATTTATTTAATCATCAGTTAGTTTTATTTGTCTTTTAAATTTAAAATAAATATTAATTTCTAATTATTCAATTTTTAAAATTAAAAAAATAATTTATTAATTAGTTTCTAATTTAAACTTATTCTTAACCACATTCATTTATTAAAATTATAAAATATTAAATTTATTATATTTTAATGATAATATAGCAAAATTGTTAATTTTTTCACTATGTTTTAAAAAAATTTATTAAATTAATACTAGACAAATAAAAATAAAATTAAGAAATACTTTATTTAGTCTATGAATTGAAAAATAGACTTGATAATCATGTTTATTAGTAAAATGTCCACGAGAACATGTTCATTCTTAAAAACTTTGATTTAATTAACGATTATTTTCAATAACTTTTATATTTAAGTGTGATCGAATAAATATTATAAATATTGAGTGACTAATTCGATAGAATAATTTTTATATTTTTTAGACAGACTAAAAAAAAAAAACATAGCCACAACTACCTCAGGCTAATTTTTAGCAAAGGCTTCAATGAGAAGAACTAATTAAAAATTATGTTTGACGCAAGAATAATTAATATTTAATAAATTTATTTATTTTTGGTTAACATTTCAGCATTAGATTCCCCTTAATGCAGGATTAAGCTGGCCTACTAAGTAATAAATTACTTAAGAATTATTTCTCCATTGCACGTTATTATTAACCATGCTTACAACTTCAAATGGCCTCGTGGCCATCTCATTTTAATGTTATTTTGGAAAGTTCATAATTATTTGGAGATATATCTAAAAAAAAGGGATAATGTTCAAATACCTCCTCAACCTATGCCCGAAATCTCAGAGACACACTTATACTATACTAAGGTCCTATTTCCCCCACTGAACTTATTTTATTAATAATTTTTTACCCCTTTTCGACCTACGTGGCACTATCTTGTGGGTCCAATGATGGTTGACTTTTTTTTTCAAACTAGTGACACGTAGGCTAAAAAGGGGTAGAAAATTACTTCTAAAATAAGTTCAGGAGGGTAATAGGACCTTAGTATAGTATAAGTGTGTCTGTGAAATTTCGGGCATAGGTTGAGGGGGTACTTGTACATTATCCCAAAAAAAAATAATTATGAACACACATTTTATTTTTATAATTTTTATTAGTACCCTTTAAAATGTTTTAAAATGAAATAAATATCATCCTAAGTATTGAAATGACATAGAGACCGTTCATTATATGTGGGTTGTGACCGTACATTTCATTGCCTATCAAAAATTTGATTTTCTGTACCACGTAAGTTCTTAGGATGATATTTGTTAATTTTTTTAAAAAATGAATTAGGTTAAATATTAAGGTAATTAAGATTATTATATTTCTGAAATTTTGAGTTTAACTCAAATGGATACTTATATTTTTTTCCTTTAATTTTACTAAAGTGGTAATTAATTATGGAATAGATCTTCTACATATAATAAGCTTGTTGTTTCTATCATAACTATTGCCTTAATCTTCATATATACTTAATTAAAATATTTAGAAGCAATCTCTTGGCCCTGAGATTAAGGCGTTTTATCCCATGCAATTCTGATTACCAAAGCTATCCAACAAAAAAATATTTAATTTATAAATTTTTTATCTCATTTTATGTGAAAATCCTCATATTAATATATTCAAATGGTTGGCAAGTTCAAGGAACAGTATGGGAAGTCTCACTATTTATTGTAAATTTTTGGGAATTTAAGAATCATTTTACAAGAATTAGGTGATTTTTTAAATATTTTTGTGTATGTTAGCTATGAATAATTTGATGATATGACTTTCAGATGATATTTTTGTAAAATATTTGCAGAACCCTCCGTAGGGAATTGTCAGAGCAGTACGTGAAGCCTCAAATTTTATGCACTTATTTTGGACATTTTTATAAGATATTTTATTAGAATTAGATGAATTCCTCAGTTCGTTGTAGGTGCTAGCTTATAAATATTTCGGTGATATGACTTTCGAACGATTCTTTTACAAAATCTTTATGGAACCCTCCGTAGGAAGTTGGGGGAGCAGTACATACAGTTTCATCATTTTCAGAATGATTTAAGGGCATTTTGGAGCGATTTTACAAGAATTATTTGATTTTCTCAGTTTTTCATTTGTTTAGCCCATGAATATTTTGATGATACGACTTCTAGATAATTTTTTTGTAAAACCTTTACAAACCTTCTGTAGAAGTTGGGGGAGCAGTACATGAAACCTCTCTATTTCTCGCACATATTTTAAGCATTTAGGAGGCCATTTTATTGGAATTGGACGTTTTTTTTTCAATTTTTCATGTGTGTTAACTCGTGAATGTTTTAGTCATATTACTTCGGAACCTTTTTTTTGCAAAAAAATTACGGAATTAACCCATATTATTGACAGAGTACTGCAATATGTATGTTTCTTTCCTTTTAATTTCTTGTGATCCGATATTCAATATTTTTATTTAATATTAATTTGAGTTGGATCGAAATCTTTAGTTAAGGAAGAAACAATCTATCACTGTCCCACATCCATTGGTGGTCCAATATATATGTTTAAATAGAAAAGAGTCATATTTACCCTCATTATACTTTTTGATATATTTGTTTCTAACATCAACTTTAGAAACATATTTGTCCTTGAGTAGTAAAGTCTCATCCATTTGTTCTTTGGTTTGAATAAACAAAAATGTCTTAAACTAATTGTTGGATACTAATTGCCCTGAATTTCTTAATATAAATAGATTTTTTTTAAGGAAAAAGTTTAGGAGTGGTTAGTCCTTTTCTTGTACGAAAAGATTTTATGACTATAAATAGAGGCTTGTTTCTTCTAACTTAATCAACATTTCAATGTAGTCTAATGGGCTTTGAGAGTTTTTGTTAGCGAGGGAATTTGCGGGACACAAGTGATACGTTATCACTTGTGTGAATCTCTCATGTATTTTGAGTGAATTGGTTCGATAGTTACTCTCTATATTTTGTACTCTCATATTTTTACAGTGGACTGATCATCTTCTTTGTGGATGTAGGTCAATTGACTGAACCACGTTAAATCTTTATATCTTTTAATATATTTTTCGTTTGTCTTTTTACTTATAGCCTATAGAACTTTGCTTTGCTAACTTTCACATTGCACCTAATTATTTACGATCCTAACACTTATGCCATCAGATGGTAAAGATTGATAATATATATATATATATATATATATATATATATATATATATATATATATATAGTTAGCAAATGCTTTTTAGAAAATATTCAATTAAAAGACATTGAAAAAAATGTGAATGTTCACACATGAATCATCTATATATTTAGTTAGCAAATGCTTTTTAGAAAATATTCAATTAAAAGACATTGAAAAAAATGTGAATGTTCACACATGAATCGTCTTTTTTGCTGTTATTCTATAATTTAAAGTTCATGAATTTTAAATTTGTCGTCAAATGCATATACACTATAACTCCAATACAAAATTTCAACCCAAATCATGGGATTGATCATTAGAATCAGACTATACTAATAATTTGTTTGATCAAATTTTTAGATAGTTAAACGTGCTTATTTTATAAAAAGTAAAGTGTATGACTAAGTTTTTAGGATAAAATAAAGTGGTTTCTCAAGAGTAATAAATGTTGTTTTTCAAAAGCCAAATAATAAAATTACACACAAAAGAACATTTATTGAAAAAATATATATATTTAAAACCGTTTTAAAAAGTTTGATCAAATATTAATTGCTGCTCAAAACTACAAGTATCTTTTAAAATGTATAGCTCCATCCCTAACTACTTGTCATCTATAAAAATTTCCACCCTTCTAACACTCACCCCACTCTCCACTCCATACCCCCCCCCCCCCTCAATTATTGTATATAAAGAATTTATATACATTACTATATTTTTATATGGAAAAAATGGGTAAAGATGTATTGCCATTGTTGTTAATGGTGATAGTTCAATTAGGTTATGCAGGCACAGCTATTGTATCAAAGCTTGTAATGGATGAAGGCATGGATCCTTATGTTCATTTATCCTATAGACAAATTTTGGCCACCATTTCTATTGCACCTTTTGCTTACTTTTTCGAGAGGTATTTTCTTATTCGAACTCTCTATATACAATTTTTTTCGTAAGTTAGAGTTCGATTAATTTAAATTTGCACTGATTCACTAAGAAAAAAATGCTTCGTAGTAGGGCATTTTTATACTTAAAACTCAAAATTATATATGACTTCGAAACTTCATTTGTTGCTTCATATTCGTCTGTATTTATATAAAAAAAATATATATTTCATATTTCATTTATAATCGATTTTTTATTTTTATATATTGATAAATTATTTTTTTAGCCCTCTCTTAATAAATTATTCAAGAACTCACTGTATTGTTTCACATTTTCTTTATTGCTTCATACCTACTTCACCCAAGAAATATATCTTAGTAGATTAGTTAATTAATTATTCTGTAATTTAATTCATTAATTATTTTTAAATTTCTATTTTATTGATGAGAGTTCGATTCTCACTTTATTACCTCCAATTCTTTCTTCTTCTTTTTTTCAAAATACATACCTCCAATTCTTTTTTTATATTATTATTATATTACTATTTTAAATAATTTAATTGTACCTTCGTAGTTAATCATTAATTTCACATTGAGACAGAAAAAAATAGTCAAAAGGCTCATTAATACAGCCACGCAATGCACACACAATCACATGCATGGATCGTACAATAAAATATATCTTAATCTTTTTATATAATAATAACATCACCTTACACAATATATTTTAATTTTTTTATATAATAATAACATCATTTGTCTTATTTCGATATTATAATAAAATCTTGTTAAATTAACAATTCCACAAAGTAAAAAAATATGGTTATTAATATAATAAAATGTTGTTATAAATAATGCTTATTATAGTATCTGATTTGATAATTCTCTTTTAAGATTAGTATCTCATTAAAATATTCTGTTATTTCAATTATATCGTTAATTATTATGTTTTTAATATGTGTATTTCGTCTTACTGATAATTCAAATCTCAAATCACATTTTCAATAACAATGTTCTCTATCACACCAAACGCTAAATATTAGATGTTTATATCATTTGATTAGAATAGAATATTAGTAGATAGTTGAGTTTTGACTTGCTTTTAGCATGATTGTATAACGTACTATGATGTATGTTATCATTTTTGTGTTTCTGTATAATTCTATTATTATTATTATTGTTCTTTTTCGAATGTCGTGTATTACTTTCCGTATTAATTGACTATTTTCTCTATTATCGTGTTACCTTTTTCATGACTAGTTTATTTTAGTACTTTCACATCAACCATCTTTTGAACATAATCTTACTTTCTGCATATATTTTAATTTTTTTAAAACATATTCGTAGAATTACACTAAATATATATACCGTTATTATATTGCTGACTAATGATTGTGTCCCATCACACAGGAAAACAAGGCCTAAGTTGACACCATTTAGCCTTTTCCTAATTTTCTTATGTTCTGTTTTGGGGTAAGCAATCATGACTTTAGTTTCCAAAATTAATTCTCCTTTTCACATGATTAATATTTGTTAAATCAAATTATTACATAAATGGTGATTAATTAAATTATAATTAATATGATTTAATTGGTGTGATAATTGCAGGGTAACAGCAATGCAAATGACTTGTATTATAGGATTAAGAAATTCAACAGCAACTATTACATCAGCTATGGCTAATTTAATTCCAGCAAATACATTTCTTCTTGCCCTCATTTGCAGGTAACATTTTTTAATTTATGTTTTATGTAGTGAAATTATAAAATAATTAACACAATTAAATCACTTAAAGATATACTACTAACTAAAAGTAGAGTAATAGATGTTTTATTAGGTATTAGGGTATCCTTATATATTATGAATTAAATTTTAGATTTGAGTTAGATTCGAAATTTGTTATCGTAATAATGCATGGATATCCAATTTTGAAACCATCATATAAATTATAATGTGTGTTTGCCTTTTAGATTATTATAATTTTACACATGTAAGTTGTAATTAGTATAAGATAATTTCAGATATATTATATCTCTGAATTTAGTTTAGACAAAGTTTATATGGCTTGACCTTTTTAACCATTCAGTTATTTTCGTTTGAACTTTTACGTAACTTCAAATATTTTGTATGTGTGATGGATAATTGACTTTTTAATAAACTATTCTTTTAAGTTAAGTTAAATTCAAAATTTATTTTCTTCTGGTATAACATGTCAAGTAACATTAGTTCTATCAGATAAATGATGTATATAACTTAAATTCGTTCTCTTATAGTCATGTTTGAGTAAATATGTAAATTTCTCAACAACAACAACAAAAAAAAACACTACATGTCTAATTTGAAACCTTTATTTTACATATATGTAGGCTTGAAAAACTAGGACTAAAAACTAAAGCAGGACAAGCCAAAATGATGGGAACAATAATGTGCATTGGTGGAGCTATGTTGTTATCATTATATCATGGAAAAGTTGTGATTGGAAAATTAGGATTTCAATGGAAATATTCACAACATAATAATACAAGCAAAAATAATAGTCATGGCAACTTCTTCAATGGACCTTTTCTAGTCATAATTAGCACTATGGTTTACTCTTTATGGTTAATCATACAAGTAATATTACTAATCTTCATCTCAATTAAATATTTTTTTTCCAGTCTCAATTTATGTCTCAATTTATGTGATATCGTTCAAATTTCGAGAGTCAAGTTTCTGAATTTTGATCGCATATTCGGACATTTTTGTTGTAAGCTCTCACCTTTGGTCCCTTGGTAACTCGAACTCACAACTTTAAGATTAGAAGTGAGGGTGCTTACCATTCGAGCAACTCCTTTTTTGTCGTATATTCAGACATATGTATAATCTATTAAGTTTTTCTATTAAAAAAAGGCATAAGAAGGAAACACCATCAAAGAAGAACTTGTTTGACTTGCGAAATATGAAAGTTGACGTATAAATTGAGACGGAGGAAGTACTATCTACCTTTTTTTTAATCTTATCATTATTTTTTTTTATTTTGGAGTTAGCCAAGTGTTAATATGAGGTATGCAGCTCCATATACAAGCACAACATTGATGTTCTTCATGGCAAGCTTAGAGTGTGTAATTGTTGCAATTTGTGTTAATCATGATGACAAAACTGCCTGGTCTTTGAACCCCATAAGAGCTATTTCTGTTCTTTACAATGTAAGTATATATGTTTTCACTTTTCATATTTATATTTCAAAAATAAAAAGGATTTTATACAAATGAAAATCTATAATACAAACCATATTCTACATCACTCTTAACATTTTTAGGTTTAAAAGATTTTTCTTACTAAGCGTAGTCCCAATCAATTTTAAGATACGGACAGAGAGACAGACTCAGAATTTGAACGTTAAGGGGCATCAAAATCTTTATCATGAATATGTTAAATTGTTAATTACTAACAACAGGCAAGCAATATTGTTGGATAATTTACTCTTATAGTAATAAACATATAATACACATTATCTCACAAAAAAATCATTTTATGACAAACTACTCTTCTCATTATCTTTGCTTATTTAGACTTTCTTGAGCATGTAACATTTTAAGATGTCACTTTTTTTAATTTATTATTATTATTACTTACACTTTTTTATTTTCTTATTTATCTTAGGGAATTGTGAGCTCAGCCCTAGCATTATATTTGGTTACATGGTGTATCAAAAGAAAAGGACCTTTATATGTCTCTATGTTCCTTCCCTTGCAATTAATATTTTCTGCCTTTCTCAGTTGGACATTGCTTGGTGAAAAGTTATACACTGGAACGTAAGTTACATTTTATCATTCCGAAAAAGGATAAATATATTTTCAAATTATTATAAACGGTATGTAGATATTCTCCGTTATACTTTTGAGATATTAGTGCCTCTGACGTCCAAAAACTAGAGCATATATGTCCTTCACTCTAACGGAAAACTAAATAGGGACTCGTGGCACAATTTTATCCGTCGATCTGATATTTAATTAGTATTAGACCGGTAGATAAGATCGTGACATATGTATATCCGTTAGTATAAAAGGTACATATGCTCGATATAGTTTTTTGGACGGCGAAGGCACCAATGTTTCAAAAGTACGACGGAGATTATCAGCGTACCATTTACTATAGTTCGAGATATATTTATTCTTTTTTCCTTTATTATTTTATCAGAATTTTTTATTGCCACATGCACGTAACGTTATGACATGTTTAAAACCTCAAATTTTAAAAATCTTTCATCTTTTACATATATGTATCCTTTAAATTAGATGTCATGAATATATAACATTGATTAAACTTTTTATTTTTTATCAGATTTATTGGTTCAATTACGACCATTATTGGACTCTATTGTTTTTTATGGGGGAAGAAAAAAGATATGAACGATAACACAATAAATGTTAAGGAGGAAATATCGAAGGAGAAGAAACAGTTGACCAATTTTGACTCGGAATTGTAATTATCGAAAAATTCAGACGTATATTCAAATTCAAAATAAGTTATATGTATTTGTCAATAGAATATATAGCAAAACTATTTAAACTTTAGCCAATAAACTTTTGTGTGGTTGCTTCTCATCCGCTTGTATGATTTATATCCCTCAAATCATTTTAATCATATTATTTATTTTCTTAATTTTATCTTTTACATTTATACTATTAAATTTATTTAAATTAATAATTTTATAGATTATTTAAAAATAATTATTCGTTGCTGTAAAAGAACTAACTAAATGTGTACAAGTTCCCTAGCATTACTAATTGTAATTACACATTGTTAAGAGTGTAAATATAGTTAGTTAGTTAGTTAGTTAGTTTGTTAGAAAAGGTCAGTAAATTAGTTGGGGTTTTGAGTCATTATATATGCTTGTAAGTAGCATTAGTACGGTTAAGTTTCAATATCAGATTTTTCCTCCTCTTCCTCATAGCTTCTCTGTTCTTCCTTTTACTCTTCAATGGAGTTTTCTTTCTCCAATTCAGTTTCTTAACATGGTATCAGAGCAACACGAGCCTGGATTTGAACAATTCCTACATATCCAGTAAAGGATTTTCATATTTCAGTTGAATTTCTTCTTATTAGTTGATTTTCTTCTTCTTCGATTTCATGGAGGTTCAAGGAACTGCTTCAGAAACTTCCATACCAGCTTCAGCTCCTTCTTTCGATTATCTTCATCCTTTATATATGTATCCATCAGATTCACCTGGATCGTTGAATGTTGGGATCTTACTCACTGGAAGTGATAACTATACCTTATGGAGCAAGGCTATGGAGTTAGCTTTGCTTGGAAAGAATAAGGTTGGATTTATCGATGGAACAGTGAAGAAGACACAGTTCACAGGGGATTTGACTCGACTTTGGGATCGCTGTAATGCCATAGTTGTTTCGTGGATATTGTGCAATGTAAGCAAAGATCTTCACAGTGGAGTTCTCTATTGCTCAAATTCATACTTGATTTGGGAAGATCTTAAGGAAAGGTTTAACAAGGTAAATAGCTCTCGTATTTTTCAGCTGCATAAGGAGATTTTTACTCTTGTTCAAGGTGTCTCGTCTGTGTCATTGTATTACTCTAGATTGAAGGATTTATGGGATGAATATGATTCTATAATGCCTCCTCCAGCTTGTACATGTTCTAGATCTAAAGAGTTTTTTGAGCAATTACAACATCAGAGAATGTTACAGTTTCTAATGGGGCTTAATGACAATTATAGTCAGGCTAGAAGCCAAATTCTGTTAATGCCACAACTTCCTAGCATCAATCAAGCATATGCTATGGTTAATCAAGATGAAAGCCAAAGAATGGTAGCTGGATCAAGTAGAGTAATGACTGATATGGTTCTTACTACAATGTTTACGTCTAATTCTGGTCCTGGTAGTCATAAACCTAGAAGATCTTATAATCCAAATGCTCTTTGTGATTACTGCAATATCAAAGGTCACATGAGAAGTGATTGTAATAAACTTCTAAAGTGTGATTTCTGTCACAAAACAGGCCATCTTAAGAGTAATTGCTATAAACTAATTGGATATCCTGCTGAATACAAAGGTAAAAGAGATATAATTGTTGCTGGGAATTCTATCTATAATGCAGGACATGTGTCTCAACAGTATCAATGTGATAAGACAGAAACAGTTCAATCATCTTACAATTCTCAGATGCCTCAGATGATGCAATCATCATTCTCTAATAAGATGCAACTCCAGCCTTCAAGTGTTTCTTCTTCACATAACAATGAATCTCAGATGCCTTCTTCACATTAAAATTCTCAGATGCTTTTATTCACTCCATTGCAACATCAGAAATTACTCAAAATGCTTGATCAAACTAAACTTGAGGATATAAGTGGTACAGCAAATATGACAGGTAATCATACTTCTCTGAAGTGGATTATAGACACTGGAGCATCCCATCATATAGTAAGAGACCATACATGTTTATGTAATTCAGTTATGGTAGAGAATGCAGGTCAAGTTCAGCTGCCAACTGGTACTTCTGCCAAGGTTTCACATGTTGGAGATTGTCACATAGGAGGAGGTGATGTTCTTAGAAGAGTATTGTGTGTACCAGCTTCCAAATTCAATCTTCTGTCAGTGTCTCAAATGACAAAAGATTTGAATTGCTGTGTCACATTTTACCCAAGTTGTTGTGTTTTACAGGACCTAGGATCTGGGAAGGTGAGAATGATTGGTAAAGAGGAAGATGGACTTTACACTTTCTACTCGCAGCCTGGTCAGTATGATCACAACAAGATGTTACAACCACACCATTGCATGACAACCATTCAGAGTGTGGAGGCAAATGCAAATATATGGCATCAAAGGTTGGGACATGTTCCCATGGGAGTCATCAGAAAGATTTCATCATTTCACAAGTTTGGTAATAAGTTTGCTTTACATAAATGTGATATCTGTCCTCTTGCTAGACAGACAAGATTTCCTTTTCCACACAGTACTAGTAGTTCTACATGTGTTTTTCAGCTTCCACATATGGATGTTTGGGGTCCCGATAGAGTTGAAACATATGATGGTATGAGATATTTTTTGACTATAGTTGATGACTATTCTAGATGGACTTGGACTTTCTTAATGAGACTTAAATATGATGTTGTTAGTTTGCTAAAACAATTTGTTGCTGAAATAGAAACTCAGTTTGATAAGAGGATTAAAAGGATAAGATCTGATAATGGCACTGAATTCTTCAATACCAATTGTGATGATTTGTTTAAACTTCATAGCATCATTCATGAGAGTTCTTGTCCATATACACCTCAACAAAATGGGGTAGTGGAAAGAAGAAACAAACATATTTTAGAAACTGCAAGAGCTATCAATTTCAAGCTGGTTTTCCTGACAAACTTTGGGGATTATGTATTCATGCTGCTACTCATGTGTTGAACAGAATTCCTTCTACAACTTTAGGGAATGTATCATCTTTTGAGAGATTATATGGAAGACCTCCTCTTTTAGACTACATGAGAGTCATTGGATGTATGTGTTTTGCCACTAACATTACTACACATGATAAGTTTAGTCCAAGGGCAATTAGAGCTGTTTTGATGGGATATGGTACGACTCAAAAAGGATACAAGCTGTATGATTTGGAAAACAAGAGATTCTTCATTAGCAGGGATGTAACTTTCTTGGAAACAGTCTTTCCTTTTCATGATCACACTCATAAACAGACTCAGCTAGTACAGACTGGAGATATGTTTGATTATGATGTCCTAGTTGCAGATTCTACTTCTTCAACTGTTTGCCAAAATAGTGTTTCTCCTTCTTCTCAGAATTGTGAGGATTGTGTAAATGATTTATCACAAGTTTCATGTGACATTACTCCATCACCTTTAAGAAAATCAAGCAGAAACTCTAGGCCTCCTGTTTGGCACAAAGACTATGTAGTCACAGCTGGTTCTAAGAAATGTAATTACTCTCTTGCATCAGTCTTAGACTATGAAGGATTATCACCTACATATCAAAGTTTTGTGTCAAAGTTTTCTGTTGAAACTGAACCATCATGTTACGTAGAGGCAGTACAAGATCCTAGATGGATAGATGCTATGAAGAATGAGATCAAAGCACTAGAAGATAATGGCACATGGGAACTGGTGACATTGCCTAAGGATAAAAGGGCTATAGGTTGTAAATGGGTATACAAGATCAAATATAATGCATATGGAAGTGTAGAGAGATACAAGGCTAGACTAGTTGCTAAGGGGTACAATCAAAAGGAAGGATTTGATTACCAAGAAACTTTCTCTCCAGTGGTGAAGATGGCAACTGTGAGGTCTGTTGTATCTATTGCAGCTGCTAATCACTGGATAATACATCAGATGGATGTATACAATGCATTTTTACAAGGAGATTTATATGAAGAAGTATATATGAAACCACCTGAAGGTCTTAATAGAAAAGTTGGCAGTGATCAAGTTTGCAGATTGTTGAAATCTCTTTATGGCCTTAAGCAAGCTTCAAGACAGTGGAATATTAAACTAACTACTACCTTGATTGATTCAGGATTCATTCAGAGCAATAGAGACTACTTTTTGTTCACTAAAAGGAAGGACAACAGATTAGTAGTGGTATTAGTGTATGTAGATGATTTACTTATAACAGGAAATGATTCCAATATGATTCATGAGACTAAAGCAGCTTTGCAACATGCATTCAAGATTAAAGACTTAGGAGAACTAAGATACTTTCTTGGATTGGAGTTTGCTAGAAGTGACAATGGGATACTCATACACCAGAGGAAGTATACTTTAGAGTTACTAGCTGACATGGGATTATCAGGTGCTAAACCAGTATCAACACCTATGGAAATGAATTTAAAACTCACTTCCACAGAATATGATGATCACATGGATTCTTCACATAATGATACACTTCTTGAGGATCCTGCAAGTTATCAAAGATTGATTGGAAGGTTATTGTATCTCACCACCACTAGACCAAACATATCTTTTGCAGTTCAATGTCTAAGTCAATTTATGCATGCACCAAAAATTTCGCACATGAATTCAGCACTCAGACTGGTCAGATATTTGAAGACAGAACCAGGTTTGGGAATTCTAATGTCATCAACTGGGGGAGATAGTTTACAAGTATTTTGTGATGCTGATTGGTGTTCATGCATAAACAGCAGGAGGTCAATCACTGGTTACTTAATCAAATATGGAGAATCACTTATCTCATGGAGGTCTAAGAAGCAGGTTACAGTTTCCAGAAGTTCAGTTGAGGCTGAGTACAGAGCCATGGCCTCAACTGTTGCAGAGATTGTTTGGACTGCTGGTTTGTTTCAGGAATTAGGAGTTGATATCTCTTTACCAGTGTCTATTCATTCAGATAGTACTTCAGCATTGCAAATTGCAGCCAATCCTGTGTTTCATGAAAGAACAAAACACATAGATATTGATTGTCACTTCATTAGAGAGAAGATCAAGAATGGAATGATTATCACTGCCTATCTACCATCTTCAGAACAGCCTGCAGATATGCTTACCAAGGCACTTGGAAAAGGCCATCATAAGTATCTAATGTCCAAGCTAGGAATGAAGAACATCTTCATAGCTCTTAGCTTGAAGGGGGGTGTAAAAAAACTAACTAAATGTGTACAAGTTCCCTAGCATTACTAATTGTAATTACACATTGTTAAGAGTGTAAATATAGTTAGTTAGTTAGTTAGTTTGTTTGTTAGAAAAGGTCAGTAAATTAGTTGGGGTTTTGAGTCATTATATTTGCTTGTAAGTAGCATTAGTACGGTTAAGTTTCAATATCAGATTTTTCCTCCTCTTCCTCATAGCTTCTCTGTTCTTCCTTTTACTCTTCAATGGAGTTTTCTTTCTCCAATTCAGTTTCTTAACAGTTGCTAAATAAATCCAATACAGGCAATAATATGGGTTGAACATGTGCAAACTCACTTCTGGAGGTAGCATGGCCTCTTTTGGAGAATAATTTAAAAATATCTGCGAATTAATTAATAAATAAATTTTATATAAAAATTATCAATCAATTATTTGTCAAATTCATAGCCCACCTTTAACCCTAAGTTAAAAGAAAGTGTTTTTTAATATAAGGACAATATTTATTTTTCTATGCTATCAATGATGAAGAAATTATGACTTTTTTTTTTTTATATTCCCCATGTTATGTTAGTCGTTACATTCACATTTTTCAATTCACATCCCTTATATAAATCTGATAAAATTAATTTTTGATGAAGAAATTTATTCATATGGGATTATAATTTTCAGAAAAAAATAGTAAAAATTTAGATTGAAAATTATTAATTTTTTCATTTTCGTTAGAGAAAAAGGGTATATGTAAGTTATTTGTTTACAAGTAGGGATATATATGAGTCACTTTCACAACAATGGGTATATCAGCTCTAAATGACAAAGTTAAGGGTTATATCAAACCCTTTCCCCTTAATTAATATATTACACACACTTGTTATTGCAATTTGCATAGTTTTACAAAGATCACAAGTCCAAAAATCAACAATAATAATAATAATTAACTACTCTTATGTATATTTTTTTTTCACAATCTCTCTTCAAAATTAAATTTACTTGATAATACCGAAGAAGTTCAATTTCTATTAAAATAATTTTTTGTTGGTTTGGATAAGATTAGACTTAAATTAAACCATATTTGACAAATACCATGAGTCGATAGCTGAATTGCCACCATATTTTACCAACTCAATATTAAATTGTATCATTTTATCCAAATTCATTCACTATAATGAATTAACAAGTCAGAAAATTTTAAGAAGAACAGAAAGAGCATCTTTTATATATTATATATTATATATAATAAGTAGTAGTTAAATACATGTAACTAATTTGCTGCCTTTATTTTACTCAAATTAATTCACTATAATGAATTAACAAGTCAGAAGAATTTAAAAAGAACAGAAAAGAGCATCTTTTATGTGTGCATATATACATACATACAATAAGTAGAGTTAAATACATGTTGCTAATTTGCCGTCTTTTTTGGAATATGTCAATTAATTAGAACAATTACGTAACTGATACGTTTTTAAATTTTTAAATCAGAACAATTACGTGATTCTCTTTTGCTAATCTATTAAAAAATAAATAATAATTAATATAAGTATTTCTTTATAATATTTATATTTATATTCATATTTATATCAAGTGATCGATATACAGTCTTTGCTTTGGAAAAATAATTTCCCAAATAAAAAATTCTTTTTTAATAAGTTAAAACTGACAATTAAAAATGAAAATTTATAAAATACTGAACAACCTAAAACTGAACATTGGGAACAACTAATTTGTTGACTTCAACTGTGGGGCCATCAAGTGTCTCTAATCTATCATTAAATTCATAGAAAAATCATCACCACATGCATGCATTTGCAAGTTTTTCTATAAAAGCACTTACTATATGATCAATATGAACATACTCAACTTTGAATAGTAATTTATCGTATCGTATCATATCATATTCTATGGCTTTAATCTCTCCTATTTCATCGTCAAACGGAAAAACCTTCAACCAAAAACTTTTTTCCAGAATTAGGGTTGCCATTGAATGCGATGTCCCACACATATACAAGCTCATGCAACAGTTATTCGTTTACCACGACATCACTCATCTCCTGAAATCGAATGAATCCTCCATTGCCTCGGGGCTATTTAACTCGAAATATCCTCATCTTAGTCCTGTTACTACACTTCTAATCGAAGTCTCTACTGATCCTTTTCCATCTTGTGCCAATGACAAGAATAACTCCAAGGTATGTATGACAAATATGCATAACTTCTCTATCTGTTATCATAATATTTGATTTTAGGCCACTAATTTTATTGAGTCGCTCATAAACGAAGTTGATCTTGACATGCCCATCTATTTGGTATCATAATTTGATTTTAGGCCACTAATTTTATTGAGTCGCTCTTATCTATGAAGGAGCTTGATCTTAACATGCCCCTCGTAGATGAGGAGTCAGAGCAGTTTAGAGTTGTCAAACATGATCAACATGATGTTTTTATAGCTGGATATGTCATGTTCTACCCTTGCTTCTCGAGTTTCTTCGAGAATCCAGTCTTCCACATGGAGAACTTCTTTATAAGAGAGTGTTATAGGAGGAAAGGGTTTGGGAAATGGTTGTTTTCAACCATGGCGTTGGAGGTTGCAAGAATGGGATTTTCTTCCATTGATTTGTATGCTTCGGATTGGAATGAAAGTACACTTGATTTTTACAAACATATGGGTGCTACAATTTCTGATGATTTTAGGGTTTTGAGTTTGGCTGGTAAGGCTCTTGAAGCATATGAGGATGATAGTAACTAATTGTGTGTTGTGTTACCTAATATTGTATTGCCTATAGCTCTAAATGTTATGTTTGTTTTGATAGTTATTTAAATTTCAGTCATTCAGTGTATCGTATTGTTATATACATCTCTATGTAATAATCGTTATATGCATCTCATAAAAACATCTCATTTTATATAATTACTGATTGATTTAGTGTAATCACATGATCGTTGTACACATCTCTATCGATATCTCCCAACTTAAGTTCTCTCAAACATCAAGCCAAAGTTGTCCCTATGGTGAAGGGGATATAAGATAACCTATTCCTCCTCTCTTAGGTAAATATTGAAACCATGCAACTATTAAAAAGGTGTGGCACCCAACGTTTGAAAAAAATAATTCTAATATCTCAAAAGAAATCTTTGAATTATTTGTGTGTAGGTTCATTCTTTCATATCTTGTCCGTCGATTTTTCACGCATAGTTTTACATTTATGAGCCAATTTTTAGAAATTATCGGACTTTCTTAGTTTTTTTATATGTATTTAGCCATGGATTAGACGCCTTTGTGGCACTCGAAAAATTTTTCTGAAAAAAATTATATGAGGACCTCTGTAATGAGTTGAGGAAACCTTACATATCGTTCCGCCATTTTTTTCATGCATATTTTCGCATTTGCGAGCCAAATTTTAGAAATATCCAACATTCGTGGTTGTTCGTGTTTATTAGCTCATGGATCTGGCATCTCTGGGCACCCGATTTTTTTCAGAAAAAACTATATGAGGTCCTCCGTAATGAGTAGGGGAAGCATTATGTATAGTCTCGCCATTCTTCTATGCATATTTTTAACATTTATGAACCAACTTTTAGGAATTATTCGACTTTCGCCGTTTTTTGTGTGTTTTATTTCATGAATATGGCGTCTTTACGACACACGAAAATATTTTCTGAAAACACTATATGATAACTTGTCTAATGAGTTGGGAAAACGTTATGTATATATAGTCCCGTCATTTTTTCAGCATTTTTTTGAATCTACGAACCAACTATTAGGAATATAATTACCAACTTTCATGTATATCATCCATGGACTTGGCGACGTTGTGAAGCATTACGAATGCACAGGTTCTTTTTTAGGAATTGCACAAATTTCTTGATTTTTTATATGTATTAGCCCATACATCTGAGCGCCTTGAAGCAATTAAAATTATTTTTAAAAAAACTTTATGAGGACCTTCGGCATGAATTAGAAAATCGTCACATATACTCACACAATTTTAACACATATTTCCGCATTTATATGTTCTTTTGTAGGAATTAATTAAATAAATTTCTTGATTTTTCATGTCTATTAAACCATTGATTTGACACCTTGGAGCACCGAAATTTTTTTTTAAAAATAGTTTATAAAAACCTTCTTGATGAGTTGGGCAACCTCCAATATACTAACAAAAATTTTTAACATCTATTTTTGTATTTACATATCTTTTATTTAAGAATTATGCAAATTTCTCAATTTTTCGGGTGTATTGGCCCATGAATCTTACACCTCGAACACCCAAAAAGTTTTCTAAAAAAACTTTATGAGGAACTGCGTAATGAGTTGGGGAGCCTTCACATATATTCACACCATTTTTAACGCTCATTTACGCATTTACAATCCTTTTTTAAGAATCGTCCAAATTCTCAATTTTTCGTGTGTATTAGCCCAAAGATCTGGCGCCTGGAGCACCCAAATTTTTTTCTCAAAAAAATTTATGAGGACCTCCGTAATGAGTTGGAAAACATTCACGTATACTCACACCATTTTTAACTCTCATTTCTGCATTTACAAAAAAAAATTAAAAAAAAAATCACCCAATTTTCTCAATTTTTCGTGTGTATTAACACATGAATTTGCTACCCCGAGCACCCACAATTTTTTTCTAAAAAAAAAATTTAAGAACCTCCGTAAATAGTTGGAGAACCTTCACATATACACACACCATCTTTTAATACCCATATAGGCATTTGCAAGCTCTTTTTTAAAAATCGCCCAGAGTCTCTTATTTTTTGTGTGTATTAGCCTTGGATCTGGCCCCTGGAGCACCCAAAAAATATTTCTCAAAAAAACTTTATGAGAACCTCCGTAATGAGTTGAAGAATATTCATGCATACTCACACCATTTTTAACGTTCGTTTCAACATTTGCAAGCCCTTTTTTAAAAAACGCTCAAATTCCCTGATTTTCGTGTGTATTAGCCTTTAGATCTAGCGCCCAAAGCACCCAATACTTTTTTCTCAATAAATATTATAAGGACGTCGGTAATGAGTAGGTAATCTTTACGTATACTTACACCATTTTGACGCCCATATCCGAATTCACAAGCCCTTTTTATAAGAATCACCCAAATTTCTGATTTTTCTATCTGTTAGCCCATTGATTTGACGCTAGACACCCAAAGTATTTTTCTCAAAAAAACTTCATGATGATCTTTTTAATTAGTTGGGAAACCTTCACTTAAACTCACACCCTTTTTAGCTCTCATTTCCGCATTACAAGCCATTATTTAAGAATCATCCAATTTTTTAATTTTTCGTGTGTATTAGCACAAAGATCTAACGCTTGGAGCACCCAATTTTTTTCTCAAAAAATTTTATGAGGACCTCCGTAATGAGTTGGAAAACATTCACGTATACTCACACCATTTTTAACTCCCATTTCTGCATTTACTAACTTTTTTTAAAAAATGAAAAAAAATCATCCAAAAATCTTGATTTTTCGTGTATATTAGCACATGAATTTGCCGCCCCGAGCACCTGCAATTTTTTAAATTTTTTTAAGGACCTCCATAATTAGTTGGAAACCTTCACATATATACACACACCATCTTTTAACGCCCATATAGGCATTTGCAAGCTCTTTTTTAAAAATTGCCAGAGTTTTTTTTGTGTGTGTGTATTAGCCTTGGATCCGGCGCCTTGAGCACCCAAAAAATGTTTCTCAAAAAAAAATTACGAGGACCTACGTAATGATTTGGGGAATATTCATGCATACTCACACCATTTTTAACGTCCGTTTTAGCATTTGCAAGCCTTTTTTAAAAAATCGCTCAAATTCCCTGATTTTCGTGTGTATTAGCCTTTGGATCTAGCGCCCAAAATACTCAATACTTTTTTCTCAATAAATATTATAAGGACCTCAGTAATGAGTAGGTAACCTTTACGTATACTTAAACCATTTTGACGCCCATTTCCGAATTCACAAGCCTTTATATAAGAATCACCCAAATTTCTGATTTTTCTGTCTATTAGCCCATTGATCTGACGCCCGACACCCAAATTATTTTTCTCAAAAAAACTTCATGAGGATCTCTTTAATTAGTTGGGAACCTTCACATATATTCACACCATTTTTAACGCTCATTTACGCACTTACAATCCTTTTTTAAGAATCGTTTAAATTCTCGATTTTTCGTGTGTATTAGCCCAAAGATCTGGCGCCTGGAGTACCCAATTTTTTTCTAAAAAATTATATGAGGACCTCCGTAATGAGTTGGACAACATTCACATATACTCACACCATTTTTAACTCCCATTTCTGCATTTACAAATTTTTAAAAATAAAAAATAAAAATCACCTAAATTTCTCAATTTTTCGTGTGAATTAGCACATGAATTTGCAGCCCCGAGCACCCACAATTTTTTTCTGAAATTTTTTTTAAGGACCTCCGTAATTAGTTGGAGAACCTTCACATATATACACACCATCTTTTAACACCCATATAGGCATTTACAAGCTCTTTTTTAAAAATCGCCTAGAGTCTCTTATTTTTTGTGTGTATTAGCCTTGGATCTGGCACCTAAAGCACCCAAAAAATGTTTCTCAAAAAAACTTTATGAGGACCTCCGTAATGAGTTGGGGAATATTCATGCATACTCACACCATTTTTAATGCCCGTTTCAGCATTTGCAAGCCCTTTTCTAAAAATTGCTCAAATTCCCTGATTTTCGTGTGTATTAGCTTTTGGATCTAGCGCTCAAAGCACCCAATACTTTTTTCTCAATAAATATTATAAGGACCTCGGTAATGAGTAGGTAACCTTTACGTATACTTACACCATTTTGACGCTCATTTCCGAATTCACAAGCCTTTTTATAAGAATCACCCAAATTTCTGATTTTTCTGTCTATTAGCCCATTTATCTGACGCTCGACACCCAAATTATTTTTCTCAAAAAACCTTCATGACAATCTTTTTAATTAGTTGGGGAACCTTCACATATATTCACACCATTTTTTACGTTCATTTGCGCATTTACAATCCCTTTTTAAGAATCGTTCAAATTCTCAATTTTTCGTGTGTATTAGCCCAAAGATCTGGCGCTTGGAGTATCCAATTTTTTTCTCAAAAAATTATATGAGGACCTCCGTAATGAGTTGGAAAACATTCACGTATACTCATATCATTTTTAACTCCCATTTCTGCATTTATACTTTTTTTAAAAAAAAATTTAAATCATCCAAATTTTTCAATTTTTCGTGTGTATTAGCACATGAATTTGCAGCCCCGAGCACCCACAACTTTTTTTAAAAAAAATTGAGGACCTTCGTAATTAGTTGGAGAACCTTCACATATACACACACCATCTTGTAACGCCCATATAGGCATTTGCAAGCTCTTTTTTTTAAAAATCGCCCAGAGTCTCCTAATTTTTGTGTGTATTAGCCTTCGATCTGGCGCCTGGAGCATCCAAAAAATGTTTCTCGAAAAAACTTTCTGAGGACCTCCGTAATGAGTTGGGGAATATTCATGCATACTCACACCATTTTTAACGTCCGTTTCAGCATTTGCAAGCCCTTTTTTAAAAATCGTTCTAATTCCCTGATTTTCGTGTGTATTAGCCTTTGGATCTAGCGCCTAAAACACCCAATACTTTTTTCACAATAATTATTATAAGGACCTCGGTAATGAGTAGGTAACCTTTACGTATACTTACACCATTTTGACACCTATTTCCGAATTCACAAGCCTTTTTATAAGAATCACCCAAATTTCTGATTTTTCTTTCTATTAGCCCATTGATCTGGCGCCCGACACCCAAATTATTTTTCTAAAAAAAACTTCATGAGGATCTCTTTAATTAGTTGGGGAACCTTCACGTATACTCACACTATTTTTAGCTCTCATTTCTGCATCACAAGCCTTTATTTAAGAATCGTTCAAATTTTTAATTTTTCGTGTGTATTAGCCCAAAGATCTTGCACCTGCCCAATTTTTTTCTCAAAAAATTTTATGAGGACCTCCATAATGAGTTCGAAAACATTCACGTATACTCACACCATTTTTAACTCTCATTTCTCCATTTACAAACATTTTTTAAAAAAAAATAATTAAAAAATCACCCAAATTTCTCGATTTTTCATGTATATTAGCACATGAATTTGCTGCCCCGAGCACCCACGATTTTTCTCTAAAAGTTTTTTTCAGGACCTCCGTAATTAGTTGGAAAACCTTCACATATACACACACCATCTTCTGACGCTCATATAGGCATTTGCAAGCTCTTTTTAAAAAATCGCCCAGAGTCTCTTATTTTTTGTGTGTATTAGCCTTGGATCTGGCATCTGGAGCACCCAAAAAATGTTTCTCAAAAAAACTTTATGAGGATCTCCGTAATGAGTTGGGGGATATTCATGCATACTCACACCATTTTTAACGTTTGTTTCAACATTTGCAAGCCCTTTTTAAAAATCGCTCAGATTCCCTGATTTTCGTGTGTATTAGCCTTTGGATCTACCGCCAAAAACACCCAATATTTTTTTCTCAATAAATATTATAAGGACCTCGGTAATGAGTAGGTAACCTTTACGTATACTTACATCATTTTGACGCTCATTTGCGAATGCACAAGCCTTTTTTATAAGAATCACCCAAATTTCTTATTTTTCTGTCTATTAGCCCATTTATCTGACGCCCGACATCCAAATTATTTTTCTCAAAAAAACTTCATGAGGATCTCTTTAATTAGTTGGGGAACCTTCACGTATATTCACACCATTTTTAGCTTTCATTTCAGCATTGCAAGCCTTTATTTAAGAATCGTCCAAATTCATTGATTTTTCGGGTGTATTAGCCCATAGATCGAGTGCCTGGAGCACCAAAAAGGTTTTCTTATAAAACATTATGAGGACCTCCGTATTGCGCTGGGAAACCTTATACTCGCACCATTTGAAACGACCATTTCCGCATTAATAAGCCCTTTTTTCAGAATTACCCAAATTCCTTGATTGTATGTGTTTATTAGCAAATGAATCCAGCGCCCTCAGCACCCAAAAAATATTTCCCAAAAACTTTATTAGGACCTCCGTAATGAGTTGGGGAACGTTGATGTATACTCACACAATTTTTAATGTTCATTTCCGCATTTACAAGCTCATTTTTAAGAATCACCCAAATTTTCTGATTTTTCATATGTATTAGCCTATAGATCTAGCGACCAGAGCAACCAAATTTTTTTCTCAAAAAACATTATGAGGACCTCCGTAAGTAGTTGGGGAACCTTCACGTATACTCACACCATTTTTTAATGCTCATTTCCACATTTACTAGTCCGTTTGTAAGAATCGCCCAAAATTTCCCAATTTCCGCATGCATTAGCTCATGGATCTGGCTCATCGAAGCACCCAAACAAATTTTCTTTAAAAACTTTAAGAGGACCTCCGTAATGAGTTGGAGAACTACCATGTATACTTACATTTTTTTTAACGCATATTTGCGCATTTACAAGCTCCTTTTCAAAAAATTACCCAAATTTCTCAATTTTTTTATGTATTAGCCCATAGATCTGATGTCTCAGAGCACCAATATATTTTTATGATATAAGGACCTTCATAATGAGTTAAGGAACCACCACTTATACTCACACCATTTTTAACCGCTATATCCGCATTTACGTGCCTTTTTTAGAAATTACGCAAATTTCTTAATTTTTCGTATGTATTAGCATATGGATGTGGCACCTCTGAGCACCAAAATATAATTTGGACAAAAAAATATTATTAGAACCTCTATAATGAATTAAGGAACAACCACGTATGCGCACACTTTTTTCTCACGCATATTTTCGTATTTACAGGCATTTTTTAGTCACTTTGTAAATTTCTCGATTTTTCGTCTGTATTAGTCAATAGATTTGGCGCCTCAGTGCACCCAAAAATAATTCTGAAACTTTTATATAAAGACCTCTGTAATGAGCTTTAGAACCACCACTTATACTCACATCATTTTTTAGCATTTATTTTTACGTTTACAGACCATTTTTTAAATCACACAAATTCTATAATTTTTTCGTGTATGTGAGCCAATGAATGTGGTGCCTCGTAAAACTCAAAAGTCTTTACTGAAAACAAATTCTGAGAACCTCTGTAAGCAATTGTAATGAAGACCTTTGTTTTGCACGAGTCTTAAGCATTTTGGTATTAGATGGATGGTATCTTAATCTTATTTTACAGGAAATAGGTTTCGAATCACCAATTTATATTGAGTCAATATCATCGATTTATATCGAGTCACTTTTATTCTCTTTAAATAATAATCATTTGAAAATATCTCCAATTTATATCGAGTCAATATCATTACTTACTAGAAAAGAATGTTAAATTATGCAATATTAGTTGACATGCTTCTTGCTTGTCCTCACAAAATATTTTTCCTAAAATTTCCAACAATCAACACATAAGATTATATAAGTCATTTGAAAATATTTTCAAATTTATATCGACTCAATATCATAATTTACTAGAAAAGATTTTTGAATTATGCAGTAATAGTTGACATGCTTCAAGTTGTCCTCACAAAATATTTTTCGTAAAATTTCCAACAGTTAACACATACAAATTTTAAATCCATCTCTATATATTAAGGGGTCGTTTAATTGGAAAACAAGTTATCCTAGAATAAGTTATCTTGGATTAGCTATTCTGGAATAATTTTTTCCACGATGTATAGAGATAACTTAGACCATCACTATGATATAAATGATGAAATAGATTTTCAAACACGACAACCAAATAAGATAAAATACTTTTATCTCATCACAATTATTTTTAATTTCTCACACCGAACGAGCCCTGAATAGATGACTTAGTGATGAGCAACTCAAATCAGGAACACGCCTAATCATTTTCACATGCTATACCAAACATGTAACAATACAAGATTTTCCATCTTAATTGCTACGTAAATAATTTAAAAATTGTTTGATACGAACAATTTAACGATAAATTAGCAATGAAATTTTAATAGCGATGTTAAGTCCAGATGTAGCTCAAAAACTATAAACTAGTTATTTGGGCAACGATGAACACTTGAAGAGAGATCGAAACGTTAGATGAAAAACCCATTTAACATTTTTACTCCCTTCTCCTTTGTTTTCCAGACGTGTAACGGTGTCCGCCAATTAAATTTGGTGGACACCTGACTATATGTCTGGTATACAATAAATTACACACATATACACACATAAAACAAACATGTTTGCGATAAATTTTTGAAACAATCAAACTATATACATCGTCAAGATAAATAACAATAACATGAATGATATAAAAAGTTAGCTATTTATATTGATGATGCATAAAACTTAAACTCGTATCGTAACAAGAGGAAGAAATAAGTTGGGAGAGAGATAACAAATGGAATTAACAACTTGGTGTGTATGTTAGTAACGAAATTGGGCGGCAGACATATAAATAAAAATAAACTGAGATTAGGGTTTCATATTGGAGTTTATTTGGGCTTGGAAGTTTCAATCTGTAAGGCCCATATTTATTATTTTAGGTATTTGTGATTTTTAATAAAAAAAAAAATAAAATTGGACTAAAATATTCGAGTATAAGTTATTAAGATGTGTGATATTGGTCGTGTTTTAATCTATAGGACACTTTTTATTTTTGAGATATAAACTATGTGAGCTTTGACGTATATTTTATAAACATAATATATAAATGTGTTTTTTAATTTAAATTCAGTTGACATTCATGTTTATTACTTCGAGTTGTGCACAAGTAGACACTTAAACATGTATAAAATTGAACAAATAGATGTGTGTCGTACACAGGGGCGGAGCTACCTTGTATGAAGGGGGTTTGGAAAATTATATTATTTATACATGGTTATAATGAGTTTATATGTATATATAGTAGACGTTGAACCCCCTTCGTCTATCTATTTCTACAGATTTTGTACCCTCTTTTTGAAAATCCTGGCTCCGCCTCTGGTCATACGTGACATCCAACATGACAATTTTCTTATTGAAAATTCTGGCTCCGCCTCTGATCATACGTGACATCCAACATGACAATTTTTATATCCTATGTGGCATTATACATGTATTATTTACGTAATTATGCAATGTAAGAACATGATGCATAAATTGATCAAAGTTTGTCAAATTTATTTAAATATTCAAGTCTAGTTTATTACAAGTTTGAGAAATTCTTCAATATTCTTGTTTGAACTTCCTCCTTCATCTACTGCTTCCTTAGCCAATTTTTTCCATTTAATTGCATTCTCTTTAAGCATTATACCTTCCTCTTCCCTCATGACTCGCCTTACGGAGCTCGCGATTTCATCTCTATTCACTACACCATTTTCTCCAGCCTTAACACGAACTCCTGTTTGCCATACATCACTAATAAATTTCGCGTTAGTTGGTTGATCTGACCATTGTGGCATGGCCACCATCGGCACTCCCAAACTCAGTGCCTCCAGAGTCGAATTCCATCCACAATGAGTAAAGAAACATCCAACTGCTTGATGTGACAACACATCGAGTTGAGGGCACCAATTCACAATGAGACATTTCTCTTTCGGCTTGGACATGAATTCCTCTGTAAGTTTGTTCTCTTCTGTAACTCTAACAACCCACAAGAAGTAGAAATCGCTCATCATCAATCCTGAAGCTAGTTCTTCCATTTGTTGTTCGCCAAGATTGGCTAAACTTCCGAATGATACATAAACAACAGAGCCAATTTCCCTCGAGTCTAACCACTTCATACAAGTTTCACTGTTAGGTTTGAACAGACTCAAACCATACTCTTTGTCATCTTTTAGTCGCTTGTCAAGATACATTGATGGAATAAGTGGACCGATGGTTTTGATTCGACATTGTGTCCTTAGCCAGCTGATCACCTGTACAAAAATTCAGCAACAGAATTAGAAACTTTCTATAACCGGAAACTCTTTTAAGTTTTGAACTTCTAATTTATTCTTGATACATTTCTCTTCTAGTCAGAGAATGTCATAACATAATTAAGACCTATAACTTCGTAGTAAGTTTTTACCCTTTCGATAAAGAGTCGTAAAAGGATAGCTCAGTGCATTAAGCTCTCACCATACACGAGAGAACGACTAGATCATAAGGTCTATTGCAGGTACCCTTATCCTGCATTTCTATAAACAAAAGTCTACACGATGACCGAGGGGATTTGAGCCCTAAACCAAGGAGGGTAATATAGCTAAACAAGCCCCTCTTTTACCACTAGATCAACATCACACCATATATGATTTTGCAACTCGTATTTTCGAATTTCTCAATACAAATACAGGATGCCCCTAGAACTCCCACCTAACCTCATGAATCCGCCCTTGTCCACAACTTGAACTCATTAATCAATTAATCACGTAACAACAACTTTACCAGTCACACCAAAAACACAATTTACTAACAACAAGAATATGAATTAAAGAGGGGGAGGAGGGGATGGGGGGGGGGGGGGGGGTTATTACCTCCTTCTCCAACACATCAAATGAGTTGAACAAAAGCCAATCTGCTTTCTTGAAATTGATATTCCTGCTGAATACAAGTTTCTTAAGAGATGGATACAAATCAGTTTGACACACAAAAGAAGGCAAATCTTGTTTTTGCAACAATGGAAGTGAAGGCAAACAAACACCATCATCATCATCAAAAACACAAATTTTATTTTTTTCTGGATCCATATGATAATATACAACACTAAGAGCACAAGATTGTGTAAAAAAAGCAGCCCCTTTTAACCCTAAATCATGTGCCAAATCAATTGCCCAAGTTGTTATCGAATCGAAAACAAGAACCTTCACAGGATACTCAGAATCAGACAATTCCTCAACAATTTTTGTAAAATTTTTTGACACCAATACATGAAACCATTCAAGAAAAAGATCATAACTTTGAGGTGGGGTTTCATCATTATGTGGAATGGAGTGAATCTTGATTGAACTAGATTCTAATATTGGCATAGATTTGGTAACAGAGTCTATGGTGATTAAGGTCACTTTAACTGATTCTTTTGATGTTAATCTTTTGGAAAATTGAACCATTGGGTTTATGTGACCTTGTACTGGAAATGGAAGAACTAAAACATGAGATTTGTTGGTTTTTTCTTCCATTTTGTGCACTAAATTTACTCTTTTTAACTTGTAAGTTTATCAATCTCAAGAAAACAAGACCTAAAGATTGTTTTTTTGTTCTTTTTCATTTTGGATAAGATTAAAGGGAAAACACACCCTAGTCTTAAGTGGAGAATTTGACCAAGAATAGTCAAATATAAAGTCATTTAAAAAAGAATGTCTTTTTTTAAAAAAAAAATTAGTTTTGACTTGATAAGTTTTTTTTTATATAATAGAATATAACATATAAAATGAATTTATAAAAAACTTGTTTTTTCAAAATGAATATTATTATAGAGCATGATTCTCATAGATTTGTTTGTGATTAGTGATAGATTATAACTTTTTGGGTAAATATTAAACTTTCAAATCATTTAATATTACATGAATGATATTCATATACGGTGGTCATGAATTTTTGGTCCCGCTTGAAATTTGTTTAAAAATCTTTCCGAAAAAATTATAGTTTTTGCTTCTGTGGAAAAATAAAAATAAAATATATGTAGCTTTAAATAAAATGTCACATCAATATTCTGAATAACAAGTCCATACCTTTTATCGCCATACATTATGAAACAATAATTAAATTCAAAATTTTGAGGCATTGGTAAAGCAAATGTTTTATGAATATGTTACTCAATTTAGTGCATTACAAGTTTGAAAGAAATTCTTCAATATTTTTATCAGAGCTCCCTCCTTCATCTACTGCTTCTTTAGCTAAATTTTTCCATTTCATTGCGTTCTCTTTAAGCATTGTACCTTTCTCTTCCTCCATGACTTCCCTTATGGAACTCGCGATTTCATCTCTATTAACTACACCATTTTCTCCAACCTTAACGCGAACTCCTGTTTGCCATACATCACTAATGAATTTCGCGTTAGTTGGTTGATCCGACCATTGAGGCATGGTGACCATTGGCACTCCCAAACTCAATGCCTCGAGGGTTGAATTCCATCCAGAATGAGTAAAGAAACAACCAACTGATCGATGAGCCAATACATCGAGCTGAGGGCACCAATTCACCATTAGTCCTTTTTCGAATAACTTGGACATGAATTCCTCAGGGAGTTTATTCTCTTCTGTAGCTCTAACAACCCACAAGAAGTAACATTTTGTCAGTATCAATCCGAAAGCTAGCTCCTCCATTTGTTGTTCATCAAGGCTGGCTAAACTTCCAAATGATACATATACAACAGAGTCAATTTCCTTTGAATCTAGCCACTTCATACAAATTTCACTATTTGGCTTGAAGAGACTCAAACCATATTCTTTGTCTTCCATTAGTCTCTTGTCAAGATACATCGATGGAATAGTTGGTCCGACAGTCTTGATTGGGTATCGAGGCCTTATCCACTCGACTATCTGTATAAAATTCATGGTTTGATTTAGATCGATTTTCCTCTAGAAAGAAATGTAACCACTTAAATCCTTTTTTAAAAATATTAGAAACCAAACATATTAGGTATAGTCATATGGTAAAAAAAAAAAAAAATCGATCTAGATCTACTCCTCTAATTTTGACCATTCTATGTTTGTATGTAGAATAATTGAACAAAAGATGAGGTTTAGCGAAAATGAGGATGTTGAAGTAAATATGCACACATACTAGGAGTGATAACATTAAGAACAAAGATATACTGGACAAGATAAGAGTGATTACTGTGGTGGACTAGGCGAGGAAAGTCAAATTAAGATAATTCAGATATGATAAGCTCTGCATAGATTCTACCCTTCACAAACCCCAACACAAGTATATAAATGGGGTGGACCCAAAGGATAACATTAAGATAAGAGAATAGTACCTCTTTTTCCAATGCATCAAATGTGTTGAAGAAAAGCCAATCTGCTTTCTTGAAATTGATGTTCTGACTAAAGACAAGTCCTCTAAGAGTTGGATACAAATCAGTATCATAGATGATAGAAGGCAAATCTTCCTTTGTAAGCAATGGAAGTGAAGGCAAAGATACATCAGAGCCATCAAAAGAAACTTTGGTTGTCTCTGGATCCATATGATAGTAAATGGCACTAAGACAACAAGGTTGTGTGAAAAAAGCAGCCCCTTTTAGTCCTAACTTATGTGCAAGATCAATAGCCCAAGTTGCCACCGAATCGAAAACAAGAACTTTCACAGGGTACACAGAATCAGATAATTTCTCAACAATTTTTCTCAAATTTTTTGATACCAAAAGATGAAACCATTCAAGCATTGGGTCAATGTTTTGTGGTGGAGACTTGTCATCATGAGGAATGGACTCAATATTGATTAAACCAGACTCTTTTGGCATGTTTTTGCTAATAGAGTAAATTGTGACTACAGTCACTTTATTAACTCCTTTTGATGCCAATCTTTTGGAAAATTGAACCATTGGGTTTATGTGGCCTTGTACTGGGATTGGGAGGACTAAAATATGAGATTTGTTGGATTTTTCTTCCATTTTCTGCACTACTCTTACCTGACTTGAAAGATATAAAGGGCTGGGCATGTATATATATATATGACATAATATATATATTAGACCCTAAATTTGACTTCAAATTTTAACTTTGACTTTCAACTTTCATAATGCACAAACAGACACTTTAATTATCCAACTTTAAAAATAAATAAACACATGAGTTCCACGTGGCACAAACCACGTAGGAAAAATGACATGTAGTACATGCGTGTCTATTTGTTCAACTTTATACAAGTTTAAGTATTTATTTGTGCACATCCAAAGCTGAAAAACATAAATGTGATTTGAAGCCAAGTTAAATAACACATTTATGTATTATGCTATATATATAGTGTTAAGTTAGTCTATTTTTTTTATTCAATAGTCAAATATTAATTATTGTGAATGACAGTATCAGCTTAGGATCTATAAAACTATTAGTTTAATGATTACAAAAATACATTTTTTTCTCATAGTGGCTTTAAACAATTAGGTGTGATGACACACGTGTTATTCCACCAAAATATGTTAGGGTAAACCTAACGAAATAAGATTAAATGCGGAAGTAAAATAGATTTAAGGACTAGCATAATATAAATCTGCAAAAATAATTACATAACTCTAAATGCCTCCAAGAACTGGTGCCACGTGTACAAGTCTCTAAGTAATAAAAAGGAATACAAGTTTTAATGTCTTTGTGTCTAGAACAGAACAAAAATAAAAAGAAAGAGTAAGTGGATGTCTGACGAAGTGACAAGTAACTACCTCACAAACTATCAGGGTCGTCTCAACAAGTTTGGGGCCTAAAACCAAACATTATAAAGAGGCAATATTTTTATAGTTGATAAATATATATTGAATAATTATAATAAACTAGTGTGATTCTACAAATGAGGTGTGAAGAGGCAAGATATATATAGAAATTATGAAGTAAAAACGCAAATAATGTAAATTTTCAATAAAAATTATACAATATAAAGTTTGGACTAATAAAATATGACTCAAATTTTTAAAAAAGATGATGATATTAAAATAGTAGAGATGAATTTGATAAGTTAATAAATAATATTAAAATAGTGTTGATTAGTTTTAGCGCTTGAAATTTGAATAAGACACCAAACACAAATTTGATCTTTTTATAAACACACAATAATAAATATCACATAATTTAAAATATTTGAACGTTTGAGAGACTTAGAAATATTCAATAATAAGAAAATAAAAAATAGTGAAAGGAGAACAAACAAAAGTAAGAATAAGAACACAATACTATTGGTTCATGATAATCGTCAAAATATA
Source organism: Solanum lycopersicum (assembly GCF_036512215.1). Lineage (NCBI taxonomy): Eukaryota > Viridiplantae > Streptophyta > Magnoliopsida > Solanales > Solanaceae > Solanum > Solanum lycopersicum. The sequence goes on along the minus strand of NC_090811.1, from coordinate 67,788,298 downwards.
AATGAGCTAGACAACAAAATAGATAATAAACATGCGAAACTAAAAAAAATATTATAATTAACTAGGCACATAAAAAAATATTAAGCTTATTGATTAATATCTGTAACCTTAAAATACAAAATAAACAAACCTTCATTTTGAAAGAAGAACACCCGGATGTTATGTGTTTAACTCTTGTGATTTATTTGTTTTCATTCTCTTTCCTATTTTGCATTTTTCTTTTGTTTTGTTTCATTAAGTTGGATGGGCCACCTTGGGCTTCTCTTTGTACAAATTCAAATAAATTAGCCCAATGAATTTTTAATTAAAAATATATAAAAGATTCACAAGTTTTGCTAAATTATTTTAGCCATGCACATTTTTATTTAACTTTAATTGTAGCATTAATTCATTTGATTTATTCCAATATTTCCTTCCAAAATAAAATGAATATACATGTTAAAGAAATAATATTATTTGAAAAGTAAGACAATCCTCTCTATCTAGTTTTGAACTAATAAATAATATGTAAATTGTCTTTAGAAAATCAACAATCATTATTCAGTAATCCTAATTCTTAACCTAACTTGTTTTCAAACCAAACGATCCTAAATGTTGAGCATTAATTTGAGTGGGGGCAAATACACAGAAAACCTAAGTACTTCTGTCATTGTAAACGGAAAAACGTGAAGAAAAAGGATTGTGGGGTTGTTTGTAGCATGGAAGTGGGGGGTTGTACCAAAAAGCATGCAACTAAGAAAATTAACACTTGCACCCTTACCCTACACACCATGGACGGATCAGCTTTCAAACACTTTAACTAATTTCACGGGATATCTATTATCTCCACTTCAAGGTTGGAAATGGGGGCTGCACCAAAAAGCATGTAATTGACACAATTAACGCGTGGGCCCTTACCTTGCACACCAAGTTGTGAACAACCAACTTGCGAATACCTCAACTAATTCCACGGTATACTTCTCACCTCCCACCTTTTGAGGTTTGTGGTGTTGTTTGTAGTCGCGGGAAGTGAGGGTTTGTACCAAAAGGCATGCAAAGGACACAATTAACATATGGGCCATTACGTTGCACACAAAACAAGTGAGTGAGCCAGCTTGAGCGCACCTCAACTTATTCCACGGAATACGTGACACCTACCACCATTCGAGATTTTTGGTGTTGTTTGTAGCCTTGGGAAGTGGGGGCTTGTACCAAAAAGCATGCAACTGACACAATTAACACGTGAGCCCTTATCCCGCACACAAAACATACGAACGGGCTAGCTTTCGTGTACCTCTACTAATTCCGCTAAATACATGACACCTCCCACCTTTCGAGGTTTGTGGTGTAGTTCGTAGTTTTGGGAACAAGAAGCATGCAACTAACACAGTTAAAACGTGAGCACTTAACCATCAACCATGGCATGTCAGGTGCTCAACTAACTAATTCTACGAAATACATGTAACTTCCCACCTTTCGAGGTTTGGGGTTTTGTTTGTAGCTGTGGGAAGTGGGGCTGCAACAAAAAGCAGGCAACTGACACAATTAACATGTGGGCCCTTACCTTGCACTCCAAGTTGTAAACGGGCCAACTTGCGCGCACCTCAACTAATTTCACTCGATACCTGTCACTAGGGGTGTCAAAAATGAACACACATAGATAACCCGTCAAGAATTTTAAGGGTTGAGCTCAAATAATTTGAATTAGGTTCAATCTCAACCCATTTGAAGAGAATTCTCAATTGAGCCCAATTCAATCTCCAATTTCAACCTGTTTTAAAACTTTTTATTAAGATATGTTCCCATATTGAAGGTATGAATTATTATCTATTTAACATCTTTTAGGATTTATCTATCTATTTGTTACTTTTTTTAACAAAAAACTCTTGAGCAGAATATCAAATTGTGATTATAAAAGTTAAACATCAATGTTAAATTAGTGAGATTAATCGGGTCAAATTGGGCTAGTCAAGACCTAACCCATTTTTTAGCATTTGAGCCCGAAGTAAACTTGAGCGGGTCAAGACCCAACCCAATTTTCTATTCAATCCATTTAAATATTTTCAATTTCAACTCAACCCACCCATTTGACACACCTACCTGCCACCTCCCACCTTTTGAGATTTGTGGTGTTATTTGTAGCCCTGGGAAGTGGGTCCTGTACCAAAAAGCATGCAACTGACACAATTAACAAGTGGACCTTACCTTGCACATCAAGCATGTTGGTTGTTGCACACCTCAACTAATTTCATGAGATATCTATCACCTCCCACCTTTCGAGGTTTGAGGTGGTATAATTGTAGCAGTCATGGGGAGTGGGGGCTCGTGCCAAAAAGTATGCAACTGATACAATTAACACGTGACACCAAACATGTGGAAGGGTCAGCTTTCGCACACTTCGACTAATTTCACGAGATATCTGTCACCTCCCACCTTTCAAAGTTTGTATTGTTGTTTGTACTTGTGGGGAAGTGGGGTTTGTACCAAAAATCATGCAACTGACAATTGACACGTGAACCCTTACCCTGCACACCAAACATGTGGCCGGACTGGTCAGGTTTCACACACCTCAACTAATTCCACGTATGCCTCCCACTTTCCACCAGCAACAGATACTATATAACTCTGCCCACCAAGGCTAGGACAAATGCAAAGAATCACCTAATGTTTTTTTTGTCTCCACTCAATTTTGAACCTGAGGCCTCAGGATTATCAACGACTTCATTGACCACTGATAAGAATTTAAACACACAAAAGAAGAAAAATACCTAAAGATATTGACAGGAGGAGAAATGAAAACTTACAGACAGTGACTTTCTATAATTGGAGGCCTAATTACATGACTGAACTAGGTTAGTGAAGTGTACTGTTTCATTATTTTGTAAGATGCCAAAACTGTTGCATTATTCTGTCTATTCATTGGACCTAGCATCTTCTACGCGGCTGCCTAGCTTAACAATATCTTCAACAAAAATCTTTCCGTCTGCAACAAAAACACTCAACAGAAGTTAGACGCAACAAATATAAAAAGACATTCAGTTTTCGGGTCAATTGTGAATTAAGATAATTAATGACAAATACGAAAATCTACATTGTAGGTCCTAAATTAAGAGTTGCTTCTTATAAAACCATGTTTATTTCAATCGCAAAATGCAGCAACTTCAGTACTAATCCAATAAAAAATCTGAGGCTCACGTCTTTGAAAAGAATGTATAATTAAAAGCAATTAAAAGATGTGGAACCTAAAAAAGTAGTTGTTCTAGATAATAAGGAAGTTTTGGTGCTCATACAATGTTAATCACCAACTTCCTGACATCTATTATTTACCATGAATGAGCAAATAGGTCATCTATTTGAATATACAGTGAGACAGGTTGATCATATAGTTAAGCTGGTTTATTTAGGACACTTGAGATTTGGGACTCTTCAATCAAGGATTTTGTATAGTTAATACGTGACTTCTTTAGTTGAGGATGCGCACACGGTTATCAAAAAATGACTTCTTTAGTAGTATAGTTGCTGAAAGTTACTCACCGACCATCAAGTGTGGTATTGCTAATTGTTACCAAACAAACAGTGTCAATTTTTAAAAAAATGGCATTCAGATAGCTAAAAGACTTCAAACAAAATTGAAAATTGACCTGTATCTTTGGAAAGGTTGCTGATGAGTTCTTGAATTCCTTCTTTGCCAAGAGTATCCTTCAAGTACATGGCTGCAGCTGCTAGCTCCTCAGGAGTCACTTTTCCATCATAATCCCTGTACAACAAAACAGCATGCAAGTCAATGAAAAGCAAAATTTTGGATCCGCTCAGTTGCAGTTGAGCATGTAACTTCCCGGCAACTTAGGTCACCACTGCAAGCCACAAACCAGACCAGACTAATGACAGAAATATAAACATGATTATCATTACTTCCAGTCATGATATGATAATGGTCACGTGCATGGTCATGATTAATATTCCACCAATTCATCTTCAAAAGATAACACATATCATTCATGTTTTGCAACATGAGAATCATTCCATGATAAGGAGCGCATTTCTGCGTGCATGCTTGTGAATAAATAGGTAGATTAAAAGATGAATAAAGGGAACAAGATTTCCCCAACTTCGACCTTAATTTCATTGGAGTTGGAGAAGGACACAACTATTCAAAATGGTTTTGTACTAGTATAAAAAAGAAAATGTGAAAGCTCAAAATTGATCATCAAGCAAAAACTTTTGATAAGGATAACAAAGCAGGATTATCAAGCAAAACACTGCTACTCACCTGTCAAGTATTTGCCAATGGTTGCCAATTTTGGCATCAACATCATCGATTTCCTTCTCGAGATTTTGAAGCATGGAATCAACCTGAAACATATTAAGCCAATAAATAAGTAATTTCAAGCAAGCTGTAGGAACATATCCCAGTGTGCTGTTAGTTTTCCCTTGATTATCTTCTACATCACTTTGTATCAGTGAATCATAGTACTATCTAGGCTACTTTATCTGATGCTTTGCTCAATTTTTTTAAGGATATAGAGGACGAAATAAATGTCTTTTGTCACTACCTTCAGGACTATTACAGGTTGAACGTCTCACCTTATCTATGAGTGCAGATGAAACCTCATCATGTTCAGCAGCATGATCATTCTCATCATGAGCAGCTCTATATGCCTTCATGGCATCCACTTCACCAACTGTACCCTCTTCATTTACCATGCTATGATAAAGCTCGATCTGACAAGAAAAGGAATCCTCCATGAGTCGCAGATTCTTGAGGAGAATTACCTGGCCTTATAGAGAACCAAAGAGAAACTCGCAACTTGTAAAACGAATACCAGAAAAACATCAATAGCAAAGGGAGTCAGACAGCAAACAGGTGTGATTTCTTTCTTTTATTATGTTTTAAACTTATCTTTTTATTGGGGGAGAGAGAGAAGGATAGCTGGAGGAACAAGGTGCCCTATTAATTCTCTGCTATTAATTGAATTTTCTGCTGTTTAAGAAAGTCAAAAAATTGTGACATAGAAGACACTGAGTCAACATAGATATCCTAGGATTATGCTAGGTTTTCCTTTTACCTTGTAAATATGGTCTTAGCACAACCTATGAGCTGTTTTTGGTCAATATATACAAATGATACTTTATCAAATGGAAGCAAGGACATAATGAAATGATAAACATAAGAAAGAATTATTAAGAGAAACAGCTAGTATTAACATAAGAGATTCCCATTTGCTTATTCTTGGTCTGATTTCTCATATAGTTGCTTCTGAATGACATACCTCTTTATTTACAAGCCTCAGGAACTCTTCACGCTCTTGGCTAACAGACTGCATAAAATAGAGATAATAAAAGATTGAGAAAAAAGACTAGGTACTGAACAGTCCAAAACTTTTTCAGGTACATACTTACAGAAGCAGAAGCCAGAACAGCCAGGGCACGGCTAATTTTACATAGCTGCTCTTGTTTGTCAATAGCTCTTGCTCGAGCTTGCTCTTGTGCTTTTGTAGCAGTAGGAACAGTCATCTCTTTCAATGCTACATCTTCTCGACTACAAACAGATTTTTTCCTTCTAGATTTCTCTTCTTCCTCTTTCTCTCTCTCTTCCTCCTCCTGTGGACAATTACAATTACCTCTAAGCAGACGAGTACTGATGCTTACACAATTTGATGTACAAAAAATATAATACAGATGCCTAAAGAGGCAGATTCATTTCCTGATGGATACCATTGTCAAAAAATAGGATTCCCGGTAAGAGAACAAGAAAAAGATCCATCCACTACATATAAGCAGGGGAGAGGAGGTGGAAAAGAAAAGACATAAGAAAACTGTTCATTTCACAAGAATAAAAGAAGACATCAACCTTGATAAGCTCCTCTTGCATTTTAAGAAATTCCAATTTCCTCCTCCTTTCCGATAGAGAATCTTCAGATGGCAGGGAAGTGATGCCCACAGTGTCCACAACCTCATCTGGTAGTGAAGACAGTGTAGCTCCAACAACCTCCTCTGGCTTCAACCTTCCAGAAACAGTGAAAGATCTGCTCACGTGCAAAGAAAAAGCAGGTCATATGTGCTCAAAAGTGAACAAGATTAATCAGTTGCAAGTTAAATAATCCAGAAAATGTGTAATATGTGCACACATATTCTAGTCTACAGGTGCTGAATTTCAGAGAGAGAGAGAGAGAGACTGAGATACCTGGAAAGGATCAGAAGTGAAGAAGGCACTGAATGATTAAGTGACAAATCCAACCAATCTCGGAGCTGCACTTAAGAATAACAATATCAGAACAAAATACTCTGATCTTCTACAAATGGTGATTACTAAAAATCTTCTTATTATAAAGAGGATAAAAAGATCACGCCAAGTTGCTCTCACTGCACAATATTCGTTCAAACTGAATCTCCATCATTTTCAGAGATGGTGCAATGTTCTTTGCTGACAAAAACTCACATTGCATGTTGAAACAAAGACGCAACTGTTAGGATCCTAAGTACACTTACCTCTGTGCATGTTGATAAAGCAAAAAACCCGTTGAACAAAAAGGAAGGACAAAAGTCTATCTCTGAGAGAAAACTAACTGCAGAGGCTTATTAGAGATTGTTGGACAGAAAAGATGACAGGAGCCTAAAGTAATTTACTTATCCAATCCCAGGGTACTACATCATTGACTTTGAAGTTCATTGAATGCATGAATGATTTTCAACCCTCATATTTGCTTAACGGAAGCAGTCAGAGACTTGTTCTTTATTTCCATACTTCCCCTAAATGTACATATTCTCCTCTTCTAGTTTTCTGGTAACTGAAGGAACTAAAAACATTTCTTTTCCTTTTGTCAATTCAATATTTGTGAGGAGTCATTGTCCCCTTTGGCTTCTTAATTTCTTATGAAACAATGAAAATGGACCACATCATCACCCTTTTGCTTCTCCACGTGCCCATTAACTTTTGTGTCAATGACGACAGCGGTACAGCTAATTGAGTGCTTATACGAACTTATTCCTTCACATCCATTTGAGCAGAAGGATCATAGCATTCTAATGACGTGTTTCACATTCACAGTCTAGATGCCAGAAGGTTCCTCCATCACTATAACCAGTTAACTTTAGAACAGTAAAGATGATAGTCCCTTCGTCCCCATTTTTTTGGCATTCTTTTCCTTTTTATCTGTCCCTATAATTGAGATGTTTTCATGTTTAGAAATTAAACTTATTCTTTACCATCCAATTTACCGCTGATTGAAATGTTCAATGAGAATTGGCATGACTTGACACGGCCCACTGCATAGAAATACTAGTATGCTACTAAGAATACTTCTAATAGTTTGTAGAAATGTAGCACTTGTTTCACAAGACTTCCTTTCTTTCTTGATCTCTGTGCCTACTCAAATACTCGCAGACAAATGAGAAGAGTATTTTTCATTGCTAATAAAAACTTTCAACAAGAAAATCTCTAAAAAAAAGATGAAGTCAACATTGAATATCTTAGCAAAGATCGTCTGAGAAACACATATTGCAAGTGCTCATCTAATAATTAGCTGAAAAAGTTGCTGCAATCCGAAACTATTGACAGGATATCCACATAATATCGAACTGAACAAAATATATTTGCATTGATGTTTATTACAGAAATATTGACGAAGAACCTGTTGGCGCATTTCTTCCACGGAAAATAAACCAAGCATGCCTCGCTCTCTACAATCTTCACGAAGTTCTGCCTCTGAAAGGGATTCCACACCTTCAGCTTGAATCAATTTGTCATCAACTTTAATCCTATGAAAATTATAGGAGTTTCAGTATCAAGTATATTTTACTAGATTCAACTGAACAAAGATGAAACTAGTTACTTTGAGAGTAGCTAGTATACGTCGTATGTCATGTTAATGAACATGTAGACATGTTCCTTCTAATTATGAAAAACAACACCTAGATACTTGAGAAATAACTTGGCTGTTACATCTCCAAGAACTGCATTAATCACCTTTTATCCCAGGCTATATAACACAAACAAAGACAGACTGGTATTTGTAATTTTGTACTACTCATTGATGTTGCTTCTTGTTTAAGAGTAAAGACAGCTTTTTCCATCAACAGTTAAACAAGTGAAAAATTGTTTCCATCAGCAAACAACTCGTTGATCACATTTTTGTTTCCCAATAAAGTGAATATTCGCAATTACTTTCTTTCAGAGCTGCAGATTTATTATTGTTTGAGTTATGTAGCTTGCACAAGCACAACTAAACAAACTATAAGGTCTTCCCAGCGAATGTTCGAGAAGTCGAGAGAAACTGAATGTACATCCATATGAAGGACCATTTTCTTATTTCTGTTAACAAATCAAACAGGCTGACATAACAAGTTCCCCTTTCTGATACAGCTCTTCTAGACAATGCTTCAAACACCTTAATCAGAGTCCAAAACACCACACCAGAAGAGTTTTATGTAATTGACTCACTACTGAACAATGTTACGGGAAACCTCTTTTCTTGTACCTCCACAAGGGTCAAGAACAAGACAAAGAATGGCCTACTTACAAAGGAACTGAATATACATCCACATGAAAGACATTTTTCTTATTTCTGACAACAAGTTAAACAAACTGATGTATCAAGTTCCTCTTTCTGATGCAATTTTCCTATATACTGCTTCAAACACCTTATCCAGAGTCCAAGCACCACCACCAAAAGAGTTTTATAGACTGGAGATTCAGGAAGTGAATCACTACTGAAAAATGTTAGGGAGAACTTTTTGTTAGAATGATAATGTTAGGGAAAACTTCTTTTTTTAAGAATGATAATGTTAGGGAAAACTTCTTCTCCTCTACGACTACAAGCATCAAAAACAAGTCAAAGTATGGCCTACTTTCACAAACTGTGACTGACTAAAAAGGAAACATACATTTAGAAATCAGAACATCCAGAACAGTCTCTAACATGCATTTTCTTTAAACAATATCCTACATAGAAAGATGTGGTGCACCTTTGCAATCTCTTCCGAAGCATGAAACGCAAATAAGCATCTGTTCCATAAGGACTGATCCCCATATACTTGCACATACTTACTAATCGAGACCTGAGAAATAGATAAGATACAATTCCTTCCATATTCAGAGATAAGCTCGCATATCAAGTTGACTAGATGCAACCATAGAGAATAAAAGACTTGGTTATTAACCCAACCTTCTTATATTATCTAGGGTAAGTTCATCGTTGAACAGCTTGGCAAAGCCTAATATCTCCTCATTTGTGACTCCTGCACCTCTTCTAACCTGCATGAAGTTACAAGGCCTGTATTTAGACAAACAGAATGCTATTGATCTTGGTTGGCATTTCTTGTTTCCATATTTTTAGCCTCTGGAGGGCTGTAGAGGAGACAGTAATGGTTGTATATCAAGAATGAGTCACCTTGCTCAGAAACTCATCAAGATCTTCAGCTGTTTTCTTTAATTCTCCACTCTGAGAGTTTTGGACTTCTTTAGCCATCTCCTTGACAGTGTCTTGAAGAAATTTTGCATACTCTATCCTCGCAATCAACCTCCTCTTTAATGCTTCCTATAAGTGAATTATTCCAACAAAGTAAGTTGATGATCTTTGGAATATAAACTCTTTTGCTTACGTAAACGCAGAAGTAACAATCTGAGATTGCTAATGACATTGCAATTTGTTAGAATGTGCACAGAAGCATTTCACCATACATGGCACGCCTACAGCTTACAGATGGGAAGATTTGGAGGTCAAGGATTAGGATAGAAGTTTAGTAAGAAGTTGTGCGTTGTATAGTTGTTTCCTTATCAGTAGTGTTTGTATTACTCTCCTAGTACATTGTCCTTCGATTTTAGTTTCTCTTTGGCTTTGGTTATCATATTATTTGTTGTTGCAACTGTTATCTTCTCCATTTGTTTTCAGTATGAATTCTTCAGTACTTTATTTGATTTACAAGCTTGACTTTTGGATATGCTTTACTTGAGTAGAGGGTCTATCGGAAACAGCCTCTCACCTTCCCAAGGTAGGGGTAAGGTTGTGTATACACCACCCTTCCAGATCCCACTTGTGGAATTACATCGTGTATGTTGATGTTGTTGTTGTTGTATAAGACGAAACCTAGATTGAGAAATCAAGTCCTAGAACTACAAATCAGCAAAAATCTACGACATCACACAAGTTAAAAATATTACAGACTACTTAGACTACAACCAAAAAAAATTACTTTACACTCAGAAAGAAAGGATTTGACCTGTTCTTTCATTTTGTCTTGAAAAGTAGACGGCAGCATGTTTGGAAATAGCTTCAAGAACACAGGCAGTAAGAATTCCATGAACGGGACAATGATGAAAACAGCAAACGGAACAAGCCTGAACATATCAGCTGTAGTCCGTGTCAGCTGTTGCCTCTCTCTTCTAGAAAGACTCTTTCCACTAGCTAGCTTTATCAGCAATCTTGAACTGATCCTCATGTCAGCCCATAGGAGCTTAAAACCTAGCCAGTAATGTTGCAGAGTAGAAGTAAGCTCATGTTTCCAGTGAGCAAGTTTTTTGGCCCAATCTTCCCTGAATAAATACCCAAAAAGATAAGGAAAGAATGCAACTGAGCACTATCAGAGGCACTTCTTGTATAGCCAAAAATGAATCAATAGATTCTAACAATCCTAACCTACTCATTGAGGCCACCATTCTCAAAGAGGGACCAATCCCCAAAAGTGTTGCCCATACTCTCTGTATAACAGATTTAGCATCTTTCTGAGATTCTTGCAGGCGTTGCGCTTTTGCTTTGGCCTTTGCAGTACTTAATCCTACGACAGCTTGATCACATTCCTCTGGAGAAGCTTCACTTTTCTTTTTGGCAATCAACTCTTCTTCATCATCACTTCCCAAATTAGGTTTTTTTGCTGTTGCAGTAGAGGTACAACGTACAGAGTATGGCCACAAACTCATACTAGTCGAAGGAACAACATCAACTCTTCTATTTAGATAGTCAAATACTGTAGTACTATAACGTTTTGTCCGGAAGAATACTAAACCTGAAAATCCATCATTTATTGGAGAAACTTCGTCATGATCCTTTCTTTTATCCAAACCCTGACATATACAATTCGCAGTTGAGCTGAAACCGCAGGAGTCAAAATAATGAGCAGATTGCCCATTCCCCCAACTCCGAAGATTTTGAATAGACCGAGCAGAGACATTCAAATAGTCGGAAAGGAGCCTCCTCCTCCGTAGAATCGCCCTAGAAGCCATTAATTTCCTCTTCACTAACAAACAAAAATCATCATGTTCAGCAAGTGGCTCAAAGTTACTCGAATTAAATAAAACACCAAAAGTGAAACTACAAATCATACGCGATTAATTGCATATCTTCTTCCATTTCTTCTAAATACATAAACATAACATAGAACACTAGCAATTAACTACAAATATGCTCTAGACTAGAGATAGATATACACACATTGATCCTTCTAGAAGGTTCCACAGCATGCCTCCAAGGTTGTGCAATTGTGGCCTAGTGATCAATGAAACTGGAATGTAAGACTAGTATTCATACAACCAATACTCAATATCCGTGTTGATGGAAGGGAAGCCAGCTGGTCAATTAGTCGAAATGCATGCGAATTGACACAAACACCACCAGTACACACACATATTAATTGATATTATAATACAAAGTTTTCTCCTTATTTTCATCTTATATATGCTATACTCTAAAACTTGGAGAAAAAAGAAAAAAAAAATAACAATCTGCAAGTAGAACTAAAATTACATTACACAGGACACAAGCATAAAACTGCAAATATAGTCAATTATTCTCCTCTTTCTTTTCTTCTCAACATATACTCTGCAAATCTGTGCTTAGAGATTATATTTTTTAAAAAAAAGTAAAGCTAAAATTAAACAACCTAGATCACCAGCACTAATAAAAAAGTGCAAACATACTCCATTGATCATCTATTACACAATAATTTTTTTTCTTCTTCTCACCACAAATTCAGCTAAAATTTTAGAATTAATACACTCACAAATCACAAAAAGCTACAGAAAATTTTGATTTCACATAAAATCAACACTTCATAGAAACGATAAACTAATGAATTTTCCACAGCTGACAATATTCAAAGCAATGATGAAAAAAGCTTCAACATTTACCAATTTCTCCTCGTTTGATGGCAGAGAAAATAGTTTTGCAGAGAAACATGCAAATTTGTGCTTAGAAATCAAAATAACAGATAAAAAAAAAAGAAGCTAAAACTAAACAACACAGAACACTAGCACTAATAGAAACTGCAAACACACTCGATTGATCGCCTATTACGAGATAAATTTTTTCTTCTCAACATCACTATTTCAGCTAAAATTTATCATGAAACACTTACAGATCAAAAAAAAGAACTTTTCACATGAAATTGATACTGCAATTGAAACAATGATTTGCGAAATTGCGATATTGTAACAACTTTCAAAGTGACGATGAAAATAGCTTCGATACTTACAAATTTCACCTTGTTTGATGCGCAGAGAGAATGATTTTGCTGTGAAATTTAACGTGTGAACATGTACAAAGAATCGAGAATGCTTATGGATTTCAAGTTTCTAAGTGTATTTAGAGAGAGAAAAATGGAGGAGAAAAAATAGGTCAAGTTAGGGTCACAATTTATATACATGAGGTTTTAGGAATATTGGGGTTTAAGTAATCAGGTGTAGTGCAGGTGCAAATTCTTCAGTGTACAACACCATTGTGAATCGTGGATTAATTTATTTATTTTTTCATTTTAGTCTAATAATAATAAATTTTCGTGTAATCGATTTGAGGGAGATTCGATATGTGTAGATTTTTCCTTTTTTTGGAATCAAAAGGTTTGTTTTCGATAGACTTTTTGTATTTAACGATGCATTATCAAAAGAAGCTAGAAAGAACAGTTAAAAATAACATTAACAAAGTGGTAAGATGAGCATGGCCAATGAAGCAATAATACGTAACAAATAAAAAAGATGAAATCAAAGATTTTAAATTACTTTTTTAAAAATGCATGTTCAATTCAAATTTATAATTTAAAATCTATAGTCAAGCTAAACATATACTAAATAATAATAATATGAATATGATATAAATTTGATTTCTCTTGTTGGATGCTTAATATTTGCTTATTTGCCTTTGCTTAATTTATTTTACAACAATAAAATAGGTGAATAAATCTCTATTTTTATCATTTTTCATGTTCTTTTGATTCTAATCATTTTGTAAATAATAAAAATGTCTAGAGATTTTGCCAAACACTTGCAAGTATGTATAATAGATGTATTATATCTACGTGTACTTCTTAAAATAATATTGAAAAATAAGTAATCGTACTAATATCAAAGAAATCCTAAATTGAAATGATTTCGAAAAATTTAATTTTTATAAATATAAAATAAAATAATTATTGATAAGATATAATTTTAGAATATAAACAACCAAATCAAAACATTTAAATTTACCTAATGGTCTCAACTTTCTTTCTTAAAATAAAAATAAATCTTCTGGTTAATACATGAAATAATACTAGTATCTTCAAAATAAAGAAAAAAATTACTATTACATCCCAAATAATAAAATGATGATAAAGAAATAAAATTATTTACACCCCAAATATATAAATGGAATACAACTTTAAATGATAAACTTATTTTTATTTGAAAACACTTTTATAACTGTTCGCTCATAACAACATTTTATTAGTCAAAATATATTCAAACACAATTATTATTTTGTCCATAATTTTTCAATATCATAAATACCAAATCTTACCCTATTTATGATTTGATGGAATTTTCCCTGTATAATAAAGATTGTTGTATATGTATAGCATAAGCTTCATAGAAAAAAATCACTTTGATCTTCTTTCACTTTTCATTTATCAAAAATGGAATTGAACTTAGAATTCATTTCCACAAAACTCATAAAACCATCCATACCAACACCACCACACCTTAAGAATTACAAGTTATCGTTCTTCGATCAGCTCGCGGAGAGGGAACATATGCCATTACTACTTTTCTATCCATATGGTAACAACAATGACATCGGTGATGATTTGTTTGATCAGAAACTCGAAAAATCCCTATCCAGGATTTTATCTCATGTTTATCCTGCAGCAGGAAGGTTGTCAAGGGATCGATTTTCAATCGATTGCCTTGACCAAGGTGTTACGTTTACAAAAGCTAAAGTCAATTGTCAATTCAATGATTTCATCGATCAGGTCCAAAAGGACCTTAATCTCGCCCTGTTTTTCTTCCCTCGGGATATCCAGGATTTAAAGGACGTGGATTTTGACAGTACTCCACCTATGGTTGTGCAAGTCACAAAATTCGAATGTGGTGGAATTGCTATGTCCATTAGTGCATCACACCTTGTAATGGATGGATTCAGCAATTTCAAATTCGTTTACGAGTGGGCTAAAGTGTGTAAATTTGAGATTCCAGATGATGAGATTGATTTCATGAGTTTTGATTTTGGTGAGATTCTTCCAGCAAGAGATTTATCGCGTATTTTCCCAAATCGTGTTCATCCAGTAGAATCAGAAGAAAGATTTATAGCTAACAGATTCTTTATTACTGAACAGACGATATCGTCTCTCAGAGACAAGTTAACAGGGGCGATAGATTCAGGGGAGTTGTGCTTTAAGCCTTCGAGAGTTGAAATTATTACAGCAATTTTATGGAGGGCTTTAATTCGTGTTTCAGAAGCAAAACACGGATATTTGAGACGTTCATTAGTGTTTTTTCCAGTGAATTTACGCGGAAGAATCTCATTACCTTTAAAAGAGAACGCGTTTGGGAATTATGTAATGGATGCTCCAATAATGTTTGTACCAGAGAAGAACAAAATGGAGCTTCATGATTTCGTAACATTGATTAGGAATTCAGTGCAAAAAGCTATTGATGCTTGTGCTATAGGTACAGCTGATGATATAATCGCGAATGTGGCTGATTCATACAAGGAAATCTTCGCGTCAAAAGAATGGGGAACTGACAATGATGAAGTCGATAAGTGTATAATTTCGAGTTTGTGCAAGTTTCCTATGAAGGATGCCGATTTTGGTAGAGGAAAACCGAGTTTGATGCATTTTGGATTGAGAAATTTTCATAGTTGTTGGATGTATGATGCAGAATGTGGAAGTATTTGTGTTCAAGTGGACTTGAAGGATAGTTATATGAGTTTATTTGAATGTCAAAGTGATATCAAGGCTTTTACCAACGTTCTTGGAAATCAAGAGCGGATTCAACTACAGCCGTTACTGTAAGAGCGTGAAACTCATTCTCAAGCACTCGCTAAGAGTTATATTACTTATCAATGTTTTTTCTAGACCATGATGTTAAGGCTTTAGAGTTTTCTATGTTGTTTTTCTTTTTAGTCATCTTTCTAGTATGTCTGGTTTATTATCATTGAGTTAACAGGTTTTTAATGATTTTATAAGAAAAAAAAATATTGAATTATTAATTAAAGTTTTAATTTTTTTAGCTTTGAATTATTGAGTACATCGATAACCACGGTAAAAAGGTAGACATTTCCTCATTTACCTCTACATAAATATAGTAAATATTTATATCAATATATTTGCTGGTTACTACCTTTCATTTGTCATATAGCCTTCAACTCACATTATTGTCCTAGTTCCTTTATTTGTATTGCGCTTTATAGTTCTTTTAATTTACACGGTTGTAAATATTGATTCGATTTTAATTATGAACGTTATGTAAAGCTACATTATTATCACACCGCGTCAAATTATTGAAGAAGTCATATATTTATATTATGAGCATTTTTTTATTGGTTAAACCAGCTTAAAAATTGATAAATCAAAAATCATATCTTTTTTTTTCTATATAAAGGGGAAGAGTGGGGTGCCACTATATATCTTAGCTTTGCTTAATCTCACTTTTGCAAGTTCACCACCTCTATTTACTCATGGCATTTCAAAAAGAAAACATGCAAGTTGAAATCATATCCACAAAATTCATAAAACCATCTTCACCAACTCCAAATCATCTCCAAATTTACAAGTTATGTTTCTTTGATCAAGTAACTGATGAGACACATTTACCTCTTGTTCTTTTTTATCCTCCTACCAACAACATTAATTTATCATCTCATCATGAAGAACAACTTGAGCAATCCTTATCTAGGATTTTAACTCATGTTTACCCTATTTCTGGTAGATTTAACGAAGATATTAACTCGATATCCTGCCAGGATCAAGGGGTTAAATTTATAAAAGCAAAAATGAATAGTAAACTCAATGAATTTCTTGATAAAGCACATAAGGATGTTAACCTTTCATTGCTTTGTTGGCCTCAAGATTCATGGAATGTAGATCCATCCAATTTATTCGCCATGCCACTTGTCATTATCCAAATCACGGAATTTGAGTGCGGTGGCTTAGCACTATCTCTGAGCCACGTGCACATGGCTATGGATGGTTATTCAACTTTTAGTTTTATCAACGAATGGTCCAAAGTGTGTAGACTTGAGATTCCTGTAGAGAAGATCGATTTCATGAGCTTTGATTTAGCTAATGTTTTTCCAACGAGAGATTTATCGAAGCTTCTCTTGCCTCGTGTTCCTACAGAAGATCGCGTGGAGTCTAAATTAGTAGCCAAAAGGCTATACATCAATGAAGATTCCATTTCAAGGCTAAGAGAAAAAGTTGGTGGAGATTTATGCAAATTTAAGCCGTCAAGAGTTGAAATGATTACGGCCCTCCTATTGAGGGCATTAATCCGTGCTTCAGAAAAGAAGCACGGATATCTAAGACGTTCTTTAATGAACATTCCAATAAACTTGCGCACTAGGTTGACTTGTTTACCTCAAGTAGAGAAATCTTTTGGGAATCTTGGAGTTGACGCCCCTATAAAATTCATACCTGGAGAGAACAAGATGGAGTTGCACGAATTCGTGACATTAATTCATAACACTGTGAAGGAAACTATCGCTACTTGTGACAAGACTTCACCGGAGGACATAGTTTTCGCGGTGTCAAATATATATAATAAAAGTTTCCTAGCACAAGATTGGGGAGGAAGTGATGAAGTTGATAAGTACACAAGTTCAAGTTTATGTAAATTTCCTATACAAGAAGCTGATTTTGGTTGGGGAAAGCCATGTTTGATGCATTTTGGGTCAAGACATGATCAGTGTTGCTGGTTGTATGATGCAGAATGTGGCAATGGGATTTGTGTGCAAGTGGATTTGAAGGAAGATCATATGCATCTATTTGAATGTGATAATGATATCAAGTATTTCTTTTCTTTTTAGCCTTTTATCCCCTACCTAGCGCGGAACATTAGTGATATTCTAAGTAGCTTCGTAAGGTTTGGCAAGTTTTATTTACTTTGTTATTGTTGTTGTCGTCATCATTTTCGATTACTAAGTATAATAAAGTTGCATTTGTTATCTTGTTACAACTTCATTTGTTGGAGAGTAGTACTACCTTTTACCTTATAAAACATACATAAGGAAATATTTGTGTAGTGTGTTGGAGATTATTAGTTCTTTTACCCAATAATTAAATGCTTGCACATTTTAACGTATAGGCTTGTCATATTTCTTCAATCATCACATCATTTGACTCTAGCAAGATATCAAACGTTTTTTTGACATCTTAAACGTCACTGTGAATAACGTTTTAAGAGTAAGACGTTACATACATTAACGTTTTAGGAGTAAAACATTACTACGAGTAACGTATATTAATCTAATGTCGTCAGTTTTTAAAAAATAAAATATACTCTAAAACGTTACTGTGAAATACGTTTATACTAGTTTTGTAAAAAAAATTTAAAAAACAAATTATTTTGGTGAATTACTTTATATAATGGCTTAATTTGGTCAATACTTTTTGTTATCTTAGATCTTTCTTTAGCTGATGTGTTTGCTATTCGTTTTTCATTTTCATAATATTCAAACAAATCAATGCTTCAAAAAAGATTTATTAGGTGAGAACAAAGCAACATTTTTGGATAAAGAGATTTTAACAAGGTTGCTAACAAAGAAGTTGGGCTTAGAGTGTGTTTGGTATGAAGGTGTTTTTCAATTTTTTCATGTTTGATTGGGACAAAAGTTTCGGAAAATGTTTTCCAAATCAACTCATTTTTCTCAAAATTAAGGAAAATGACTTCCGTTCAAAAATTAAGGAAAACATTTTCTATAACTCTCCTCCAATTTCAAATTACTTTTTTTTTGGGAAAACATCAATTTAAATAAATATTTTCAATCTCAAAATTTTATTTTTTCACCTGATCCTTGACCCTACCCCCACCGGCCAGCCCCCCCCCCCACCCCTAATTTTGCTTTTTTAAAATATTTTCAACTTTAAATTTTTATTTTTAAACTCCTACCCCTCCCCCCCTCCCGGCCAGCCCCCCCACCAGTCCCCAATCCCCCAAAAAAATAATTTTGTTTTTTAAAAATACTATCAACTTTAAATTTTTATTTTTTTCACTCCTATTCCCTCCCCTCCCCCTCCCCCGGCCCCCACCACCACCACCAAAAAAATAATAATTTTGATTTTGGAAAATATTTTCAATGTCATAAATTATTTTTTACTCTATTAAAAATAAAAGATGTCTCTCAAAAACATTTTTCATTCATAAATCAAACACTAAAAATCATTTCCAGAAAATATTTTCTACTCATCAACCAAACATGAGAAAATAAGTCCAAAATCTACTTGTTTTCTTTCATCAACTTTTCAGTTTTTCACCATTGTCCCCATCATTCACGTTTTTCTTTCATCAAATTTTCACTTTTATTCTCTCTCTCATTGTTGAAGAAGAACTAGTTATTCAAATTTATACTAATTTGTCCAGATTTATCAATTAGTTTAAGAAATCTCTCAAATGATAAAGATATTTTCTAAGTCATCATTTATTTTGCGAGATTTTATTTTCAAAATCACTCATTAAGTTGAATTTTCGATTGTATGTATCACGGATTTTTTGTCATTTTTTCTATATTTATGTGAGTTTGTTAACATACTCATAAAATATTTATGCATTTTGAATTTTTAGTATTTTAAACACGATTATTCTTTTTTGTGATTTTGTTTTCATATTTGAAATTTAGTAGATTGTAAGTTGTAATAATCTACATAACAATTCATACATAATATATTGTTTGATTTTTTTATATATATTCATATTTAATAATTTTAAATTTTGCTTATAGGGTTAATAATGCATAAGTTAATACAGATTCAGATTTGAATTTGGTGAAAAAAATTGGAAAAAAAAACCCATAGAAGACGAAGGAGAAAGAGAGATCAGAGAAGATGTATCTCGAACTATATTCATAAATCAAATACATAACAAACTAAAACATTGACATCTAAGATAAATATTGAAAGTGTGCCTAAGAAAACCCATTAAATATCAAAATATTGACATTTTGAAACTTTTTTCGAGAAATTATTATCTTAGAGAAGTTATTAATTAATCGAGTATTAATTTAGTAAGATGTTACTGTATAATATATAGTGTTTCAATATTTTCCAACATTGACATCTTGTTTAGATGGTTGTAAACCGTTGTATTGTATTTGTATCGTTAGTTAAAATACAATCTTTGTTTTCAATTTTTACTTAAATTCTATTGTATTGTATCGTTAGTTAACAAAGAAAAGACGCATTTTTTGTAACAACTGATTTGGTGTGATCGCATTGTTACCTTAATATTTTCTTCTCATTTTATCTTTATTTCTTATTCAATAATCATATTTCATCTTTTATCCTACCATTTCATCATAGCTCTACTCCGTACCTTACTTTTCTTATAGATTTATCGCTCAAATTATGAATGTACGACATTATATAACACAAAAAAAATACGATAAAATACTACTCCATCCGTCCCATTTCATGTGGCACTTTTCCCATTTCGAGATTCAAACAAGTCTATCTCTGACCGTAAGTTTTTCATATATTCTTTTAACATTTAAAATTATTTTGTGACTTATAGTACTCTTTACGTAGTTTATAAATACATAAATTTTATTTTTAAAAGATTAAAAATTTCATATGTAAATATCTAATCAAAATTACACTATTTGATATTTAAAAAATAAAAAATATCACATAAAATAAAATAAAGAAATATAAAGTATAATACAATATGATATAAAATAATGAGTAACAACCATCCCACGTGAATCGTGAGTAGGTTGAGTCTCCCTAATAAATGAATTGAAATAATAAATGCATCTATTTTTCTTTGAGTTTTAATGTTTCGACACGTACATGTCCTTACGTATGGCCCATTGAAAAAAAACAATTTATTCCCATCACCTCAACTTTGACATTTAAAAAATAAAATTCACATGTTATTTGATTCTTTGTATCAAACGTTTTCGAGTTTTGGGAAAAGGTTTGATTTTATTTTTACTATTAAAATAAAATTATTTTTACTTTTTTTATTATTGATTTTATTAAATTTATCGCTAATTTTGAAAATTGACTAAAATTATCTAATCTTTAAAAAAAATGTATTCCTTATTTTAATTCAATAACCCCATTCCATTTAGAATAATTCGATAACCTTATTTTATTCATTTTCTAAAATTTCCGTTGTTCATTCGCTTTCTTTGTATTTTAATACAAAAACTAATTAAATGAGATTTGATATCTGCTATATATATTTATAATATAATTTTAATCATATATAAATAATAATATTTCGAAACCCTGACAATATGCTGGATTGGCCCCGTATTGATTGCATTATTGAAAATACATAGTTCAACTTAAGGTGTAATATTTGAAATTTAGCGATAATTTTTATTTAAACATTTATATAAAAATCAAAAAGTACTCATATAATATATATAATTAAAATTATTTTTATTTTAATTAATATGTAATAATGTAATTATCCGACGATAGAATACCGATCAACGTCCCACAACATTTTCTTTTTGATTTCTCACCTACTGTGATTGATTGATACTTTGTAGTACACTTTTTTATTTCCCTTTTTTCTTCACCTACCATAATTTATTTATCAAATTTGGATGTGATACATTTATTGTGAAAATACATTATTTTAGCATATTATTTTTATTAATTGATATTTAGTAAAATATAAAAAATAAATATCTTAGATTTGAAGTTGAAACCTCAAGTTAAGTCTTGAACCCTTCAATAATTAAATCAATCTTTAGTATTATATTTAAGTAAGAGGTTTAAATTAATATATAGATAAAATTTCTCAAAAACACTTTAAATTTAAATGTATAATATAATTTTTTATCGAAGGAGTTCGGATGACCCATTCATCAACATCGAGGTCTGTATTTACTTATAAAATGATTTTAACCATATATAATTAATAATATTTTTCATCGAAGAGAGTTCGAAACCCTTGATAATATGTTGACTCCGTCTTGATTGATTCCATTATTGAAATATATCTTCCCCAATATATCTTTTTCAACGATTTTTTTACACGTTATTTTTTTGAAGATCCGTTCATCTTAAGGTGTAATACTTGAAATTTATCGATAATTTTATTTAAGGTGTGACAAAATATAAAGAAGTAAAATTATGCAAAAGTTAAAAAGTGTTCGCTTGTAATATATATATATATATATATATATATACATATATGATAAAAATTATTTTTATTCTAACTAATACATAATGTAGTTATCCGACGATGGAATATCGATCAACATCCCACAATTTTTTCCTTTTGGTTTCTCACCTGTTGTTAATTACGATTCGCGTCAGAAAATCCCACATAAAAATAACGTGCTCTCTAACAAAAACAACTCAAAAAAAACAAATAAAATATCAGTTCAATAACGTTTTCAACGTTTATCCTAATAAAGAGTAGAATAAATAATCAAAGTAAACTTATTTTTATAGTTTGTTTTAGATAAAAACATGATCAACTAAATATAAATAATATACTAATTAATTCCTTTTCTTTTTAGAACTTTGATATAACTCGCCCTTTTTATAACCTTTGTCATATTTTCTGTTCTTTCAAATATTCACTATTTAATAATAACCTACAAGTTATATAGAAAATGTAAATTATACTAAACGATAAGATGCGACTTTTTTTATTTTGTCTTGTTGTAATTGTTATTAATACAAAGAAATCACATGTGAAAAGTACTGGATTTTAAAAATGGTGTTTTGTACAAATATAATTGATATCACGTCCACATCTTTAATGCCTCGTGATACTCGTGTTGTAGTATGCTTTTCCATTTCCCTTTTTTCTTCGCCTACCATAATTTATTGCGATTAGGAACAAAAATATCCTTTTAACTTTATTTCATCGATTGATTTTAATTTTAAGATATTTTTATTCCTATTACAAATAAATTTAAAAATATATTTCTCTCTAGATAAGAAAACTCCAAATTAATTAAAATTATTTAATTTTAATTCGACTCGACTCATTTAATAATATAATTTATTTTTTAAATGCAAATCAACTTTATTTTTCCCACACCAGCATGACCAAACCCATCGCCTTCTCCGAGATCTCCTTTATCATCACCGTATCGCTCCCACTTTACATATAGTATTGAGAAGCTTGACTAAGGCTAATAAATGAGTTGAACTAATAAATACACTAATTTTTCTTTGAGTTAATATTTCGATGTCCTTACGTAAGGCCCATATTGTGGTCCCAATTTATTACTTCCTCCGTTTAAAAAAAAAAACGAACATATTTCCTTTTTAATATGTTTTAAAAAGAATGATCGTTTTTCTTTTCTGGTAGTACTTTAATTTTAACTTTTCACGTGATATGTCTAAGACCATCAGAATAAAAGGCATTTCGATACTTTTGACATAACTTTAATTTACAATCATAAGATTAAAAAGTCTTCTTTATTTTCTCAAACTTCGTTTCAAGTCAAACTAGGTCAATTTTTTTTAAAGCGAAGGGAGCATCCATATAACCTCAAAACAAGTTTTTTGGAAGTAAAAACAAATTATGATATATTGTATTACTAACGTTGAATGTGAAAACCATAATTAACCACATAGCAAAAAACGATTTTTCATAATTGATCATGTGTAAAAAATAGTTTTGTAAAGTGGATTTGGCTTAAGTTAACAAATAATATCATAAATGAATTTTTTTTTTTCAAACGTAAATAGTAAAATAATGAATTTATACTATTTATATAACAATTAACATAATGAATTTTTTCTGAAAGTTTAATAATGTATATGAGTCTTTTCTATATTAACAATAATAATTATTCTAATATTATATCTGATATCAAATTTTAAATATTAAATTAGAAGAATTTACTATATGCGTAAAATTAAATGATGAAGAGAGAAACTAATTGACAAAATTCAACTTGAAAAATATATCCCCAAGCTCAGGGGAAAATTTGTTTTCTCATTGTTACAAATTATTTATATATTTTTTAATAATCACGTTTATCATAAACATCGTGAAATATAGTCTAACAATAATTAGTCCCTTCGAGAATATCCGATAAAATTGAAACAATACACATCAAACAATAATTGAAGCTATTTTATTTTAAAATGTTAGAATTTGTTTCCTCTGACTTCCTTGTTTTCCCATTGCCTTTTCAAGAGCTATATGAAAATCTTTAAAAGGCACCATCTCCATCCTGTATTAATTTTTTTCCAAAAATAATCAATATTGCTGCATTGTTCATTTTATATTCAAAATAACTTTTTTTTTTTTAGTAAAATTATATATAAATTCATAAAGAATTAATCGATCGAGAGAGTAAGAAATTTTACTCATATTGCAATATCCCAGCACGAACGAGGGCCAATAGATGATCAATCGAACACTTATATTGTGCTTCATCTAAATTCTTTTCTCGTAACAGAAATCCTTTCAATGAAATATCCTTTTTAAAAAAAGAAGACAATTCAGTATATATAACAACATATTCAACGAACTACAATGGTCAAATTTGGAAAAAATAAAACGTATATAAAATTTATTCGTATCTTATAAAATAGAAATATATTCTCGATAACCGATCCAAAGAATTACTTAGTATTTAAATTTCATGATTGATCATTTGAAAACTAACCTTGAATATAAAATGTGTAGTAGATACAGTAATTGGCTTCTTTGACATCCCTCCATATGTAACCATAGTGCCACCTTGCCTTAAAAATAAAAAAAATTTGTATATTTTCAATATTTAACCAAAAGTAAAAACTTCAACTTTGAAAAACATAATTTTTTTTTAAAAAAAAATCTCACTTTAAGAATTTTACCACCATATTAGCTGCATTTCCACCAATACAATTCAAACCCAAACTAGGTTTAGGTATATCACCCTACAACACATCATCGATCGATCGTTACAATATATTTAAAAAAATATTATATTATTCGTATATAAAAATTTTAAATTCATACCAGGAGTTTTTTGACATCTTTGACTTCGAGTTCACTTTCAGTAAATACTTTAGTAGCTCCAAGTTTGATTAATTTTTCCTTAATTTTATCAGAATCAGGTTTATCTCTTATGATATTAATGCTATGAATTCCACGAATTCGAGCTAATTGAATAACACATTGCCCTACTATGCTTGTAGCTCCATTTTGAACAATTGTGTCCCCTGTTTAATTGAAAACACTAATTAATTTTTAAATCAAAATAAAAGTAATTAAACATATTTTTAATTTTGAAATTTAAATAATAAACCTGATTTTAAAGCCACAAAATCCTCAAGCATTCTCAAGGCACTCAATGGATTAACAGAAATAGTGGCAGCATATTCAATTGGAGTGTTTTTGTCTATTTTGTACCATAAACTTTGATCTTCTACCACATATGTTTGCCATGTCCCTGGAACACATACACATAAAACTCCGAATTCAGAATTTGAATTTTACGAATACTTTTGTAAAGGAAAATTAGAATTTTTTTTATGTATCTAGCGCTTTCATCAATATAAAAGATGGAGGAAGTTTTTTTGGGTTGTACCTGTATTTAACAACAATTAATTAATGATAATAACTTTATTATCGCTGAATATGTATTTTTAGCGACAACTAAACACTCTCTGTAAAATGTCCCTTAAAGCCTATAGCGACATTTAGTCTAATGACAATCAGTAAAGCTTTAACACTCTTTGTCAACATTCACATTTATTTTCGTTAAAAGTTATTTTTAACATAGTAAAACTGGGAAACGGTAAATAGTAAACTAACTAAAAACGATTTGACAAAAAAATCGATATGAAAAACGAAAATATAGCTATAATTTGAATAATTACCCGAAAGATAAGCTGCATGTATTACCAAATCTCCAGGGGAAAGAGCCACAACAGCAGAGCCTACAGAATGTATTTCTCCAACACCTTCCCATCCACCAATGGCAGGGGTCGGTGGCAATACTAGATACACTCCTGATATGCAAATATTAATAAAATTTAAGAACTCGATTATAAAAATTATTCACAAATTTTTAAGCTTTTTTTTTTGACGATTATAGAAGTTCGATATTTAACTTGAAATTGTATTCTAAAATTGGAAAACTCCTATAATATGTTTTCTAGACACATTTTTTACTTTTTATGTTCTATTTCTTGAAGATTATTCTAAATAGGAAAAAAATAATTAAAATAACTAAACACAATTTCATAAATCCCCACTCCCCCCACCCCACCCAAAACAACAACAACAAAAAAAAAAATTAAAAATACTTCGAAATCTTTAATCATAATATTCGAAATAGCTAGTTTATTCACGCATCAACAAATGCTTAACTCATTTTTCACTTTTTATTGTACTTTTGTACATTCAACTTTGAATATTATTTCAAATATTCTTTAGAAAAAATTATATCCAAACACAACTTCATATAACGTAATTTATCGTCGAAGAAATCAAATTTTTTTCCTTTATTGAAATTAATTAAAACTACAACCTAGTAATTACTATATCAACTATTAGTTTTAAAAAATATTATTTTTCTCATTCAATTTTTTTAAAAAAACTCATATACATATATATATATATTAAAAAAAAGAGAATTTAATTAAACCCTCTATTCTGTTGATATCAGCAGGATTGATGGGAGCTGCAAGCATTTTCACGCACACTTCGTTTGCATTCAGCACCACCGGTGGAATATTAGCAATCCTGTCGGAATTAGAATTTTCACTGACGAAATTCAAAATATATATATAAAAAAAATTTAAACAAACATATACTATATATACATAAAAAAAAATTTAACTGTATATATAAAATATAATCTTTTGACAGGACATTATGAATGTAGAACGAACCTTGTGACGGTGTCGGGAGGGCCGTATTTGTCGTAGACAACGGCGGTGGATGGCGGAGACATGGTGGCCGGGAAGTTTACGGGGGAGATTTGTTTAGGGACGACCAAATGTGAGTGTTGAGACAACATTTTTCGATAGAATATTTTGATGTATTGTACTAAAGTGTTTCTTAGTGTTCACTTGGAAATATTGAGGGAAAAAATGCAACTACTTGTAATTATGTAAGAGAAGGGCATAAAATAGTTCTCAATTATGTGAATTGGTACAAATTACTCTTTATTTATCTACTGAGTCATAAAATGTCCTTGACGTCAATCTTTTGAATTTATTTTTTGCTTTTATTTTTAACGGTCTTAATAGTGACCTCAATTAATAAATTCGTTATTATAAACCTAATAATTAATTAAGTTAATTAAAAATGTTATAAAACATCCACCTACTCCAAAAAAAAAATTTATTTTATACGTGGTAGAATCAACTAAATTTGTATGAGAGTCCACTAGCTTTTGGACATGTGGATTGTGGGGGCTCAAATAAATGGACCGACAAAATATAAAGTTTGTGTGGAAATTGAAAGAAAAAATATATATTATAAGACAAAAAAGTATTTGTATATATATAATTCTTTTCAAACTTGCGTTATTTTTTAAAACGATTTTATATTATAAGATAAAATAAAATTTGTTTATATTTTATTATTTCTTGAAACTTGCGTTACTTTAAAAAATGAGAAAAGGGTCAAATATGCCTCTAAATTATTCGAAAAGGTCTATATATACCCTCCGTTTAAAGTTTGGTTCACTCATGCCATCGCCGTCCAACTTTTGATCCAAATATGCCCTTTTGGGCCATGTTGGACATATTCAATTCATTTTTCAGTTCTTTAAATGTCACAAGGAATTGGTATATCATTTTGACCTTATCACATGACATTTAAATTTAATAATATCAACTTGAAATTAATATGAAAATACTCAATAGATAACTTAGAGTTTGATGAAGAACAACTCAAATAAGATATATACTGAAAACTACTCAATTTTGTCCATCTATGAAGTCTCTACTATTAAGAAAGGATGTTGGACCAAGACCCACGACACCTCTAAACTACTAACTGAAAGTAACTCTGAAGTCCTTTGGAATACAAGGAGGCTCACCAAAGCTAATTGGAGTATAAAGTAATCTTAATGAAGCGCTTTTTGATAACCATGAACACATATATCTGCATCTTAAAAGGATACATGTTGAATGACATCAGTAACATGGAATGTACGAGTATGTAATATGGCTGAGTAAACAAATAACTGAACTGAATGACTGAAAGTGATTCAACCGAATCAATACATGAACATAAAGTGAAAAATATTTACGCGTTGCTATAAGATATACCATGGCAGCAACATGAAAATAATATATTTTACTTGTGAGGAGTTTCTCTAACCGACAATCACTACTACGAGCCTAGCAATGATAAAACGTTTTGCCTCACGTTGCTAGGGTCGTCTTATACTTTGTTGGGGTATAGGATGATATCGTGACTATGGATCCATCTAATTGGCCTTGTCAAAGGCAGTGGATAGACGCATGAAGAATCAATGTTATGCTATGTTACGCTGGTTAAGTATTTCTATAGACATTTCGAATTATAAAAGACTCTAATCTAATTCGGTGCTCGTATTGCCGCCAAAATAATTAATATAACTTTGTGCTAAATTCACTCATTACAAAGAATATTGGACATCTTACATTACTTGAAATACTTTTTAAACAGGAGACATGTTTACCTTTTTGAAAACATGCACTTGTGAACTTACCTTTCAAAGTCCAATAATTAACATAAGTACATATGTATATATATATGAATAAAATAACATTAGTCTTTATGAAATAGAACCTTTAAATTTTTTCTCCAAGCTCAGTTTGAAACACAATGATTGACTTTCAAAGACTCTCAAGACTCATGACTCTATTCGCACGGTTTATGCGAAATAATGGGCATGAACGACTCATCGTGAGGACCTCAATAACCATATTGAAACTCATGAATACAATTCTAAGTTAAGTGGGAGATTGTTGAAATATATACTATTAATCATATACTTAGATATAGTATTTATTATAGAATAATTGTTATTCATTTTTAATAGATCATATATTTATTTATGGTGTTTGTTTACTTATGTAAAGAGTTTTAAGCTTATACATAGATGATTAAATCATCGGTCTTGTAAGTGTAAATTTTTTTGTTCACAATCTAAGATTGGAATTGCTCATGCCATCGATATGATTGTACCACAAAATTATATGTAGTTTATCTTGATTATGTGAATGGTATAATTTCAACATAACTTCTTGTACTAGTGCATTTTATATGTATTGAACATGAACGAGTAGAGATTGTTGCTTTAGAGTGACCGAAAAAATCATAAAATATAAACTATTAAATATACTCATATTCTTAATCCTGATATAACTATCATGATATGTGTATGTTAATTATCGTTTTGATTTATTAAAAGCTGAGATTGTAAAATGGATCAATATGCCAGGTACATTAGATGATGATAATATATATTGGTGAAATAATAAGTTAGCTAACAGAATCCACGTCTCGATATAGAGATTGATGATATGTCTTTTTCAGAAGTTTATAAGTTTTCATCATGTCAAACCTTGCAAGTGAATTTATGAATCCGATACATGAAATAAGTTAAGTAGGCTCTAAACAAAATTGTTTATTAAATTAAATTTCTCAGTAATTTTAATTTATTTATTAGTATCTATATTTTTGACATGAAGAATTACATATGCGTTTAATGGAGAATTTTTAAATATAAATTGAAGAGTGCAATCACAAATTTCTAGTATAATGATTTATAATTTAGTATGATAAGAATAATTCAAATTAATTATTTAGAATTATTTTCATAATAAGAATTTTTAATAATTAATTTTGTGGTCTCTACCGCGCCCATATTTAACTAGAACTCAAAATCTATTCTAAGATGGAAAAGAGAAATACGTGTCTTTTTCTATTGTAAGCAAAGATGTGATATTCTCTCTCATTCTTGGATCGAAAAGAAATATCTATAAATTTGAATTTTTCTAACCCTTAAAAGAGAATTTTTTTTTTATACGATACTTACCCAACTAAGTACTGAGATCATTGTAGAAGATTTCAGAATTGTGGTCCAGTTTGTAGACTGGCTTGTGGCCATTCACTTATGATTTTTTATTATTGAAACAAAAAATTCAAAACGTGTGAAAAATAGTGGACTTAGACATTTTGGACCACTTATAGATGAAGGTAAAATCCATCCATCGCAGGGTGGACAGTGCTCGTCGATAACGCGATAATATATCGCGATTTACTAAAACATATTTGGTATCGCGTTTACGTCTTTAATGTCCCGCGACAAAAATAGCGAAATTTCACTCCGAGATGCAAGTTGTTGTGTGCTTGTTCTACATTTTGAAATCGTAATTTATAATACAAACATAATTTTGTATCGTGTTCATATTTTTGATGCCCCATGACAAAAAATGGAAAAATTACATAGCAAGATGCAAGTTGTTGGAGGAACTCGTCGTTCATAATTTCAACAAAAGGGACATACATGCTCACATGCATGTGTTTTCTTAGCAACTTGGTCAAAGCAAGATGATTTACGGGAAAAAAGGCTCAAATATGTTATCAAACTTTCAGAAAAAGCTTATTTAATCTATCAGTTAAAAGTTTAGCTCATTTATGTTATTATCGTGAAAAATAAGGCCCATTCATGTGATTATTTTTTAACATTTGGTTTTGCAAAATAATTTTTGATGCGTGAACAATTATAGTTCGGTCACGTCATCAATTTTTTTAATAAAAAAAAATCATGATTCTGAAAAAAAATGAATTATTATTTTTTATTTTAATTAAATAAATTGATGACAAGACCAATTAAAATTTGGCCACATCATTAATTTTTTTTTTATAAAAAATCAAAATTCTGAATAAAAATTGAATTATTTTTTTTAATTTTTTTATTTAAAAATTGATGACATGGCCGAATTATAATTGGCTGCATGTCAAAAAATAGTTTTACAAAACCATCATTAAAAAATAATAGCGTGAATGAACATTTTCTTTAACGATAATGATATAAATAAACCAAACTTTTAACTGATGATTTAAATAAGCATTTTTAAAAAATTTAATGGCATATTTAAACCTTTTCCCGTGATTTAATTAACTTGAATTAGGTTAGCTCAAGAAGAAATAATAAATGTATATCTTATGATTGTACAATTATTTTCACTTTTGTAAGTGAATGATTGATACTCTACGCATGTAACACATTCTCTCATTTCTCTTTTCTTCACCTACCCTAATTTATTTTTTAAATTTTGATCTAATGCATTCATGAAAAAATAATAATTGATATGATTAAAATTTTAACATATTATCCATATTTATTGATATTTAATATTAAATCTTGAAAAATGATGTGAGGAATAAATAACTAATACGAAAGGTAAAATATGAGAAAAAATAATTATTTTTTCTTGATATGCGAGAAATGACAAGCAAAACTGAGCTGATCTAAGGAGTATATTCTTTCAATTTTAATTTGTTTGTCATATTTTTACTTGATACAAAATATTTAGCATTTTTTTTGTTTGTTTTTCATTTCGTATCAGGTAACTAAATGAATCTCGATTGAGTTTAAATTGGATTGTCAATGGTACAGTTCGATCGGTTATTTTTTAAAAAATTACACCATCTCAATTTCTTTTTGTGGATATTTTATAATATAGATCACAATTAGATTTTTAAAAAGCATCTCAATTATATATATGTTTCTTCGGTATCGATACGGTTTAATTAATTTTTAATTTTTTTACTTTTAAAATATCATCTCAAAAATACTACTATTAAAATATTTTTTCATAAATATATTCTAAAAATAGCACGTTAATTCTTCACCAGAAAAACGAAAATATAAAATACTATTACATATTATTTGATCTTAAATATTTAATGGAAATATTTGGATATGTATTGTTCTATTGTTTGTTAGTGACTGATTGATATTCCCTGTATATGCTTTCCTTTCTTTTTTCTCCACCTACCATAATTTAACATATTATTAATATATATAATATATATACATATATGTAATGTTATTCGGTTTGATTTTTATTTTTTTTCATAAATTAAAAAGAAGATTTCAATTATTCGGAACAACTATATATTTACATAACAATTTACGATTTTATTGAAAAAATAATATAATTAGATCGATTCAATTCGGATTCAATCAATTTTTCATATTCTTTTGACACCATAAATTTAGATTCACATCAAAAAGTCACATATATAAAAAAATAAAACCCGAAACTTCTAATTAAATCGGAAGAAATACCTACCATTACTCCCCAACAACCTTTATTGATGCACATGTTAATTGCTTTGAGTTGATGTCTTAGATTTCTTTTTGAAAGTAAACAAAGACCACACATATTATTGGTTTTCATGTTTCTCTGTCAGTTGAGTTGTAATATTACAAATTAAACGTTTTTATAGTCTATCCAAATGAAGTAGGGACAAATAATTAAGTAAAATATTTATTTATAGTTTATTTTAGATAAAATACGAGGAAAACATAATTAAGTATATAAAAATTATATAAATATTTTTACGCGAAACAATCACACAATTTAACAATTATAATATGACTTTTGCTGAGCACGAGTCCAACATTTTATATTTTAAAGTAATGATTGTGTTACAGTCATTTAATGTAAATAATGGTGAAGTTGTCGAAAAGAAAACATAAAAAGCAAGCTAGGAGAAACCATCAACATGATTGTGAATTCGGAAGTACGGAGAGAGTTTGCAAGTGAACTCACATCACGTTAGAAGACCGCGACCTTGCGTTCAATTTGTAGACTGGTTTGTGGATTCACTTGAAGTTAAGGTCTAACTTGTGAATTCACTTGAAGGTATCTATGTGATTACGCTTTAAAATATAATTTTTGAATTACATTTTAGAAAGTTATGTGCTCTATATATGTTCTAATATAAACTATGTATTGTCTATTATCCATATAATTAATTCTGATATGTTTTCACTGTACATATATAATTTTCTAACAGAAAAATCTTTCAATGAAATCAACATGGCTTGTTATTTTTTATTTTGTCTTCTTATTATTATTAAATTAAAATAATAAATCACATGTGAAAGTTTGTGGACTTACACACTTTGGACCACTTATAAGAAATCACATTTATGCAAACATTTCACCGTCTTTAAAATTTTTTGAACAAATTAAATCATTATATAAAGTAATTTATTAAAATAATATAATTTTTTTTAAGTTTTACAATATTAGTATAAACGTATTTCACAGTAACGTTTTAGGATATATTTTATTTTTAAAAAATTAACAATGTTAAATTGATATACGTTAAACGTAAGTGACGTTTTACTAGTAAAACGTTATTTTGAGTAACGTATATCAATCTAACACCGTTAACTTTTAAAAAATAAAGTATACCCTAAAACATTACTGTGAAATATGTTTATACTAGTTTTATAAAATTTTAAAAAAACGTATTATTTTGATGAATTACTTTATATAATGACTTAATTTGATCAAAATGCCCGATAACAAAAATAGAAATATTTCATAGCGAGATGCAAGTTGTGTTCTCTTTTCTTCACCTACCCTAATTTATTTGTCAAATAATTGACATGATTACTATTTTAAAATATTACCCTACCCTATTTATTGATAGTTAATATTAAATCTTGAAAAATAATTTAAAAATATTATTTTCAATATATTCGTACAAAGAATTACGTAGTAGATGTAGTAATTGACTTTTTTTTTTATTATCAAATACTTTATTAGCATTAAATTTGATTAATTTTTTTTTTTTTTGATAAACCAAAAGGAAAGGGTCGGGCCAACTTCCCAAACACTTAGTTTTTATTGAGAACACAATGAGCTTGTTTTTAATAATTGATCGAACCGTACCATTAACACCCCAGTAAAATATAATCGAAACAATTAGTTACCGATTATATTATATAGTATGTATCAAAATTAGATTTTTAAAAATCATCTCAATTATATCTATTTCTCTTCGGTATTGGTACAGTTTGATTAATTTTCATTTTTTTTACTTATAAAATATCATTTTAAAATATACTAATAATAAAATATTTTTTTTGCTAATATTTTTAATTCTTCACCAAAAAAACGAGAATATAAGACCTTGTTGCCATATTATTTAATCTTAAATATTTAACGACAGTATTTGCGTGTGTATTATATTATTGAATTCTTCGATACTAAGTAATATACTTAATTTTTTACACGAGACGATCATACAATTCAACAATTATAATATTATATTGAATCTAATATGATATTATTTATTCACATTTAAGTGGCACTTAATCAAATATTAGCAAGAAAACTTTGGTGGATCCTATTTCTTATGAGCTATATATCTCTTCAAAGAGAAAAAAATTGCAAATACACCATGATAGTGTATAATATAACTTTGTTAACATGATCTTTTACATGTTTATATGGCAAGTTAAAATAAAGTCATCGTTATTTAATTAATATCTAATTTTGAAACAATTTAATCAAATCGATTAAAGATGTGGAAACATATTGACAAATATTTGAAAATGAGAGATGTCTCAATCGATATAGTGAGAAAGACTATATTCAATGAATTAATAGACTACATAAAAATAAATGTAACTAATGATACATATACAAAAAAAAGTAGTTTAAAGAAAAATGATGATCATTTAACAATAATATTTTATAACAAAATATTAATAATCAAAATCCTTATATTTTGAAAAACAAGGATAATTATCGATAAGTAATAGAAATTTTTTGAAATAGCAAACATAATAAGCTTTTATAGCTATAATTTCAATAATTTTACTCCATAGCTATAATTTCATTTAAAAGCTATAATTTCAATAATTTTACTCCATAGCTATAATTTCATTTTTTATTTGTCTCTTCACCGACAAGATATCACCATCTTTGACAAAAACTATTTGTTAATAAAGATACAACACACCACCACGACTAATCTACCAAAAAATAGACTTGAAAAATTCGAACTTCAGCTTGATGAACATGTCTATAAATTGAAACTTGATTACTTTAAATTATCGGGATAAAAGTAGTAATACACTCCAACAAATTAAGTTGTAACAAGATAACAAATGCAACTTTATTATTTTACTGAATCCAAAAAAAAAAAAATGATGACGACAACGATAACAACAATAAATTAAAAACAAAAATCATCAAAACTCTAAAATTGAAAGAAATCCTTGATATCATTGTCACATTCAAATAGATTCATATTATCTTCCTTCAAATCTACTTGCACACAAATCCCATTGCCACATTCTGCATCATACAACCAACAAACTTGACCATGTCTTGATCCAAAATGCATCAAACATGGTTTTCCCCAGCCAAAATCAGCTTCTTGTATAGGAAATTTACACAAACTTGAACTTATGATCCTATCAACTTCATCATTTCCTCCCCAATCTTGTGCTAGAAAACTTTCATTATATATATTTGACACCGCGGAAACTATGTCCTCCGGTGAAGTCTTGTCACAAGTAGTGATAGTTTCCTTCACGGCGTTGTGAATTAATGTTACAAATTCGTGCAACTCCATCTTGTTCTCTTCAGGTATAAATTTTATAGGAGCGTCAACTCCAAGATTCCCAAATGATTTTTCTACTTGAGGTAGAGAAATCAACCTAGTTCTCAAATTTATAGGGATGTTCATTAAAGAACGTCTTAGATATCCGTGCTTCTTTTCTGAAGCACGGATTACAGCCCTCCATAGGATGGCCATAATCATTTCAACTCTTGACGGCTTAAATTTGCATAAATCTCCACTAACTTTTTCTCTTAGCCTTGAAATAGAATCTTCATTGATGTATAGCCTCCTGGCTACTAATTTACACTCCACACGATCTACTGGAGGTATACGAGGCAATAGAAGCTTCGATAAATCTCTCGTTGGAAAAACATTAGCTAAATCAAAGCTCATGAAATCGATCTTCTCTAAAGGAATCTTATGTCTACACACTTTAGACCACTCGTTGATAAAACTAAAAGTTGAATAACCATCCATCGTCATGTGCATGTGGCTCATAGATAGAGCCAAGCCACCACACTCAAATTCCGTGATTTGGATGATGACAAGTGGCATGGTAAATAAGTTAGATGGATCTACATTCCATGAATCTTGAGGCCAACAAAGCAGTGAAAGGTTAACATCCTTATGTGCTTTATCAAGAAATTCATTGAGTTTACTATTCATTTTTGCTTTTATAAATTTAACCCCTTGATCCTGGCAGGATATCGAGTTAATATCTTCGTTAAATCTACCAGAAATAGGGTAAACATGAGTTAAAATCCTAGATAAGGATTGCTCAAGTTGTTCTTCATGATGAGATGAGAAATTAATGTTGTTGGTAGGAGGATAAAAAAAAACAAGAGGTAAATGTGTCTCATCAGATACTTGATCAAAGAAACTTAACTTGTAAGTTTGGAGATGATTTGGAGTTGGTGAAGATGGTTTAATGAATTTTGTGGATATGATTTCAATTTCCATATTTTCTTTTTGAAATGCCATAGATTTTGTGAATTAGTAAAAAGAGAGACTAAGTGAAGAAGATGTGTAGAGGCACTTAATTCACTCTTCCCATTTAAATAAAAAACAAAAAAAATAAGATAACCAAAGTAGTGACCAATATTATATGTGTGTGGATCATATACTACATCATCCTTATAATCCATAACAAATACTTGTCATTTGTCTCTTTCTTCAGAAATCTCGCATCACTCTCTATTATTTCTTTTACTTTATACAAATACATATAAATTGTGTTTGTATTTGTATATAGCGAGAGAATACTATATACAAAAACAAATATATATATATTATATATAGAGAGAGTTTTTTTCCTATTAGTTCTCTTTTGTCTTTCTCTCTTTCACGTTTTATACAAATACAAATTATATAAATTACAATGTATTATTTGTGTTGTATAAAGCAAGAGAAATTTGATATATATATATATGTTTTATTTCAATTCAATTGTAAACAAATTAAAATTTTATGCAAATATAAAAACACAAAAAAAATATACATATGCAAACACAATTTTCATAGACACAAACACTCGATTTATACAAATTAGATACCTACAATTTTATACAAATCAAAATTGCCTACGATTTCTATACAGATCTGATATTTCACAGCAAATATAAAATTTACTATGAATCACAATTACGTAAACTATTATTATAACATACAAATATAATATTTTTATTTGCTAAACCTAAAATTTACTCATTTAAAAAGTTAACCCACATATTATTGTATGTACTGACGTTTTCAAAGCCTACCAAAATCCCATATAGTGTTAAGAGTACATAATTAAGAAAAATTATCTTTTTATAGTTTATTTTAGGTAAAGTATTGATGAAAACATAATTACATAAATATAAATAATATGTAAATTTCTTCTTCTTCTTTTTTTTTATTCTAGGATAACCTGTGAGTTTTAAGCTCTGTCACAGACTCACAACTGTTATCTTTTGATAAGTATTAAGTAAACTCTCTTCTTCTATCATATAATAGCCTACAAACTACTTTAGATAAATATTATATAATATATCGAAAATCAATTTTGAATTATATGCGCAAATAACCACTCTCCAACTAGCTAAATAAACAAGACTTGGTTGTATTGCGATATTTTCTTTCTTTTTTTCGTTTATTATTTATTTAAACAAGACATAACACATGGTATCTATTATATAATTATTCAACTTAAAAAATATATCTTCATGCGGTTCAGAGTAAATATTATTCTACATAATAACACGTGATATATATTTCATAATTTAATATATATACTTGCTATTGAAATATTATTTTATGTAATAGTGTATGTCAAATAACTAATATAAGAAAAGTTATAGCCAACGAATTTGCATTTAAAATTTCACATTTATCCTATTTTCATAAAATAGTTTTATTCAAATGATATTTTACATTTGAATCATATTTCATAAATCTCTAAACATAGTATTAAGTTCTAATTATTTATACCAAAAAAATTTTAAAAATAAAATAAAAAAAATTATTTTCATGATCAAATAGGAAGAAAAATCTCACTAAAGTGACCTAATACATAAACACATGATAAGCATTCATTGGTAGGTGAGAAACGCAATACGTGGCTGAAATTATTTGTGGTGTTTATATTTCATACGTTTTTTTAAAATATAAAAAAATCATTCATTAAAAATTACAATAATTAATTTGAAAAATAGAGTGAGAAAATAATATTTAAACGTGGTAGGTTTACCTAATCCCCTCTCAAACATATTTTTTTTGTTTTGTATGTGGGAAAACATCGATATTAAAAAAAAAAAAAAAGGAGAATTATTAATTAATATTAAGTATATATATATATATATATATATATATATATATATATATATATATATATATATATATATACATACTTTTGTTATATAATAAGCAAGTAAAATAAAACAATAACATATCATGTGTGAAATTTCGCACAGTTTAAATTTAAAATTAATAAAGTATACATAAACTATATCTCAATATATAATAAAAAAATTAAAAATAAATAAATAAAAAGACATTCAACTTAAGTAGACGAACCAAATAATTTGAGTGTAAAAGTTTTATTTTTTTTAATATTAGCTGTAAATCCAATTTTAAAATTGCACATTCTTCTTGTGTTTGGAATAATTCTGTAGATATTCCGATTTGTGTGGTCTATAACAAATATATTTTTGGAGGGACATAATAGCTGTCGGTAAATGTTTTTTTTTTTAAACATTTTATGGTGCAAAATCGAAATTTTTGAATGAGATACGAAAAGTTAGAGATGAGTTTTAATTAGATTTAAATTTTAATAAGAAATAGATTATAATAGAATATATTTCACTAAATTGTTTTAAATATGTTTTTACTTTTAAAAAATTATTGATTTATAATATTAATGGGACCATATATTTATAAAAAGGTTTTCTGAAAATATATTATCAAATTATCTTGTCGAAATAAGTAATTTTTTTTAGGAAAAATTACAGAAATTAATACATTTTAAAATATAATTACTAATTTTAGCTATACTTTTTGTTTATTATCATTTATAGCTATGCTTTGTTAAATCTATAATATGTATTAAAAGTAAATTATGTATGAATTATAATTGTTTTTAAAAATATATCATGTTTGTTTGGTAAAAAATTGTCAAATGTGTGATAAATGTATTATTCATCATTAAAATTTGTATTATATGTGAATAATAAATTGTTCTTTGTAATATGCATTTAATTGTATTATAAATGAATTAAAAGTGATCAAGTAAAAAAAAATTATTGCTATAAATGATAAATATTTTTTTATTATAATCGATTTATGCAAGTTTTCCATTTTTTTATTGGACCAAGTTGGGATCGAAGAAAATTGGAAAAATTACATGAATTAATACATTTTTAAAAATAATTACTAATTTTACCAATACTTAAAATTATTACCATTTATAGCAATATTGTAATAAATTTGTAATATGTATTAAAAGTGAATTATGTATTCAATATATTTGAATATAATTGTTTTTGAAATATATTATGTTTGTTTGGTAAAAAATTGTTACATTGTATTATAAGTGTATTAAAATGTATTATCCATCATTAAAACTTGTATTATATTTGAATAATAAATTTATATTTGTAATATGTATTAAACTTGTATTATAAATGAATTAAAAGTGATCAAGTGAAAAAAAATGTTATTGCTATAAATAGTAAATATTTTTTTATTATAATATATTTATGTAAGTTTTCCAAGAAAATTATTATCTTAGAGAGATTATTAATTAACCCAATATTAATTTAATAAGATTTTGCTGTATATAATTTTTTTAAAATCAAATTTGATTTATTAATATATTGTTATGTAAATTAAATCAAGTTTATTCTACCTTTACTTTCAAACAGAAAAAGATTCCAAGTAAAAAGTTACTATTAGAATTACCATTTATTATTTTGTATATAGTTTTTTAATCAAATTTGATTTATTAATATATTATTATATAAATTAAATTAAGTTTATTCTATCTTTACTTTCAAACAGAATAATATTCCAAATAAAAAGTTATGATTAAAAAATTACGATATATTATAGTAATGTTAAACAAATAAAACCGTAAACTAAAGATTATGATTAAAAATATGGAATCTTCTTAGTTGTCATGTTGCATTTTTCGTGAGTCAATTTGACTAATTTTTAAATTTAAATTGAATTACATTTATGCGATATCTTCAAATAAAATTTTAAATATTCAAAAATTATACAAATAGTACCATAAGTTGCAACATATTTCATGTTAATATGATAAAAAAATGTATCTTAAAATGTTGATCAAAATTCATATCGTATGACTCTCAAAAGGGAAACTATGACAGCTAAATAGGAGCAGAGGGAATAGAAAAATTAGATTAATGTTTTCTTGATTTAGTAAGATGAACAATTAATACGAAACAACTGTTTATAGTAAGATGATCGACTAATATGAAACCGAAAAAGTATATCTTAATTTTTCGAAATAACAACTACTTTTAGCAAGCACATAGTATGTGGAAAAGTGATATTAAGAATTCATTTCATCCATCATATTATGTCTTCAAACCTACTAAAATTGTCTTTCTTTTCCTCTTTAACATTTTTGTCACATAAAAAATGGATTTTAATGACCAAATTCAAGTTAAAATCATGTCCAAAATACTGATAAAACAATCCTCACCAACACCAACTCCAAACTCAACACAACTTTTGGTCTATACAAACTTAGCATACTTGATAAGATATGTTTGTATCATAGAGAAAATTACACATCCAATCTTGATGATGAACATGAGAGAGTTATTTGTTGGTACTTAGTAACACGACGAAAGTATCTTCCATCGTATCAAACACACTCGATAAGTTTATTCACGAGCAACGAGCACTACCTGTTTTCCAACGTTTCGACCAGAGAAGAGGCCAACTAGAGCACCTGGTGCACTTTCAATTCCTTCAGCTATGTCCTCCACATAGGTTACCTTCCCTTCTTTTATGTGTGGAGTAACCATTTCTACAAATTTTTTGTAGAGGGGAAAGTAATCAACAGCCAAAAATCCTTGCATACGGAGTCGTTTTGAAATGAGGCAGAACAAGTTGTGAACACCTTCGTTTTGCTCGAGGTTGTATTGTGAGATCATCCCACATACAGCTATTCGTCCATGGACTCTCATGTTGAGAAGAACCGCGTCAAGCATCTTTCCTCCAACGTTCTCAAAGTAGATATCAATTCCATCTGGGAAGTACCTGGTTGTATTCAGGAATGATATAATTAACTAACTAAAAAGTGCGTTCTTGGATGAGATGATCACACATTTCAACAAACTAAATCGACATTTGGTGAGAAAATACATGTTATTAGTGAACCTAATAACACCAAAAGAACTTAAAATACCATGAAAAGTCATCGGCTTTTACCTTTTCAAAGCTGCTGATAAATCTTGTTCCTCTTTATAGTTAAATGCTTCATCGAAACCAAATTTGTTCTTCAAAAGCTCAACCTAACAACATGAAAAACAACGAAAACATTGAGATCGGATCAGAAGTACTAGTCCCTGCCTAAATTTTACATGATTTTGTTCGCGTAATATTATCCAACAGTAGTACCAACAGACTTCAATCAATATTACATACTTTTGTGACTTGTGAAAGATCAAACCGTCTAAAAAATGAATAGATGTTTCTTATTTCTAATGGTCGCAAGATCTCATATCGTTCAATTAGTCACAAGTTGCTTTTAAGGGTATTTTTAAGAACCAACTCTAGTTTCTAGCTGTCCTGACAATAAGACGTTATTCATCTTGTTGAAGTGCGTAACCATCTCATGTAAGAGCTTCATATCACACTTTTAATTTCTTACTAATACGGTGTCTTAACGTTCTCCCACATATATAAACCTAATTCTTTTCTTCTTAAGCCAAACACATGGATATATTATTTTTGCTTTTTCTTTGACTGCACAGAAAGTCTGTTTGGTCTGATACTATGTTGAATTGTATGACAAACTCGTATATTTCATAAAGAATTCAAGATGGTATCGGACCTCAAACCTCTCACTTGGTGGACGATGTTCTTGAAAATAGACTACAAGTCATGCATTTACTAAGCAAACAATGGAAAAGGAGTTTAGAAGAACCATGGGGCAACGAAAGTCGGCTTGACATTAGCTAACACAAATATCATCAAGATCCGAACAAGCTTTGAAATTCGGTTTGACATTAAGCTAACATTGAGCAGATCAACCATTTCGGTGAAAAGCTTTTTCACGAAGAAAGCTTACCTTTTCTTTGCTTCCAGCACTTCCAACAACATAGCAACCTATTAGCTTAGCGAATTGTCCAACGAGCTGACCAACAGCTCCAGACGCAGCAGAGACATATACAGTTTCTCCTTTCTTTGGGGAGCATAGCTCATAAAAACCTCCATAAGCAGTTATCCCGGGCATCCCTAAGAATACAATTACATTAGTTTTTAACACTAACCGTTTTATAATTCTCCGTCTGATGTGTGAAGAATAATCAGCAAGGGATCTCAGGGAACTATTTTCAACACAAACGTGCAAATTTGGGATAAACATATACCCTTATACGCCTTCTGTTTCCACAATGAGAAGAAAAAAGAAAAAGTTTTCTAGCTTGAATATGAAAATGAAATACAAAAAGGAAACTCAAACTTAGAAACACAAACATTCGACTGTTTCTGTGTAATACATTTTAAAAAGAAAAAGGATCAGTTCCAGCAAAGGTTGAAGCGATTAGTTTTATTTGAGATATAAGCATTGAAGTGTATGATCATCTAACACCCTTCTGCCACAAGTCCAGGACAGGACATCTCGTGCATGAACAATATAACACGGATGTCCAAAAACAGACAAAACATTCTCAAAATTATGTTTTCAGAACTCCAAGACTTCACAATATGGAATACGTCTCGACTTGGAACTTCACATGATACTCTTGACAGAGTAACTTACCTAGGATTCCTGTATAGTAAGAAAGCGGCACATCCGTATTGTGAATTTTAAAGAGAGTCTCAGGAGCCTTGATGACACTGTATTCTTCCCATCCAGTTATTCCCCAAACTAACTCATCTTTCTTGAACTTTGGATGAGCTGAATCCACAACTTTAGCCACACCAAACCCCACAATAGGCTACACAATGTAAAACAAAGAAGGATTCAATTGACTTTCATGTAAAAATTATACAAGGCCATAACAAATAAACAAACACTTAAAATTTAGCCTCTGATGATAAGTAAACACTTTGATAGTGCACATCTAAACATCTCAACTGATAACTAAACCGTGCAACTCGTCCTCAGTGTGTTCGTGGACACCCGACGCTACGCGGCACATAAATTTTGAAGGTGTCTAGATGATCATTTTGTAAGTTGGAGTGTTAAGCTACACAACCGAGACGAGTTGAGGTGTCTAGATGAGTGCAAATCTACACGTCTCAACTAACAATTAAACGCTCCAACTAATCCCCGCTGTTTTCGTGGACACCTAACAATGACGTGACACACAAATTTTGGAGATGTTTCGAGGTGCACATAGGCTGTTCCTGTTTAAAAACCGAACTTTTTTTGTGCTCTTTCCTAGAAAGTCCATCTTTTTGTTCCCTTCGTGACTCAATCAAAACCACAACCTTAGGATCGGAGATAGAGGGTGCGGTACCATCTAAAACCTTCTCTAGAATTCAAAACCCATAAACTCAAAATTCTAACTCCGCCTCTGTTTATCATAAATCCGAGCTACAAATTCGGCACAATCTAATAGCTTTGGTTCAAAACACCTAAATTTACACGCAGCTGACAATTAGACACTCCAACTCCAATCACGCACATCCATACATTACAACTCGTTCTCACACTCCAACTCATCCACATTATATTTCGTGGA
The DNA here is from genome assembly GCF_036512215.1 of Solanum lycopersicum. NCBI lineage: Eukaryota > Viridiplantae > Streptophyta > Magnoliopsida > Solanales > Solanaceae > Solanum > Solanum lycopersicum. The sequence continues at coordinate 67,744,915 of NC_090811.1, read as the reverse complement.
CACCTATCACTCGACATGACACATAAATTTTAGAGACATTTAAAGACACACATAACCTATTTGTGTTTAAAAATCCAATCTTTTTTTACCCCTTCAACTAAAAACCACTCAAACCCACAAACTCAAAATCTTACCATCTAATTCAAAACTCATAAACTCAAAATTTTAACTCCGTATAAAAACTAAAGTTTTAGCCAATCTATTATTTTTTTACAATTCAGAACTCATAAACTCGAAATTTCAAAAATATAAAATACCATACTATAAAATAAATAAATTAAAATTAAAACTTACAGAGCCAGGAGTAAAGGAATCAGTATAACTGCCTTCAGTTTTCTTCATACGAGGTCTCATATATGGATCACAAGATAAATAAAGATTTTTAACCAAAACACTATTGGAATCTTCTGGAACTTTCAATTTCATACTACTAATTCTTAATTCCATATCTGATTCTTTTGGAAATCCATTTACATAATCTTTTAATAAGATCTGTTTGTTACTAATTTCTTCTCCCATTTTTTCACTCTAATTTTTTTTTTTACACATACACACTATGATCCAAAAAAAAATATATATATATAAGGAAGAAATATTTTTTTTTTAAAAAATTGAAAAAAATGGGCGGATATGTCAATGTAATTGAATTATTATTGGTGTCTCAATAAGATAAGGTGCTTTAATTATGGGTCTTGTTCATGATGGGGATATTTGGTTTAGTGGGCTTTTTTTATTCTCACGGTCTATTTTTAGCTATAATTATATTACTCAACTTTTTTATTTTATATAATTCGTTTATTTGTATAATTTAAAATTTATATAATATATTTTGTATAATTTTTGTATAATTTAAAATTTGTACGAATATTTATACTTCTGATGTTTGTAATTGTATAAATTCTTTATTTTTGAAGTTTATACAAAAATAACTGAGTTATACAAATATACCTACGAATTATACAAATTATACAAACGAGTAAGCTTAAACTGTACTACAACTAGTAAATATGTTAACTATAGTTATGGAGCATAATTACATTTATTGCGGTGGCTATTTGTGAAAATTCCTCTTTTTTATTTGGGAAAATACCCAAGTACCCCCTCAATCTATGCCCGAAATCCCAGAGACACACTTATACTATACTAAGGTCCTATTACCCCCCTGAACTTATTTTATATGTAATTTTCTATCCCTTTTTAGCTTACGTGGCACTAGTTCCGAAAAAAAATCAACCATCGTGGCCCACAAGATAGTGCCAAGTAAGCTAAAAAGGGGTAAAAAATTATTAATAAAATAAGTTAAGGGAGTAATAGAACTCTAGTATAGTATAAGTGTGTCTCTGAGATTTCGGACATAGATTGAGGGGCACTTAAACATTATCCCTTTTTATTTTATTATCCATCTAGTTTCTAATACTCATATTAAATTTCGCTTAAATCTAAATTTGCGATAAAAAATTTCACATAACAATAAATGAAGTGTCTTTAATAAAAAAATATTTATTATTTCACTATGATATTTTATGAATGATGGAGGTATTGGCCAGTGGATATAAGCTTTTTGACTTTTTTTTAACTTTTGTGAAAGTAAATAAAATAAAATATCTCAATGTCTTTTTTCTTTTTCTTTTTGTAAAGTAGCTAGAAATTATAACAACTAGGATATAAATAATAGTATATTATTACAAAAGAATACAAAATACATCATTATAATTAGATTAGATTATCCATCTTCATTATGTATATTAAAATTACCAACTATATTTTCATGTATAAATATATAAAATTTTGTTATTTTTTTTTTGTTGTATAATTTATAAGCATTTACTAAGTTCTTCAAAACCAGAAGCTCTTCCTCCAGCATTAACACATGAAGCTTCAGCTCTACCATTTTTATAACTAAGATTCACATCTTCAAGTGTTATTCCACTACATGGATTTGTTTTGCTACAATCTAATTTCACCGCGATTTCTGTAGCTGATGTTCCATGTATGTCTTCATACGTTACATCACTTATCTTTACACCTGAGCCCTGGAAAAAAAATTGAGTAGATTATAAGGTATGGAAAAACGCGATTGATACTATTATATCATAATTGTGATAATTAATACCTGATTAGGACAACTTTCATGATTAGGACAATAATTTTGATCTATGATTATTGGATTTTGAACATTACTCATAACAATATGTTGAAATAAAACATTTCTAACAAAACCATTGCTAGGTCTTGCCCATGTTTTTACTCTCACACCATTCTCAGTACTTGTGAAGCTAACCATCTTAACTGTCACATTTTGTACTCCTTGCTCTTGGGATTCCCAACCTAAGCTTCCAATGCTACACGTAAGAACGATAAAAATCAAAGTAAATTCACTAAAAAAGATAGGAATATATAATCAATCATTGATATGTTGTGTTTCAAACCTAATTCCATGGCCTGGGCCACAAGCAATGCCTTCAATCCATAAATTCGAGTTTCCAGGGCCAATAGATATACAATCATCTCCAGTACCAATATTCGAGTTCATAATACTAACTCCTGAGGATGATTGTACATGAATTCCATCAGTATTAGGGCTATTTCCTGGAGATAACACCTTCACTCCTTGTATCATCGCGTTATGACAACCATCTACTAAAATATGGAACATTTGGCTATTTTGTACAGTTACTCCGCTCATTACAATGTTGTTTGAGTTGTAAAAAGCTAGTGCCTGAAACCAAAATTTAACGTAAGATATAAAAACATCGGTTCAACCAAGTATTTTTTTTAAAAAAATGGAAAAAACATAACGTACCGTAGTTCCTTTAGGGCAATTCTTTTTAGAGTTTTTGCAAGCCCAAAGACTAGCACCTTGACCATCAAAAATTCCACCATAGATAGAAACTCTATTGACTTTTTCAAATTTTATCCAACTTCCATCATTGTCAATTGCATTATAATCAGAAGGAGCTAAGAGAGTTCCATCGATATGTATAGCAATAGCGTTACTTTTGCATGTTTGACCATTGAAATATATGTTACGAATCAAGTAATTTCCACGTGGCACATAAATAGTGGAGGCGCTCGTAGAAGCACATGCAGAACCCCATGCACTTAAAAATGCTTTTGTTGAATCTATTTTGCCATTGGATTGTGCTCCAAAATTTTGAACATTGTAAATGGTGTTTGTTGCTAATGATAAGTTGAAGAAAAAGAAGAAGAAAATTGCTAAGGGACTCATTTTGCTAAAGGGGAAGTTGGAATATTAATTGATGAGGAATTGGAGTAGTAGTTTTGAGTGATATTTATAGAGTTTTGGGGGTATACTCTCTCATTGGTAAATAAAAATAAATATTTTTTTAATAGTTGCTTTTTGAACTAGAATGAAAGTTAGGTTATTTTTTTCAATTTGGTCATGTTGGGATTTGGGAAAATAAGACTTTAAATCATATGCAATCACATGGCCAAAAATCAAGAAAATTGTTGGCACCTTATTTTAAGGAGAAAACTAAGGGGATAAAAAGTTTATTATACATTTGAATATTAATTAAATAACTTTAAATGTTAGCAATGTAGTTGTGTTTTGTTACATACAAACATTAAAAATATAGAAAAATATAGCCCATGCCTCTTTGCAACCCTCCTATTTCCATCCTTGTTCGTCCAACAGATTTGATTTTGCATCTATAATATAAAATATAAATATTTATAACTAGTATTATATATCAATAGCATTAACAATTTTAACGATTTAAAATATAATAACATTAAGTCAATAATCGCGAAGTATGAAAGAATAATTTGATTATATTCATGTAATTGAATGTTTCCTAGTGCATACTATTTAAAAGTATATAACAAAGTGAGGCTCTAATATCACATGTGTTGAATTAATTACAATGGAATGTTAGGAACAAATTAATTAAAGAGATCCCAACACAAAGATATAGTACTAATTGATATACATAAATTATACACATTTATATGTATATTCAGTTAGGTAAACGACTATTTAGATTAATACAAGACTAGGTCAAAAATTAGGTGGATATTACTGTTACAAATTCAAATGGATTTATCCTAAGTTGAATTTTTTTTTGTTTCATTAATTAATGTTCATGAATTGTTTTTAGTCTATGGTAAAGTATATATAGTCTAGCCACTAGGTATTTGATAGCTTTAATTACGCAAAACCACACATGGTTAAATTCACATAACTTCTACGTGTAAATATGTACTTCTCTTCCTCGTTTCATTTTAATTGTCATGTTTTTTTTGACGCACGATTCTTAAATTATAAATAAGGCTTTTATTTACTAATTTATGTTTACATATCTCTTTAATAAATAGTTTAATTACTGTTAAATATGTATTTTTAATGACAATTAACACTTTTTGTAAATGTTCCTATAACTTATTATTGCCTATATTGACGTTGATCCAATGACAATTAGCTAAAGATGAAAAAGACTTTAACATCTTTACTAATGTGTGTATTTATTGTCACTAAAAGTTATTCATATTGCGATGATCATTAACTACTTTCTAGTTATATAGTTAATACAATATTATTTACATTTAAGAATAATTAATATTAAGAGTGAGATAGAAAAAAAAAAGTGATTGAAAATGATTGCATTCTCTAACTTTAAATATGTTAAAGAATTTGTTATAGTTGTTGAAAAATCAGTAAAGCCAAACAAAACTGGAATTTAATATCTCTATGATGGAAATAATCCTAACTTTGAAATAGTAAAGTAAGCTTTACAAATTCTCATCATTTTTGTGACTTTTTACATTACATTACATACTTTATTAAAAGCCAACCTAAAACATGGGATCCCAAAACAAGGATACGTGCATGCATGAAATTAATTGACATAATATATACGCAAAAAATTTTAAATTAAATTTGGTCCGATTAGCTGATAAATAATCACTCCAACTTTGAATTATTACAAGAAACGAAGATTTTTTCCCCATCACTAATCAACAAAAAAGTTGACAAGAGAGTTGCTCGGATATTTAGCTTCGAATTTGAAGATTGTAAGTTCGAGTCACCAAGGAAGCAAAAAGATGAGAACTCCTATTGTGGGGGTGGGTGGTTACAATAATTAATAAAACTTTGTGCTATAAAACATGAGTTTTTCATCCCAATTCCCATCAAACCAGCTCACATGGTAAAAAATAAATTCTCGCTGAAACATTGAAAATCAAATTTCCGTTGATATACTTGGAAATCAAATCCCCGTTAATATATTATAGTGTTTAGTTATCGATTGAGGCTAAATAAAAATATTTAGATATGTATTATTATATTTACTTACCTACTAAGTATAATTTAAGTAATGTATTACAATAATTTAGCTTTTTTGTTTATACTTAGGTTGATACTATTACAACTTTAGAATAATTTATTAGGTTGATACTATTACAATTTGTATTTGTTTATACTTTAGGTTTACTTTGTACATCAAAAATATCCAGCCGTCATAAAGTTGGCTATTGTAGAAGAATCAACTACTAGGTATAGCTCTTTGGGAGCCTAAATTTTGGCTGCACACGTGGGTTAATAGACGGTTAAATTTGGACGGATCAAAATGACTGAGTTAATAAATTTAGGGCCAGTGGTTAACTTTACTAAGAAGTTACTTGAATTTAGATTGATCGAATCAAAATGGGCTAAACAATTGAAACATAAATAAAAAATATATTTTTTTATTTAAATAATTTGATAAAAATTTCATGAACTAATTTTAGTTACATACATATGTACTAAGTCCTATTAGTTAATTCTAATTTTTTAGATGAGTTGAATTTGGGCGAGTCAATATATGAAGGATCCATTTACCTTTATAATTAGTAAAAATTATATAATTTCATAGTGTTAAGAGCTAATTACATTTCATTTTAATGCTTTTGCAAAATTTACAAAAATTTCTTAAAATTGAAGGATTTCGGATACATCAACTAACATGCAGATATATAGGCCGTGATACATTGCTATACAGAAAAACTGCTGATAAATAGCTCACAGACGTATCTAAGAGGAAAGAAATGTATTTAAGAGAAAAAAAATATATCAGACAGGAGAGAAATGTATTTGAGAGGGAATAGAAATGTACTGAAAGGTAATAAGGATGTATCTGAAAGAAAATAATTCTTTTAAATTGTTTTTTTTTAGAAATTATAATAAATATATTTTGATATTTTTTCCATATAATTAGTTATAAAAGACCTATTTACCTTTATAATTAGTTATAGATGCATTTCATTTTCCAGGTAGTAGTCATGTCACAATCTTTGAACACAAGGATATTTTCAGTTGATAATGATAGCATTTTTTATTATACAAATTGAAGCATTTACTACTATATAAAAAAAAAAAAATCTCAAACAGAGTATAACATATGATGTGTTATATATATATATATATATATATATATATATATACTCACTCCATTAATTTTAATTTATTTGTTTCAGTTTTATTAGATATGAAATTCAACAAAGTAAAGAATTAATGAACTTATTAAACATTGTAATCATAAATTAAAGATATATTAAATATATTTAAATTGTCTTTTTTATCTTTTTTTAGGCATATTACTAATATACATTTACTATTTAAGTAAATAAATAATTTTAACTCATTACATTAAAATAAAATTTTAGATTCATTAAATTTAAATTCTGAATCTAATTCGTAATGGTAAAGTTGCATGGCTCGTTCATATCATATATATACATATCTATCAAACAGAAATAATTGGCCAATAGCTCCGCCAACAAAAAGAAGGAAAACAGTAAGAATGAATGAATGAATAAATAAATAAATAATAAAACAAAATTGATATTTTTACATATTATATTAAATTATCTTGTTAATGTAACAGTTTCATGTATAACAAAGGAGACGTGAAAAAGGGTTTACCAAATATTTCATGCATGCACGTATCCTTATTTTTGGGATTCCATGTTTTAGGTTTGCTTTTTTTTTTTTTTTGGCTCCGATCATTTTTATTTATCCATTTCAACTATTGTATCTTTTTTTAAGAAATAATGATTGATATGAGTATCTTATTATTATATTTTAAAAATAATTTACAGAATAAATAATTAATGTTGAGGATAAAATAGAAAAAAAAGTTATCTTTTAATTTTTGATATACTAGAATTGATAAATATATGTGAAAATTTATTTCTGAAATAGTGGATAAGTAAAAAATAAACAGACGGATGGAGTATATATACTAAAGTATGAAAAAAATAGATAAATATATGATGTGAATTTGTATGGCAACTTGACTATTTGGAAGCCACTAGCTAGGCACATAGAGTTGGGAGAATTGGCATATAAGAGAGATCTTAAAGTCCACTTTTGTTGTAGTCAATTCTTTAAAATATTGTGTGGATAATACGCAAATAAACAATATTTTCAGTTTCAAAATTTTATATTCAAAGATTCATGTGACATGACTTTTACCTAGAAGCTAAAAAACACATTAAATATGAATTTTGTTTAAAATGTTTTTTGCGTACATAATATGATTATCTTATACTTTAATACGATATTAGAGCAAATAATAAAAATCTTGACTTCGAGCCTAGTCACCACCGTATTATATAAAATAAAAGAATTTTAGTGTGTTTGACCCAAAAAAATCAGGCCAGTTCCATAAAAAGGTGTGTTACGATATAATTAAGTAAATAAAAATATAATCTTTTAAAAAATATGTTGTTAAAAACAATTTGGTTCTTCCTAGCTAAATTTTGTATATGTAGAAGTTAAATATGTCGAGAAAAGATCTCTTCCGTATTTGATCATGAAAAATAATCAGGTAAAAGCGTGTTAAGAATATAATTAAGTAAAAGATAAGAAAATGTGGTAAAAATATAATTAAGGAAATATAAATGTGTTTCCTTTTAACAAAATGAGATTGCCACATTTAAGTAATTTGTTCCTTCTTAGCTAAATTTTTTACAAGAAGTTATATATTCCAATTAAACCATGTATATTTTTGCTTAAATTCAACTATAGACCAAAAACAACACATAAAAATTCTCAATGAATAAGTTCTTATATCCATAAACAACATTCAACTTACATAAATTAATCCATTCAAACTTGTAATCCCTAGTATATATATCCACCTAATTTTTTTATCTTAATCCTTTTGATTAAATAGTTCCTAATAATATTCAATTCTCTAATTAATTTCACACATGTGGTGTTAGTGTAATGCTTATAACTACAAATTAAATGCATTGCCAAAAATGGTATAAGTATTTTAATATATCAAATGGAAGCAACAATTCTATGAATCAAAATATCAGTCTTATTTTATTTCTCTCTTGAAAAGTTTGTTGGAGAAAATTTTCTTTTAAATGGAAAGTTGCAAAGGGGAATGGGCATTATATTTTCTATCTTTTTAATGTTTGTATATAACAGAACATTACAATACATTGCTAACATTATACTCGGTTTCTTTAATTACTTGTCTACTTTTAACTTAACATATTTATTAAAAAAAAAAAATTGATAAGTGAGTTTATCATCTTATCCATATTAATTATGAAGTAGATGAATTAAAAATTAAATTTTTAAGAAGTTTACATTTTTGAAAGTTATAAATTGAGGGTATAATAGAGAAAAAAATTATACTTTCTTGATTTGTCTAATTGGACAAGTAATTAGGGACAATTAAAAAAAAAGTGGTCAAATAATTACTAATTAGGGACAGAGGGAGTAATAAGACCGTTAGAACTTGGGGTGAGGAATAAGAGAACTTTTTCTGGAATTAATTTTAGAATGAGTTTATTCTATATTTGGCTAGGATAAAATTGTAGGATAACTTTTTTGGGGTTGTAATGTTATTTTTATCCCACATTAGAGTGAAATAAAAAAAATTGAAATAACTAATTCATATATAATTAATTTAAAAATAACTTATTTCAAGATCATAGTCTTAGTTTTATGCACATTGAGAGTGGCATAAAAGTTTTTGGAATGACCAATCTAGAGATAATTAATTCAGGAATAAATTATCTCGATATTGCAATGTTGTTTTTATAATTAAATCAAAAGTACCTTACCTCCATATTGTAACATTATTTTTATCCCATATTAAAAATAAAAAAAAAATTCTAATATAACTAATTATCCCAAGATAACTAATTCATAAATAACTTATTCCCCAATCAAACTACCCGTTAATAGATAAATGTATATAAGAAACATAACCTGGACTACTACTCCCCCTCCCTCCCCCCCCCCCCCCCCACCCTTAAAATAAGGTGCCAACATTTGTTGATTTTGACCTCATGTGGTTACATATATTGAATTGTAATTTAAAAGTCCTATTTCCCCAAATCTCAACATGACTAAATATTATTTAAAAAAACCTAACTTTCATTGATAAAAATATCTTCTTTTCTTTATTTTTTTACTTCTATAAATATCCCTCTAAACTACTCCAATTCCTCATCACCTATCCATTTGATCAATTAATTAATCCATTAAATTCTTGTACCAATTTCCCCTTTAGCAAAATGAGTCCCTTAGCAATTTTCTTCTTCTTTTTCTTCAACTTATCATTAGCAAAAAACACCATTTACAATGTCCAAAATTATGGAGCAAAATCCAATGGAAAAATAGATTCATCAAAAGCATTTTTAAGTGCATGGGGATCAGCATGTGCTTCTACGAGCGCGTCCACTATTTATGTGCCACGTGGAATTTACTTGATTCGTAAAATATATTTCAATGGTCAAACATGCAAAAGTAACGCTATTACTATACGTATCGATGGAACTCTCTTAGCTCCTTCTGATTATAATGTGATTGGCAATGATGGAAATTGGATAACATTTGAAAATGTCAATGGAGTTTCTATCTATGGTGGAATCTTTGATGGTCAAGGTGCTAGTCTTTGGACTTGCAAAAAATCCCAAAAAAATTGCCCTATAGGAACTACAGTACGTTATGTTTTTCATGGAAAATGTTTTTTAAAATGTTTGGTTGAATGATCTTTTTATATCTTACGTTACATTTTGGTTTCAGGCACTAGCTTTTTACAACTCAAACAACATTGTAATGAACGGAGTAATTGTACAAAATAGCCAAATGTTCCATATTTTAGTAGATGGTTGCCATAACGCGATGATACAAGGAGTGAAGGTGTTAGCCCCAGGAAATAGCCCGAATACTGATGGAATTCATGTACAATCATCTTCAGGAGTTAGTATTAGGAACTCGAATATTGGTACTGGAGATGATTGTATCTCTATTGGCCCTGGAAACTCGAACTTATGGATTGAAGGCATTGCTTGTGGCCCTGGCCATGGAATTAGGTTTGAAACACAACATCTTTTTAGTGAATTTAGTTTGATTTTATCGTTCTTACTAAAAATATATGTTCAAAATCTCGATATTTCTGTAGCATTGGAAGCTTAGGTTGGGAATCGAAAGAGCAAGGAGTACAAAATGTGACAGTTAAGACAGTTACCTTCACGGGTACACAGAATGGTGTGAGGGTAAAAACTTGGGCAAGGCCTAGTAGTGGCTTTGTTAGACATGTTCTGTTTCAACATATCGTTATGTCTAACGTTCAAAACCCGATAATCATAGACCAAAACTACTGTCCTAATCATGAAAGTTGTCCTCATCAGGTATTGATTCATCAGAATTATGATAAAATAAGATGAATCGCGTGTTCCTTTACCTTAATCTAGCTAATTTACATTACATATTTTCTGTTTTCTTTTTAGGGCTCGGGTGTGAAGATAAGTGATGTAACGTATCAAGACATACATGGAACATCCGCTACAGAAGTTGCAGTGAAATTAGATTGTAGCAAAACGAATCCATGTTCTGGAATAACACTAGACAACGTAAATCTTAGTTATAAAAATGGTCGCGCTGAATCTTCATGTGTTAATGCTGCAGGAAAAGCTTCTGGTTTCAAAGAACTCACTAGCTGTTTATAAAGAACAACAAAAGTTACAGTATTTTGCAGTTAAATATACAGAATATAACGAAAAATACACTCGTATACGAATACTACATTTGCTATATGTACCTAGAAGAAAAAAATTTGAATGTAATGTAATTTTATTTGTTCTGTTACTTGTTGATGTTCTTTAAGCTGTATTTTCGATTCTTTTGTATAATACATTACTACTATACATATACTGATCGTTGATGTTCTATTGATTTCTATTCGTAATTTCATAGCAATACCCTTCTCAACGTTCGTTCTGTACTGTTCTGTTTCGTTCTGTTCAATGAGCTGAAAATTGCGAGTTCTGGTTTTTGTGCAGACTATTGTATGTAAATGGAACTTCAAATAGACGTAAGTAGAAAGACATTCTATTAAAATGAATAGTGAGACAACAATTTCACTTTCAAATCGCGCTATAGACTCAAGTGAACTTTTCTAATTTCGAAAGATAAAAATGGCAAAGCTAAGCTAAATATACGAATTCGAGTTTTCCCTTACAAACAACTAGTAGGTTGAATTACACCAGTAGTTGTTCCTGCAACATTAGAACATGAAGCTTCAGCAGCTGGTTCATTCTTATAACTCAGATTAACATCTTCCAGTTTTATTCCTTTACATGGATTTCTCTTACTGCAATCAAACTTCATCGCGACTCGTGTTGCTGAGCTACCATGTATATCTTGATACGTAACATCACTTACTTTCACGCCCGAGACTTGTCCTGGACAATTCTTGTTATACGGACAGTAATTTTGATCGATAACAATTGGATTTTCAACATCAATCATCGCAACGTGCTGGAACAGTACATTGTTGACAAATCCAGTACTTGGTCTTCCCCATGTTTTGATCCTCACACCATTTTGTGTGTTCATAAACATAACTGATTTTACTGTCACATTTTGCACCCCTGCCTCTTCAAAATCCTTCGCTAAGCTTCCAATGCTACTCAAAATACACGGAGGGTTTAAGTATCTGTTGTAACAGTCTTATTTTCAATATGACAAACATTAATACTAATATTACCTAATTCCATGGCCAGGGCCACACGCGACATTTTGGATCCACAAATTACTAGTTCCTGGACCAATGGATACGCAATCATCTCCAGTACTGATTATTGAGTTCAATATTGAGATATCAGACGATAATTGAACATGAATTCCATCAGTGTTGGGGCTTTCACCCGGGGCATAAACCTTAACACCCTGCAACTTCACATTTTTGCAACCATTGATGACAATATGAAACATTTGGCTGTTCAATGAAGTTAACCCCGTTATCGATACATTGTTAGAGTTAGAAAATCCCAGAGTCTACAACAAAACAATAACAATTTTCAGTTTAGTTCCAAAAAACAGAACTTAATTCACTGATTTTTAAAAATAAAATAAAAATTTAATCAACCATAAATGACAATGTAGAAAATGTCATAGACAGTTATTCACATAAAGTACACATTTATCCTTATTTGAAGGAAACGTTACACTCATATAGAAAACTGCTGTAATGTTTTGAGTAATGAACAGTCTTTTATCAACGACGATATCAAATTATCTAAAAGATAACTATACGTAACGACAAGTAAATGAAGTAGTAGATATAGTTACGTTCTTTATGTTGTTAGTGTATATAAGTTCAGTTCTTGCTAAACATACTATCAGGTTATCTAAAAGATCATAACTATACGTAACAGTTCATAAAATTAGCAGATAACCTCGATAAACAAAACAAAATAGTACCAACACGGAAAACAAAGTACGTTATTGTGATATACTGTTAGTATATATAAGTTAAAACGTACCGTAGCCCCTCTAGGGCAGTTCTTGGTAGAACTTTTGCAAGTCCATAAACTAGATCCTTGACCATCAAGATTACCACCAACAATTGAAACACCATCAACACCTTGAAATAAAATCCAATTTTTTTCATTTCCAATCACATTATAATCGAAAGGCGCTACGATTGAACCATCGATACGAAAAATTATGGGATTATTGTTGCATTTTCCTTTAAAATATGCTTGTTTAACTAAAAAAATCCCTTTTGGTACATAAATTGTTGATGATTTTGAAGAGTTACAAGCTAAGTCCCAAGCAGATAAAAATGCATATGATGAGTCAGTTTTGTTATCTGATTTTGCACCAAAGTTTATAACATTTAAAAACATAACATCAGCTATAGATTTAGTGAAAAAAATTGAAAAAAATGAAATTAGAAGAATTGAAGAAAAGGGGTTGTTAATTTTCATCTTTCTTGATGAAATATGAAAATTATAAAACTAAAGACTAAAAAAATAAAAAAATAAAAACAGAGAAGAATTTAAGAGTTGAGAATTATGAGTAGTGTGGATGAACAGTTTCTGAGTTGTGAGCTTTAATTTATAATTTTCAGTTTTTTTCTACTTCATAAAAGAGTGATTATTTTTTGGAATAAAAGAAGTAAGAAAAACTTTTTTTTTTAATTTTTTTTTTGAAAGTGTAACTTACTTTTGAAAAATGAAAACTTTGGTCACATGTTAAAGACTAAAGCACAAAAATAATAATATTTAAAATAATCTTTAGTTTACTAAAAGTTTTTTTTTTTTTTTGCAAGAAGCTAAAGAAAGGAATTTGAGTTAATTTGGGATTAAAAGTCTTTTAATTTGGCATATAATATGATAAATGACCTATACTGTTTTTCTCTTTCGGTTTATTAAAGAGAAAAAAAAAACAAAAAAGGTACTCATTTCGTCTAAAATTTATATCGTGATTTCTAAAAATAATTATTTCAAATTATTTAAAAGTTTGAGCTAAACTCGATTCGTTTCTTTATTCTTTAATTGGTCTTAGTGATTACAAATGTAATAACTCAATAGAGTAAATATTTAATGAAAATTAAAAAGATATTATATTTCCAAGAGTAAAATAGTCAAATTAAAACAACTCCTAATTAATAACGGTTTTAAGGAATTTGTAATAAATAAAAATGTGATAGATAATTTGATATTAGGTTATTTTAAAATTTTAAAAATTAAAAGAGATGAATATAAAGCTCCTTTTTTCACATAAAACGGTTTTTTTACTTAAGCTTTATTAATTCAGTTAATTGACTTTTTAGGCATGAACAATTAATATCCTATTTTATAGTGCTACATGGCCACGACAGGGTTACACTATTATAGGAAAACCATATATATAGCTTTAGAATTAATAAATAACATTGTTTATTTTTATTTTTGAAAAAATAATCTTATTTTAAAAAATTTAACATCTTTTAGAATTCGAGAGTCAAACGAGTTTTTTTGCTGTAATTCTTTTATGTATTTTTTTTTAATTATTAAGACTTGTAATATTTTTTATATAGTTTTAAATAAAAAAAAAATAGTAAAAATTATATATCCGAATTCACAATCAAGTAATAAAATTTGACTTGAAATTCGAACAATACCATGTATATTCGAAAAGAATTAAAATCTGTTACGAAGAATTTTAATAGCTTAATTAATTGTCAATCTGAACGATATATTTTTTCCTCACAATTTTCTTGTTTGTCCAAAGAGAGAAGTTGATAACATAATCATTATTTGTGGAAAAAAAATAGCGGTTGAGTATATGCATCGTGGTGTGTGTGGAGTGTGAGGGTTGGGGTGTGGGGGACTAATCCGAATTCATATAAAAAAGTTTCACTTTTAAGGTAAAATGTACTTTATCAAAAACGATTTCATATCTAAAATTCAAAATCGAAATCTCTAATTAAAGAAGAAAGATTACTTTCTACGATCTGATAATGATGATTGAAAACAGATATTGAACACGTCAAGTAATATAAAGTCATTTCAAGTTGCTTAAGCTTAACAAAAAGAGGAAACATGTTACACCAAAAAAGTGCACTAATTTAGTACAAAAAGTTACCATATAAATATGACATGATCATTTGCTACATATCATTTTTTTCTAAAAGAAAATTATTCATAGGAGGATATGGATATTGATATTAAGGAATATGGTAGAAGGTTAATAAGTACCACTTATTATTAAGTAGGTAGTCGATCGTTGTCTGATTTTCCTTATTAGTATAAATATTAGAATACAGGGTCGAAAACACACTTAAAACGTTTTGATTTTTACAAGTTTCGTGCTAGTTTCATATTTGAACTATCTGAAACATACATATAGTGGCCTCAATCTTCCTCAAAGTGTCAATATTAAGTAGCTTTCTTTACTAACTAGACTCAATGTAGTTATCATCTATACACATATTACTAATCAAGTAGCAGGGGAATCATGCTATATCTGGCGCTGACGTTTTCAACATGATTTTTTTCATTTCTATGGGCTTAAACTCGAGACCTCTAGTTAATGTAGATTCTTTTAGAAACCACAAATGCAATCAATATAACTTTCCAATATTGTAAACTACAAAAAATAGTACTAGTCCTATATATAGACTTCACAAATGCCAGTTGATAATAAGGGAGTTTTCTGTACCTAGTCGTCGTTTCGACCTTGAGAAATTGTCTTGAGTTTGTCATAAACTTCCAGC
This sequence comes from Solanum lycopersicum, assembly GCF_036512215.1. Taxonomy (NCBI): domain Eukaryota; kingdom Viridiplantae; phylum Streptophyta; class Magnoliopsida; order Solanales; family Solanaceae; genus Solanum; species Solanum lycopersicum. The sequence goes on along the minus strand of NC_090811.1, from coordinate 67,729,400 downwards.
ATTGTTGGCCTTTCATTAGGTAAGAACTTCACACAGTCACAAGCTAACTGTAGAAACTCGAGGATCAGATCGTTGATTCCTTTTCCAAGCAAATCTTTATCTGCATCAAGTAAACAAGGCGAGTGATCAAACAGATTTCTCGAGCTGGCCAATTCATGCGGTTCCTTCCCTGTAACCAGCTCGAGAAGTACAACACCGAAGCAATACATGTCTTGCTTGTAAGAACCTAAACATGAATATTCAGCTACTGGGAAAAGACTCCAACTTAATGCTGTATCATTCTTACTCCAAATTTTTGCTTCCCAAAAGTTGGATATTTTGGGCTCAAAATTTTGATCTAGCAAGATACATCGCGTGCTTATGCTTCCGTGTGTAACGTGCAATCTGTAACCATGATGAAGCCAAGATAGACCTTTTGCTATCCCAAGTGCAATTTTAACTCTAAGACGGAAGTCTAAAATCTTGGCCTTGTCTTCGTTCGAGTGCAGCCATTCATGAAGACTTCCATTATGCATGTATTTGTAAACAAGAAGTCTTTTTTCCTTTTCAACACAAAAACCTATAAGAGGTAATAGGTTACGATGCCTCACACCACCAAGAGTTGTAATCTCCTAGACAAACTCGTCCTCCAAGTTCTCTGAGTCATTCAGTTTCTTGATTGCAAGTGTCCAGTCATTTGGTAGAATTGCTTTGTACACTTTGCCCAGCATTCCGTTACCTACCAAATAATCTTCACTATAATCAGAAGTTGCGTTTTCCAGCTCCGTGAAGCTCATTCTCGTAACAAACTTCTCCAGCTTTAATTTCTGTAAACCAGCAAGTTAAATCATTGGAACATACACAGAACAGAACAGAAATTTGAGAAGCTTACTTCTATCACATTCGATCATTGAATAAGGAATTTATACCTCGATTCATATCTTTAGTCGAGAATATATAACATGATGGATTTGTAAGGACTAATAACTAAACTAGAACTACAGAAATAATATGTAGCTTAACAATGCAGGAGAAAAGACGGAAAGTTAGCAAAATCTTTACCTTCTGGTGATTGCTTAATTCTTCTTCATACCTGAAGTTAAGTCCTTTTTCCTCAGCTTCCAGATGTTCAACGAGACTATCTTGTCAATACCCTTGACAGGAAATTTAAATAAGCAAAGGACTAAAACAAATGTAAAGAAAAGAGCCCAACCACACACAACTGCTTCGATAAATGAAGCACGATCTACATGTTTCCATATCCAAGAATCCTCACATCCTTTCAAGGGCTCCCCACAAAGCTCATTGTTTGCAAAACTCTCAGCTGTGATATTTTCGCTAACAAACGATGGCACTGGTCCAGTCAAGTAATTGTTGGCTACAGTGAACGTCTTAAGGCGAGGCAAATAGCCTATTCTTCTTGGGATTTCACCTTCTAGATTATTATTGTCCAGCTTTAGAACATTAAGGTATTGACAATTAGCTATATCAGGTGGTATATAGCCAGAAAACGTGTTATATGAGAGGTCAAGTATTGTAACATATTTAAGTATCACTGAAATATCAGAAGGGGTGGTTCCATACAAGTTGTTGCCAGAAAGATATAAATCTGTTAAGCTTGTACAATTTCGAATGCCTCAAGGAAACTCACTGCTTAATCCTAAGTCCGAAAGTCTGAGGTTCATTACCTTATTCTCATTACTATTCCAGCAGTTAACTCCCCTGAAACCGCAGATGAAGCCTTCGTTAGCATTGCTGAAATCACAAGAGTCCAAAGAATTGAATCAAGCAATAAAAATCAGTCTCTGAAGCACTGCAGACACAAATTCTGCTAAGTAATATCAATAGAAAGCCAAGAAATGCACAGATGAAAAAGAACGTTTTTGTTCTGATATTGGTTTCCTCCATAGTTTACACTTATTGTAGCAATGACAAAGCTTCAATTTTTCTCTTTATTTATCGATGATTCTTGAATTCATGGTTTGGCATTCTCAGCATAGAATTTTCAAACATATGGAAGTTTGAATAAGTGAATAGACAAATAAGAATGGATGGCACTCTGGGGGATTATAAAACAAGAATAAACAGAAGTTATAAAGAGGAAATAAGCAAATATACTGTGATTTTGAGCTTTTTTTTAAAAAAAAGACAGTTTAATGCACTAAACTCCTACTAGGTCTACTGTACGCAGTCTTACCTTGCATCTCTTTAAGAGACTGTTTTCACAGCTCGAACATGTAACCTCCTAGTCACAAAGCAACAACTTTACAGTTACGCCAACAAAAAAACAATTGTATAGTTTCTTTCCAAGAATTTTCTCCACCTGAAAATCTTTCAATATATGATTTGTATATTGTGGTGTCAACCTTACTTATATAGCATAAGGAAGTCAACGACTAAATACAATTGATTTGTTCTTATTTTTAAGTATATATTCTTATTTCAAACTGGTTGATTTGTTCTATTAGAATACAGATTCATAGTCAACTTCTCTTCTTTACAATATGCAAATAAAAGCTATCTAAATAAAGAAACTGCACGATGTAGACTTCAACGGATTCATATATATTACAGTTAGAACAGAAGCTATCAGCATACGGACTCGAGGCACGGATTTCATGCTTTAATATAGTGCATTTCTTATTTGTTTTTCTCAGTAACCATAAAAACAATAGCACTAGTCATATTTACTTGAAATATCGGTTAATAATGGTATCTTCTGTATCCAGTCCCTTCGACCTTGAGAAATATTCTTGAGTCTGTCGTACACTTCCAGCATTGTTGGCCTTTCATTAGGAAAGAACTTGACGCAGTCACAAGCCAATTCAAGAAATTGGAGGATTAAATCATCAGCTCCTTTCCCAAGCAAATCTCTATCTGCATCAAGTAGACAAGGCGAGTGATCGAATAGATTTCTTGAGCTGGTCAGTTCATGTGGTTCCTTCCCTGTTACCAGCTCGAGAAGCACGACACCAAAACAGTAGATGTCTTGCTTGTAAGAGCCTAAACCTGAATATTCAGCTACTGGGAAAAGACTCCAACTTAATGCAGAATCATTCTTACTCCAAAATTTTGCTTCCCAAAAGTTGGCTATTTTTGGTTCAAGATTTTGATCTAACAAGATACATCGTGTGCTTATGCTTCCATGTGTAACGTGCAATTCGTAACCATGATGAAGCCAAGCCAGGCCTTTCGCTATCCCAAGAGCAATTTTAGCTCTCCGAGGGAAATCCAAAATTTTCGCCTTAACTTCATTCGAGTGCAGCCATTCATCAAGACTTCCATTACTCATGTATTTGTAAACAAGAAGTCTTTCTTGCTTTTCAGCACAGAAACCTATCAGAGGCAACAGATTCCTATGCCTCAGACCACCAAGAGTTGTAATCTCAGAGACGAACTCGTCTTCCAAATTCTCCCAGTCATTGAGCTTCTTGATGGCAAGTATCCAGCCATTTGGAAGAATTGCCTTGTACACTTTGCCCAACATCCCATTCCCTACTAAATAGTCTTCACTAAAACCAGAAGTCGCGTTTTCTAGCTCCGTGAAGCTCATTCTCGTAACAAACTTCTCCAGCTTTAACATCTGTAAATAAAACAAGTACAATCATTTGAACATATACAGAACAGAAACTTGAGAACCTTATTGCTATCACGTTTGATCATCGATCGAACAAATATAACATAATGAACTAGCATGGACTAATCACAAAATTAGAACTACAGTAGAAAAGGTAATTTAGCAGACTATAAGCAGTGCAGTGCAGCAAATTTAGTAAGATCTTTACCTTATGTTGGCTGCTTAATTCCTCTTCCCTTCCTAAAGTTAAATGTTCCTTTTTCCTTAGCTTCCATATGTTCAATGAGACTATCTTGTTGATAGCCTTGGTAGGTAATATAAATAAACAAAAGACTAAAACCAATGTAAACAAAAGTACCCAACCAATCACAAACGCTTTGATGAACGAAGCACGATCTACATGTTTCCATATCCAAGAATCCTCACATCCTTTCAAGGGCTTCCCACAAAGCTCTGAATTGTTTTCAAAACTCTCAACTCCGAAACCTTCTCCAAAAATCAATGGCACTGGGCCAGCCAAGTAATTGTTAGCTACACTGAACGTCTTAAGGCGAGGCAAATAGCCTATTCTGGCTGGAACTTCACCTTCTAGATAATTATTATCCAACTTTAAACCATTAAGGTATTGACAATTAGCTATATCAGATGGTATATAGCCCGAAAACGTGTTATTTGAGAGATCAAGTATTGTAACATGTTCAACTATTGCTGAAATATCAGAAGGGATAGTTCCATACAAGCTATTCCCTGAAAGATCTAAACTTGTCAAGCTTGTACAATTTTGAATGCCACGAGGAAACTCACCTATTAATCCAAAGCCTGGAAGTTGGATGCTCAGTACCTTATTCTCATCAACATGCCAGCAACTGATTCCAACAAAGTGACAGATGAAGCCTTCAGTAGCATCACTGAACTCCCAAGAGCCCAAAGAATTGAAAGGGTCATGTAATGAATCTTTTATTGATTTCAAGCAATAAACATCACTCTCTGAAGCACAACACACACAAATTCTGCTAAATAGTAATACTAATAGAAAACCAAGAAATGTTCTGAAATTGGTTTTCTCCATATTTTGATTCTTGACAGACTTTCTAGCAAATCAAGAATTAAAAAAGTGATCTTTTTTTACACTTATTGTGTTGCAATGGGGTCAGGGTCAGTCAAACTAGTAAGGCTAAGAACTCAACTTTCTTCTAATTTATTGAAGCAATTATTATAAAAGTTTCGATTTTATAAGTAGTGTTCGAAGAAAATATTTATACGCGAAATTTAAAAATATTATATCTCATAGGTTAGCCGATAAAAAAAAAAAATTGCAACTAAAGACTAATAAAAGTTGTTTTATTTTATTATATATATGTAGTTATCTTCCAAGAAATTTTGCCACTTCAATAATTATGGTGCATTGACTGAGTCATTCTTCAAAAATTTAGTACTTTTCAGTGTATGGTGGACTTTTTGACTTTTGTAAACTAAAAAGCCAAACACGGAATTAGTTCTAATCTTATTTAATATTGTGAAAATGATGTTTTCCCTTGTTTTTAATAATATAATTCAAAAGTCTAGAATTTGGGAGTTGAATTACTTGGAAATTCTATTAATTAGATATATAGGTTTCTAAGACTTCTTTGTGAAACTTGTGGAATTAATAATGTATACTATAATATACGTTATTTTATCTCAATTTATATAATATTATTTCTATTTAATAATATTTTATATTAAATGGTAAATACCGTATTGGGAAAAGAGTATTTTGAATTTCACTTATAAAAATTCTAAACTCCTAACATACTATGTTAATTGCCAAAAAGTTTCCGTCTTTTAGATAAGGATATTCTTATCAAAATAAATTTTTTTCACATGAAAGAGTTTTAAGTTTATCGAGGACATATTCTTAGATATGAGATTATGAAGGACAAGTTTAAGTTTATCGAGGACATATCCTTAGATATGAGATTGTGAAGGACATATAGATTAGGATAGGAGCTCAGTAGGTAGGAATACATTGTCTTGATATCCGTCCATACTTGTAGTTGTAGTATTATTCTTGTATTTATCGTCCTTTGCTTTCTATTACTATCGTTATTTCTAGTTATTTCAGTTCTCATATTGTTTTGTTATTGTACTCTAATGTTGAATATCGTATTGTTTCGTTATTGTACTCTTCTATTGACTATCATATTGTTTTGACTCTTCTGTTGAAACTCGTATTATTTTGTTATTGTACTCTTCTGTTGACTATCATATTGTTTTGTATTGTACTACTATGTTACTTTCTTTTATTTTTACTGCTTTGAACTATTTTCTTAAGTGAAGGATCTACGAAAAACAACCACTAGAGGTAGATAATGCGTACTCTATGCTTTCCAAATTCTATTATATGAGCTAAACTGCGTATGTTTATTGTTGTATTGAAGAGTGGTTAAATATTACAACACCACTTTAATTTTGAGATTTGACTAATTTTTTAATAGCACAATATATAAGCATGTCAGTTTAGGCTCCATTGGTATCTACACCCTCTAATTTTAGGTGTGCACAAACAAATATTTAAATTTATACAAATTTGAACATGTAAACACACGCATTCTACGTGACGCATGACACATTGGATGCCATATAGGACCTATATGTTTACTTGTTCAATGTTAATACAAATTTAAATATCTACTTATGCACACGTAAAATTAGAAGACCCGTTTATAATATGATATGGGCCATAGCCAAAGGTGTTATCTTGGGCTAGACCATAATGTTGAAGGCCCATTAATCTCAATAAGCCCAAAACATCATTTTCTAGGTTTATTAAAATCCCTAATTCACCATCTTCATGAAATCTCTTTTTAGGGTTTTGCTTTCTTTCACTGAAACGCCGCCGCCGACGGAGAGAGAAGAAAACGAAAAATGAAGACTATTCTCTCATCGGAAACAATGGACATCCCAGACGGGATAACAATCAAAGTGAAAGCAAAGCTAATTGAAATCGAAGGGCCAAGAGGAAAGCTTACCAGAAACTTTAAGCATCTAAATCTCGATTTTCAGCTCATTAAGGATGAAGAAACTGGGAAGAAGAAGCTCAAAATTGATGCCTGGTTTAGTTCTCGTAAAGCTACTGCTGCTATTCGTACAGCACTTAGTCATGTGGAGAATCTGATCACTGGTGTTACTAAGGGGTACCGGTACAAGATGCGTTTTGTCTATGCTCATTTTCCTATCAATGCTTCCATTACCGGCGGGAACAAGTCCATTGAGATCCGTAACTTTCTCGGCGAGAAAAAGGTTAATTTTTTCCCTTTTTGGTTATGTATTTAGCTTTTTGATGATAAATTTAATTGAATTTCTGTTTGTTTAACTCTGCTTTAAAGTATTTTGATTATTCACGGTGCTGTTATATACCTATCGAGTTTGTTTGGTTAAAAGGAAAGTGCTTTTTGAGGAAATAAGCTTATGGTTCTGGATCATTTTCATATATGTGGTTTATAGGGTACTTGTTTGAACCTATAATGTGCATTATATAAGGTTAAAAGATAGTGGTTTTTGATGATATACTCGAGCTATGTTGCTCAGACTCTCGTAAATAATGCTGCCACCTGCATTTATTACTTCGACGAATGCACTACATTTGAAGGATCTAAGACGAGCCTGTCAACTTTTTTTGAATAGTCCGAGCAACATAGTATTAACAATGTCTAAGTTCTGATTTAAGCAAGTGATATGTTGTAGGAGTTGAGATGTTTGTGAGGGAAAGTGACTTCTCCAACTAATGGGTGAAACTCAATTTGTTCCCTTGGTGGAAATTTTTTCCTTGGAGAATTCAATTTCCCCAATCCTAGATACTAATGCCTACCAAATACACTTCGATATGCCTTTTTCTATTTCATTAGTTGCTTGGTGATGACTTTTCAAATAGGAAGTGAAAAAGCATTGAGAAGCATTTCTCCCTTAGTCTATCCATCCCTTTAGCATGTGTAGGTAACCTCGCAAGACTAATAGTCTAATATCATTGATTTTATGTCTTTTGACCATGTTTACTGTATCCATGATTATCTATTATGAACTTTCAATGTGCTTTATTGTATTGATACTGCTGTTTCAAGATTATACAAACGGTGAAAAGGGTACTAAGAAAATGACATTATACCTTTTAGAAGGTATTTTAAGTGTTTTCCTTTTAACTGTTTTCTCCTATGTCATAGCAATAGAAAAGTTGTCCTAGATTGATTGGTATATTTTACTACTCTCTTCTTTTAAAATTAGAGAATGTAAGGCTGATCTTTCAATGTAAATCTTCACTGTTCTGACTGTGTTACTGTGCTTGGTGTTGGTGTTTAGTAATTTGAATGCTGTCGTCCTCATCACATAGTTGTCTCAGATTTCAGCTTGATGGACATCCAAATAACCTTCTGAATGTTTACATTCTTGGCTCTTACACTTGTTAATGTAAATTAAGTGCAAGCCTGTTAGAGACTGACTTGTTTGCTGGTACTGTATCAGGTGAGGAAAGTTGATATGCTTGACGGTGTCACTGTTGTCCGTTCAGAGAAAGTTAAGGATGAGTTGGTTTTGGATGGAAATGACATTGAACTTGTCTCACGATCAGCTGCCCTGATAAACCAAGTAAAGCTCCCTTTCTTTCTGTTAATTACAGTTTTACTGTAATGTTTGCTTACTCTTTATAGTGAACTTCAACTTCTTGCATCCTGAGTTTAAACCTTCTTTATTTTTTCTACAGAAATGCCATGTGAAGAACAAAGATATCCGTAAGTTCCTTGATGGTATCTACGTCAGCGAGAAGGGAAGAATTGCTGAGGAAGAGTAGATAGTTAGCAATAGATTTCTCTTGATCTGTTTGTTCCCCATATTTTTGTTTTAAGCGCCGAGATTATATTAAGATTCCTTGCAATTTGAGTTTAGATTAAACAATTTTGAATTTAAGATATTCTTGCTTGAAGTTTCTTTCTTGAGCAAGCAGTTGTTTGTTCTTGAAGTAGGGCATGTGAAGTGTTTTTCTTGAAAAGCTATTTGGTTATAGTAATTCTCAATGCTGTGACTTTCTTGAAACTCATGATTTTAGCAACTTTTCTATACGAAGAGTTTGTTTAATGTCCAAGGTTGTGATCTAGTGGTTCAGGACTCATGAGTCGAGTATCATGAGGATTGTGGAGGCATGAGTTTTACTTTTTTCAAGTCTTGATGAATCGAGTTATCTAATATATTGACAGCTGATGCATTGTGGAATTCCACAATTAGTTGAGATGAATATGAACTTTATGTTCGAATTCAGAACTAAGCTAGCAAGGCTTGGTGATAGAAGTTTAAATACAATGTTAAAATATTATTGAATTTACTAATTCATATAGTTATAATAAATATTGAAATTGACGTTCCTATAAGAACAATTTACAAATTATGTTCCAAAAATACTTGCACATTCAATCGAAAAAGGTGTATATAAACACAAAATAAAAAGTATGTTAAATTCATATATTTACGAAATAAAGATAATACATCCCTAATATATATATATATATATATAAATTTATAAGTGACAATACCAATAAGTAGGACACTTAAAAGTTGAATTGAAAAATGTGGTGAAAAGTGTGTCATTCTTTGTATGCTGGTGAACACCTACTTCGATATTTGTGCTGGTAAAAATATCTAAATATATAATTTTAAAATATTTTTTTTAAAATTAATTATTTCAAAATTATTAATTTCGAAATAACTTGTTCTATTAACACACGAAAGACAAGGACTAAACAAAAAATAAGAGTCAAAGGCGGTATAAAACCTTATTTTTTCTGTATAAAAGCTCCATAGCCCTAAATCCTGTTTGACAAATTTACAGCAATTTCTCTGAATCTGCATAATATGTTAGTTTATTAAAGTTCAAATTTTTATTGATAATTTTTCACTTTTTCAGTTTATTAAAGTTTAAATTTTTATTTAGAACTTGTTGTTGCGGCTGAAGAAGATGGAAAACGGTGAAATCCCAGAGAATGCTCCTGAACGTATGTAGATTCTTGATTTTAATCTTAAAGTTTGCATTTTTGTTCTTTGATTTCAGTGTTTTAAGCTTCTTTTTTTGTAAATTTTCAGATTGCCCAGGTCCACAATCTGAAACAGCAGGAAAATCTGATTCTTGTAAAGGATGCCCTAATCAAGAAATTTGTGCTACTGCTCCTAAAGGACCTGATCCAGGTTACTGTTTTACTTCTTTTTCGTGTGTAAAGATACTTTTTTCAGCTTGTTTTTCATATATTTGTGATATTGAGTGTTAATTTTATGACAGTAGAATGTTATCTAGTTTGTCTTCCGGAGTTTGTGGGATGTGTACCGGGCTCGTATTATAAGATTCTATCACCCTATGGTCAACATTCCATTTCCCTTAGTCGTAGGTGCTTGATCTATTTTGATTGGAATGGGGGTGATGTTCCCGATGTACACGTCTGGTTGAGGGTGTCTCGGTGATATAAACAAAGAAAAGGTGATGATTTTTGACATACCCTTGCAAATAATAAGAAATCGTCTACTCTATTGATGAATTTGAACTCTACTCTCTCCGCGGGCTTAGTTCAAGAGGCAAAGGTTGAGGGACTTGAACTTAGGTTGGATGTTTGGGTGTTGAACATGTAAACTAAAGCTGGTATCTGAGTGGAGAAGCTTAGAGAAGTGAACATATTATCCCTGAGTTTGGCAGGTTGTGGTTAGTCCTAAGGGTCTATAACTGTGCTCATGAAGTACCTTAAAGGCACAAAGAATGGATAGTTAAATTAGTTATGTTGGAATCTTAGTAAAACCATTAACTTAGGAACGAGTTAAAAAGTTTGAAGCATTAGCTTGGAATGAGTACTAGTAAGAAAAGAGAATGAGTACTAGCAGACACATGTGCTAATGTTCACACACTAGAATCTCTAAATAAAATCAAGCACCTCTTGGGATATCTTCCATTTCAATGTTACCTTTTCTAATTTTAGAATTGTTGTTTTGGTATGTTAATTTTGATCTGATGATTTTGTGTAGATATGGTGTAACTTAAGTCGCTCTTTCTTGTATGTATAGTACACTGCAACGAGTAGCAAGAAACTATATCGTAGCGAGTAGCAAAGGGAAGCTTGGGGGGGATTGTTGGTTGCGCTTTCTAATGGATAATTTGTTTGATACTGAGAGCTAGGTTATCCAGAATTGATATGATAAAGTGGTTGATAGTGTAATACTAACTAGATTGTTTATTTGACCAAGTTGGGACCTATCTGAGTTTCAATACATGCGGTATTTTCCGGCTGTCGGTTTTCCCTTAATTATTTTTACCTGTGGTACATGGTGCTCATTTCCAATGGTTTTGTATTGATGGTTTCGTGCAGACTTAGTTGCAATAGTAGAAAGAATGGCAACTGTGAAGCACAAGATACTGGTTTTATCTGGCAAAGGTGGAGTTGGTAAGAGTACTTTCTCAGCGCAACTTGCTTTTGCATTGGCAGCTATGGATTTTCAAGTGGGTCTCCTTGACATTGATATCTGTGGCCCCAGCATCCCAAAGATGCTTGGTCTCGAAGGACAAGAGATTCACCAGAGTAATATTGGATGGATACCTATTTACGTTGAGTCTAACCTTGGGGTTATGTCAATTGGTTTCATGCTCCCCAACCCTGATGAAGCTGTCATATGGAGAGGGCCTCGCAAGAATGCTCTAATTAAGCAATTCCTCAGAGATGTTGATTGGGGAGAGCTTGATTTCCTCGTGGTTGATGCTCCACCTGGGACGTCAGATGAACATATTTCAATCGTTCAATTACTCCAAGAAACTGGAATAGATGGCGCAGTTATAGTCACAACCCCACAACAGGTATCCCTGATAGATGTTAGGAAAGAAGTTAGTTTTTGCAAGAAAGTTGGGGTGGAGGTTCTTGGCGTTGTTGAGAACATGAGTGGTCTTTCCCAGCCACTCTCAGATTTGAAATTCACAAGAATGACAGAGACTGGCGAGCAGAAAGACATGACCGAGTGGGCCATGTCTTATATGAGAGAGAACGCCCCAGAAATGCTGAACTTGATTGCTTGTAGCGAAGTTTTTGATACCAGTGGTGGAGGTGCTGCAAAGATGTGCAACGATATGGGTATCTCGTTTCTTGGAAAAGTACCACTGGATCCTCAGCTATGTAAAGCAGCCGAAGAAGGAAGATCATGCTTTTCGGATGATAAATGCCAGGCAAGTGCCCCTGCACTCAAGATGATAATAGAAAAGATATTAGCTCAGAAAAACATCTCAACAGAGAATGGAGCATAGTATTTATAACTTTTTTCTAGGCTTTCTGTACCTTTTCTCTGATTAAATTCCGGGTGCATGTGACCAACGTTTTATTCGCAAGGGAGATCTTTTAGTATGAATGTATTATACAG